>NW_027204492.1:101250817-102460817 GCF_024711535.1 Dipodomys merriami
GGTTCAAAGCCAGCCCAAGCACGAAAGTCTTTGAGACTCTTATCTCCAATAAATCACCAGAAATCTGGAAGTGGCACTGTGGCTCAAGGGGTAGAGTGCTTGCTTTGAGTTGAAGAGCTGAGGGACAGCGCCCAGGCCCAGAGTTCAAGCCCCACAACTGACAAAAAAAAGTTGTCTAGCTGGGCTTGGTACTTCACACTTACCATTCTAGCATCCAAACAATGCGTCAGGAGGATGATAAGTTCAAGGCCAGACTTTATGTGGTGAGACGCTGTCTCAAAAATCAAAGTATCTGGGGCTGGGAAGGTGGCTCAGTGGTAGAGGGCTTGCCTTGCATGCATGAGGCCCTGGGTTCAATTCCCCAGCACCACATAAGCAAAAACAAAAAAGCCGGAAGTGGCGCTGTGGCTCAAGTAGTAGAGTGCTAGCCTTGAGCTGAAGAGCTGAGGGACAGCGCCCAGGCCCAGTGTTCAGGCCCCACGTCCGGACCCCCCCCCCAAAAAAAATCAAGGTATCTATGCAATACATCTGAAGCTGTTGCAGTCTTTACAAAGTTTTGTGATACTTCCACGCTTTCTTCCTTGTACTCTTCAAGGAAACTCCCTACTGAAGTGATCACAAACACATGAAGGCTCCTTAAGTCCTACTATAAACTCCTGCTTTCTACACTTGGCATTTGATTTCACTGTTGACTTTCACTCTTCTGATAAGCTCCCTGCCTGAGTCGCTAATGGACAATTAGACACTCGCACCCAGATAATTCATTAGTGCCAAGCTCAAAGAAGAACTAAATGAAAGCCTTCAGTCTCCCACTCAACTCCTCCTTCTGATTTCCCATTCTCGTCAGTGCTAGCACCATTTCTCAACATTTCCACACTCAGTGCTATTTTTGGTTCCTATCTCTTCCTTATTCCCATATTTGATAGCCTTGGTCACTCATATTCTTTTTCTGCTACCTCCCTCTTGGCTTGTGTCCCAGGGTGAGGATGAATCCAATGCTTAACTTGCAACCTCACCCTGCACTTTATGGTTAGACTGTGTCATGGCAGGAACCAGCTTCATTTCCTGCACTCGTTTTGTACAAATTTGGGAATTCTTTATCTGAAATACTTGGGATCAGAGGGGATTTTCGATTTTGACTTTTGTTGCTCTTTTAGGATATCTCCATGAACATAATGAGAGTTCACGGGAATGGAACTCAAGTAGATATACAATATTCTTTTATGTTTCACATATACCTTATATACATACCTGGAAAGTTACTGTATATAATAATTGTTGTGCACCTGCTTTTTCAATGACCGATTGCATGAGTTTGAGTGTAGACTTTTTTGTTTATGGAAAGCTTTTGAGTTTGGTGCATTTTGGATTTTTGGATTAGGTACATGCAACCTGTGTTGCTTATAAATTAAATATCCACAGCCTTGTATGCTGCACCATACTTATCTTCTTTTCCATCCTCACAGGAATCTTTCCCATTCTTTCGGGGGTAAATCTGTTCTTTGACAGGGACATACTTTCTGCTTTCCTACCATTGGATTCTCCACTAATTACTCTTAGATGCCATACCTAAAAATGGTAGGCGTTTATTCCATAAGAATAGAAGCATCAGCAAACTTGCTTGTAGATGAGAAATAAGATGAAAGGAGCTCATGACTGAAAGCAAAATCAGAGGATTTCTTCTTTTATTATGGGGAAGGAATGGACATTATTTGGAGTTGTCATAAATGCCACACATGTGTTATAAAAAGAAGGCTGCAGGGGCTGGGAAGGTGGCTCAGTGGTAGAGAACTTGCCTTGCATGCATGAGGCCCTGGGTTTGATTCCTCAGCACCACATTAGCAAAAAAAGAAAAAAAAGCTGGAAGTGGCACTGTGGCTCAAGTGGTAGAGTGCTGGCCTTGAGCTGAAGAGCTGAGGGACAGCGCCCAGGCCCAGAGTTCAGGCCCCATGACGGGGACCCCCTCCCCCCCCAAAAAAAAGAAGGCTGCAGCAAGGCTGCTTTTTTAAAAATTAATTTATTAACTTTAATTTTTCACTGTGCCAGTTCTGGGGCTTGAACTCAGGTCTTTGGTGCTGTCCTTTAGTTTTTTTGTTTTTTGTTTTTTGTTTTTACTCAAGTGCTCTACCACTTGGGCTACAGCTCCACTTCCAGGATTAAAAAAGAACAGTAATACAATTAAAAAGATAACAGTAATAATTCCTGGAGTTTTTTTTTCTTTTTCTTTTTTTATTGTTGTTGCCAATCCTGAGGCTTGAACTCAGTGTGTAGGCTCTGTCTCTGAGCCTGTCTGTGCTGATGACTAGCACTCTACCACTTGAGCCACAGTACTACTTCCAGCATTTTCTGCTTTATGTGGTACTGAGAAATTGAACCCAGGACTTCATGAATGCTAGGCAAGCATTCTAGCACTACGCACATCCCACCTGCCTGAAATGTTTTTTTTTCTCTTTTCTTCTTTTTTGTCGGTCACAGGGCTTGAACTCTGGGCCTGGGCTCTTCAGCTCAAGGTGAGCAGCCTACCACTTTGAGCCACAGCACCACTTCTGCTTTTCTGGTGGTTAATTGGAGATAAGAGTCTCAAGGACTTTCCTGCGGGTGGGGGGGGGTGAGCTTTGAAGCATGATCCTCACATCTCAGCCTCCGGAGTAGCTAGGATTACAGGTGTGAGCCACCAGCGACTGCCTAGTTGACGTTTCTTTTCTTCCTTTCTTTCTTTTTTTGTCAGTCATGGGGCTTGAACTCTTGGTCTGAGCGCTGTCCCTCAGCTCTTCAGCGCAAGGTGAGCCCTCTACCACTTAGCCACAGCTCCACTTTCGGTTTTCTAGCAGTTTATTGGAGATAAGAGTCTCACGGTCTTTCCTGCCCGGGCTGGCTTTGAACCGCGATCCTCAGATCTCAGCCTCCTGAGTAGCTAGGATTACAGGCGTGAGCCACCAGCGCCCGGCTTAGTTGATGTTTCTTTATAGTGGATCTTTATCTGTGCCATCACATCAACACCTTCATCCTCCTTTGAACCACCCCTTCCCTTGTATTTTTCAGTTCTGTGTAATATACAATGAATTCTTGCTTGCATTCTCTCCCCCTTCCCCCTTCACTCTTTCAGCCTTTTTATTTTGGCTGGCCCTAGGCTCAAACTCAGCTTGGACTCTGTCTCTGAGCTTGTTTTTTGCTGAAGGCTAATGCTCAATCACTTGAACCACAGTGCCACTTCCAGCTTTTTCTGCGACTAGAGATAAGGGTTTCACAGTCCCAAGCCTACTTGGAACTGAGATACTCAGATCTCACTCAGCCTCCCGAGTAGCTAGGATTACACCCGTGAACCACTGGTTCTGGTCTCTTTCAGCTTGTTTTTTTTTTTTGTTTTTTTTTTTTTGTTTTTGTCGGTCGTGGGGCCTGAACTCTGGGCCTGGGCGCTGTCTCTCAGCTCTTCAGCTCAAGGCTAGCACTCTACCACTTGAGCCACAGTGCCACTTCCGGCTTTTTTCTTTTAGCTTATGTGGTGCTGAGGAATCAAACCAGGGCCTCAGGCATGCAAGGCAAGCGCTCTACCACTGAGCCACCTTCCCAGTCCATCTTCCAGCTTTTTTATGATTTATTAGAGCTAAAAGTCTCACAGATTTTTCTGCCCAGGCTGGATTTGAACCACAATTCTCAGATCTCAGCCTCCTAAGTGGGTAGGATTACAGGCATGAGCCATAATGCCCAGTAGGCTGATTGATTCATTTGAAGAAAAAAGTTGTTGAATTGGGAGAAGTTTGCTACATATCTGAATGGGAACCAGGAAAATAAAGGGGATGATGCAAACATCCCCTTTGTGACATTCTGGAGAAGTTCTGAAGTAAGCATGGTTCTGAAAAGTAGCACTGGCCTTCCCCACCTAGACTGGTGTCTGTTATGTTACTGACCTACATAGAAGTGACACACAGACTTCTTCACTCTGCTGTTCTGTCTGCCAAGCTCTTCCCCTGCCCTCAGCATTTCAAGTACTTTCTATTCTGCAGTGCACAAAGAAAGGTTCACTTTTCATATCTGCTGTCTCCTTCAATCTTAGAATATCTTTTTTTGTTGCCAGTCCTGGGGCTTGAACTCAGGGACTGGGCGCTGACCCTGAGCTTCTTTTTCCAGAAACAATTTTTAGGTCCTTTTAACTAACTAATTACTTGTTATTTAACCTATTTTTTTTCAATAGAATGCTTGTGTTGCAACTTTTCTTGAGCGTGGGCATTATTTATTGAAGAAGATCTAGCTTTCTTTCCAATCTCATTGTCTTACTGCTTCTTGGATGTGTTGAGAAATCTGAAGATTCTGGTTCTCAGCCATTTTGGTGTAGGACTTTTCCCTTCTTCACTCAATCTATACAACCTTTTCTTTGTTCCAAGTGTTTTACCATTTCACAATAATGAGAGGAGGTGTAGGTCTATATTTACTCAACATTTTGAGAACTCATGTCCTTTGATTCTGGAAAACATTCTTGAGATGTTTATTTAAATTCCTTCCTTATTTTCTTTGTTCTCTCTGAACCTTCTATTATTTAGATAATGAGTCTGTTTGGTTAATCATCTAATTGTATTTTTCTTTACTACTTTGTGTTTTGTATTTTTGTTCTACTCTCAAAATTAAAAATGTCTCATCTTTATCTTTTGATCTTTCCATTGACTTTTGTGTATGTGTGTCAGTCCTGGGACTTTAACCCAGGGCATAAGTGTTGTGCCTTGTTTTCTGTTTTTTTGTTTTTGTTTTTCTCTCTCAAGGCTAGCACTCTACCACTTGAGCCACAGCTCTACTTCTGGGTTTTCTGGTAATTACCAGGAGATAAGTGTCTCATAGACTTTACTGCATGGCCTGGCTTTGAACCACAATCCTCAGATCTCACCCTCCTAAGTAAATAGGATTACAAGGTATGAGCCACTGGTGCCTGGCTCCAAGAACTTTAAAAACTATAGTTTTTAATGTTCAAGACCCTCAGAATACTGCTTTATAAATATCATTTTATTTGTAAATTCAGGATTGCAACATTAATTTTTTTAACTCTTTGAGAATACCAATCATAGGGTTTTTTTCCTTGTAGAGAGTTTTTATCCTTTTTATCCTCCAAGTGAGTGTTTTGGTCCCTATCATACCAGATCTTTCCTCAGATGTTTCAAATTCCTAGTTATATTTGAGGAGAGGAATGTCAAAAGCTCAATATTTTTCAGAGCCTTTCTCAAGTTTTACTTTGGGGTGGAGGATGGGAGACAGTCTCTTTTGTTTTGTTTGTTTTTTTTGTTTTTGTCAGTCGTGGGGTTTGAACTCTTGGCTGCAGGGAGTGGTAAAGACATGGCTCTCTGACTGCTTCCTTTTTTTTTAGGTTATATCAATTGTTTAGAACAATAGGTTTCATTATGACATTTCCATACACGCATGCAATGTTCTTTCATGGTATTCATCCTATTACCCTTGTTTATCAGCTCTTCCTCTTTTCTCCTTTCACATCCCTAATAGTCCTCCTTTCACTTTCATGTTCCATTGTCACCTCTAGATTCCACATGAGAGAAAACATGATATTTGTCTTTCTGAGCCTGGTTTATTTCATTTAACATGATGATATCTAGTTGCACCCATTTTCCTGCAAATGACATAATTACATTCTTCTTTATGGCTTAAGAATATTATATATATATATATATATATATATATATATATATATATATATAATGCAAGATAATATGTTCATATCTTTTTTTTTTTTTTTTTTGGTCGGTCATGGGGCCTGAACTCTGGGCCTGGGCACTGTCCCTCAGCTCTTCAGCTCAAGGTTAGCACTCTACCTCTTGTGCCATAGCACCACTTTTGGCTTTTTCTGCTTATGTGGTGCTGAGGAATTGAACCCAAGGCCTCATGCATGAGGGGCAAGCACTCTACCACTGAGCTACCTTCCCAGCCTGTAAATCTTATATTTTTAATCCATTCATCAGTTGAGAAGCACGTACAGTGACTCCATAACTTAGCTATTGTTATAAACGTCAGTGTTCTGGTGTGTCTGTATGTTGACTTTGACTTCTTCAGGTATACCTACCCCAGAGTGGTATGCCTGGATTGTGTGGCAGTTCCATTTATAATTTTCTGTCTTTTTTTGTTGGTTGTGGGGCTTGAACTCAGGGACTGGGCACTGTCACTGGGCCTCTATGTGCTTGGGGCTAGCACTCTACCACTTGAACCACAGCCTCACTTCCAATTTTTGAGTGGTTAATTGGAGATCAGAGTCTCATGGGGACTTTTCTGCCTCAGCTGGCTTTGAATGCTCATCTTCAGATCTCAGCTTCCTGAGTAGCTAGGATTACAGGTATGAGCCATCCATTTATAATTTTCTGAGGGAACCTCAATACTGGTTTTCATAGGGTCTGGACAATTTGTGTCCCCATTAACAGTGTCTAAAGGTTCCTTTTTCTGCATCCCAATACAGGTTCTGGTTGTTTCTTGTTTTCTTGATGATAGCCATTCTGAATGAGATGAGGTGGAAGAAATATATTTGCGTACTTATTCTGGTATCTTTCCTTTTTCTCTTTCTCAATTTGACTTCTCTTTGGTTTATATTCTTCTGAGTGGTGGAAAAGTAATTCCTGTCAATCAAGATTTTCTCAATCTATTCACATATGGAATTAAAGGGTCAGTTAGGAATGGGAGTAGGTGGGGGTGTCTTTGCTTTTCACCATAGAGTCACACTGGTACCCACAGCAACTTCTTGTCATTTACCTAGTTCCTTGTTAGCACTCTATGGAGATCATGTTTTCAATCTTTCTATTCCCAACTCTCAGTATATTCAGATCTTCAGGCTCTCAACAGTATGCTGGTGTGTAAAGAGACTTAATGAGATGGCCTTAGATGTGTCTACCCAGATGAACCATGTGGCTGTCCCTTCTGTTTCCACACCATGCTGGGAATGAGAAAATGTTGTGTCTTCCTACTTCATCAGATTCTTCATAGGACAATAGGACACAGATTTTAGGTACTTTTGGCTTCCCAATCCTCTCTAGAACTATACTATATCCCTCCATGAGGGAGACTCAGTATACTGGATTGTTGGTGCATAAATATTATGCCTTATGTACTTCATGATTCTAGATTATGAAGTTTTTTTAATTTTTATTTTTTCAGTTCTGGGGATTGAACTCAGATCCTGGGCACTGTTCCTGACCTTCCTCTTTATTTTTTTGGTTGTGGGTCTTGAACTATGGGCCTGGGCATTTTCCCTCAGCTCTTCAGCTCAAGGCTAGTGCTTTATTACTTTAGCCACACCGCCACTTCTGGTTTTTAGGTGGTTAATTGGAGATAAGAGTATCTGAGACTTTTCTGCCTGGGGTGGCTTCAAATCATGAACCTCAGATCTCAGCCTCCTGAGGAGCTAGGATTACAGGCATGAGCCACCAGTGCCCTGCTCTAGGTTTTTTTCCTTTGTTGTTTTTTTCTTTCCTTTTCTTTTTGGTCTTATTTGTTTATCTGTCTTTAGGAGGTTAAGACAGAAATAGAGGGATAAAGGGTGAACAAATGCAGCAGTGGTACTCACTAGACACTGTGCTGAAAATGAACTATAAAATTTGTGCGTGGGGGCTGGGAATATGGCTTAGTGGTAGAGTGCTTGCCCGGCATGCATGAAGCCCTATGTTCAATTCTTCAGTACTACATAAACAAAAAAAATCTAGAAGTGGCACTGTGGCTCAAGTGGTAGAGTGCTGTTAGCTTTTTTTTTTTTTCAGGTAAGGGATAGGTTTATTCAGTAGACCTGCTGGGACCAGGCAAGGTTGGCACTCCACGTGGCTGGGAAAGGCCTAGGAATGAGAGAGAGCTGGGAAAGAGAGGAAAGAGAGAGGAAAGAGCTAGAAAAGAGCAGAGAGAGAGGTAAGAACAGCAGCACGCACGTGGTATTCAGGTAAGGGGTAGGTTTATTCAGTAGACCTGCTGGGACCAGGCAAGGTTGGGAAAGAGAGGAAAGAGAGAGGAAAGAGCTAGAAAAGAGCAGAGAGAGCAAGAAAAGAACAGAGAGAGAGAGGAGAGAGAGAGAGAGAGAGAGAGAGAGAGAGAGAGAGAGAGAGAGAGAGAGAGAGAGAGAGAGAGAGAGAGCTAGAAAAGAACAGCAAGAGGGATAGAGAGCTAGAAAAGAACAGAGAGCGAGTGCTGTTAGCTTTGAGCAAAGTAAAATCAGGGACAGTGCCTAGGCCCTGAGTTCAAGCCCCAGGATTGGCAAAAAAAAACACACAACAAAAAACAAAAAATAAAACTTGTGGGTGGGGGTGAGAGGGAAAACCTGGGATACAGTGAGGGAAAGGGTGACACTGCCCAAAAAGAAATGTACTCATTGCCTGACATATGTAATGTAATCCAACACCACTTTTATAATAACAATAACAATAACAATAATAATGGAATACCCCATTGCAGTTTGAAAGGGAATTATTATCTTCTTATATATGCAAAATTTGCCATTCACATGGATGTTGGGTTTGTTGAAGTCAGAACTGTACTTAGAAAGTATTATTTTTTTAGGACAGCACAGCATTTTGTTTATCTTTTTCTTTTTGTCAGTCCTGGGGCTTGAACTCATGGTCTGAATGCTATTACTGAGTTCTTTTTGCTCAAGGCTAGCGCTCTACCATTTCGAGCCACAGTTTCACTTCTGCTTTTCTGGTGGTTAATTGGACTGAGTCTCATAGACTTTCCTTCCCAGGCTGGCTTTGAACCGTGATCCTCAGACCTTAGTTTCCTGAGTAGCTAGGATTATAGGCGTGAGCTAAGAACACCCAGGGTTTTTTTTTATTATCATCTTTATAATGTGTTTAGCATACAAAAAATTATCCAGGGCTGGGAAGGTGGCTTAGTGGTAGAGTGCTTGCATTGCATGAATGAGGCCCTGGGTTCAATTCCTCAGTACCACATAAGCAGAAAAAGCCCGAAGTGGTGCTGTGGCTCAAGTGGTAGAGCACTAGCCTTGAGCTAAAGAGCTCAAAGACAGTGCCCAGTCCCAGAATTCAGGCCCCACGGCAGGCAAAAAAAGAAAAAAAAAATATCACAGATTTGTTGAGGACCATTAGCTTTGTATAACTGCCTGAGATAAGAAAACATTTAAATAATAGATAAATGTGCTAAATATGCCTTAATTACAAAAGAGAAAATAACAATTAATAATATTAACCTTGCACAATTTAAATAAGGGACATGTTTTATGCATTTAGAAACCAGCAACTACCTGACTACAAAAGAAGTGCTATTTAAAAAATAGACCTTCATGTGTAGTTAAAAATGATCCTTCTGTTCTAATTTGCCTTTGTAATTTCAAGGTCAAATGGACAGATTTGTTTTAGAACCTAGTCCCTGAAGCCAAAGAGGACCTGCTTTCCTCATGCAACTCCAGTGCCAAGAATGCTAGTATGTTCCTTATTTAGAAAATGCAGCTGCTGGTTTCTGACCTATTCTTGCCACTTCAGACTTCAATGACAAGTGCTGAGGGTGGTGAGAGGAGGCAGGTGTGGGAAAGCCCACAGTGAGGAAAGATCTTTGGTAAGTAGGGTAAAGGTAAAACGTCAAGGAGTGTAGATATTTCCAGGATATATTCTGAGAAATTGGAGAAATACAGAAAAATATCCATCCTAAGCTGCAAAGATGGAGAAAGCTTTATGGCTTTTCATGATATGTTAAGTATGAATTCATGGACTAGGAATGTGGCTTACTGGTAGAGTGCTTGCCTAGCATGTATGAAGCCCTAGATTCGATTCCTCAGTACCACATGAACTGAAAAACCCAGAAGTGGCACTGTGGCTCAAGTGGTAGAGTGCTAGCTTTAAGCAAAAGAAGCTCAGGGACAGTGAGTACCCAAGCCCTGAGTTCAAGCCCCAGGACTAGCAAAAAGAAGTATGAATTCATTTCATACCATGGCATTTTTTCCAATTATTTCATTTCATCTAAGGGATGACTTTTGAGTCCTTCCTAAATACAAATCATTGCATACCACCCCCAAATAAAATATAAAGATGAATAGAACATACTAAACAGGGATGGGAAGGTAGATCAGTCTACAGTGCTTGCCTTGCATGCATGAGGTCCTGGGCTCGATTCCTCAGCACCACATAAGCAAAAAGAAAAAAGCTGGAAGTGGCACTGTGGCTCAAGTGGTAGAGCGCTAGCCTTGAGCTGAAGAGCTGAGGGACAGCGCCCAGGCCCAGAGTTCAGGCCCCATGATCTGACCCCCCCCCCAAAAAAAAAAAACAAAAAAAACCATACTGAACATGAGTTCAATAAAATTTTCCATGGTTTTCCCTATCAATTTTTCCAAATCTGCAAGCCAAGTGTCTTTGCCAAACACAATTTCTCAGACACTTCATTCCTAAGGGATAAATCGCATATCTCTTTGCCGAAAACATGACGTCATTCATAACCCACTTCTACATTATTGTCCTAGTTCCTTGTGTTTGTGTTCAGCTTCTTATTATGTGCTGAATAGGCTAGGCGACAACGTTCTTTCTTAACTCTGTAACAATGCCTTAAACTCCTGCTTCTTCTTTACCATTCTACCAAAATACCACTCTTACTGTGACACATCCTATGATTTCCTTTTTGCCCCAGGTTATGTTAGGGTGGCTTCTCTTTTACTTTCTTTATACCTACCACAATTACAACCCCCAGGGATATATTGGAGTTCTTTATATTCGTATTATTTTCTCCCACAGCAAGAATCTTTATGAAGGATGGAACCATATCCTTTTTTGTTGTTGTTGGTCATGGGGCTTGATCTCAGGGCCTGGGCACTGTCCCTGAGCTCTTCAGCTCAAGTCTAGTGCTCTATCACTTGGAGCGACAGTGCTACTTCTGGTTTTTTGGTGGTTAATTGGAGTTAATAGTCTCAAGGACTTTCCTGCCCGGGCTGGCTTTGAACTGTGATCCTCAGATCACAGTTTGCAGGCATGAGCCAGTGGCCCTTGGTGGAACTATATCCTTTTATCTTTACATTTCCAGTTCATGCCAGAGCATTGGTATATAGCAGGTATAGAATTAGTAATGGCTGTGAAAAATGAATTAATTCATTCATTGTCCTTTACCTTGTTGATTTATCAATCACCAATTTCTTCACTTTCAGTCTTCTTTTTTCCCCTCATTTTTTACTCACCAATTCTCTTTCCAGAATGCTTTCAGAAGGCTATCTCAGTGGACTTGCCTACTGGAATGACATCCACTGCAATTGTGCATCTTTTCGTGAGCAGGTGGCTGGAGAACAGCAAGTAGAGACAAATTCCGTTGCTGCTCTTTCCTATTCCTCTGTGGATGAAACACAAATAAGAAGTGTTTACGTGAGCTGCAAATCCTCTGACAAGTTTGTTTCTTCAGTGCATTCAAGAGAGCACCAACACGGCGAAAGTCCTAGAGTAACAGTGCTGCACACAAACTCCAATCCTGTGTTTGAAAGCCCAAATTTGGCAGCCGTTGAAATATGCAGAGACCCCAGCAAAGAGACCTTCTTGGTTCCATCTTCCTGCAAAAGTATCTGCAAGAATTACAATGACTTACATATAGCAGGAGGCCAGGTGATGGCCATTAACTCAGTGACAACAGATTTCCCCCCCAAAAATAGTTTTGAATATGGTCCTTTGCTGAAGTCATATGAAATTCCTTTGCCCATAGAGGATTCTATTTCTACTCAGCCCAATGACTTTCCCCAGAAACCTGTCCAGCGGTATTCATCTTACTGGAGAATAACGAGCATCAAAGAGAAAAGCAGCCTGCAAATGCAGAAGCCTATTTCAAATGCAGTGCTGAATGAGTACCTGGAGCAGAAGGTGGTGGAGTTATATAAGCAGTACATTATGGATGCTGAATTTCATGACAGTTCTCCTACCCAGATTCTGGCATCTGAACTCATCATGACAAATGTGGACCAAATTAGTCTTCAAGTGTCTAGAGAGAAGAACCTAGAGACCTCAAAAGCCAGGGATATAGTCATTAGCCGTCTATTAGAGTTGGCATCAAGTGAGATCAGCACTCCTAGTCTCCATATTTCTCAGTATAGTAATGTGAATTCATAGAAAAGAGGCTTCCATTCCTCCCAAGCACTCAAACCTAAAGCAATGCTTTATTCGTTTATTCACAGAATGTGTAGGAGAGGGTCATGAAAGGGAGTTAAGAGCTAGAGAAATGAAGGTTAGATGGAAGCTAGTTGTAAATGAGCTTTGAGAAAAAGAATGAGATGGCATGAGGAATTTTCAAAGACAGCTTTATACAGCAGCAAGGCAAAAATAAAAGTGACAAAAATAAAAGATTATGATTTAGTTAAAGGAGCATAGAAAATGGAAAAGACAAAACTACTAAGGAATAAACACTATGATGAAAGTAAAAAGCAGAAAGGTTTCATGGTAGACAGTTAAACATATGTTTGTTATCCAAATAAATTCCTCCACGTGGTTTTGTCTTGAAGAAAAAGGAAGAAAGAATATGTAGAGGGCTGCTAAACTTGAGTCAAAAGACATGTTCAAAGTATGTGTTTATGTTTCTCTTTTCTATATTAGATATTGGAATGCCATTTACATATATTCTTTGTAAATATTAAAAGAACAGAAAATTGCAATTGTGTTTTATTTTTGAAGTGTCACTTAATTATAGCCATTAAATCTCCTAATTCTGTTTACTGGTAGAGATAACCTCTTGTCTCCCCTCCCCTCAATACAATACTTTATACATCATAATTTTATAATTTATATACTTGAACTGAATTGTACTATTGCTTTGCTTTTGTTACTTAACTATAAATATTTTAAAATCAGAATTGTCACTGTAAAAGGTATGAATCATATGCACTCTGTAAATACAAGGCCCGGAGACCCCATCCCACACTGGCTTTTTCTGATGTGGGCAATAATGAAGATCTACCTAGGCAAATGTCAGTATAGGAGAAACAATTCCACTTTTTCCTGTAGGCCATATCTGTTTAAGGGAAACAATATTCACATCAAATAAATAAGCGTCTTTTGGTGTTGTAGGGAATAATAATTCTGTTAACTCACATTGGCCCATTGAAATCGACTGCAAATCACTCTTCTGTCCTGGGCCTGCTGTTGATTGATCCATTAACACACACCTTATCTACGGACCTCAAATTTAAAACTGTATTTGCATGTGGCTCTTCATTGTATATGTTGTTCACAAGGCTTTTGTGTTGTATATTTTTTATGAATCAACTTGACTAAGCCATAAGGTGCCCAGATATGTGGTGAAATGTTATGCTGGATATGTTTGTAGTAATAATTTTGGATGAGATACATATCTCAATATGAGGCATGATTAAAGCCCACTCTAAAGTAGGTGGTCATGATTCAATAAGTTAAAGGCTTGAATTTTAACAAAGGATGAACCCCTACCTCCCAAATATGAGAGAATTGTTGACTGCTTTTGAAATGGTACAATTAGCTTTATCCTGTTTTAGAACTTGAAATGAAACATTGGTTCTTCCCAGCTCTCAAACCTGCCAGACTTCTGACTAGAAATATGCCACTATTAGTTCTGGTTCTCAGGTCTCAGAGTCAGATTGAAACTACAAAGTCAGCTCTTCTGAGACTTCTAGGCTGCTGACTTCCTCGGAAGATCTTGGGACTTGCCAGCTTCCTTAATCATGTGAGCCAGCTCCTTAAAATAAGTCTGAATATATGTATATGTATATGTATATATATATATATATATATAATATGTGTATCCTTTTGGTTCTCTTTCTTCAGAAAACACTGAAAAATAGATACTAAGATATAATTTTCCAGATGCCTTCCTGCAATCAAGAGACACAAAGTTTATGGCATATTCTTGGCCTATTAGCATGGTGAACAACGAACTGAATTCTGTTTTTGTTTAGTGTATCAATAGTGTCACTCAAGGACTCTTTGTAGGTATTTACTCAATATCTTTAAATAACTTGTTTAGTCTTTTCCTTTGATTAATATCAAATTAAGAGTGTATATACTTAGATTTTAATTCTGGCTCTCAGAAAAGAAAAAAAATCTTGCTCTTTCACACTTCAACAATTTTGAGTACTTTTATTTCCTCTAAACTTGACATTTTCCTCATTTTCTTATATATAGAGGGTGACTGAAGTATGTTAGGTATTCTGTTAGTCAAAACATGACACTACCTTCTGGGTGCCGGTGGCTCATGCCTGTAATCCTAATTACTCTGAGATTGAGATCTGAGGATGGTGTTTGGAAACCAGCCCAGGCAGGAAAGTCCATGAAACTTTTATCTCCAATTAACCACCAGAAAAACCAGAAGTGGGGCTGTGGCTCAAGTGGTAGAGTGCTAACCTTGAGCCAAAAAGCTCAAGAATAGCACCCAGGCCCTGAGTTCAAGCTCCAGGTCAGCGTGTGCGTGCACACACACGCACGCACACACACAACCTGACACTATGGGTTTGAATTTCGACTTAAACATGCTATACTTTAGTACATTTACATTAACCATGGTTTTTCTGTAACCACTAATTGATGATCACTCTTACAAATGTGGTTCAACTACATACAATTCAGAGTGCTTTAAGTTTCTTGTAATTAAATTTTGTTAGTGATGGAGTTTGAGCTCAGGGCCTTGAGCTTGCTAAGCAAGCACTCTACCCCTACAGCCAAACCTCCTTCTTTTAAGATAGATTTGCTTACAATGATTGTATTAGACAAGAGGAAGACAATTTATTCATACACCAAGCGTAGAATCTGAAGTCCAAATTTGATAATGGAAACACAAACAGGAAAGTAATGTTTCCATCTTAACCAATGTCACATGATGCCAGTCAAAAACAGAGTAATGACTAGCTTCTGCTATGAACAGTGAACAGTGCTTTCGTGGCAAATGACACAGCTTGAACAAAAATTAATACACATAATTTTGAAATTATTTAGTGTTGCCACTAAAAAACTTCTCTAAGTTATCAAAAAACAAGAAGTAGGGGCTGGGAAGGTGCTTCAGTGGTAGAGTACTTGCCTCGAATGTGTGAGGCCCTGGGTTCGATTCCTCAGCTCCACATAAGCAGAAAAAGCCAGAAGTGGCACTGTGGCTCTAGTGGTAAAGCACTAGCCTTGAGCTGAAGAGCTGAGGGACAGCGCCCAGCCCAGAGTTCAGGCCCCACGACCGACAAAAAAGAAAAAGAAAAAGAAAAAAACAAAACAAAAAACAGAAAACCCAAACCAAAAAACATGAAGTAATTGTTGCTTAAATGGTTTGACCCTCTGCTACCAATCAAGTAAGTTTGAATGTCTTTTAACTCTTTTTTTTTTTTTTTTTTTTTTTTTTTTTTAGCGCTCTACCACTTGAGCTACAGCACCGCTTCCGGCTTTTTTCTTTTTGCTTATGTGGTGCTGAGGAATTGAACCCAGGGCCTCAGGCATGCAAGGCAAGCGCTCTACCACTGAGCCAATTTCCCAGCCCCGTCTTTTAACTCTTGGGAGAGAGACCTGGCACTTTCAGCCTTCTCAGGTTTTTTTCAGGAGGGATACAAGGAAACTGGGCATCCTGCTGACCTTGTTTGGAAGACTAGTTGTGACATATGGCTCAGGACAGAGTTTATTAGATGCTAGGTTATGGCAATACTGCATCAAACATGATCAAATACATTCTCTAGAAAACTCTGAAAACATAGAGTATTATGACCACTTTTCCAGATGCTTCCTGAAAACAAGTAACAGTAAGTCAATCTTATGTTTGTGTTTTATCAGCCTAGTGATATTACCAAAATAACACAATGATCTCTGGTTCAATTAGCTGAGTTTTGGTGCCACTGTAGTAACCATTACTTATCACTCTACGTGGGCCATTCACACATTAATACAAAATAAACTGAAATTTGGGAGGTTGACCATATAATCTAATTTTCCATTCATTTAAAAGAATATGTACTACTTTATAGTTATTCAACACATAATAATATATAAAATAATTTCATTTGTTCATGAAAACAATAGAAATGGGCACTGGTGGCTCATGCTTATAATCCTAGCTACTCAGGAAGCTGCGATCTGAAAATCACAGTTCAGAGTCAGCAACGGCAGACACATCCAAGATTCTTATCACCAATTAAACAGTCAAAATCCAGATGTGGAGGCATGGCTCAAGTGGCAGAGCACCAACAATGAGTGAGAGCTGAGTGAGAGCACAAATAATGAGAGTTGAAGCCCCAGAACTAACATTAAAAACAAAAAACAAAACCCCCCAAAACCTTATCTTTGTGATGAGCACATTTAAATTCTACATTCTAAGAGATTTTCAAGTTCTATATATTATTATTATCTATGACTACCATGATGCATATAGATCTGCATGTAGTCCTCTTATTTAACTGAGATCTTGTGAATTACCCCAAATATTCTCCAGGTACTCTTGGTGCTTTGTGAAGTTTACTTTGCCAGTGGAGGGATAGAAAAATATGGTTCAGGTAACATTCAGATTTTTCAGTACTGTCATCCCTTCATAAGGACCTAAGAGTTCTTTAAATTACTGTTATTTCTCTGTACTCAGAATCACAAATGTCCTTTAGTGACCACAGCTTTTGGGATCAGTTGCAGATCTGTATGGTTACTGTTACGTTTCTACAGTCTCCAGCTGCTGTAACATTAATTAATCATCAGTAGCTTTGTTACTGAGTCAAATTTGCTGTGTTTCTTCCTATTGCCAAAATGAGGTATTTCCCAAGAGCTCTTCAGTCTCTTATGCAAATAAACTTCCCACCACCTGTTCCTAGAGAAGTCTGCAGTGCTGATTGTTTCTTATCTGGTGCCAGGAATACAGTTACTGCTGCTGCTAGGGCTACTATCACAGTCAGCAGTACTTATATGTGCATAATGCTTTATAATTTATAAAAGCATTTCAGTGAGCTCAGCTGATGCTCTCTAAAACCTGTATAAGAGTATTAAGATCACTTTTATGAGAGTTTTTTTTTATTGTTTTCCTCTTTCAAGAGTATTGTAATGGTCATAGATGTAATAAAAGATGAGAAAAGTTAGAGGAGACTCACACACATACATATAGGGGAAAAGAGAACACATACACACATGTGCACACATACATACATACATCCTATACTATGTTTCCCTTGAAAACTCCAACTAATAAAAAATTCCCTACATCATTGAATATTTTGTTGTTGGTGGTGGTGGTTGTAGGGCTTGAACTCTGTGCCTGGGCACTGTCCTTGAGCTATTCAGCTCAAGGCTAGTGCTCTACCACTTGAGCCACAGCGCCACTTCTAGTTTTCCGGTAGATGACTGGAGATAAGAGTCTCTTGAACTTTCCTTCCTGGGCTGGCTTTGCACTGTGATTCTCAGATCTCAGCCTCCTGAGTAGCTAGGATTATAGGCATGAGCCACCGGCACCTGGCTATCATTGAATATCTTAAATGAAAGTAAACACAAGTCTTTTATAGTTCATGCTTTTTCTAATTTTATTTTATGCTTTATTTTTATTTTTTGCCAGACTTGGACTTGAACTCAGGGCATGGGCACTGTCCCTGAGCTTCTTTGGCTCAAGGCTAGCACTCTACCACTTGAGCCACAGTGCTACTTCCAGCTATTTCTGTTTATGTGGTACTGAGGAATTGAACCCAGGGCTTCATGCATGCTAGGCAAACACTTTACCACTAAGCCACATTCACAGCTGCTTTTTCTTAAAGAATAGTACTTTATTGAATAAGCTTTATTCACAGAAAAATAAGCTTTAATCTACAACAAATGCCTGATTATACAGCAGAAAGTAATTTTTATGGAAATAGTTAATGCTTATTATATTGGGTTTGATTATTATTATAAAACTAATCTTTTAATTGAGTGAAAAAAGCCCTACCTTTCTAAATTCTAGCTATTGTACATGTTTATAAATAAATGATTTTGAGAATGAATATGTTTACTTTTTGACTGTGACCTTAATTTCTTGGATATGTGGTAAACTCAAATGGTACATTTCATTTATTTTATTCATTTTTGTGTGTTGCTACTGGGGTTCTAGTTCTACCACTTGAGCACAGCCCCACTTCTAGCTTTTTGCTAATTAATTGGAGATAAGAATCTCCTGGACTTCCTTTCTCGGGCTGGCTTTGAACCTTGATCCTCAGATATCAGCCTCCTGAGTAGCTAGGATTACGGATGTGAGCCACCAGGCCTAGTTGTATTGTACTTTTAAAATATATTCCATTTACACAATGTATTATACTTCAATGTAATAATTTAAAAAAAAGAAATATGAGAGATCTGAAAGAAGGGCTCCTTTTGATTATCATGAGCTCCCACAACTTTTGGGAAACCACGTAGTTCATGTCTTCCAGCAAGCTCAGATTGAAAACAACTCATGCAATTGTCAGGCCATTTCTCTAAATATTTCAAAGCAACTTCTAATTTCTTTCAACCTTTCAAATGTTTTTCCTAATATGTAACTGATGAAAACTTGTCTAACTCTCATTTAAATCAATTGCCTCTTGTCTGTACTAAGAAAGTGAGAACAGTTTTTTTTTTTCTAATTGGAGTCTCTCTAGTCTCCTACATGTTGACTATGAGGCTCTTGAGAAATATGTCAGGAAAATACATTGATTTTATTCAGGAGCAGTCTTTCTTTTTCTACATTGGAAGCCTTGAAAATACTTCCTTTGCAGAATAGGAGGGCCTAGTAGCTATTTTTGGGACGTCTACCTTGTGGACCTCATCACACCTGTACTGACTAGGGGCATGTGGAGCTTCAGGTATATTGACTGAAACATATAATGCAATAAACAAAACTCCATAGAAGGCCTCCAACTCTCCTGGTTTATAATATCTTTGCTATATTTCTCAATGGATCCTTTTGTCATGTTTTGCCAATAAGAGTTCTATGATATGTCCACCTACAGAGGGAGAAAAGAAGAAAGGGTGAGAGGCTGCCAGTCACCATTTTGAGCTGAGTTCATAGCGAGATGCTATGGCCAACCATTAATAACTTTCAGTACTCCAAAAATGGCTTATTAGTTTTCTCTTCTGAATTTATCTATTTGAGATATTGGCCTAATAAATTTCATGGATTAGCACAATATTAGTGAAGACTGAATTAATTCATTTCTTCATTGCTCCAGTGATTCATTTATTTAATAAATTTGGATTGACTGCATCCAGCTCTGTTATACATAGTGTTGATGTAGTATATTAAGTCCAGGAGACAGATGATATACAGGGAAAACAGAAATAAAACTACAAATCCTAATTGTTATAAAGGACATGACTGGTATGTTTTGAGCAATAATGAGCACTCTATGGAGGCTGTTTTGTGTGTGTGTGTGTGTGTGTGTGTGTGTGTGTGTGTGTGTGTGTGTGTGTGTGTGTGTGTGCATGTGCGCATGCGCACATACACGTGCTGTGGTTCTGGGGCTTGAAATCTGGGCTTGGGCACTGTACCTGAGATTTTGTGGTCAAGGCTATCACTCTACCACTTGAGCCACAGTACCACTTCCAATTTCTGAGTGGTTTATTGAAGGTAAGAGTCTCACATACTTTCCTGCCTGGGCTGGCTTTGAACCATGATCGTCAGATTTAGCCTCCTGAGGAGCTAGGATTACAGGTATGATCCACTGGTGCCCAGCTGGAGGCTACTTTAAATGAGGTGGCTGTTTTATTCAACAGGAGGACATTTAATTAATCCATAAAATCCAAGAACACTTTCAGGGTAGGCATATTATTATTGAAGTATATTCTGAGCCATGAAGAGTGGCACATACCTGTAATCTGTGCACTTGGTAGGCAGAGGCAGGAAGATCATGGATTCGAGGCTGACCTGAGTTTTTTTTTTTTCATTTTGAAATTTTAATTGGATTTTCTTATACATTTTCTTTATTTCTATTTTTTTATTGTGCAAATATCATACAGAGGGGTTGCAATTACATGGGCAAGGTAATGAGTATATTTCTTATCAAGCATTATTGCCTACTCCTTTGTTTCCCCTTCCCATCTCCCCCCTCAACCCCCATCTCCACTCCATCCTTCTTCCCCCCACCCAGGGCCAAAGTTGTAAAGTTCATTTTTCGATATAGCATCTTGTACATCTCATTGTGGCAATGGGTCCACCTGTATCCCTATTTAAACAATTTGTTTTTTCCCTTCCCCTCCACAAATTATACTAACATCAAACACAATGAAAACAGGGTTATACTGTGGGGGAGGGACATACAAAGCAACAAAGAAATCATGTTATAAATATGTTAGAAACAATAGCAAGAAAGAAAAAAAACATTTGAATCCTTATCTTGGGGTTCATTTCGCCTAACAGTGAGACTCGCCCCTCCTTTCTCTCTCTCTCATACAGAGTACTCTGGCTGGAAGAAGTTGCTCTCTCAGGGAAAAGGAATATCATGCACTGGGCTTTGGGAAAAGTGTGGCTGTGTTTTTGTTTTTGTTTTTTTTTTTTAACAGTTGCTTAGGAGGCAAATTATATTTACTGTGTGGCTATAGGAAATTTGGAAACACTTATGCAGCTTGGTAGAGAACTATACTTATTCGTATAAATTTAGGGATTAAGTGTATGATTCTGTTAACACATTTTTCTTTTTAAAGTCACAGCTGAGGATTAATCCCAGGCCTTCATGAATGCTAGACAAATGCTTTGTCAATAAACAACATTCTGAGCCTTATTATTTTCTACAAACAATAACTGGCTATGTAAATTTTCCTAAAGAGAGAAATAGTCTCTTAACAATACTATAAATTAGTTTATAGTAATTTATTCCATTTACAATATGTTTTACAGGTATCATGCTCTTAAATATTCAAATAACATTATTTCATCATGTGTGGAGGATTGAAGGTTAGAAAAGTTTAATGATTTACTCGTGCAAATGACAGCCCAGAAAATGAGCCAAACTTCCCTGATTCAGCATATCATCTCCCCAGCTCTCTTAATACAATATATCAATTGGGATTAGTTCAAGGCCAGGGCAGTGTCACATTTATCTTTGATTACATCATGATTAGCTAGGCACATAAAAGACAATCAGTGGGAGCGAATAGTGTTAGTACCTTGTCTTTTTTACTCCTAGAAATGTTTAAAAAGGAAAAAGAAAAAAATCGTGAACCTCATTTCTAATGAAATAAGGAGAAAAGTAATTCTCAGACTCCCAAACTTATTGTATTTATTTATATGTATTTACATATGGCTCCTATTTATATGCATGTATATAAGCTTAACAAAAGAAGCTGAGGAGGATGTGAACAGAATCAGAGTGGTAGAAAGGAGGGAATAGTGGAAGCTTTCAGAAAATTCTAGAAAAAATATATACATGGAAGGTGAAGGACTTACTCAGATGTAAATTCATATCTAATGTTTGTAAGCATAGGGAAAGGAATTAGTTTGACCAACCTTATGGCAGAAGCCAGTTTGGGTCAAAGAGGTAGAAGAATGGGTCATGCAAAGATTCACACAAATGAGTCATAACTGTAGGAAGCAATTTGTCTGTGTGATAGTTTCATGTCCTAGCCATAATCCATGGCATAGGAATGCTATGGAAATAACTGACCCAGAGAGAGTACTGTAACCTACTCAATGATCAGTATTAGAGAAAAAAAAGGTATAGGCAAAAAGAAAGTATACAAATAAGTTAATTCAGTAGCATGAAAGAACAAGTAGCATGGTAGGCAGTATCCTAGTGAAGTAGATAAGAGGTTTGGGATAATACATGTCGATTTTAAAGTGAGTATTCAAATGAAGATTTACTAAAATCTACTTTGGGGCATTTACCCAAATTATCACAAACAAGACCACACTAAAGCTACTAGCACAACTATGTTTATTGCAGCACTATTTACCATAACTAAGATATGGAACCAACCTAGATGGCCCTCAGTAGATGAATGGATCCAGAAAATGTGGTATATATACACAATGGAATTCTATGCCTCCATCAGAAAGAATGACATCGCCCCATTTGGTAGGAAATGGAAAGGCTTGGAAAAAATTCTATTAAGTGAAGTAAGCCAGGCCCAAAGAAACATAGGTCCCATGGTTTCCCTTATTTGCAATAACTAGTCTGAGACAAGCAGAAAAGGTCAGATGAATTGACGTTAGGTGAAATGAACCCCAAGATAAGGATTCAAATGTTTTTTTTTTCTTTCTTGCTATTGTTTCTAACATATTTATAAGATATTTCTTTGTTGCTTTGTATGTCCCTCCCCCACAGCATAACCTCTGTTTTCACTGTATTTGATGTCGGTATAATTTGTGGAGGGGAAGGGAAGAAACAAATTGTTTAAATAGGGATACAGGTGGACCCATTGCAACAATGAGATGTACAAGACTTTGGTGTGGGGGGGGGCGGCATGCAGGGAGGGGGGAAGGAATGGTAAGGGGAAACAAAGAAGGAGGCTACAATGCTTGATAAGAAATGTACTCATTACCTTGCTCATGTAATCGTAACCCCTCTATACAGTATTTTCACAATAATAATTTTAAAAACTTCAAAAAAATGTGAAATGTGATCAAATATAAGGGAGTGATGAAGAAGTGAGCCAGTTGGATCACTGGAGGGAGAACAGTGCATGTGGAGGAAAGAAGAAGTTGACATGCATGCTGGCTAGGGAGATGAACATGAGAGGAACCTGGTTTTATGAGAGTGGGTTTTGCTGGGTATTGCACATCTGAAGTCAGAAAACGTATTCTTTTATGGGTGAGATTTTAAATAGTTTCTGCTTTGATGGATGGCCACACTGTCTGTGTCTCTACTACTTAACTATGGTGGTGTGGCATGCTATGATTTTGATGAATGCCAATGAATAGTCCCTAGGTAGATGTTGTTGGCAAATGGGGATTGCTTTAGGAGAAGATGAGACCGTGTGGAAGGCCTGTAGGTCCTGGAGAAGAGTGTGCATGGGGGGATCCTCATTCTATTTGCTTCTTGGCTAAAGAGGTGTGTGATCATCCAAGGTGCAAAGCAATGAGAAACTCAGTGTTAGATGAGAGCCTCAAAACTATGAACAACGAAGCCCAACAAAATCAACACTAGGAAATGGGTCTATACAAGAGGGAGGCTGGGTCTATACAAGGTGGGCAGATGAATGATGGGGAGAAAGAGAATTCAAGAATTCATTGTATATACCACAAAATTAAGAAAAGGAAAGGAAGGGGTGGGTCAAAAGGGAATGAGAATGTTGAGGCTGGTGGCATGGATCAAGATATAGTGTATTCATAAACTACTTTCTAAAATGACACCTCCTTTGAACAAAAACCACTTACGATAATCAGAAATTAAAAAAAAGTGTGAACAAAAAAAGAAAAGAAAAAAAGACAGTATGCAAAAAAATGGTGTGATACAGAAGTAAATCTAATACAAAAAGAGCACTTAGTTCAATGATTTTGCCTTAGAATCAATGAGAATTGTCACTAATAGACATAATTGGGATCTGTCCATTCCCTTTAGATGAAAGCTCCTGAACATGATTTTTTTTTACTACAAGTCCTGGTGATTTCTTCTCTCCCTCTCTCTCTCTCTCTCTCTCTCTCTCTCTCTCTCTCTCTCTCTCTCTCTCTCTCTCTCTCTCTCTCTCTCTCTCCCTCTCCCTCTCCCTCTCTCTTTTTCTTTCTCCTTCCTTCCTTCCTTCCTTCCTTCCTTCCTTCCTTCCTTCCTTCCTTCCTTCCTTCCTTCCTTCCTTCCTTTTCTTTCCTTCTTTCTTTCTTTCTTTCTTTCTTTCTTTCTTTCTTTCTTTCTTTCTTTCTTTCTTTCTTTCTTTCTTTCTTTCTTTCTTTCTTTCTTTCTTATTTTATTTTTTTGCCAGTCCCGGGGCTTGTGAATTCAGGGCCTATGCACGCTCCCTGAGCTTCTTTTGCTCAAGGCTAGTACTCTACCACTTGAGCCACAGTATCATTTCTGGCTTTTTGTTTAAGTGGTACTGAGGAATCAAACCCAAGGCTTCATGCATGCTAGGCAAGCACTCTACCGTTAAGCCACATTTTCAGCCTGAGTCCTTTGTGATTTCATAACAACTTTCTCGGGCTGCTTTTCCCACATGCAGGGCAAGCTGGAAGTGCCAGAGAATCCACTTCAATAGGAACAGTCCTCAACCAACAGCAGATAGGAAATGACACACTTGGAAGCATGATGGCCAGTACTGATATGAATTCTACATTCTGATTATTTAGCATCACCAAGAAGCTTGTGAGAAATTCAGAACCTCAAACCAGGTCTGATGACATATACCAATAAATTGTAGCACTTACGAAGATTTTGAACTTTAAGACAACTTGGGCTTCATAATAAGACTCTATCTCAAAAAATGAATGAATAAATAAATAAAACACAAAAAAACAAAAGAAGAGAAGAGAAGAGAAATTCATAATCTGAGATGTGCTTAATGAAGACATACCTTTTGAAGAACCCTTGGTAATCTGTCCACATGTTAACACTTGAGAATGAATCCCTGCTAAACATGATCTCCTGGAACATTTCAGCAGTCAAGCACTCTACCCCTGAGCTATAACTGATTCGATCAGTATTTCCATGGTATCTTTATTTTTTATTTATTTATTTACTTTGTGGTGCTGGAAATGGAACTCAGGGCTTTACATATGCTAAGTAAATGTACTATCACTGAGCTACAACCCCAGCCCTATCTGTGGCTTTGAAGTACTTACTTTTATAAAAATTTATTCATACATAAGTGTGAAATGGTCTTTAATGACATTATAGATTTCTGTTGCATGGAAGGATGAACACCCAGTTAGCTAGAAGGAAGGGAGCATGAGAGAGAGGGCCTTGCCACTCACAATCACATAATGATTCCAACAATTGTGTTCATTAGAGTGCACCGTAATAATTAACCTCGTAAAATTACTTTGTGTTAAGCTATCTTGTGGAAGGAAGTATTGAGAGTGAAGGTCTTCATATGGAGAATGCATAACTAATTTCAAATTAACACCAAGGAAATTCACAAACATTCTTTGCATACCTTAGACAACTCACTAATAAACTCAACTGAAAGAAAATTCTTGCTGAAAAGGTACTTTCTGAGTTTCTTTTCATTCTGCTTCCTGCTCCCTAGAGAAGGCAATGCTTCATGAAGTTCCTTAATACAGCAGAAAAATTCACAAAGCAAGTGACTTACATGCAGAAGAATTGCCAAAAGCTGACATTTTAAGTACCATATCCCCTATACTAATTTAATGACAGAAACTTTAGATACTCATTCATGTATTTGATCTACACCAATCCATCCACTCTTTAAGCAAAAGGGTTAGTCAGTGATTCTCACACTTTTCTTTTTTTGTCTTTTCTTTTCTTGCCCATCCTGAGGCTTATACTCAGGGACTGGGCACTGTCCCTGAGCCTCTTTTTTAATTTAATTTAATTTTTAATTTTTCTTTTTTCCCTTGAGTCTCTTTGTGCTGCAGGGTAGCGCTCTATCACTTGAGACACAGTGCCACTTCTGGCTTTTTCTGAGTGGTTTATTAGACATAAAAGTCTCATGTACTTTTCTGCCCAGGCTAGCTTTGAAACTTGATCCTTAGATCTCAGCCTCCTGAGTAGATTCTCAAACTCTTTTATTGATGTATTTATTTTTATTTATTTCTTTATGTATTTTTGGTCGGTCGTGGAGCTTGAACTCTAGGCCTAGTTACTGTCACTAAGCTCTTCAGCCACTTCTAGTCTTTTCTGTTTATGTGGTGCTGAGGACTGGAACCGAGGGCCTCATGCATGAGAGGCAAGCACTCTACTGCTGAGCCACCTTCCCAACCTCTCTCACACTTTTTTAATATGTGGATTTCTTTCCTGTGGTGTGTGTTTGTGTTTGTGTGCATAAGCTTGTCAGTTCTGGGGTTTGCACTCAGGGCCTGGGCACTGTCCCTGAGCTTTTTTGCTCAAATTAATCTATTTATCACTTGAGCCACAGCTACTTCCAGGTTTTGGTGGTTAATAGAAGAGAAGAGTCTCAGTCTCAGACTGAGTTTGAACTGTGATCCTCTGATTTCAGCCTCCTGAATAACTAGGATTTACAGACATGAGCTACTGGCATCTGGCTTCCATGCTGGTCCTGGGGCTTGAACTAGAGGCCTGGGAGCTGTCCCTGGGCTTCTTTTGCTCAAGGCTAGCACTCTACCACTTGAGCCACAAAGCCACTTCTTGTTTTTATGGCCTTTCCTGCCTGGGCTGGCTTTGAACTGTGATCCTCAGATCTCAGCATCCTGAGTAGCTAGGATTACAGGCGAGAGTCACCAGTGCCTGGCCGGACTTCCTTTTTAAAACAAAAACATATTTGTGTTGGTGTAGTGGCTCTTGCCTGTAATTCCCATCGTGCTGGCAGCCGCAGGGGGATCATGGTCTGAGGCTGAGTTTTGGGGGAAAAAAAGATAACTCCCTATAAAAAAATAACCAAAATCAAAAAGGACTGGTGAGAGTTGGGGGCAGGGGGAAGCATTGTTCTAGTCATAGGCCATTTGTGAGAGGCCTTCAGTTCAAAGTCTAGTACCACAAAGAAGTCAAAACATGTTAGCTTTCATACTAGTTGAGAAAATGTGCTACTACAATAATGACTAAATATTCTTTAATGCTACAATGGCCATCACATTTCTTTTTTTCCCCCTAATACTCATTTTATTCAACTGTTAGATTTTTTTTATTAATGTTTCTTTTATTGTGAAAATACTGTACAAAGGGGTTACAATTACATGAGTAAGGTAATGAGTGCATTTCTTATCAAGCATTGTTGCCTCCTCCTTT
The DNA here is from genome assembly GCF_024711535.1 of Dipodomys merriami. Classification (NCBI taxonomy): domain Eukaryota; kingdom Metazoa; phylum Chordata; class Mammalia; order Rodentia; family Heteromyidae; genus Dipodomys; species Dipodomys merriami. Next base: position 101,277,522 of record NW_027204492.1, read on the forward strand.
GTTTCCCCTTCCCATCTCCCCCCACCCCGTTCCCCCCACTGTCCCCGCCCACCAAAGTTGTTAAGTTCGTTTTTCTATATAGCATCTTGTACATCTCATTGTTGCAATGGGTCCACCTGTATCCCTATTTAAACAATTTGTTTTTTCCCTTCCCCTCCCCAAATTATACCATGAAAACAGGGGTTATACCTTGGGGGAGGGACATACAAAGCAATAAAGAAATCATCTTATAAATATGTTAGAAACAATAGCAAGAAAGACAAACCATTTGAGTCCTTACCTTGGGGTTCATTTTGCCTAACATCAATTTATCTGACTGTTTCTGCTTGTCTCAGACATATGCTAGTTATTGCAAATAAAGGAAACCATGGAGCCTATGTTTCTTTGGGCCTGGCTTACTTCACTTAATAGAATTTGTTCCAAGTCTTTCCATTTCCTACCAAATGGGGCGATGTCATTCTTTCTGATGGAGGCATAGAATTCCATTGTGTATATATACCACATTTTCTTGATTCATTCATCTACTGAGGGGCATCTGGGTTGGTTCCATATCTTAGCTATGGTGAACAATGCTGCAATAAACATAATTGTGCTGGTAGCTTTAGTATGGCCTTGTTTGTGGTTGTTTGGGCAAATTCCTAAAAGTGGGATTGCTGGGTCACAGGGGAGCTCTATGTGGAGTCTTTTGAAGAACCTCCATACTGCTTTCCAAAGTGCTTGAACAAGTTTACACTCCCACCAACAATGCAGTAGGGTTCCCTCCTGTCCACATCCCCTCTAGCATCTGTTGTTTGTTAGAGATCTTGATTATAGCCATTCTAACTGGGCTTAGGGTGACAGGACTGTTATTTTTTTTCTAGGGGGAACCCCCCTCCTCTTCTTCCTCTACATTCTTTGGTTTACTCTCTGTACTTTCATGCTGTGTGATCTGACTTCACTCTTAGCTCTAAGAATGTTTCTCAGGCCTGGTCTATTAGAAAGTTCCATCTCCCTGACCATAGTAATTACATCCACAATGGGCATGGGAGATCTATTTTGAGATAGTTTTGAGACCTCTATTAGGATTGTTGAGCGCAAGGCAGGGCTTTATTTTCTGGACTGTTCCGATTTGTCTGTGTACCTGTAGCTGCTGGCTACCACTCTCACAATGGGGAAGTCTACCAGAGAATAAGGCTCAGAGATAAAGCTGAGATATTTAGAAAGATGGACCCAATTTTCAGGGTTTGGATTACTAGATCTATTCATTACTGGATTTATCCAGCTTCTTTTAAGATGAATGAACTCATAAACTTAATTTTTATTTGGATTTTTATTTTTGTTCAGGCATGGGGCCTGAACTCAGGGCCTGGGCTCTGTCCCTCAGCTCTTCAGCTGAAGGCTAGCGCTCTACTACTTGAGCCACAGCACCACTTCTGGCTTTTTCTGCTTATGTGGTGCTAAGGAATCGAACCCAGGGCCTCATGCATGCAAGACAAGCACTCTACCACTGAGCCACCTTCCCAGCCCCTTTTATTTGGATTTTTATAAGTTGAACATAAGAGATGTAGCTGGGCAGTGGCAGCTCACACCTGTAATCCTAGCTACTCAGGAAGCTGAGACCTGAGTATCATAGTTTAAAGCCAGTGTGGGCAGGAAAATCCAAGACTTTTATCTCTAATTAACCACCAGAAAACTGGAAGTGGAACTTGGGCTCAAAATAATAGAGTACTATGGGATATCAGCAAGGCCCCTAGTTCAAGCCTCTTGACAGACCCTCCTCCCCTCCCAAAAGAAGTTGTATATAAATACTTTGTGATTATATTACATTATATTTATTTATTTAGTCAATACTGGAGGTTGAATTTAGGGCCTTGCATTTGCTGGGCCAACCTTCTACCACTTCAGCCATGGCCCTAGTCCCATTAGCTAGGGAATAGTATCTCACCTTTATGCCTCAGCAATCCAGGAACATGATCCTCCTACTTATGCTTCCTGTATAGCTGGGATGACATGCACATGCCACCAGGCTCTGCTCTTTATTGGTTGGGATGGGTTATAGCTTTTTGCAGTCTTGGCCTTAAACTGCAATCCTCACAATCTCTGCTTCCCTAGGAGCTGAGATTGCAAGAAGGAGCCACTGTGCTTAGCAGTTATTGTATTCTACTAATCACATGAGGTACTAATACTTAAAATGTTAGCGTGAATATCTGGGAAACATCATATTGTAGTTTCTATGAAGTGAACTCTCTCCATAATATAGACAAGTAGACCTTTCACAATGAACTACCACAAAAGACCAGAGCTCCATAAATTTGGATCTTTAAAGTTTGGAAGTCATGTAGATATAGATTAAGGCAATATGCATATAATTAAAATGTGGGGTAGGATGTGATTATCTTGAGAATGTAGTTGAGATTAGAAAGCTAACCAGTAGTTAATTTTTCTTTCTCAGCCAGCATAGTTTCAAAGTCAAATTTTTTTTTTGCCCTGGATTAAAATGGTGATTGAAAATATTCCAGGAAATGCAGTTCAATTTTATTAGAATATTTAGAACTTCACAAAGGCCACAAGGTATTATTCAGTAAAATAAGTTCATTCTCAATGTCAAATTAAAAAGAATAATAAGGATATGTACATAGCTAAAGCCATTTTTTCAGATATCATTTTCTTACTTTGTAAGTTTGTTGAGCTAATCTACTGTTTTCCAGGTGCCTCTGAACACTTTATTTCATTTAATTCTAACAGTAATTATGTAAGGAAGTGAGACAGACATTATTGAGACTGTTTTAAATTCTCTGGTGGGTGACCCATGAGCACACATACTTGATTTTATTTTAATTTAAAGTAACACTACAAGAAGAGTGCTGTTTGCATTATTTTGTATATAAGAAAAGTAAAGCTAAAATGGTAAACACCTTGGGCTAGTCCAAATATTTGATACAAAATAAAGCTCAGATTAATATGTTTTTTTTGCATGCAAGATCCTCTCTATTTTCTACAATTCAAAACCTTCTAATAGACCCAAGTAGGAACTGTATGTCTGAAATAGAGTTAAAGAGAAAATTTACTTTGGATATTGAGGAGTGGTATAACACACACATACACACATATATACATATATATGTATATATGTGTGTGTTTTCATGTTGACTTGAATTGCTGAAAAAGTGTTTATATGATTCTATAGTTTGCCAATGGATGCAGTCAAAACATTTCATTCCCTCTATTTTCCTGCCTCCCTTCCCTTCCTATGTATGTTCCTTTTCCTCTTATCCTCCTGCTCCTCTTTCTTCTCCTTTCCCCTCTTTCCTCCTCTTCCTTCTCCTCCTCCTCCTCTCTAACCCTTCTCTTCCATCTTCTCCTCTGCCTCCTCCCCTCCCCTGCTCCTTTGCCACTCAATCCTCCTCCTTTTCTCTTTTCCTTCTCTTGTATTTTCTCCTCCTCCTTCCTCCCTTCCCCCCTCTTCTACTCCTCCTCCTCTTCTCATGCTCCTCTTCCACTCCTCCTCTACCCTCCATTTTTTCTTTCTGTGGTGGAGATTTAATTCAGAGAAGAAATTTCCTTTACCAACTACGCCAATTTTTCCTGTCATTTCTTGGTCTGACTAAAATAACTTTTTCTAAAGCTCACTTTGAACAGTGCAGATTGGAAATACTGATCCAGTCATCACTTTCTAGCCTGAAGTGGAAGGATCTATGTTCAAGACCTGGCTACATAGCATAGCTACACAATGATCCTATCTCAAAGTTATGAGTATACTACCATACCGAATACAATGGAAAATTATATCATCCTATGGGTATGCTCATCTTCAGTGGTTATTGTCAAGGTGAAAGAATAGAGGAGACCTGATAGACTTGAAATTAAAGATGGTGAAAGAATGCAAAGTAGAAAATATGTAGGATGAACAAGTCTAAAGAGCCCACAGACATCATGAGGGCTATTGTAAATAACAGTGTCATGCATTCAGGAGTTTTGCTAAATGAGTGAGTTATAATATATAGCTGCTCTTCCTAACTCAAACTCAATTATGTCAGCTGGTGAGTATGTTAATATGCTTTACTATAGTAATTATTTTCATATATAACATAATGTTGTGGAGTTTAAGCACATACAAAAATGTTTTTAATAAAAAAATGTTTTTAATGTGCTGGTACAGGGGTTTGAACTCAGAGCCTATGTGCTAACACTTAGCTTTTCCCACTGGCACTCTACCATGTGAGCCACAGATCTACTTCTGGCTCTTTGGTGGTGAATTGGAGATAAGAGTCTTATGGACTTGCCTGTTCAGGCTGGCTTTGAATCTCCATCCTCAGATCTTAGCCTCCTGAGTAGTTAGGATTACAGGTAGGAGCCACAGGCATCCAGCTACAATAAGCTTTCTTGTCTTTTTAAAACATTTTATTATCTTTAAGTAGTTGTACAAAGGAGGTGCCATTGCACAAAGCAGTTAGTGACTATAATGCATCTTGATCAGTGTCATGGCCTTCACCATTCTCACCCCCCCCTTTGGCCCATCCCCTTACTTTTCTTCATTTTCTGGTATGCCTCATCACCTTTTGACTGCCTTCTCCCTGTCCTTTCTCTCTTCATGGTTCTTCCCCTCTCCCTTTGCCCCTCCCTCTTGCAAGTAGCCATGTCCTGGTGCTTATTTTGTTGGAATTCTACCTTCTCTTTCTACAAAATGACACTGTTTGAGTTCTCCATGGAGTGTACTATACTTCAGCTAATTTAATAAACGTTTTATGAAAAAACATCCAACAGAATGGAATGATTCTAGGTAAGGAATAAAGGAAAAGACAGGTTAGTAAGGGGGATTGATAGAGGAAAATATAGTACAAGGTCTGTTCTATCTTGTCTAATCTAAGCTTCAAGACAAGCTCTTTCAACACTATGTTTGCTAATAACTTGAAATGCTTTTTCTCTGTGGCCTATGCTCAGGGGGTCTGGACAATAATCAGTCAGTGTTTAACTCCACTGTCTGTATTTTCTGCTCACACATAAGATGAAATCACCAAACGGAAAAGGTCTATTGAAGTTCACAGCACTGAATTTAGCAGGACTTCCTACCTAATTGTTTTATGGGGTCCTCAAGTTGAATGTATTTTGAATCTGAATGAGTGATCGCTCCATGTTCCATATGTCCTATTTGGGGGAATTCCTAATGTGTAGCAATACCATGCCATTTTCTTAGTCATACAAATTTCCCAGCTAATTCATACTTTACACATTTAGTGTGTACATACCTGCAATGATGGGATGGATCTTTGTAGCTCTTGAATTTGGATGTTTCTTCTCAGGGTCCCAGTTGAAGGTCTCATTACTGGGCAATTATTGTTACAGACATCTTGTGAGTGTCCATCAGAATGAGACTTCTGTTTATTTCAGCCTCGTATCACTTCTAAGCTAATGTAGAATGGCAGCTGACATCACATCAAATCCTCACTTTGAAGTGTTCTCATTGATTATCTTATAATAAAATCCTTACCACAGTCCTGGTTTTGACCCTTCAGGTCACCTCTTGTTTATTTCAGTTTGGCTTTTATCCACTGTGTCCCTCTCTTCTCTCCTCCTCTCCCCTCCCTTCCTCTCTCTCTCTCTCTCTCTCTCTCTCTCTCTCTCTCTCTCTCTCTCTCTCTCTCTCTCTCTCTCTCTCTCTCTCTCTCTCTCTCTGTCATGCCAGTACTTGGGCTTGAACTCAGAGAGATGTCCCTGAGCTTTGCTGCTCAAGGCTAGAGCTCTACCACTTGAACTACAGCTCTACTTTTGGCATTTTTGGTATTTAGATAGAGATCAGAGTCTCCTGAATTTTATTGCCTGAGCTGGTTTGGAACTATGATCCTCAGATTTCTGCCTTCTGAGTAGGTAAGATTAGAGGCATGAGCCACTGGTGATTGGCCTCATTGTTCTCTTGATTGCTAGTGAAAGTGGATTCTTTGTGTCTCCTTGATGACCTTTGGTACTATATTTTTCACAATGCTATGGACTACAGCATCAGTAGATTCCTAGTTCTAATGGTTAGTTCTGAAATTATCCCTTCTTACATTGAGCATTACTGGTGCCTTTCTAAGACAAGGATCTCATTATCTGCACATTGTCTTATCATGACTACTACATTGAGAGCCTAGTGAAGAAAAGATTGTATTTACTTTTCTCAAAAGCCCCTCTTACAAGTAGTTCATTACTTTTCTTGAGTGAAAAATGATTAGTCCTTACATTTGGATCATTTCTCTTATGGTAACTAGAGACATGAAGAATAGTTGCCTGTATACCTGTGGCTTCATTTTGCACTGGTTCTGAACCTTTTTCTAAATGTTTAAGCTTGTAGGTCATTAGGGAATAGGAAAATGTCTTTGTCTGTTCTTTGTGCATTTGAGACACTGTTAGGAGCTATTTTAAAAGCATGGAGATGGATAGGAGCAGTGTTCCCTAATATTTTAAAATTTAGAAGGATGTGGTATAAGTCACTTCTTGAGGTGACATAGTACCCCAGTGTAGTACTGTAACTGAGAGGACTGTTAGATGAAAGTAATCTTTTCTAAACTCAAACTGACATGGGAACAGTTAAGTCTGATTTGTGAGCTACTGAAGTGTCATCTTTTATTCTTCTCAAAGACCTTAACAACTTGAAGGTGAGAACAAAGGGAAGGAAAAAATGGAGGCTCATTTATATTTCTTGATGTAGAAGTTGATGTTCATCAAAATCTTCTGTCTAATGATTTGCAATGATACAACTGATGGGTCGTAAAAATGTTCACTGAAATTTGACATATTGTATCACAGTTTTATTTCATTTGGGAAGGATTATAGGAGTCAGATCTTTTTCCATGGATAGAATTTAACTGTGTAACCGTAGGAGTGTTAATGATCATTTATTTGCACAATGCTTTGCCATCATTGCCATCAGGTTTTTCTCATTTTATTCTGGGTGTATGAATCTCATCCCACATTCTGTTTACTCCTAAACATCATTTTTCCTCATAAAGTTGCAAGAAGAGGAAAGCAGTTAATTCATAAGCTCTTCAAAGAATTGAAACATTTTCCCCTTTCTAAAGGAGCAAAATAGTTCTTTGACCAGGAAACTATCAAAAGGAGAGAAAAGGTGAAAAATAACCAGAGACTATGACAAAATATGTACTTTTCTCTTTCCTGTTTTTAAAAATAAAAAAAATATGGGAGGTCATTAGTATTTTCTTATCATTGAAGACAGAAATATTACAAAAAATCATTTATATTCCTTGATGTCTGTACTTTTTTATTTATACATCTGTCAAACATACTGAGTACCAAGGTGCTGGCAACCAATTATAGATGTCTTTTCTTTTTGAGACAGGGCCTTGCTATGTAACCTAGGCTGAACTCAAACGCATGACTTTCTTCTGTCAGCACCCCGCCCCCAAAAGTGCTGTGATTATGAGCATGTGCAACCATGCTGGGTCCAATAGTGGGTTCTCATTGTACTACCAATACTGACCATTAAATGCTGTCCTAAACTGGTCATGGAATTCTAATATTTTATTTCTAGCCATCTGTATAATCTTTTGCATGACACACATGTGACAAAGTGATCTTCAGAAATAAATCACGATGTCAGAATATTTAAGCCTAATGAAACTCAAGTTCCTTTTAGTGATACTAGGAAGGCAACTTTATATAGAAGAATTTCTGTTGAAGATAGACAGGAGTTCTGTTGTTACCAGGCATGGTGGCTCACATCTGTAATCCTAGCTACTTTGGGAGGCTGAGATTAGGAGAATGATGATTCAAAGCTGTCCTGGGGAAAAGTTAATGAGATCCAATCTCAATCAATAAAATCTGGGTGTGGTGGCACATCCATGTCATTCCAGCTACATAGGAAGTATAAATAGGAAGATCATGGTCTATAGGCTGTCTGAGGTATACATGTGAGACTCTATCCCAGAAATAAACCTAAAGGGGTTGGGGGCATGAATCAACGGGTAGAATGTCTGCCTAGCAAGCAAAAGACCCCTGAGTTCAAATTCCAGTATCAAAAACAAAACAACAACAACAAAAAACTAGCAAAAACCTTTTACCCCCTTATTTAGAAGGACTAGGTATCAACATCACAGGAACTAAAAATTGTCCATTTTCTCACATATATGAGCATCTTTTATATATGATTATCTTTTGTATACCATTTGTTTCAGCATTATAAACCTCCTGGAGTAATCTGGTAGAAATCCTTCCTCTGTCCTCAAACTAAACTGTGCAGTTTATTTGATCTATTTTAATAGCTGGTGAGTGGTTGCAAAAAACTCCTTACTGCTTTGCCTGCCTCCCCACTCCTCCTGTCTAAAGGTGCTTTCAAGAATGGCAACATAATTAGGTCTTTCTCTAGTGTTAAGTTGCCAATGGCTTTTCAAGGCCAACTTTTCCTCCTCTGTTCATTCTTCCCCTTGCTGATTCTTATATCATTTTTTCATTCTTCTGGCACAACAGTTACTACACCATAACACAGTCATTTCCATGCATTTTCAAATTGTGTGTCTTGGTACCTGAGGATTCTGTGGAAGAACTTTAGAGGTTATCAAGGGAGGTATGAGGGGTACCAAGGGAACACAGTGATTTCCTTTGTTCCTGCCCTCTATGTCAACTGCTAAGAGTTGACTTTTACAATTATGTAAATACAACTTGAGTAAAAATAAGGGCAATAGGCTGGGAGCCTGTGGCTCATGTTTATAACCTTAGCTACTCAGGAGACTGAGATCTGAGGATTAGGGTTCAAAGCCAGCCCAGGCCGAAAAGTCTGTGAGACTTTCATATACAATAAAGCACCAGAAAAGCCAGAAGTGGAACTGTGGCTCAGGTGGTATAGTGCAATTCTTGAGCAAGAAAACTCAGTGATAGTACCCAGGCCCGAGTTCATGTCCAGGAGCAACACACACACACACACACACACACACACACACACACACACACACACACACACACACACACACACACACACGAACAATAGTATGGTTCTACTATTATCTTCATAAATTGAATTTCCAAATTTATATGAAGAAAAAAAATTGCTTCCACAGATTTCCTTTTTTGACAGTACTGGGATTTTTTTAAACTCAGGGCTTTGTGCCTCCTAGGCCCCTGGAACCACATTCCCAGCGCTCTACACATTTTTTAAGGAACCATTCTTTTAGCTGATATGGAACATCTTCAGGAGTCACTAGTTAAAATGGGGGTGTCTTTAAGCAAAAATCCATTTGGGTGTGTCTATCTTAGGGATTGTTAACTATCAAAGACTTAAGTCTTGGAATGCAGAAGGCACAGTTTGCAAGGAATGAGATACAAGGATGGATCATTTTCTTGTGAGGACAGAAGACATAGATAGACATAGATAGGATTAGAGGTAAAGAAGAACAATGGCCAAGAGAAATCTGTTGGTTTCATGGTTGTTCTATAATACATAATACCAATTATGCTAGGCTTCAGGTTTTCAGAATGGAAATAAAGTACCTGTATCTTTATTTGTATTTTCCTAAGAGATGAAGGCTTGAACTTGTGATCCTCCTGCCTCAGCCTCCTTAATGCTGGCATGATAGGTGTGAGCTGTGCACCATGTCTGCTTTGTCTTCATTAATTGACCAGATTTAATATCTTTTGACATCCCCTTTTTTCATTTATCTCACACAAAACATTTATCTCACCGTATTTATGTCAGATCATACCACTATAGGTGCCCACTGACATAGTAAGGAAGATGTGTTAAATTCTTGTTTACAGTGTTACACTGTTTCATGTCTCCCTACCCTTTCCAAGTAACTTTGTATGTCTTTTCACTAAAAGAGGAATAGATGTCCATATTCCTAAAGTCTGAGATCGGTCCCTAACTTGCTTTGGTTCATAGGATGTAAGTGCCAAATCTGAGTCTAAACCTAATTAGGCCCTGTGTGTTGTACTTAACCTCTGCCTTTCTGTCATCACCACAAGAATACCATGGTCCAGTTAGTCTGCAAACTAAAGATGATTGACAGACATGTGTGTGTGTGTGGGGGAAACAGAGCTCAATCCAATCTGTAGCTTAGAGTCACCAGTTGAGCCAAACTAAGACCACCTGAGTCATTTCAGCTGTCATACAGTCTTGTGAGAAATGTTTAGCATTACTCTCCATTGGGATTTTATGCTTATTTGTTATGCAGCAATAGCTGGCTGATACCAGATATGAGAGCTTGAGTTTGTGGTCAAACTGACATAAATTGGGGCAAACTTTCTAAAGATTCAGAATTAGTACATGTATTCATAATAACACATTGAGCATAATGATTTGTTTGATCATATAACTGTAACCATATCACGTTGTTATATGCAGTGAACAAAATAACACGTATAATAGTAGGCAGGATGCCTCATGATTAATGTTGTTATCCTTGCAGATATAAAGATATCAGGGAACTCAGAAATCCAATGAGATACAGAACCACCCCTGGATTTCAAGATAAGAACTAGATTTTAGAATATATAGTAGTTTAAAACAGACATTTATTTTTCTGGAATTTGGGGCACGTAAATCCTTTTCTTTAGCTTTTAACGAATGTTTACCTTCATACATTTAGTACTTGGGGACTTGAAAATGTTCTTCTTTTCAAAGGAAAATGTAAACATGGCTGTGTCAGCGTCACTTGCTTTATGAAGTGCAATTAGTCAAATGCTGTAGTTAGCATGTTTGACTTGTTTGTGACCAGGATTTTGGGTGAATACATTGGAGATTTATTTTGTAATTTTCGAAATGCCAATATAAAACAGCTTGTCCCCCATCCATTTGCATCAGTCCAGAATAAATTGACTCTTGATACAAAGTTGTGGCCAGGGCTTGAAATTTACATGTGATTGATGGTCAAAGTGCTTCCTAGCTCCATCTCCCCTTCTTTCATATTCCCTCCTGGGCTGGGGTCTGTTTTGGGTAAAATATAGAGATAGTTACCATTCTATGTGCCTCTTGCGTGTCCTTGAAAGTTAAGGAAAATTGTTAATTAAATTGTTTTTTTTTAAGAGAAAGGAAAAACAGCTCTTGGGTAAATAGGTTTTGTAAAAAATGTATTCATAATGTTTGGGCTTTGAAGAATACAATCTTAGGGCTGGGAAGGTGGCTAAGTGGTAGAGTGCTTGTCTCGCAAGCATGAGGTCCTGGGTTCGATTCCTCAGTACCATGTAAGCAGAAAAAGCTGGAAGTGGCACTGTGGCTCAAGTGGTAGAGCACTAGCCTTGAGCTGAAGAGCTGAGGGACAGCGCCCAGGCCCAGAGTTCAGGCACCATGACCAGCCAAAAAAAAAAAAAAGAATACAATCGTAATGTATTATTTCCTAAGTAATTAGTGAGTTAGCTGTCAGTTGTTTCAACCAGCTCCTTGCACCCAGTTCAAGTTCCCATGCAAACTTTTAGGATAGAAAAATCTCTGCATTGGAGGTACCCTCTTTCCTTCATGTGACCAATTCCCTATGTTGAATTTCTATTTCTTTTTTTATTTTTTCTTTCTTTCTTTTTGTTGTTGCTGGGTGCTGTCCCTTCACTCTTCAGCTCAAGGCTAGCCCTCTACAGCTCGAGCCACAGCGCCATTTCCGGTTTTCTAGTGCCTTATTGGAGATAAGAGTCTCACAGACTTTTCTGCCTGGGCTGGTTTTGAACCGTGATCCTCAGATCTCAGCCTCCTGAGAAGCTAGGATTACAGGTGTGAGCCACCAGCACCCAGCTGAACTTCCATTTCTATAAAGAGAACTCACAGGGGAATGTCAGTACGGCTGCAAGCAGTTGTAAAAATGCTTTATGGTTGCAGCAAATCCAAAATATTCTAGACCTCTTTTAGGTCTTTTTATTTGGATGTATTGCTAAAGAAATTAGTGTAAATGTCCACAATTCATTTTTGAATACATGCATACTTGTGCCTAAAGCATAGACAGCTGACTGTTTTCATTTGAATCGCTCTGAAATCTCAGGTGCACATAGTTTATGGGATGGTGCCCACCGGAAGTATGTGGAAGGAGTTAAGGAATACAGTGAAGACAATAAACGGTAAGGGGTATTGTTATGGACGACTGGAATTCCATTCTGCCAAGGTATCCCTGAGAGATGGTGTAGAAAACAATGCGGAATGGTCTCACTGAGAGGAGTGGGCACAGATATATTTATCTTTTTGCATCCTGACCTCTTGACTGAGAGCTTTCATGGGGGTTACCTTGCATAGGAAGAACTCATATAGCCACAGATAGAACTCAGAGAGAGAGAGAAGGCATGTTATGTGTCCACTTAGAAGTCACTGGAGGTAACTTATGGGAGAGAGAGAGAGAGAGAGAGAGAGAGAGAGAGAGAGAGAGAGAGAGAGAGAGAGAGAGAGAGAGAGAGAGAGAGAGAGAGAGAGAGAGAGAGACAGAGACAGAGAGACAGAGACAGAGACAGAGACAGAGACAGAGACAGAGACAGAGAGACAGAGACAGAGACAGAGAGACAGAGACAGAGACAGAGACAGAAACAGAGACAGACAGACAGTCAGACAGAGAGACAGAGACAGAGACAGACAGACAGAGAGAGAATGTATGGGTATATCTTAGAAACAAGAGGACTGGGAGCCAGGTGAGCACGGACCAGACCTATAATCCTATGTACTGAGGAGGCTGAGATCTGGAGGAGATGGGTCATACTGGGTAAAAAAATTCACCACACTCAATCTCCAAAATATCTTAACAGACGCTTAAAGAGCATCTGCTCAAGGCACTAAATGGAAAAAGGGGTTTTCTTCCATTTCTATTTGAAAATAAGAAATCAGATTTCTGATATCTGTATTTCAAAGGTAAAATATTTCTTTGTAAAATAATTGGTTGATGGAATGAAATATTTGCAGTGCCCTGTTTGATTTCCCTAAGAAAGCTTGTATTTTCCAAATTAAACTGTTTTGTCCCTATTGGTATGGGGAATACTACACCAAAATACTACACCCCCCCTCCCACCCCATCCATTTTACTTGTCTTTGTGCCTTTACTTCAGAGTTTAATTTCTGATTCTGACCACTAGATGACACTATATCACCAGAGTAATACCATGGAAAAGTTCATGGAACAGTTTAAAATTCTCTGCTGTTTCCAATAACTTCTTTTCATACATCCATTGAAATTGTTAAAGTTTCACTGGTGGTAGTCATCATATTTCACTGAGATAAAGATCGTATCGAGAAAGATCTGATCATCTCCCATAGAATCCAAGACCTTGCAGGGATTTCACAATTTCCCCAACTTCATACACATTGGGCAGATGTGTGAAAAATCGTGTTAAAATGTCCTACTTTTTGGTTAATGGATTTAGTATATGCTTTTAAGATATAGAAAGCTATCTTTTAATTCAGCACTTCTTAAATCTTACAATATTCAACCACAAACAGCCTATTTAGAACAAAGGGGTGGTTCATACCTATAATCCCAGCTACTTAGGAAGCTGAGATTCAGAAGCTCTGGGTTCCAGGCCAGCTTAGACAGAAAAGTTCACTGAAGGACATCTCCAAAATGACTAAAGGAAACAGTGTGGTGCATGTGATAGAGCACTATCTGAGGAAGTAATGAGGCCCTAAGTCCAAACCCCAGTACCACAATAGATAGATAGATAGATAGATAGATAGATAGATAGATAGATAGATAGATAGATAGATAGATAGATAGATAGATATACTCAAGATAAAACTTAATGGTAGAGTGCTAGGTTAATATGTATAAGGCCCTCAACAACCCTAAACAAACAAAAATAAATGATTATTTCCCCTTTGAAATACATGTGACAGAAGACATTATGTTTTTTTTCCTTTACAAACAGGAGAGAAAATTAGGAACAATACATGGTGAAATGGGCTTTGAGAGTCCACATGAGACAGTATAATAAAGGAGTTTCAAGTCATAGCTGGATGTTTAACTTGTCCATACCTATGCACATTTGCTGGGTTAATATTTTCCTTCTCTTCTTGTCTCGTTTTCTTCATCTTGTGTGTGTGTGTGTGTGTGTGTGTGTGTGTGTGTGTGTGTATGTGTGTGTGTGTGGTGTGTTAATACTGTCTTCTAGACGCTAATTTTGAAATTTGAAATCACTTTGCTATCCTGCTACTGTAATAAAGCATGGTAAACTTAGAAACATAAAACAACACAAATTTATTTTCGTATAGTTCTGGAAGTCAGCAACACAGAATAAATTTCACTGGGCTGAAGTCAAGGAATTGTCAGGACTTGCTTTTGATGGAGGCTTTAGAAAAAAATCTGTTCCTTGATGCTTTCAGCTCCTAGAGGTTCCCAGAATTCATTGTCTTTTCTGGTTTGTGGACTCTTCTCCCTTCATCTTCAAAATCAGCAACAAGTCACATTCAACTGTCTTTGCTTCCATTTGCACATGATAAGGACTGTTCTGATTGTACTGAGTCTATTCAGGTATCTCAGAAAATGCACCTATCTCATAATCCTTAACTTAATCAAATCTATAATTTCCCTTTGCCACGTACAGCAACAATCATAGATTCCAGGAATCAGAATATAGAAGACTGCTGTTAGTCTATCACAGCAATATTATACTAAAGGTTTCATCATTGAGCACATCCTCAATAAAGAAAACTAAGTATGATAGAACATGAAATGTTAATTTAGCATCCTGATGCTAAAAAATAGCATTTTCCTTAATAAAAATATAAATAGCATTTAGATAAAATAGTATTTTTATACTTTTTATTGTGAAAATACTGTACAGAGGGGTTACAGTTACATGAGTAAGCATTATTACCTCCTCCTTTGTTTTTCCCCTATCATCCCTTCCCTCCCACTTCCACAACTACACTCCCCCTTCCTCTACACCCCGCCCCCGCCTAAACTATAAAGTTCGTTTTTCAACATGGTGTCTTGTGCATCTCATTGTTACAATAGGTCAACCTGTATCCCTATTTAAGCATTTTGTAAAAATAGCATTTTTATATTTGGGATTTAGTAGCAAGACATTGATATTTAATTTTCAGTATCTACTCAAGCAAGAGGTCAGTTTATAAGCAAGAAAGTTCCTTAAGGGTTTGGAGGCATGGCTCAGGTGGTAGAGTGTTAGCTATTGAGCAAAAGCATCAGATACTGAGTTTAAGTCCCAATCTCAGACCAAAAAGTTCCTTCAAGAGGCTGGGAAGGTGGCTCAGTGGTAGAGTGCTTGCCTTGCATGCATGAGGCCCTGGGTTCGATTCCCCAGCACCACATAAGCAGAAAAAGCCAGAAGTGGTGCTGTGGCTCAAGTGGTAGAGCGCTAGCCTTGAGCTGAAGAGCTGAGGGACAGCACCCAGGCCCAGAGTTCAGTCCCACGACCGGACCCAAAAAAAGTTCCTTCAAATCAGTGTTTGAATACAATGTGTGGCATAGGTTATATATTTTCTCTGTTGGATTATTTTCATCTTATTTTTGCTATTACAATAAAATGTTAGTGTAGTTTTACAAATCAATAATCAGCTTATTAGGTAGAAAATATTCTCTCTCTCTCTCTCTCTCTCTCTCTCTCTCTCTCTCTCTCTCTCTCTCTCTCTCTCTCTCTGTGTGTGTGTGTGTGTGTGTGTGTGTGTATACATATGGTTTTCCTTATGGTACTGTGTTTCCCTTGTTCTTCAAATCAGACTGAAAACAAAGCCGCAGGACACTGGGAGTGTAAAAGGAAAAGTGGTTTGTGAATCTATGGAGGAAAATTACATAAAGATTGAAAGTTTTAATATCACTTTTATTTGGTATTTGTCATATCTTTTTGACATTTTCTGTGTTATCTAAGCTTGAACACACTTGAAGCTATTATTTGAAAAAATAAAGGACAACATTTTGTCATCATTCCAACTTATGTGGAATAATTATATTGAAGAGACTATTATTTGAACACTTCAGTTTTATACCAAGTTAAATTATGCAGTTCACCATTATGCAATTAATTGAAGTAGAGACACCTGCAGACTAATGTCATCAAATCAAGTGTGCAAGTAGAATGTACACTTAGGTGAAGTGCCTCTCTTCTTACATTCACACATGGCAAATTTAAGATGGTAGCAAAATTAAATATTGTTCAACTAACTCACAGTCCAACAAAACGAATGCTGTTCAACTAACTTATAGTCTATCAAAATAAATACTGCTATTTGAAAGGTGGGGGAAGGGGAGGTTAATGGGAAAGGAGAAGGTGAATGAAGAGAAGAATGGGGTGAGAATGCAGTAATAAAATTCAATGCATATCCCATGAAGTTAAGAAAATTGATGGGAGAGGTTAGTTTTGCAGGCATGGGGGAGAATGATGAAAGGGTCGGAGTAACATCGATAAAGATACATTCGTATTGGGTTGGGAATGTGGCTCAGTGGTAGAATGCTTGCCTTGCATGCATGAAGCCCTGGGTTCGATTCCTCAGTACCACACAAACAGAAAAAGCCAGAAGTGGCGCTATGGCTCAAGTGATAGAGTGCTGGCCTTGAGCAAAAGAAGCTCACGGACAGTGCCCAGGCCATGAGTTCAAGTCCCAGGACTGGCAAAAAAGAGATACATTGTATTCAGAAATTGGAAGAATGGTAGAATGGTAATTCCTTTGTACAACCACTTAAAGAAAATAAAATATAACTTTAAAAAAGAATAAGCTAGTCAAAGCATTGTAGTTTTTGAGAAACATAATCATCATTTATTCCAGAAGGATGAGATTCTTTTCTCACCTCAGGTTTTTTGCTCAAGGATTGCAGGCAGTCTACCACCTGAGCCACACTGCCACTTCCAACATTTTGCTGGTTAATCGATGATGAGACTCAGGGGCTTTTTTGCTTGGATTGGCTTCTAACTATGATCCATCTCAGACTCCTGAAGTAACCAAGGTAAAAGGCATGAGCCATCTGCACCAGGTTGAGAATGGTATGTTTTACTTAACTTGGTGTTTTTGAAATGTCCATTGCTGAATGGGAATGTGGCTTAGTGGTAGAGTGCTTGCCTAGCATGCATGAAGTCCCGGGTTCGATTCCTCAGTACCACATAAACAGAAAAAGCCAGAATTAGTGCTGGGGTTCAAATGTTAGAGAGCTAGCAAAAGAAGCTCAGGGACAGTGAGTGCCCAGGCCCTGAGTTCAAGCCCCAGGACTGGCAAAAAATAAATAAATAAAATGCCCAATGCCATGCATTTGGCTATTTGTGCAATATTATTCATGTAACAACTAGCTGGTCACACTCAAAAGAACAGTGATGTTTATTATTGAATTCAAGCTCAATGCGATATAGTGGTGGCATCTTTGATGCCCTGAAATTGTGTAAGAAACTGTTCATGCACACTTATTTTTTTACAGTGTGGCTCAACAGATAGGGACAACCAAGATCTGCCTAACCATTCTTTGTATTACAGCTTTAATTCTACCTAGAGAGTGTTTGGAGAAATAGTGCATGTGCTTATTTCTCTACTTCTCTTCTAGTATAATATGGAGGTGGGATGTGAGTCTCCTTAGAAAGCGTCAGATGGCAGGCACATGTTCTATCCTTTTACCTTTCTATTGGTGATTTTCACTGCTTGGAATGCAGATGTGATAAATGTCACACAGAAACCATTTTGGAACTTTTAAAATGTCAAGTAAATACATTAAAAATAAGTTTTTGTAAAAGGTGAAAGATTTATATGATCTGAAGAGAAACCAGAGTATCTCAAATACCTGCCCCCCCCCAAGGAAAGCCCACCTGACTTTTGTATTAAGCTCGACTATACATACAGTTGAATGTTCTGTTCTGAAGTATACTGCTCAATTCATTGTGACAAACTGGCATTAAGGCCCCATAATTTCTTTCTTTTTTTAATATATATATTTTTATTGTAAAGATACTGTATAGAGGGATTACAGTTACATGAATAAGGTAATGATTCCATTTCCCATTGAACATTGTTACCCACTCCTTTGCTTTTGCCCCTATCATCCCTTCCCTCCCCACCTCCCCTCACCCCACCCAAGTTGTAAAGTTTGTTTTCAACATAGTGTCTTGTATCTTGTACATCCCATTGTTAAAATGGGTCAATCTGTATCCTTGTTTCAGCATTTTGATAGTTCCCTTCCTCTCCCACAATTAGAAAAATGTATATACAAGATGCAGGGCACTGGATTCAAATACAGTGAAGAACAGGGTGAAGAACATACAAAGAAACAAAAAATTATAAGTACATTAAAAGCAACAGCAACAAAGATAAAACCTCTTGTGTCACTATATGGGGTTCATTTCGCTGAGCATGTCTTATATGATCACATGTGTATAGCTTTTAACTTTTTCTGCTTGTCTGGTAAGATTATCCTAGATGTATACTAGTTATTGCAAATAAGGGAAACCATGGGACCTGTGTTTCTTTGGACCTGGCTTACTTCACTTATTATAATTTTTTCCAAGTCTTTCCATTTCCTAACAAATGGGGCCATGTTATTCTTTCTGATGGAAGCATAGAATTCCATTATAAATAAATAAATAAATATATATATCACATTTTTTTGATCCATTCATCTACTGAGGGGCATCTGGGTGGCTTCCATAGCTTAGTTCTTAGCTATGGTGAATAATGCTGCTATAAACATAATTGTGCTGGTAGTTTTAGTATGGCCTTGTTTGTGATAATTTATGAACCCATAATTTCTACTATTTCTATTATTCTACTCCATTTTTTCTCAGTAATCTTCTTACCACTTAGCAATCACTGATTTTATTTCTATTAAAATAAGTTTGTATACATTTGGGTAAATGCCCAAAAGTGCGATTGCTGGATCATAGGGGAGATCTATGTGAAGCCTTTTGAGGAACCTCCATACTGCTTTCCAAAGTGGTTGAACAAGTTTACATTCCCACCAACAATGAAGTAAGGTTCCTTTCTGTCCACATCCCCTGCAGCATCTGTTGTTGTTAGAGTTCTTGATTTTTGCTGTTCTAACTGGAGTGAGGTGATATCTCAATGTTGTTTTGATTTGCATTTCTTTTATGGCTAGGGATGTTGAACATTTCTTCATGTGTCTATTGGCCATCCTTCTTTCTTCTTCAGAGAAGCTTCTCTTTAAGTCTTTCGCCCACTTATTTATTGGGCAGTTGTTTCTTTGAGGATTTGTTGTTGGGTGGTTTAATTTTTTGAGTTCCAAGTATATTTTAGCTATGAGACCCTTGTCCGTTGTATGGCTAGTAAAGATCTTCTCCCAATCGGTGGGCTTTCTATTGATCTTGTTAGCTATGTCATTTGCCCTGCAGAAGCTCTGCAACCTTATGCAATCCCATTTGTCCAACCTTTCTTTGATTTGTTGTATTTCCGGGTCTCTATTCAGAAAATTTAGGCCTGAGCCAAGGAGACCTAGGGTTTCTCCTATTCCATCCTGTAATGTTTTCAGAGTGTCTGCTTTGAGTTCAAGGTCTTTGATCCATTTGGAGTTGATTCTGGTGCAGGGTGATATATAAGGATCTAGCTTTAGTTTTCTACATGTAGTTAACCAATTTTGCCAGCACCATTTACTGAAGAGGCTGTCTTTCTTCCAACAAGACCACACTAAAGCTACCAGCACATCTATGTTTATTGCAGCATTATTTACCATAGCTAAGATATGGAACCAACCCAGAAGCCCCTCAGTAGATGAATGGATCAAGAAAATGTGGTATATATACACAATGGAATTCTATGCCTCCAACAGAAAGAATGACATTGCCCCATTTGTTAGGAAATGGAAAGGCTTGGAAAAAATTATATTAAGTGAAGTAAGCCAGGCCCAAAGAAACATAGGTCCCATGGTTTCCCTTATTTGCAATATCTAGTATAGGTATGAGTCAAGCGGAAAAGGTCAGATAATGTGATGTTAGGAAAACGAACCCTTAAATATGTATTTTAATGTTTTCGTTTCTTTCATGCATGTGTTTCTAACGCATTTATAAGATTATTTCTTTGTTGCTTTGTATGTCCCTCCCCCACAGTGTAACCTCCGCTTTCACTTTATTTGATGTCAGTATAACATGTGGAGGAGATGGGGACAAACAAGTCCTTTAAGGATTCAGGTGGACCTGTTGCAACAAGGAGAATTACAAAATGTCATGTCAAAGCAAGCTTTACAATGTCGGTGTGGGGGGGGGGAGGGGGGTATGATTGGGTGGGGGGGAGGGGGGAGGCTGGGAAGGGAGGTGAAGGGTAAACAAAGGAGGAGGCTGCAATGCTTGGTAAGAAATGTATGCATTATCCTGCCAATGTAATTGTAACCCCTCTGTACAGTATGTTCTCAAATAAAATAAAATTAAATTAAAAAAAACAACAAAAAAATAAGTTAGTTCTGTCCATTTAGCAATTCATACAAATGGATTATAAAATATGCATTCAATCTCTCTGTGTGTGTGTGTGTGTGTGTGTGTGTGTGTGTGTGTGTGTGTGTGTGTGTGTGTGTGTGTGTGTGTGTGTGTGTGTGTGTGTGTGTGTGTGTGTGTGTGTGTGTGCCCCAATATTGGGGCTTGAAGTCAGGGCCTGAGTGCTGTCTTTTAGTAATGTTCGTGCTCTAGCACTTGAGCCACAGCTCCACTTTCAGCCTTTGGCTGGTTAATTGGAGGTAAGAGTCTCATGAAGCTTCCTGCCTGGGTACGTTATGAAGCATGATTCTCATATCTCAGCATCCTAAGTATCTAGGATTACAGGTATGAGCCACTAGTGTCTGGCTTGCACTCTTCTTTTGAAACTGGCTTCTTACAGCTTTGAATCTTTCATGCAGATACATGTTCATTTTGTTTTTATTGCTGAATACTATCTTATGAAGTGAATATACTAGTTTCTCTTGTTGACAGACAATTACCATTTCCTGAGATATTACCATTTCCTGGTTATTATGAATCAAACTGCTATGAAAATGTATGTTCAACATGTGGACCTATGAGTCTCATTTCCATTGGATAAGCAATAGGGATGCCATTGCTGGGTCATGGGGTACATGTAAACAGACAATTACTCCAAAACTGCTAAACATTTTTCTAAAGTAGCCATAAAAGTTTATACCCAGGCTAGCCATGTATTATCTAATATCAGTGTTATCAATCCTTTCTATTTTCTTTATTCTAGTGAGTATTCAGTGGTATAAAAATTGTTCATTTGTATTTCCCTGATTTTAATGATCTAAAACACTTTTTGTGTGACAATTAAATATTTTATTTTTTTGCCAGTCCTGGGGCTTGAACTCAGGGCCTGGGCACTGTCCTGGAGCTTCTGTTTTGCTCAAGGCTACCACTCTGCCACTTGAGCCACAGCTCCCCTTCAGGCTTTTTCTGTTTATGTGGTACTGAGGGCTTCATGCATGCTAGGCAAGCACTCTACCACTAAGCCACATTCCCAGTTGACATTTTATTTTTAACATAATCCTGCAATAGAGGGAAATACCTTCAAAAACACAGTAATGGTTATCAGGGTGCTAGAGGCTTATGTCTCTAATTCCACATACTCAGGAAGCTGAAATCTGAGGATGGCAATTTGAAGCCAGATCTAGTGGGAAAGTCCATGAGACTCATATCCAACAAACTACCAAATAGCTGGAAGTAGAGTGGTGAT
This sequence comes from Dipodomys merriami, assembly GCF_024711535.1. Taxonomy (NCBI): domain Eukaryota; kingdom Metazoa; phylum Chordata; class Mammalia; order Rodentia; family Heteromyidae; genus Dipodomys; species Dipodomys merriami. The sequence continues at coordinate 101,299,042 of NW_027204492.1, forward strand.
AGTGAGATGGTAAAGTACTAGCCTTGAACTCAAAAACTCAGGGACAGGGGGCTGGGGAAGTGGCTCAGTGGTAGAGCGCTTGCCTTGCATGCCTGAGGCCCTGGGTTCGATTCCTCAGCACCACATAAGCAAAAAGAAAAAAGCCATAAGTGGCACTGTGGCTCAAGTGGTAGAGCGCTAGCCTTGAGCTGAAGAGCTGAGGGACAGCACCCAGGCCCAGAGTTCAAGCCCCAGGACCAGAACCAAAAAAATAAGAGAACACAGTAATATTTAATTTTACATGTCATATTGAGTAGACTAGGGGATACCCAGATGGCTGATAAAACAGTATTTCTGCATGTGTCTAAGAGGCCAGCATTTAAATCAGTAGATTGAATAAGGATCTACTTAGGGCCTGTATAGAACAAAAAGATAGGGGAAGGGCAAATTCTCTGACTGAGCTGAGACACTCATCTGCCCTCAGATATTGTAGCTTCTGGTTCAAGGCTTTGGCCAGAGAGTTATACTATACATCCCCTTGATTATCAGGATTTCTGCCTCAGACTAAACTTATCTATAAGCTTCCCTGGTTGTTCAGGTTGCAGATTGTAGGACTTCTCCACCTCTATAACTCTGTAAGCCTGTCCCTTTTGGACAGGGGTACATAACTCAAGTAACAGAGCACCTGCCTAGCAAGCATGAGGCCTTGAGTTCAAACTCCATTGGTACCAAAAAGGTAATCTCTCTCTCACACACACATCTCTCTCATGCACAAAGGTATGTATGTATGTACATATGTATGTATGTATACATGTATGTATATCCAAAATTTCTGTTCTTCCAGAAAACCTTGTAATCACTCTCTCACATGCGCACAGAGGTATGAATGCATTTATGTGTACAAGTACGCATATCCAATAAGTTCTTTTCTTTCAGAGAACTTTGGTAAATACAAACACACTTCAACAATAGTGCTCTCATATACTGTTTTTTTTTAAATTTGCTTTAATACTTAAACTGGTTTTTTTTTTAATTTTTATTTTTATTTGCTGGTCATGGGTCCTGAATTAGGGGCTTGTGTACTGTCCCTCAGCTCTTCAGCTCAAGGCTAGCACTCTATCACTTGAACCACAGCACCACTTCTGGCTTTTTCTGTTTATGTGGTGCTGAGGAATTGAACCTAGGGCCTCATGCATGCTAGGCAAGCACTCTACCACTGAGTCACCTTCCCAGCTCACTTAAACATAAAGGATTATGAATATTGTTAACTATTTCATTGGGCCTGCAATTTCTGAGCAAGAATTGAATACTCTGGAGAATATCAGGATCTTTGAAAGATTTGTAATAGAAAAGGAAAGAAAAAAAGAGAGAATTCATGCTACTGGAAAGCTATAAATAGACTTTAAAGAAATGAGAATTTCAATGGGGGCTTTGAGTTTTTCTGCAAAGTGTATGATGTAAACACTCTTCTCCATTCATCACAGGAATGTCAAGGAAAAGTACACTATTTACCTGGGTAGGAGTGGGAAAAATTACAGCTTGCAGGCCAAATCTGGGCCACCACTTACTTTTTTGTTAATAGAACTTTATTGGAATACTGCCATGAATGTCTGTCTACTCCTTGGCAGAGCTGTTTTCATGTTACAACAATAGCATTGAATTGTCACAGCTGACACCATACAGCCTGCAAAGCTGAAGGCATTTACTATCTGATTTTTTATCAAAAACGTTGTGGACCCCTATCCTATTAAACTGGGGTGTTTGGGGGAAGTAAAGTTTCAAGGGAGTGATGATATATGGTCAAGGTGCAAAGAGGGGTGAGGCTCTCTGAGTCTATAAATATATATATACATATATATATATATATTTGGTAAAAATACTGTGCAGAGGGGTTACACTTACATGAGTAAGGTAATGAGTACATTTCCTATTGAGCATTGTTGCCTCCTCCTTTATTTTTCCCTGCCATCCCTTCCCTCCCCCCTTCACCACTCCTCCCTCCCCCACCCCCAAAGTTGTAAAGTTCGTTTTCAACATAGTATCTTGTACATCTGAATGGGTATAATCAAGAAATCTAGTAACAACAGATGCTGGAGGGATGTGGGCAAAAGGGAACCCTACTGCATTGTTGGTGGGAGTGTAAACTTGTTCAACCAGTATAGATTCCTCAAAAGACTCCACATAGAGCTCCCCTATGACCCAGCAATCCCACTTTTGGGCATTTACCCAAACAATCACAAAAAGGCCATACTAAAGCTACCAGCACAACTATGTTTATCAAATCATAATTTACCATAGCTAAGATATGGAACCAACCCAGATGCCCCTCAGTAGATGAATGGATCAAGAAAATGTGGTATATATACACAATGGAATTCTATGTCTCCATCAGAAAGAATGACATTGCCCCATTTGTTAGGAAATGGAAAGACTTGGAAAAAATTATATTAAGTGAAGTAAGCCAGGCCCAAAGAAACGTAGGTCCCATGGTTTCCCTTATTTGCAATAACTAGTATATGTCTAGGGCAAGCAGAAAAGGTCAAAAACTATGTACATATGACCAGATAAGATGATGTTAAGTGAAATGAACTCCAAAAAACACACAAGTGGTTTTTTCTTTCTTGCTATTGTTTTTAACATATTTATAATGGACTATTGTTTATTTTGTATGTTCTTTCCCCACAGTATAACCCCCGTTTTCACTGTATTTGATTCTGGTGTCCTGAATCTTGTATATACATTTTTCTAATTTGGGGAGGGGAAGGAAAATAACAAAATGCTGAAATAAGGATATAGGATCTGAGTCTTGATCCCATGATTCTCAACCCTAAGAAGACACATCTATCTGTAGATTTTTCAGTCTCATCAGCCAAGTATTTGAAGGTGTACCAAGTGATGTTTCTAGGTACTGATCAGTTATTGAGCCCTTCTTTTCTGGCTACTATACTTGGCTGTACACAATAATTTAGACTGATGTCCTTACTGCTTAAGCTAGATGATATTGATGTTAAAGACATGAAAAATCACACGGTCAACAGAATAAGAATGCCAAATGACAGCCAGTATTGAAATAGCTTCAGAGACTCTACAATTCCCTTTTCTCTGAATTCATGTTAATTAAGCTTTTAAAAAATCCAATTTCCAGAGCGCATTTATGGATTAAAGAGCAAATACAAGCATATGCTCTTTGACCAACTATAAGTGCTTCTATGAAATATAAACATTGACTTCCTGATTCAAAGTGGTTTCCCGTGACCTTGGAGGTGTCAGCTGTCTTCTTTGGATTTAATCACTCTTAAATAAGCTCGCTAGTAACTATTGATGTTTGCAGAGGCACTACGGACTCTCAGAAAAACTATAGTACTGGAGCTAAATGGGATAAAGTTTGAATCCTGCAATGTGTACTAGCTTGGTGACTTGGAGTAAAGTTATTTCATCGTTCTGAACTTTACAATTTGGTTTTCTGTATTGAATGTAATAATACATCAAATTCCTTACCTGTGAGAATTGAAGTATTTTATTAACAAGGCATCTCTCTTCATCTTCTATGTGTAGGGTTGAGAGACTAGGCTTTGACCCACAGGGCTATGGGTTGAACTGTTTTGCCTCAAAATTCCCATGGTAGAGTCTTTACTTTCAATAGTCTAGTATCTGGCGGTGAGTTCTTTGGGAGGTGCTGATATTCATGTGACATCATGATGGTAGGACCCTTCTGATGTAATAGTGCCCTTATTAGGAGAGACCAGAGAATGTTCTCTGTTGATTCAAAGGAAAGTTCATGTGAACCCAGAGTGAGATGGTAGATAACCCACAGGTCAGCATAAGAGGTCCTGGTAGAATGAAATTGATTAATCTAGCACCTTGATCTTACACTTCCTAGTCTCCTGAACGCTGAGATATAAATTTCTGCTATTTAAGCCACCTAGTTTCTGGCATCTTGTTATGGTATCCCAAACTGACAAGAAAAACAAATGATCAAGGAAGCCCAGTTATGTAAAGCTCTCTAAATCCCCTCTTATCTCCACTCCTAAGGATTTTAAGGTGGAGCTGGTAAGGTAAGGAGCTATATCAGTACTGAGTACTTTTTGGAGTGGGTCTGGGATTTTAGAATTTAGGGCCTTGTGAATATTTAGTACTTGTGCATTTTGAAAATTGAACATCCAGTAGCCATTCACTCCTGTGTCATTCTTTACTGAATTATTATTTTATCTTTTGAGATATTGCAATCTGTTAAAAAGAACTTCAAGTTTCAAGGAGTTGAGTTGGGCCTGTGATATATGAGGAGAAATTCTCAAACTATATTTTATTTAAAGTCTAACTGGGAAGAGAGCGAGGCACAGCTTGTGCTGAGCATGTAAAGGATTGAGTAGGTTTTTTAGGCCCTTTTTGTGAGAAGAGTTTAGGAATTCTAATTTGGAATGAGAATCACAGAATTTCTAGTTCTGAAACTTACAGTCTATAAAAGTGATGTACTGTTTTTCCAACATATACTAATTCGTTTACTGGCCAGACCAGGGAGGTTTAAGTATGTTTATTTGTACATCTCATCATCACAATGGGTCAGCCTGCATCCCCATTTAAGCATTCTGTTATATCCTTTCCCCTCCCTAAATTACAAAAATGTACAGCATTTATATATAAGTATATAATATAGAATATAAATAATATATAAATAAATTATATGTATATATATAATAAAGTATGCTTATTTGAATGCAGGCTCTTAAGTACTCAGATTACCAGCTCTGGATGTATTTCTCAGTTTTGCTAATTAGTGTTCACATTCACATTGAATGAAAAAGCTTTAGCTTTATTTTTGTTAAGCACGGTCTAGATATAATACTGATGCTTACTCAGTATGATAGTGATTGACTAAGGTACATGTAAAAGTTGCCAAAACCCTTGGTTAATTATGAGTTAATGAGTTATGTGGAAACATCTCTTTCATCATATCTAAATGATTTGCCTAAGTTACACATTGAAGTTTTCTCCTGCCTTTACATTAAAATTTTTTTTAAATAAAAGAACAAGATCATTGTATATTAGAATGTGGCTTTTCATTTTGCTGTTCAAAGAAATAAAAATAGAAATATTTGCTCCTTTAAGATAATGTGCTTAGTATGCTAATATTTGGTGGAGGAAAAGCCTATAAACATCCTCAGTTTCCAGGAGAACTGGAAATTCACTAGGAAAGACTAAGACTTGATTACAGCTCTCCCAATGATGGTCAGCTCATAGAGTCAGGGACTTTATTCCATTCACTGATTTACCAACGTGCATAGCAATGCTTTTGGAGAGCCATAACTTTGAATGCAAATGAAAGAATGGACAGTAAAAAAAAAGTGTGTGCATTTGTTTATAAAGAACCACTTTTCAACTGGGTGCCAGTGGCACATACCTATAATCTTAGGTACTCAGGAGTATGAGTCCTGGAGGATCTCAGCTCAGAACCAATCTAGGTAGAAAAATCTAGGAGAGTCTGTCTCTAATCAGTACAGTGCTGGACTAGAGGCCTGGTCCACATGGTAGAGTGCCAGCTGTGAGCAATCAGGCTGAGCATTTGTGTGAGCCACTGAATTCAAACCCTGGTACTGAAACAAAACAACAAGAAACATTAGTCTTAACAGTAAGTTCTAGATATTATTAGCTATTTTTATACTTTTTATTTCTTACTATTTTTTGATTGGTTGTGGGGCTTGAACTCTGGGCCTGGGCGCTGTCCCTCAGCTCTTCAGCTCAAGGCTACAGCTCTACCACTTGAGCCACCATGCCACTTCTAGTTTTCTGAATGGTTTATTGGAGATAAGAATCTCACAGACTTTCCTGCCCAGGCTGGCTTTGAACTGTGATCCTCAGATCTCAGCCTCCTGAGTAGCTAGGATTACAGGTGAGAGCCACCAGTGCCTGACTTAATATATTTTTTTTAAATAAAAAGAATTGAATGTGCCAAACAATACACTGGTCCCTGCCTAAAAAGAATCCAAGAAAGAACATAACATGCAAGTATTTTCATGCACTGGAAATATAACCACGAAACAAAGCAAGGCTATGGGCATGGCTGGCTTCATGGGCTCAAGAACTATGCAGCTTCATGGGGTGCTGTGTTTTAGAAGGCTTTAGTTTAATCTGCTGCTGCTGCTATCTTAAATTTCTTAGTGATTTTGGTACAAAGGCCCCTAGAGTTTCATTTTGCATTGGGCCAAGCAATATATGTAGCCAACAGTAGAACTGAGGTAACATAATCTAAGGTAAGGCTGTTACTATTTTCTTTTGGCAGTACCAGGATTTGAATTTGTTTTGTTACTAGAATTTGATTTGTTACTAGATTCAGCCTCATGAATTCTGGTATTACAGATATGTACCACCAGGCCCAGCTCACACATAAATATATGAGAAAATATATAAGAAAAATATAATAAATATCAAATATATAACATATGAAATAAATATACAAAATACATAATATAACATATAATATAAATATTATTATAAAATATTATTATAAAAATAAAATATAATATAAATATGTTATACTTATATATGTTATATTATGTTATGCTTACATACGTTATAATATGTTATACTTACATATGTTATAATGTTATACTTACATATTTATATTATATGTTATATTATGTATTTTGTATATTTATTTCATATGTTATATATAATATGACATGTAATATAAATATTATTATAAAATATTATTATATAAATAAAATATAATATAAATATGTAAAACTTACATATCTATATTATATGTTATATTATGTTATGCTTACATACGTTATAATATGTTATACATACATATGTTATACTTACATATTTATATTATGTTATATTATGTATTTTGCATATTTATTTCATGTGTTATATATTTGTTATATTATTTATGTAAGTATAACATATAAATATATGCAATATATAATAAATATATAATATATAAATATATGAGAAAAATATAGTTTTAGACAGGATGTTCTGAATAATCCTTAATCTACCTTTCTAAAGTGTTATTTCTCATACTGCTTTTCCTTTCATATCCTTGTAAAGTTCTCTCTGCTAAAAGTGAAATCAGTATGTTTACTTTTAATATTTAGCAACTTTATATATTCTAGAAGCTTCATTAAATACATCTTTAAAAAATACATTTCACTGTAAATATCTCTTTTCGAATTTTTGTATATAAAGGTGTAATTTCTCTGCTATCATTTTGGTCCCAGGAGTCATATTTCTTTGGTTTAGAGTTCAGTCCTGGCTTGACTGATTATGTGACTTTGAGCAAGTCACTTAACATTTGTCTGTCTTCCTCTGAGTACTGGTCACAATCATCTTGACAGGGCTAAGTTTGAGGCTCTGTGTATATTCTTTACAAGAGTTTCTGGCATGGAGTAAATTCTCATTAAACGTTAACAATGTTTTCATAGTTGCTACTAAAAAGTGCAAGTCTAAAAGTTCCATCTTTGCATTTATGGCATTACCAGTGCAGTGCTGTGTCTTTTCAAAACTCACATCGGAGCCTAATCCACAGTGTGATAACCTTAGGAAGTGAGGTCTTTGAGAGATAACTCAACCATGAGAAAGGAGTCTTCATGAATGAGATTAGTGCTCCAATGAAAAGATATTGTTGGGTGCCAGTGGTTCACATCTGTAGTCCTTGCTGAGATTCAGCAAGATTCAGATCATGGTTCAAGGCAGCTTGGACAGAAAATTCCATGAGACTCTGTCTCCTTAACCAGCAAAAGGCTGAGATAGCAGTGTGGCTTAAATGAGAGAGAGTGCCAGCCTCCTTTGTCCACTCGTTATTTTCAAAGTAGGGTCTCACTTTATACCCAAGAGAGCCTGGACTGCAATCTTCTTATTTCATGCTTCCCATTGTCATTGGGGATGACATGTGCCCAGCCATTCCTTGGTTGAGGATTGAGATGGAGTGTCATCAATTGTGTGTGTGTGTGTGTGTGTGTGTGTGTGTGTGCGCGTGCGCGCGCGCGTGCCAGTACTGGGGATTGAATTCAGGGCCTGGATGCTGTTCCTTAGTTTTTTTTGTTTAAGGCTTGAGCCACAGTTCCACTTCTGGCCTTTTGGTAGTTAATTGGAGAGATAAAGAGTCTCTCTGACTTTCCTGATTGTGCTAGCATCAGACCATAGTCAGCCTCCTGAGTAGCTAGTATTATAAGCATGAGCTTGTGTTTTGGGTTTGTAGCCTATTTTCCTATCTTCACTTCTCAAACAGTTATGATTAGAAGCTCGAGTCTCTTAAATAGTGTACGTTAAGGTAATTTGTTAGGGCAACTTAAACTAAGGCCTATTTTCTTTGTCTCTCATATTTTAGTAAATCTGTTAGGAATTGAAATAATTTAATATTAAGATGGAAAAATCAAACTGGGTTATTTGCGGATGGTTTAATAAGTAAGTTTCCTAATGAATAATCAGAGTATAGGGAAACATAAAGGTTTGGCACACCCCAGAGGTAGTAACTACAGAAAGTGGTGAGAGGAGGGAACTGCTGTTGGAATCTGGAGTTAAAGACAGTATGAAGAGGGTAAAAAGACTAGACGTGCAGCTTTAAATGGAGGAAATCAGATCAGATCAGATGTCCTTCCATGTAGGGAGTTAGGTGGGGGTGAACAGAATGTTGTAATCTCTTGTCCCTCCTTCCTTTCTGTCTAGCCAGTGCCCCTTAGTGGCCAAACTGGAAACTGAAGCTACGTGTACTTACTCCATACATAGAGCAATTTCCTGGAACACAACATATTGAGTATGAGGGCCAAATGGAAAATACCCAGTACAACAATCATGCTATTTCCTATGAAAGTTGGGTTTGAACTCAGGGCTTTGTGCTTGTCATGTAGGCACTCTGCCACTTGAGCCACACTCCAGCCTTTATTTTTCTTTGTTTATGGGTAGGGTCTCAGGTCTAGTGTTTTTGTCCAGTGCCAGTTTTAGACCATGATCCTTCTATGTATGTCTCCCACATATGTGGATTATAGACATGTACCACTACACGCAGCTTATTGGTTGAGATATGGTTGTGTTAACTACACATGCTGGGTTCACACTATGACCTCAAATCTCTGTGTCTCCCAAGTAGCTGAGATTATAGGTATGAGTCTCTGTTTTGATGATTAAAAATGTTTTGATGTTTGAAAAAGGAATTACCACATTAAAAGAATGCAAGAATCACCAATCAATTCTTTCTCTTTGGGAGTACACTGACTGATAAAGATGAAAAACATGAATGAGAACTATCTAAAATTTCTGTCATGTAAATTAGCATAGAGAACATGTCTGAAATGTCTGCTTTGGCATTCCTTCTACTTGTAAGTCACTAGAACTTACATCTACTCTACAGCAAATAACACATTTACTAGTTGTGGAAAGAAGTCCTTCATAAAAATCAGTATCTATTGAGATAGATGACATTCCTATGAACTCTGTATGTATAGGGCTTAACTTCATGATTTCTATTGGAGCCAATAAGCCTATTAAATGGAGGAATCAGATTTCATAAGAAAAATATGGTTTTAAACCATAGCCAGTTATTTCATCTGTATCAGCTCTTGGCTCTTAGTTTCAAGAATTTGGCAGTGCTCAGACTCTACCTTTTACTGAAGTATTAAATTCCACACATATGTCCCATAAACAGGTGAATCAAGTGTTTCATTTCTATAGATGAGGATCTATGAGGGGAACAAAAAGATAAATTTAACATTTGATCATCAAGTCTTGGATACATTTCTAACCCCCTATACACCAACAAAGCAAAATGAAACAACAACAACAAAAAAAACCCTGTTCTTTATTCTGTTGCTTTGTGTTCACAAAGGCATCCTTCCTGCTTCGCCTTATACATTCTTCTAAACTGAAAAGCCTTGATTATCATTTCAGACTTCAACCTCCCCTTCTCCTAGAGCAGGCTTTGGCATAAACTCAGTTCCCATTAGGGACAGCCTTGACAGATCTCTCCTTCTTTTCTGCTAACACAGATTATCCAGTGGGTTTCTAAATTTGAGCTCACCATCAACTCTTTTTCTCTGGCATGGCCTCTTTATTTCTTGTAATTGTACCAGTAGGGAGCAAGATGGTGTCTCTGTTCTTTATTTATTTTTTATTGCTGTACTTGTTTGGATCTCTAAGGTTCAGCTTATAAATTTAGTACGAAAATTTGCTCTTACCCACTCTAACTCTTACTCATCCCCAGATCCCCCCAATTGTTTGCTAAACTCTATGGAATCAATTAAAAAGATTACTCAATTTCCCTTTCTTTATATCCCTGACAAAATAATGGAACTCGGAACCCATAAAGTTTCATTAAAAGTGCATAAATCCCTCTCTGGCTTCCACTAAAAACATTTCCCATGTTTCTCTTTATCTAGTGGATTATTGTTGTCGTTTTTATACCAGGCTGTTGGAAGTTTAATGTTAAGTGCTTCATTAATAATGTTTTGTGCTTTAGAAAAATTTGAAACAGATAAATCTTGACAGTGAACAGAACTTATTTATTTTATTCTTGTGTTTAACATCACAGAGAACAGTTTTGCTTGTATTCTAAGATAGAAAAAGCAGTACTTTACAAACCACAGCCACAGAAATAGAATTAATTACTAGAAGGATAATAGTGGTTTTACAATTTTAAAATAAATGTTTGCTTTTTATCAGTAATAAAAAGATAAAAAAAATCACTGCATTGAAAGAAGAAAAAAGGAGAAAATCATACATTTTCCTGGAATGATAGAGCAAACTCATGAGTATGCTAACAATAGAATTTGTACAGAAAAATAATTAAGATAGAAAACTTTCTACTTTTGCTTTCTTTATTTGAAAACAATTTGTGAGTCTCATTTGGCAATGTTTATCAGTAATTCAGCTTCCAGGAAAAAGAAAACCCTTGACTTAGTTTTCTATTCAGTTTGGTACTCAGAATATTATTTTTCTAATTAACTCATATCCAAGTGAAAATAGTATCTTTCCTCCCCACCCCAATCTAGACCCATTCCCTCCTATACATACCCAGCATCTATATGTAATCTTCAGTCTGGGAGAGACTCAACCATCCTCCAAATTAAAAGTATTTTTGCCACATCGCTAAGAGACAAGAAGCACTGTCTACTTGAATACACACTGAGATCAGGCACTCATTACTATGTATTCCATTTGATTTGTACCTCATTTTGAGGCCTCCTGTTCTTAGATTCTCATTCATATAAAACGTACCTGAAATAATCAGTTCATAAAGAGAAAAGCTTTATTTCTGGATCCCTAAAATCAAGTTTATTTTAGAGATTTCAGTTAATGATCAGTTGGCCCATTGCTTTGGGAGGGAGATGCTTACCTCATGGCCAAGGATCATGACACAAAAGGAAGAGACTGAGGGCATAACCCCAATGACCTAAAGACCTCCCCCTAGGCTCCAAATCCTAAATCTTCCACCATTTTCCAATAGTTTTAATACCTGGGCCTTTGAGGGCCAGCCAGATCCAATGATAGCATTTTCCATGCAGTAAATATTTACTTCCCTTTGGCTTTCTAATTTTAGGAAGCTGATGGAACATCACAACTTGTTTGATATTTCTCCTACATAATTTTTCAGATTTTAAAAGCCAATGCCATATTCCTACAAGTTTCTTTGCTTTAGGCTAGGTATTTGTGGTTCTCTCAACTGTTCTCCATGTGAAATTATGTCCAAATCAATCTTCATCTTGACCATCTTTCCATGGCAATTAATAATTTACACCAAGTGCATGGGGCATACACAATTATGGGAAAGGGTTGGAATATATTCTTACTCTCTCTGATGATGGTAGTATCTATCCATGTAGACTAAAATTTTAGTTTTGTGTTTTTATTGGACATATAGTATGGCCTCTAATTGAACTCAGAATAATCTCAAACCTGGGATGTTGTTTCAAATGACTTGAAGACAAGTGTGGCCCTTCATTCTAAATGTTTTAAATGGATGTTTACTAACTCAATGTAGGTTTTTACCAATTATCCTTTTCAGATACTACATTGTGGATTTTAATTATGCCATCCAATCAATATGTTACTCTCAGACATGGTGTAGCATCTGAAAATATGGAAACCATGCCCTTGATATTAATTTGTTGTGAATGGTACATCATTAGAGACCTCAATACGATACAGGTCAGTAATCTAATTGTCAATAGTAGTTTAGATTTTTTTTTTTTGCTGGTCCTGGGGCCTGAACTCGGGGCCTGGGCTCTGTCCCTGAGCCTCTCTGTGCTCAAGGCTAGCACTCTACCACCTGAGCCACAGTGCCACTTAAGGCCTTTTTAAAGTAGTTTATTAGAGAGAAGAGTCTCACGGACGTTCCTGCCTGGGTTGTCTTTGAACTGTGATCATCAGAGCTCAGCCTTCTGAGTAGCTAGGATTATAGGCATGAGCCACCAGCACCCAACAGTTTAGAAGATTTTAAATGTGCATAATTGACAGCAAGATACAATTGACAAATCATCAGTATTTAATTACTAAACTGGGATTACAGAATGCTCGCTGTGTGTCAAGAACTATGCCATATAACAATGCAGCGACAGACCCAAATTTGTTCACACACTCTCTATCTATGTCTTGGTATATTCTGAATATGAGCACAGTGATGATTTATTTTGGCCAATGAGATAATAGCAGATGTGAGACAGGTCAAAAAGGTATGCATTATTGGTACATATTCGCTCTTGTTAAACTCAGAAATCTTGAGCCTCTAGGCTATGGTTTAGGTTTAGGTAAGTGTCCCCTAAAGGCTCATATATCAAAAGCTTGGTCTTCAGGAGGGAGTTATTGAGAGGTGTTAGAGACCTTTAGGACACCCTTCCTCCCTCCCTCCCTCCTTCCTTCCCTCCCTCCCTCCCTCCCTCCCTCCCTCCCTCCCTCCCTCCCTCCCTCCCTCCTTCCCTCCCTCCCTTCCTTCCTTCCTTCCTTCCTTCCTTCCTTCCTTCCTTCCTTCCTTCCTTCCTTCCTTCCTTCCTTCCTTCCTTCCTTCCTTCTCTTTTGACATTACTGGGATTTGAATTGAGGACCTCACACTTGCTAGGTAGTAGAGCTGTACTACTTGAGCCAAGTCCCTATTTATTCCTTTTCTCTTCAGTAATTTTTCAGGTAGGGTCATATGTTTTTGCCTGGGTTGAGCCTCAGACCCCTTATTCTTCTAATTATGGTCTCCCTGTTGCTGGGATTACAAGTGTGTAGCACTACCCCTTATGTGTTGAATGGTGTCTCACAAACTTTTTTTTTGTTTTTTGTTTTTTTGGCCTGGTCTAGTCTGCAACCACAGTCCTCCCAATCTCAGCCGTTGCAGTAGCTAAGATTACAGCCATGAACCATTAGGCCTGGTGTTAGTAAGGTTTATTTTTCCATTCCTATTCATATCCATTCCCCCGCCCCGCCCCCACTTTATTTTGTTGGTCATGGGACTTGAACTCTGGGCCTGGGTGCTGTTCCCTGAGGTCTTCAGCTCAAGGCAAGTGCTCTACCATTTGAGCCACAGTGCCACTTCTGGTTTTCTGAGTGGTTTATTGGCAATAAGAGTCTCACGGACTTTCCTGTCCGGGCTGGCTTTGAACTGCCATCCTCAGATCTCAGCCTCCGGGCTGGCTTTGAACTGCCATCCTCAGATCTCAGCCTCCTGAGTAGCTAGGATTACAGTCATGAGCCACTAGCACCCAGTTTCCATTCCCTTTTATATGAAACTTTATAATTATTCCTCCAAGATGCATAGACTGGAGCATGTCGTTTGATGTGGTCTTTGAAATGTGTGAAGAAGTGACAGTGTCCCAGTTTTGAATTCAATCCTTACTTGGAATCCTACATATGTCATTCATGCTCATGTGATTCGACACCATGAAAAAAAGGAGATTCAATACCCCTGGAGCTCACATGGTGCAATCCGCAGTGTGTACCCTGAAGCCAGCATGAGCCTGCAGTTAAACTGCACACATGTCATCAGGGAGAAATGATTGCTGTTTTATGCCACTGAATATCAGAGTGGTTTGTTATGCTGCATTTTTGTGATGATATCTGGCTGACAATATGGAGATGTTTAAAGATAAAGCTATGTCAACAGTATTCTTTAAAGAAACAAAGTCATATATCATAGTAAACTACTAGTTAAACTGGATCTACTGATACTTTTTTTTTTACAGTAGGACAAACTAAAACCACAAAGGGCCAAGCACGACTCAGACATCACAGGCTGTTATGCCATCTAGGAACTGAGCAGTGACAATGTTTAATTTTGTAGCTGTAGGCATTTCTGGGAACTAACATGAGAAACTGCTGGTGACACTCTTTTTATTTACTCTTCTTATTATTCAAAGCTGCTCTTAGGCAGTCTTGGTGTCAGTTGTTTCTCCCCAACCTTACACTTTTTTTATGCAAGTTTTGAGACTTGAACTCAGGGCCTGGGTCAAGTCCCTGGGCTTTCATTTTGCTTGAGGCTAGAGCTCTCCCATTAGAGACACAGCTTCACTCCCAGTATTTTAGTGATTAATTGGAGATCAGTCTCAAGGACTTTCCCTCAGGGCTGGCTTTGAGTGGTAACCTTCAGATCTTCGCCTCCAGAGATCTGAGGATCTGAGTAGCTAGGATTACAGCCATGAACCAGTGGCTCTCTTGCCCTTTTATTATGCCTACATAAGAGGTGATTATTAAACAATTAAAAGTCAGCAGCTAGAAACAAGATTTCTATTAGAGTTATTTGCAAGTAGCAGGGGATTTCTTTCTTTCTTTCTTTCTTTCTTTCTTTCTTTCTTTCTTTCTTTCTTTCTTTCTTTCTTTCTTTCTTTCTTTCTTTCTCCTTCCTTCCTTCCTTCCTTCCTTCCTTCCTTCCTTCCTTCCTTCCTTCCTTCCTTTCTTCCTTTCTTTTCTTTTTTTGTGTGTCAGTACAGGGTCTTGAACTTCAGACCTAGGCCCTGTCCCTGAGCTCTTTTGCTCAGGCTAGTGTTCTATCACTTGAATTACAGCTCCTTTTCCAGCTTTTTGTGATTCCAGATTTTTGTGGTTAATTGGAGACCACAATGCTATGGATTATTCCTGCCAGCACTGGCTTTGGATGGTGATCTTCAGATGTCAGCCTCCTGAGTAGCTAGGATTACAGGCGTATGCTCCTGATTCCTAGCAATAGCGTGTTTTTTAATCACAAAGAAGTTTCATACTCAAAGAAATTAGTCTAGGGCTGGGAAGATGGCTCAATGGTAGAGCGCATGCCTTGCATGCGTGAGGCCCTGGGTTCGATTCCTCAGCACCACATAAGCAGAAAAAAAAAAGCCGAAAATGGTGCTGTGGCTCAAGTGGTAGAGTGCTAGCCTTGAGCTGAAGAGCTGAGGGACAGCGCCCAGGCCCAGAGTTCAGGTCCACGACCTGATGCCCCCCCCCAAAAAAAAAGAAATTAGTATATAAGAAATGTCTGGTGGAAGTATAGAATATATTTGGGGATGGAGAACGTTTCTCCTATGCAAGTCCCCCAAATATAGATTGGACCCAAACAATATGTTTTTAACACTGGTTTACTGTTTCCAAAGAACCAGTAGGAGAGTGCTTTTGTTTTAAATTTAGAACTCTGATGGTCTGATGGTTTTGAAAATTACAAAATAATAAATTCCTAGATGTTACTGTATTGTCAAATCGCTGTAAAGATTTTCCTTTGCTTACTTCTCTATTTCTGTGTTTAATCTTGTGAATTGGTGGCAAAGCACTCACTGCAGTATTGTTCTGTGGACAGCACTGTGAGTAGCAATGTGAGTAGCACTGTGAGTAGCAATGCAGTCAGACCATTTGGAGAGAAGGGATGTTGTTAGAGGCACACCTTTTTTTTTTCTTCCCACCCTATTAAAAAGCCAGATCCTTTATTGTTCCAGAAAAGCAGAATTGGGAAGCATGAAGGTATCACTGTTTCTCATATATATATATTTACATATACTTATAGTTTTATAGATATATAATTGTAATCAATATCACTTTCTGGCAGTCAATGTGATTATCAATGTTTGATTTGGTAAGGCATGAAGCTAATTATTTACATCATCAAATATATCAACTCTCTGCAAGACCTTGTCTTAAGAGCTCAGGAGAGACCACTGCATAAAGGAGACAAATACTAGCCCTTACAGCGTTCATGTGCTAGGCCACAAAAAATAAAATGAACTTTGAAGGGTTCTTGCATTTTTCCTACTGCTGTGACAACAACTGCTTGCATAAACATCATTAACTTTATCCTAATTAATTCTTGGCTTCTTTCTTTCATGACAATTTTTAAAGTAACTTAGATGATTTGTATTTATTTCATGACCTAAGGGTATAATTTCAGAGTAGTCCTCATTTAGTCTTTACAGAGTAAATGCTTTAAAATATTAAAAGTTGCAATGTATTCAAGCTCCACGACCGACAAAAAGAAAGAAAGAAAGAAAAGTTGCAATGTGAATGTATCTTTGATCAATTCTTTTGTTTTATATTAGAAGGCTCTTTCATTTTATATTTGAATTCTCAGACAATGGAATATAGTGTCTGATGTAAAAATCAAGAACAGAATGAGGAAGAAGAAGTACCTGTTTGAAATGAAATACACAGAGGAAAATGAAATTATACAATAGGAAGTTCACCTTATCATTTTCAACATGAAAACATTTACCCTAATAATGATTGCTTAGTATAAATCTAAATTATGAAGTTTGGAAACTAAATTTAGAAAATAAATTATCCCAGGAGCTGTTAGTGAATAATTTGCAGGGAAAATGGAAATGACCTATTATCTACCACTGACACTTTCATTTAAATCCAGTTCAACTGGATATGCTGGCTGTTAATGCTGTGTGACTTGAAGGAAGTTGCTTAACTGCTCTGTGTGTAATTCTTCATCTGCAAAATGGTGATGAAATAATACCTGCCAGACAGAATTGTTATGAGGATTAAAATGATATTCTGTGTAAAGTATTTAGCACAGTGCCTGGTAGACACTTAGTACTTATCAAGTGTTTAAAGAGTTTGAACGTGAGTCTGAAAGTGTCGAGATACTGAGTGGATCTATGAGTTCACAATTGATTTCTGAACAATCTGAGAAACAGCTGTCAGAAGGAAATTCTTCTGGATACTAAGTGAACCAATTCAACAAATTTTACATTCCCATAGGAGTTTTTACTTGGATTTCTTGATACACTTATTTGAATAGGTATGAAGGCATTAAAAAACAAAGGCAAATTTCAGAACATGACCAAATCTTAGTAACAATCTTCTTCTCAGATGTTAACAAAATAGTTGGTTTAGAGCACACAATGGAAGATTGCTGAATTCTAAGAAACCGTTTCTAAAGGTCATGGGTAATTGGTTAGAGAAAGCTAACTCCCTTGCTTGTATCCAGAGCAGAATGTTCTCTGAAGACATTTCTTCCTAACCTGTTCAGCTATTTCCTGCCCCTTCACAGCCACAATCTGCTACTTCAAACACAGCTAAGCAGGGTCACCTCGGTATCACAACCTGTCAGTTGAAGAGTCTACAACCTAGAAGAGACTGTTCCTTTCTTGACAGTGACTTAAAGAAAATCAGGAACCTTTCTCTCTCTTTCAAATGAGTCACATGGTCAAGTCTTGCATAGTGGCAATGGCAGATTTTTTAATCTTTGAGCTTAGAAACTTCACCATTTAAAAATACTGCCCAAAACACACAGTCTGGCTTTCTTTAATAAAAAATTGCTAGCTGCCATTGGCTACACAGTAGAAATAATACTGTTGCATGTTGTTCTTAGAAACAACAAAATTGTCCTATGAACTGCTCTCTAAAGCTCATAACTCATGTCTAAAATCCTAGCCACTTGGGAGGCTGAGATCACAAGGATCATAGTTCAGATCCAGCCTGGTCAAAAAGTATGAGATCCTTATTTCAACCAATAAAAAGTTGGGTGTGGTAGTGCACGTTTGTCACTCATTCTCAAGTGTAATTATGAGGATTATGGTCTAGGCCAACCTCAGCAAAAAGTGAGACCCTATTGGAAAAAATAAAAGCAAAAAGAGTTTGAGGTGTGTTCAAATGGTAGAGCACGTGCTTAGCAAGCACAGGACCTGAGTTGAAATATCACTACTGCCATAAACTATCACAGCTGTACATATGGAATATGTAAGCTATTGGATACCAACCTGTACTAATTAAAAAGTAAATATGTAGTCTCTATTTTTTTAGCAGTGGGAAGTTTTACTGTGTTTTCTTCCATCCTTGAAGTACATTTTTCAATTGTCTTTCTTTTGCGTTGATGATAAGATTACATATATTTATTGTGTGCGAATCATGCATTTTTATTGGGAGGTATACATGATGGAATTGTTTAGTGAATTAATATATTGCAACGTTAATATATGCTTTATGATGGTCAGAAATTTCATTCTTGTTTTACTTTAATGGAACAATTTTCTGCTATAATTCTCCACTGTAAAGCACATATATGAACAAAGATTAATTTAAACTGCCCACTGTCTTTAAGCTTAAATTTTTTCTTCTGCCTTGGGTCATCTGCACAATTATTATTAGCAAGGACACAGCTAATCAAAATGGAAATGTATGACACAACTTGATAAATAAATACTAAACATCAAAAGTAAAGTATTGATTCTAATTACAACATAATTTTAGCAGTGCTGCTGATAGAACCCAGGGCCTTGAACACTGTAGGTAAGTACTCTGTCACTGAGCTACACCTCCAGCCAAAAGTATATTGCTTAATGAGATGGCTAGGATTTTTCTTCTAATTCGTTTACATTTCTGGATGAATGTTAATTAATCCTATGAAGAATTAGAGTTAACAGCAAGTCCATACCTATCCTTTACACTTCTAGATGTTAAGTACTAATAGACCTTTCAATAAATAAGTACACAGGAATGGCAGTTTTGTTAAAGACATAACACTCAGGTCTTTCAATCCATTCTACATTCTGTGTGAAATAGTCCTGAATCATCAAAACTAAGTTTTAATAATAGATTAACTAGCAAACCCATTAAGGAACATTCTATTTTGTTGAATGCAAAAAACTTGGAAATTACTTGTAATTCTAAAGGATTTGTTGCTTAGTCGTTAAATTCACCTATATTCCCAAGAGTCAAACTAGCATTCCTAATTATTCTCTTTTTGGCTTCACAGAAAATTTAATGGTCTGAGGAAATATACTATAGTAATATTTAGGATGCAGGAGAAGTAAAAGTGATAGAAATCAACTTCGGCAAAGGCAAGCATAACAGGGATCAGTGTCATCAATTTTAGATAAGAATACTCCTGGAAGTTGAGAATCTGGAAATTGATTTTCTTAAAGGTCTTTGTGTCTATATACCCTCTGGGAAAGCCTTGGATATTGTTAAGTGCCAAATTCCTTTTGAAGACTGTTAGGCAGATGAACTCCATGTATTAAAATTTTGTTTGTTTTGTTTCAGACAAAGTCTTGATATGTAGCTTAGTCTGGTCTTAAACTCTCTCTTCTGTCTCACCCCCTTCAATGCTGGGATTATAGCACTGAGATTACAGGAGTTCACCACCAGTCCATGCAATAAATTCTTAATGTATTTTACTATAATTGTGAGATTTGAATTCATACTTACTATGAAAAAATCAGAAAACATTGAAATTGGCAAAATAAAAAGTAGAAATCCATGTGCATATTCTGTACTTTCACACATGCAGACACTGTACTTTAATCAGATATGAGATATAATGAAAGTTTGTCTTTTAGATCTAGCATCCACATATGACAGAAAACATGTGATCTTTGTCCTTCTGACATTATCAATCGAGGGAAAGTACAACACACGTGTGTGAAACGCCATGGTAAAGCCCATTTGAACAGTTAACATGTACTTTAACAAAAAATGATTATTAGGAAGGCAAAATATGACTTGTATAGGTATGGGTTAATGGGAGTGGTAGAGAGTGAAGGAGCATGAATATAGTCAAAATACTTCATGTACATGTATGGTAATGGAACAGAACAACATGTTGAGATTCATTTGGGAAGAGACTAGAGGAAGGAGGGAGATTGATGTAGGGTCTTAGTCTGATCAAGGCACACTGTATGCATACAGGTACATGCCAAAATGAAGTCTCCTTGTACAACTAATTGTTGTTAAGAAAAAAGTAAAAAAATAGCCCTTTTCTTTCCTTCAACCCTAATTCCCAGGGATAATTACTTTATAACAATTTGCTGAATAACCTCACAGACATATTTGGTTATCATTCTGTTTTCACAAGGGAGTATTTCACTTAATAAGAGTGCAGGTTCGGTGCAATAATCCTAAAAGGTAAAGTATCAAGATTCCCTTTTCTTCCACCATACCCGGTGGGAGTCCCTTTTAAGTTGATTGGCCTAGAAACAGACCTTGAGATGAGGATTCATGTGTAGATGATTTATTAAGGAACTGTTCTGGGGGAAATTGATAAGATACCTAGGGAAACATGGCAAAGAATGGGAAAAAACTATAAAATATAATAATTTTTAAAAACTGTATATTTGGGAGCTATTTCCACCTTAATACATGGATTTTTTGTCTCAGTCTTATAAATAATTATACAGTTTTCCTGTATTCTATGCTATGTCTGTGCCATAATTTATTTAATCTTTATCAATGTTTCTAAATAAGAAGATTATACATTTATCACTTTTGAAAGCAAGCCACAAAGCATGAATATTTCTTTGGGCCTGTATACGATCATCCTGTAGGAAATATTATCAGGAAATGAATTTGCTGGTTCCGGTTTATTTATTTCAAATTTGGAATGTCACTACTAAATTTCTCTTAAAAGATTTGGCATCACCTTAGAAACAACATGTAAGAATCTCCTGTTCTTCAACTCCTGAAAATTATCAAGTTATAAATATTATAATGTTTCAAGAAAAGTGCTATTTATTGCAGCTTCACTCAAATTTTCATTTGTGACTGCTAATGAGGCCATATATATTCTCACATATTGTTGACAATTTGAACTTATTTTTGAAGAATAGTAAAGTCCTAGCCTTGAATAAAGAAGGTCAGGGACAATGCCCAGACCCTGAGTTCAAGCCCCAGATTGGGGAAAAAAGGGTTGGGCACATATGAATCAAGCCAATAATCCTAGCTACTCAGGAGGCTGAGATCTGAAGATGCAGATTTGAAGCCAGCCTGAGCACACAAATCCAGAGACTCTTCCCTCCAATTAACCAGAAAAAAAGTTAGATAGTTAAGTGATGGTTAGCTTTGAGGGGAAAAGCTCATTGATTGGAAATGCCATCTTCTTCATATTAAAATTTTCTAACTGGGTACCAGTGGGCTCACCCCTGTGATCCTAGCTACTAAGGAGGCTGAGATCTGAGAGGATCACAGTTCAAAGCAAACCTGGGCAAGAAAGTTCTTGAGTCTCTTATCTCCAATTAATCACAGAAAACGCTGGCAGTGGCGCTGGGGCTCAAGTGGTAGAGTGCTAGCTTTGAGCAAAAGAAGTTCAGAGAGAGTGCCCAGGCCCAGCGTTCTAGCCCTGGGGCTGGCCAAAAAAATCTAAATGGTATAATTTGTGCCCTACTCTTTTTCAGGATCTTTATTTTTGTGTGTGCCAATCCTGGGGCTTGAACTCAGGCCATGGGTGCTATCCCTGAGTTTTACTGCTCAAGGCTAGCACTCAGCCACTTGAGCCACAGCTCCACTTCTGGATTTTTGGTGGTTAATTGAGAGTATGACTCTCACAGACTTTCCTGTCCAGGCTGGCTTGAAACTACAGTCCTCAGATCTCAGCCTCCTGAATAGCTAATATTATAGGCATGAACCACTGGTACATGGCTAGATTTTGGATTATTATCATGTGACCATCATATTTATTATTTATTTATGGCAGTTGTGGAATATGAACTCTGTTTTGATTTGCTTGGTTAGTGTTCTACCACTTGAGCCATGCTTCCAATCCAGCTTCTTGGTGGATTTTTGCTATGGAATCTCATAGGTCTATGGATCTCATAGATCTTTTCTACATCAGCCTCATTATTTTCTTTTTTTTCTTTTTTCTTTTTTTTTTGAGTCCGGTCGTGGGGCCTGAACTCTGGGTTTGGGCGCTGTCCCTCAGCTCTTCAGCTGAAAGCTAGCTCTCTACCACTTGAGCCACAGCACCACTTCCAGCTTTTTTCTTTTTGCTTATGTGGTACTGAGGAATCGAACCCAGGGCCTCATGCATGCAAGGCAAGCGCTCTACCACTGAGCCACCTTCCCAGCCCCAGCCTCATTATTTTCTTAAATACAAGGTGGCCTCTAACTTGGGGTCCTTCTGCTTCAGCCTGCTGAGTCCTGGGATTATAGGAGTGTGTCACATTGAATTTTTTAAAGTTGTTTTGTAGGGTTGATTTACAGAGAGGTTACAGTTACATGAGTAAGGTAATGAACCATGTTTCCCCTTCTATTGCTCTCTCCTGTTTTTCCCCTCCTATCTCCATTACAGTTAGTTCATTTTCCACAGTGTCTAGTGAGTACCATTTTGTGTTTGTTCACCCTTATTCCACATTTTCTGTGTCCTCCCTTACTCTCCCAAATACAAACAAACTAACAAACAAGACAAAAGGAAAAGAAAATAAAAACAGCAACAATGGCAACTAAAAATGTATCTTACTTCTTTTCTTTGGAGTTCAATTCATAGAATATTATTTTATATGACCATATGCACATAGCTACTGAGCCTTGTCAACCACTCCTCTGCAAATCTTCCTTTGGCCTCAGTGTGTGAAAGTTTAGAATCCTATATAATTTATCATGTCCCAGTGTGTGTGTGCATATATATATATATATATATATATATATATATATATATATATATATATATATATAAAATTTAGTGTGTTTACTTGTAGCTTTACAGGCACATTCTAGTTACCAAAAATGAGAGAAACCAATGCAGCCTAGTTTCTTTGGCTCTGGCTTACTTTGCTTAATATAATTTTTCCAAGTCTTTCCATTTCCTTACAAATGACACAATATCATTCTTTCTGATGGGTGAGTAGAATTCCATTGTGTACATATGCCATATTTTTTTGATCCATTCATCCACTGAGGGACATCTAGGTTGATTCCTGGATAAATGGGATTGTATCAAACTGAAGAGCTTCTGTGTGGCAAAGGACATAGCAAGAAACAGAAAGCCCACAGAATGGGAGAAGATCTTTTTGTTGTTGTTGGTTTTTTTTTTTTTTTTTTTTTTTTTTTTTTGCCAGTCATGGGGCCTGAGCTCTGGGCCTGGGTGCTGTCCCTCAGCTCTTCAGCTCAAGGCTAGCACTCTACCACTTGAGCCACAGTGCCACTTCTGGCTTTTTCTGCTTATGTGGTGCTGAGGAATTGAACCCAGGGCCTCTTGCATGCAAGGCAAGCACTCTACCACTGAGCCACCTTCCCAGCCCTGGGAGAAGATCTTTTTAAGCTATGTACCAGAAAAAGGCCTCATATCTAAAATATACTTAGAGCTCAAAAAAATTAACCACCCCCCCAAAAAAAACCCCAACAACCCAATCACTAAATAGACTAAAGACTTAAAGAGAGGCTTTTCAGAGGAAGAAACAAGAATGACCAATCAACACATGAAGATGTGTTCAGCATCTCTGGCCATAAAAGAAATACAAATCAAAACAACATTGAGATTCTATCTCTCACTCCAGTTAGAATGGTCATTATCAGGAAAATTAATGATAATAAATGCTGATGGGGATGTGGCTAAGGGAACTCTATTACACTGCTGGTGAGAATGTAAATTTGTTCAACCACTCTGGAAAGCAGTATGAAGGTTCCTAAACAGAGAGCTTCCCTATGATCCATCAATTGCACTCCTAGGCATTTTTCCAATGTACTACAAACCAGGCAACCCTAAAGCCACTAGTATAACCGTGTTCATTGCAGCATTGCTTACCATAGCCAAGAATTCTTGTCATTTTATTTTTATCATTATTATTATAAGGTTGATGTACAGAGAGGTTACAGTTATATAAATCAGGTAAACAGTACATTTCTTTTTGGACGATGTCACCTCTTTCCTCACTGTATCCCAGCTTTTCCCTACTTTCCCCACCCATGAGTTGCATAGTTAATTTTCAACATAGTGTCTACTGAGTACCATTGTTGCATTTGTTTACCCTTTGTCTTTCCATTTCTGTGCCCCCTCTTTACCTTCCCAAAGACAGTTAAATGAACAAATAAGAAAAACAAAAACAGAAATAAAGAAAATAAACCTCTTATTTCTATTTCTTCTGTCATATTCTTATATCTACAGAGTGAGTGCCTATCATTCTAAATATTTATACATTTCTTATTCCTAATAAATTTCCAAATATGATTTTTGGTTAAACTGTAAAATTCATTTAATATTTGACTAGGACAATGTTTGTGATACATTGATCTTTTGGTAATCTAGAAAGAAACAATGTATATTGTTGTCTTACCATTAACCATATGGTATCTAGATCTACTTAGTCTATCTTTCATGTTTGCAATTTTTTCCATTTAAATCTTACATACTTTGGTTTGATCATAAGTATTTTTGGAAGTCTGAATGTGACTCCTTTATATATTTCCTAAATGATTATACAAATATAATTGAAAAGGTTCTTCTGGTGTGCCTGTATGCATGTCTCTCTGTGTGTGCATGCACCAGTACTTGAAATCAGGGTCTTTCACTCTTGTTTAGAGTTTTCATTCAGAGCTGGTAGTCTACCATTTGAGCCATTCGTCCATTTCCATCTTTTTGCTGGTTAATTGAAATGTAAGTATGTCTCAGATTTGTTTTTCTGGGCTGGCTTCAAACCTAAATCCTCAGATCTCACCCTCCTGAGTAGCTAGAATTATAGGTATAATTGGCACCTGTGATAATAAAAAAAATTAGATTCTGTGTCATTACTTTATTACAGAACTCTAAAAACATCATTTTAGTTGAGTGTCATTGGTTCATTATCTGTAATTCAAGCTACTCAGGTGGCTGAGACTTGGAGGATTGTGACTTAAGGCCAGCCTGTGCAGACAAGTCTTTGAGATTTCATCTCCAATTAACCAGCAAAATCCCACACTGAAGGCTGGCTCAAATAATAGTGTGTCATCTGTGAGCAAGAACGCCAAGCAAGAGCATCAGACTTCAAGTTCAAGACCCTGTATTAGCAACAAAAAATTGTTATGTTTTTATTATTTAATGTTCTTGAACTTTTAGGACAAAAAATATCCAGTGGAAATCACAGCTGCTTTACTTTCTCCTTTCCTCATACATGTCTTCCAATTTTTAGATTTTTAAAATTATCTCAACCATTGGTCATTATCATCACTTCTATCATTCTTCTCCTTCCCATCTAATCACACCTGTCTCCTCAACTTTCCTAGTTCTAGTATACATATATAATATGTATATGTAACATGTATATAATATATACATATGAAGGGAGAGTATAATAACTTTGTCCCCATTCATCCCTCTATTCATTTGCCTTCTTCCCTTTAAACTTTTATTTCTCATATATGTCTTCTAATTCTAAAAATATATTGACTGGACATTCTTTTGTCTTTTTCTAATTGACAAATGTTTCTCGTATTTCTTCATAAATTTAAACTTTTTCATAGATTTGTGAAGTATTGTATTTCTTTTTTTTAAGTATCAGAGTTTCCTTTTTTATTGTAAAAATACTGTACAAAAGGGTTACAGTTACACGAGTAAGGTAATGAGTACATTTCTTATCGAGCATTGTTACCTTGTCCTTTGTTTTTCCCCTACCATCCATTCCCTCCCCACCTCCTCCTTCCCCTTCCCCCGTGAAGTTGTAAAGTTCATTTTCAACATAGTGTCTTGCACATCTCATTGTTACAATGAGTCAACCTGTATCCTTTTTTCAGAATTCTGTTATTTCCCTTCCTCTCCCCAAATTAGAAAAATGTATATACAAGATGCAGGGTACCAGAGTTAAATATAGTGACAAACAGGGGTTAAAATGTTGTATTTCTAACAGCTAATTTTAGTATTTTCTAGAATCAGGAGGGTTGTTGATTTCAACATTCTTTCACTATAATATATTATATTTACTTCTTATACTTCCTAATGTTCAACTATTTTGTTCTTGTGATAAACTTTGTAGAGTCCAAATGTATTGTTATTTAACACACTGATTTGATAAGATTTCATTTATATTTTTGCTTTTACATTGATGGATAAATGTTTTCTTTTTGTCTCTGTCTCTCTGTGATCTCATGCCTGAATTTTATGTTTGTGTTATACTAGGCTTTTAGAATAATCTGAGAAGCTTTCCATGTACTAAATATATTACTCTGTTGATAACATTCTTAATCTCTTTTTGAAAGTTGTGTTGGTTATCATTTAGCTGAGTTATAATATTCTGGTTTCGGAAGTTCCTCAATCTACAGTTGATTAAATCCCCAAATTAAACTGTGAAGTGTAGCAAATAAGGCTTTCTGAAGGAGGGCCAAGGAAGGGAAAGATAGATATTAAAAACATTGAAGTAACAAGAAATGACCCTGAATGCCACAATTTCTTGGACTCACTACAGATATCTGAAAACAAGAGTAGAAACTAGCAATGAATCTTAGTTTGGCACAGTCTAGTACAGGGGTTCGGTGCCTCCCCCAGAGCAAAAATATCTATGTTATAGATATATTTTCAAGTGATTTCAGTTATGAAAACACAGGTGAACATTTGCATCATGTTCACTATTCAGAGAAGCCCATTTGAAATTTTTTTCTTCTCAGTGTTTGAAATTCAGTAAAGTGAAATGTCTTCTTGAAGCATGTTAATCTAGCTGGATTTTAAATTTAAATTTAAATGTAATCTACATCAACAGCTCTCTGAGTTTCACTATTTAGAAAGTAGCCATGATTTTGCCTCTTAAGATTCTGGTCTAAATGTGTAGAAGATGGGAGGAGAGTATCAGTGTAATGTAAAAGTTTCCTAGG
Source organism: Dipodomys merriami (assembly GCF_024711535.1). NCBI lineage: Eukaryota > Metazoa > Chordata > Mammalia > Rodentia > Heteromyidae > Dipodomys > Dipodomys merriami. The sequence continues at coordinate 101,325,946 of NW_027204492.1, forward strand.
TAATTCTAATGTGGAACCGAGACTGAAAATGTCATTTAAATGAATTAGTGGTTCTTAACCAGGCATGATTGTGCTCCTTCAGAAAACATTTGGAAACACTTTTGATTGTCAATACCCAGGACATTCCCTACAATAAAGAGCTCATCCAAAATGTCAATAATACCGTAGTGGAAAAACCTTGGAATAGACCTATTTTTCTTTGCTTCCATGTACAACCAATCCCTAGTCTTGCAGATTCTACTTGACCCATTAGCTACCATCTCTTTAATCAGGTCATATTCTGTACATTACTACTGCTACCATTTTAGTTCAGGCCACTATCCCCAAACACTTTGATATACTCTCCTTCCAGCCTTTCTGTTTTTCATTACATTTTCCATCTCCTTGGCAGAATGGTCGTTCCAAGACAGAAATCTTATCATAGCTCCTTACTAATGACCTTCAGTGCCTTGCAGTTGCCTTGAGGGTTCACAGATACTTAACAGAATTCTTAGTAGCTGAGGCCTTTGCACTTGTTCCTGCTCATCTTGTTAGAATCTTATCCCCACTTGTTCTTCAAAAGCTAAACGCTAGACACATCTAAAAACAATTCTAACATCTCCAAGTTCTTTTTCTTTTCCTTAACCATTGCTCTTACTACTGTCATTCTAGTCATTTTCTTTAGCAGCCAATCTTTTCCTCTCCTTTGGGTACTGATTTAGAGACCACCATCTCTAGCAACCCTTCCTGAACTCCTACTCTGAGTTGTATGGCTTTCCCATATTTTCTCATAGCAAGCCCTTCTTCCTTCTATCAGAAAAGTGATTGAACTCTCTTGCAGCACCAGATTCCATGAGGGCAGAAATGATGAACATTTTAATTAGATTTTTACACAGTTCCTAGTTGGAGGTCAGTTTTCAGTAAATAGGTAATGAGCAAATGAATTACACATACTATTTGTCTTCTCAATATAATAAAAGAGGGGTATATTTATATTCCCTTTTTCTGCAGTGCTGGAGTTTTCAGACTCAGGGCCTGGTACTTCATAGCCCTCTTTTTTGTGTGTGTTGGTACTGGGGCTTGAATTCAGTTCCTTAGCTTTTTCCCTCAATGCTATACCACTTGAGCCATACCTCCATGTCTGGCTTTTTGGTGGTTAATCTGAAATCATAGTCTCGTAGCCTTTCTTGCCCTGGCTGTCTTTGAACCATGATCCTCAGATCTTAGTCTCACCAGTAGTTAGTATTAAAAGCATGAGCCGTTGGCACTTGGCTCGTAGACTTGTTTTAAATTAGAAGAGTCTGTGCTGGGTGCTGGTGGCTCACACCTGTAATCCTAGCTACTCAGGATGCTGAGATCTGAGAATTGGAGTTCAAAGTCAGATGAGGCAGTAAAGTCTGTGAGACTCATCTCTGATTAATTACCAAAAAGCTAGAAGTGGAGCTGTGGCCCAAAGTGGTAGGCTGTGAACATTGAGCAAAAACAGCTCAGGGACAGTGGCCAGGCGCTGAGTTCATGCCCCATGACCAACAAAATAAATAAATAAGACAGAAGAAGGAAAAATTAGAAGAGTCTATATTCTTATGGGTCATGTTACTATTCATATATCAAAATAAATTAGAATTTCTTCTCCCAAACAAAATCAAAATTTCAGCTTAAAGTAAACATCTTAAAGATAACTAAAAAATCAATGGAACATTCAAACTAGCAGTTAAGTAAAAGTGTTCATTGTGAGCTTTGCATTGTTAATGTTAGATGCTTGAAAAACATATCTAAATATAATTGTTGTTTGTAGCTATTGCCAATATCCGACACATAGTAGGTGTTCTGGTATGAAATGTTTTGCCAAAAAAGGTCAGAATGGATAAAGTATTGCTTTGAAACTAACTTTTATCTACAGGTTTTGAAGTTAAACAGGAAAAAGTTTTCATATATGAATCATTCTGATGTTGATTGTCCTATTTTGTATAGGAAGCTTGACATGCTATGGAAAGCATTCTTTGTCTTAAGTTATAAGATATTGGGACCTACTGAAACACATTGGCAGCCAAGATTCAGATTTTAGAGGGTAGGTGCTGTAGATTGAATCTAGGATGGCACACTTGCTGAGCAAGTGCTCTACCACTAAACTATCCTCTAGCTCAAGATTCAAGTTTTAATTGAAACAGTTAACTCTGAGACTTCATATGTCTTGAAGTACAACTTGGACCACAACTGTAATTTGAGAAGTTGTGAAGGAAACGGTATATTGTTTCCTCTAAACCCATTCAGTTCTAGAGCATATATTTTAATGTATCTTCGGGTATGCTTATACACATCTAATGACAGATATAATATCACAAAGTAAATTTTCTATTAGCTGTTGGCAGACAAAATTGTGTGGGCATATATGTTTGTGTATACATATATATTTATATTTGTTCCTATTTCTATTTTTCTAGACGTGAGTAATTAGTGCTCTAGCTATAAAGCTTCTATTTTCCTCGTCAATGACAATCTCAAGGCCTCTGAGCTGCCTCTCTCTTGACCTTGGTTTAAAAGCACAAAGCACAGCAACCTTGAAACTGGCATCAACAAGATTCATTTTACAGAAACCAGATGCAGCACAATAGAGAAAAAACCACACATTTAATTTTAAGGTTTTACAGAAATTGCTCTCAGTATTTCTGTTTCTTAAAGACTTTTAAGTGCAAATGTCCTTCATCTCACAAAGGGAAACGCTGCCATTCTGCCACTCAACACCGGTCCAAGTAGTCCTTTGGAGACCCCTCCACATTGTTCTCTTTGATGGACACATAGCAGCAGGGTCCACACAATGCTGGCAGAATGACATAGCCGGATGTGACCGTTTAGCAATAAAGCTTTTATTGAGTGGTATCCTGACTATGAAAGTGTGCTGGAAAGCATTTCATTAACATTTCAACAAGAAGGTTATGAAGCCATAATCGAATCATATAGTTCCACTGGGGATGCATATATTATTTTCTACTTGAGGGGAGGTGTTTTCCATTGTCTTACTTCAGTGTTCATTTGAAGGTGCACTGCGAGGGCTGTCCTTTGCCCACAGAATTGTTTCTCTTTTCCGAGGTGAGAAACACCCACTTTAAAAACAGGAAGTCCTCTGGTGGAGTGGGGTCGAAGGGGAAGAAGATGATGGAGTTAGGAACACTTTTATAGCTGTAAATCTGTTTCTTTTTCTATATCATGATTAACTAACCTTCTAAAAATAAATCACCCTTTCTTGAACTGCCATTTGGGTGTCACTTTAAGATATACTCTATATTTAAACCTAAACTAAAAGGTCTTAAAATATACTCATATTCCTTCATTCATGTATTTTTGTCATTTCTTTATAGGCAAATGACTCACATTTGGAAGTTCACATTAGGAAGGGTCATGAGTAAAACATAGATAATCTATGTTCAATAAGTTTCAATTGCTTAATATAAATTTGTAAAACTGAAGAGAGCCTTTCTTTTTGCTTAGAGCAATGATATACAAATAAATGTTTAAAAACTGGTTCTCTGGGGGAGGAGGAGGAAATGTCTAGATTCATAGTATTGTAAATATTGTACAATTCTGTGGTGTAAATCCTCCCAGCATGGTTTATTTCAGGCTGTTGATGGGATGTCACTGAAGGCCAGTCTTATAGGAGCTGGGAAGACAGGCACAGGCTGTGTTCCAATAGTAGCGCAGGCAGCTCCAGTACTTACTGCCTTCCTGACTTTGTCTCTTCTCTTCCATTTCCATATGCATTTCAGACCTTTATATAACTTCATTCTAAAGCATTTTCTCTATTGGAATGACATAGTCTCCTGGACCCTTCATTTCTCAGTGCTCACTCAACTGCTCCTATTAGTCAATTTTTTAAAAAAGTTCACAGTGAAGCCTTTGGAGCCTTCCCATGGGATAAGAAACCAAATTTCCCAGCCCTGGTATGTAGCTCAGTGTCAGAGATAGCCCTTGCAAGGCTCTGGGTTTGATCCCCAGCACTGCAAGAAGGAAACAAAACAAAAACAAAGAAAAAGAAACACAATTTTCCATCACTGCCCACACAGTGATTAAACCCTAGCTAGAGAGAGAAACACATGCATTTTGGAAATTCAAAGTTGCAAGTGATGAATACTAGAATGGTTCGAAAAGAAATTGCTAGAGAATTCCAGAGGAATGTAAAGCTGGTAAATGAATAAGGGAAGGGGGCTGTTTTTGTTAAGAGGTTTAGTAAACACAGTACTTCTGTTTTGACTGCCAGCTTCTAATCTATTTCCTGTTCTTAGACTTGTCTGCCTTATGAGTAGGAAGAGGAGCGTATATCCGAGGAGAAATAATATAACTCTTATGATAAATATTATTTATACTCTATTTCCAGTGACTTCTTTCCTAGCAGCCCCTGAAGTTAAGTTATGAAGGTAACTCTCAGTTCAACCAATTAGGCACACTTGTCACAAACTTTAGATCTGAAGCAGGTACATAGTAGCACCTTAGACTACATTTTGCAGATAAGCAGGAGCTGAAATCGCAACCCTGTTGAGGTGACCACAGAGACAATCATACTGATGATAGGATCTAGGGTGGTAGGGCCCAGTGTGCAGCAGAGGAGGTGCTGTGAGTTCTAAAACCTTTTTATTTATTTATTTATTTTGCCGGTCTTGGCACAAAACAAAACAAAAACCCAACTTTTATTTTTATTTTTTGGCCAGTCCTGACAAGGCCTGGTCAGAGCCTGGGCACTGTCCTTGAGCTTTTGTGCTCAAGGATCTCATTCTACTACTTGAGCCACAGCTCCATTTCCCACCCCCCCCCACCGCCATTTTATTTATTTATTTTTTTTTTGCTGGTTAATTGGAGATAAGAGTCTCATGGACTTTTTCTACCTGGGCTGGCTTCCAACCACAATCCTCAGATCTTAGACTCCTTAGTAGCTAGGATTATAGATATGAGCCAGCAGTGCCTGGCTCTAACACCTACTTTTAACAGCACACCCAATTTTTTTTGCTATATCTATGGATGTGATTTGACTGTGCACATGGCTTCAACACAGCATCTATTGCCCTGTTTGAGTTTACCTGTTCCTTGTTATTATGTTATACTTAGGCTATTCAGAGCTAGTCTTTTTTGCTTGTAGTCTGGATTCCAGATTGTTGTTTAGGGATGGGGAGCCAGTATAGACAAAATAAACAGAGAAATAGAGAGAAGAATTAGACCCCCCCCCAATTGCTCCAAGTACTTCAATAGTTAAACAAATGCTGAGAGATAAATACTGACTTCTATCGTTCTCTTTTCTGATACCTGTTTAACTGCATTCATCTGATCTTAAGTGCACTGTGTACTACACTCTGTATATTTTCACATTTCTTCCTTTGCTTATTCAGTTTCTCCCTTCTGGCATGCTACTGTGTTCTTATTTAGCCTAGCTCTCTCTCATCTGTTTTCAATAGGCTAGCTGAAATGTTTCGTCATATCTTCTTAGACTAACTTGACTCATTAGAATCTTTTGTTCTCTGTGTTCTCTGTGTTCTGTGATGTCTCTAAGCATGTTGAATGGATATTGGATTAGACTACATGATAACTGAGCATCTGGCAAGTATTCCTTCTTCACCTTTTCCAATGTAGGTAGAGAATACATTCTTACCCTTGTTACTATTCGTACCATGTGACCTGTGGAATGTGAGCAGAAGGCTAAGTACACCTTTGGGAGCCATTTGGTTTGTTTCTTGCACCCAAGGATGAGCTATGAGATCAAGTCTTAGCCAAATTCTAGTCCTGAAGCTTAAAGCTGATATAAACAGCCAAGCAAGCCAAGCAAGTGTGAGACCTTCAGTTCAAACCTCAGTACCATGAAACATTAAATTAAATAAATAAATGAGATTGGATATGTGCAATAAAACAGAGAGACTCAGAAGGACAGTTTGTTAATGGGTTGGTTGGTAGAGATGGTGGGAAGTAACATAATAGCAAAGGCTTCTTGAAGAAAGCCATATTTAAACAATGACTTTTTGTTAATGATGCTTTTTTTTTTGTCGATTGTGGGGCTTGAACTGTGGGCTTGGGGGCTGTCCCTCAGCTCTTCAGCTCAAGGCGAGCGCTCTACCACTTGAGCTACAACGCCACTTCTGGTTTTCTGGTGGTTTATTGAAGATAAGAGTCTCACGGACTTTTCCTGCCCGGGCTGGCTTTGAACCGCGATCTCAGATCTCAGCCTCCTGAGTAGCTAGGATTACAGGCATGAGCCACCGGCGCCCGGCAAGAATGCTTTTTTAAAATTGTTATTCTAAAGGTGATGTACAGAGGGGTTACTATTTACGAAGTCAGGTAATGAGAACATTTCTTATTGGACCTTTGTTCTTTCCCTGTTTTAAAACTAAGTATTAAGGGATAAGTAGGAGTGATCCTGATGGGGAGGACGAAGGACGTTGCAGAAAGGAACAACAGGTAGCCACAGCAGAATGAGAGGCCATGCTACGGAAGTTTCAAGTAATTCAGTGGCTCTACATCACCGTTTTTGTGTGGGGGAATGGTCCAGCTTTCAAAATATTTCCCCCAAATTTTCAGCTTCAGATAGTTGATGAATTACATCAGAAAAGAGTCTCTTGGCAAGTATGAGTATGATTCAATCTACCAGGCACATAAGTTTCACACAGTGATGCAGAGCCATTATCACTGTACAGAATAAAGAGACTTCAAATAGAGGATTCAGCAATTTTCATTAAACTTAGAAGAGGAATCTGTCACTGAGTAATAATAGCTAATACCATGGAGCTCTTCCTACATTGCATGTGTGTGGGGTGGGGGTGTGCACAGCAGTCAGTCCTGGAGCTGGAACTCAGCTTGAGCTCTTGCTTAACTTTTTCACTCAACCTGGTGCTCTACCACCTGAGCCAAAACTCCATTTCCACTTCCAGAGTTTGGCTAGTTAACTGGAGATAAGAGGGTCATGGACTTCCTTCCCTGGGCTGGCTTTGAACCACAATCCTCAGATTTCAGTCTCCTGAGTAACTAATTTTACAGGAATGAGCTACTAGTGTCAGGCTCTTCCTATATACTTGGTATGTTCTCAGTGCTCTACTCTCATTAGCCAGTTTAATTACCATGACAACTCTATAAGATAAGTGCTATTGCCATTTCTAGTTAACAGGTAAAGATAATGAGGCAAAAGATTCAGGATTTGCTCAAGGTTTCTTGGTTAGTAGTAGTTAAGTCAGATTCCAGATCCAAACTGTTTGATTTCACCTGCTCTATTTTTAGCTTCTATTTCCTGTTGCCTCCAGAACAAGGGTAACATAGACCTGAAGAAAAGCTATTTAATTGAATAGAAGGAAAATACAGGTAATATGCTCATGCTAAAAATATGGAGAATATCAACATTATCATAGTCAAAATGCTGAATATCTATTTGAAAGGAAAAAAATTCTCCAAATTTTAGTCTCCGAAGCTATAAGACTAATATAGACCTGAATATGGCAGATTAAATTCCTATCACCTTACAATAAGTGAAGAGCCTACTTTATTATCATTGAAAATGGGTAACATTAATGGGGTTAATGGAGAAGCTGTGAATGCTTATATAACACAAGTGAAAAAATTGTTTTGAAATAGAAGAAATCAATTCTGGTGTTGATTAATCAAGAAACCAAATTAAAATTAATCTGAAGCTACCAATTTTGGCAGGATCTCAAGTTATCTCATTTCCAAGATATAAAATACTCTAGGGATAATAAACAGTTTGTACTCTTGTGTTTAAAGAATCATTATCAACTTTTATTGGATTTTATTCATACATTTCAAGGACATGATGCTGGGACAGACAACTTGATAAGTTTTTCTTGATCGTCTAGCTTGTGTTCAACCTTTAGTTTTAGTCTCAGGTGAATTGATGCACTCATGTGACTTCTCATCTCACTCACTGCGATATCACTCCATTCTTTCCTCACTAAGGAACATCTCATATGCAAATATAGAGCCTGATAACATTTAAAAGAATAACTAGAACCCTCTTTTTATTGTAATAAGGAAAGATTTCACTCATGGAAGTACTTTTTGCTATTATATATACCATGACCTTCCAAGCTCTTTCTAGGGTGGAATCATAGAAGCTGCATTCTGCAGACTCCCATATGAACAGGGATTTGATTAGATTTAACAAATAAAAAGCTTCTGCTAATGTTAAAAGCTGAAGGAGATAGGGAGAGAAGCAGCTATTCTTTGGTGGTACAGTTAGGTAACAGAGGTTCTTGGTGGCACCTTTGGCTTTCAAATGCTATTATGAAACTCACCAACTGCAATAATTGGGATCTTTGATGGTAGATTCCATGCCATTCCTCCACTCTCAGATTTTCAGATAGCTACCTTCCTAACCTTGTTTCCTTTAGCCCTTTCAATGGCTATGTAGCCTTTGGTTATCTATAGTTGAAGCCTTTCTTCTCAAGGTAAAGGTATTTGACTGTTTTGATTGAATTGAATTCTGACTAAGATAATTCTTAAAATTAGTATCTTAATAAGTTTAGTAATAAATTACAGGCACTTGCAGCATACTTTGTAACCAGTAGTTACTTTTCTGAGATATGATGCCCCAGGCCACAAAACAACCAAGAGTGTTGAATAAGTATGTCTATCAAAAAGATTATGACTTGAGTAAATAGGTTAATCTCAAGGTAAGTGCTAGAGGAAAGAAGTAGATAGATATACAAGGAAAAGGCAAAGTTTTAAGAGATAAAAGGAATTACTTGAGACTTCAGCTAAGATTTTCATCAAAGTCAGAGATATTTATTTATTTATTTATTTATTTATTTATTTATTTATTTATTTATTTATGGGGATCAAACTCAGGAACCGTAATACTTGCTAGGTAAAACATTCTACAACTGAGCTATGCCCATAGCCTTCCACACAGTATATACATTTTGTGTGATTTTGTTTTGTTAGAGTCTATGTTGCTCAGGATGGCCTAAAACTTTTAGACTTAAGTGATGGACAAGGACAGGGACTTGTACACATCAGGGACCCCTCAGGAAATACATGTAATTTTTAGTTCCATGTCTTTTATGATCTTTGGAAATTAGAGCATGAGCAAATAAAAAATATCAGACACCAATCATTATCTTTAATGCAATCAGAGCAAGCCAAAAACATCATGCTATTTTAAGAGATCTCTTAAGTTTCACTAGCCAAAGAGAATCTATAATGCAGTGTGTCTCAGAATTTGTTGCACATGAAAATCACTTGGAACGCTTTAAAGATATTGATTTTTAAGTTGGATGTCATACTAAATTAAATCAGAATGCCTTGAAATGAATGTTTTTGTTTTTGCCAATACTGGGTCTGGGCCCTGTCCCTGAGCCACTTTGTACACAAGGCTAGTATTCTACCACTTGAGCCACAGCACCACTTCTAGCCTTTTCTAAGTAGTTTATTGGAGATAAGAGTCTCATGGGCTTTTTCTGCCTGCGCTGACTTTGAACCACTATTCTCAGATCTCAATCTCCTGAACAGTTAGGATTATAGGTGTGAGCCCCCAGTACCTGGCATGAATGTGGTTTGAAAAATGATTTTAGGTGCAGTAAAGTTTTCAATAAGCAGACATAAAGTTAGCACATGACCTTTTGTTTGACATATCAATTATACAGGGAGAGGCGTTTTTCATGTTGTATTCCCACACATTTACACTGTATTCCCATCAATTTTATCTTCTATATCACACTCTTTGTAGCCTTTCCTCAAAGACATAACATCTTCAACGGGTTTTCTTGTACCATTTTCATAGTTGCAAATAGTCTATCTTCCCCACAGTCACATTCTCCTCCCCACCCACTAGTTCCCACTGGCCCACAGAATATTACACAATTATTCATTCTCTTTCTTTTTCCATTCTCCCTTCTCTTCTTGAGTAGTCTCTTAGCTTCACATTCTATGTTTAACCATCTAAGCATATGACTTTTATAGTTCTAGTTTCTTAGATAACACTAAGGGTTATTGTGAATATTTGCTTTTCAAACATATTTTTTTAGGGTTATAGTGTCTTGAGTTTCATGTGGAAAATCTTTTAGGTTTCCACAAGAAAATATTTCAACTATAACCCATTAAATATGACTCAATGCATAAATATATGTTTAAAACTGATAGGATCTACTTTTCAGACAATTTAATTACATTGACAGTTTATTTTTGCCAAGAGGCTTAAAATCAGGGATATTTCAATTGATATTTGAAGACTATTAAGCAAGGGATCACATGGCAGCGAAGGGTGAACTCATCTTTGCCAAAATGAAGTGTAGGAGTGAGGAACTCAAGCCTGGGAAACATTTTCATGTAAGAGGGAGCAAGGTATGGAAGAAACAATGTGTTTTTGAGTTTGAATTCCCAGAGTAGCCCTCCATTTTTCTAATTGGAGATTTGATATTGTGCAATTTATGATTTCAAATCTCAATTTTCTCATCTACAGAAAGGAGAGACTAATATCAGGATATTTTTCTGAATTGGGAAGATCATGTGAGTGCTTAGATATGGGTAATTCTTGTATCTAAATAATGTCTGGCAGCATGGAGTAGGGAGAGGACCTAAAGATCTATATAGCTTTCACATACCGTCTTATTTTCAGTATTAGTGGATCCTTTCCTTAATTTCCCACACCTATACTTTGAGAATCTTTTTGGATCACTGTAGAAACAATCAGCCTTAGAATTCTTCTACCCATTGCCTAGACTACAGAGTCAGTATTCTAAAACATTCTGACTTAATTTTTTCTAGTATCAAAACTTAGATAGTATTTCTTGTGGGTTATTTTTTCCTAACACAATGATCTCAGCAGAAGGATTCACATAGAGAGACCAGGCTGATAGACTGATGGAATGTGGAGAAAAGAATAAGAGACAAAAATGTAAAAAGCAAGTACAGACAGACAGCTCTTTAGAGGTCTTTGGCTGTGGATGACAGTTATGAGCCAGTACTTGGAAAGTAGAACTGAATGGGGAAGAAGGGTATCTTGACTATCAAAGTTTTAACTGTGATAAAAATCAATTCATAATACCTATCAATCTGTCCTAGAAACTATCATTTCTTCTCCAAAGTGGGAAGTATCTGCCACTCTGGGCCACTTCTCTATGTCCTTTATAAAAATAGTATGAGACACCAAAGACTCTGAAATGACATTCTTCTGTAGTGAGAGCAGTGAAGTTAGATGCTAGAATTCTAAGATGCTGATGGTAGGATGGCACTCTCTACAGTGGAATATTAAATACTCCAGGGCTATACCATGTACATTCACTTTTCTATAAATGAACAATTTAAAAAAAAACTCCTAAGTGCTTTTCCTTTTTCACTTGTAGTATATAGACTATAATGCAAATATATTTTTCTTCCCTTAATGTTGTTTCATAATAAAAACCTGACGACTTTTGAGTTAATTTTCAGGTAAGTGATGATATTTCTGTAAATAATTTAAGTTTCAAGGCAAAATCATGACTATAACGACAGTGAGGAAGAAATCATTTTTCAGGGTCATTGTCTCTTTCTGTTTGAATAGCTCACTAATTTTAAGCAAAAAAATTGATTTTAAAATTATTTTACCTGTTAAGCTTTCAGTGTAAAATATTTTGAAGCAGGTAAAAAATTACCTTTGGAACTATAAGAATTCTTGAACATAGTTAATATCTCATGAGGTATGAAGTCCGTGCCTGCACTGCTTATAAATTAAGCAAGTAGAAGTCAGGTGTAGTAGCATATGACCTGTTTGAAATGAATCAGATACTGTCTTTGAAGATCATGAGAATTTTATATTTCAATAATGTGAATCATCTTTAGCTCTCTTTGGAGTTCATTCACCTCTGTCACTTTTTCAAACGATATATTCTTCAAACATTTTTCTCTGCAATTAATCATGACTAGCAAACTCTAAGGTGAATAGAATAATGGCTATATGCTCAGACTAGCTTCAACTTCACTTAAATTATTTTCTGAATAGCTTATGTGTCCTGTCAGCCATGACTACTTCATTTTAAAAACGATTATGATTATACTTTCTGATTTCAGTGAATGGAGATAATTAAAGTCACAGATACGATTATAGAAACAATTTTAGCAAATATCTTCAACTTTCATTCTAAGCTTTGCCAAAAATGAATTTCAATTTTATCCTTTTCTTTCTTTCTTCTTTTTCATATGATGCATGGTTCAAAGACTGTGAGATTATGCTACTTACTACACATATGTCCTTGAGCAAGTTATTCCTCTGAACTTCACTCTCTGAGGTTAGACATAATGACATTGACTCTATGGACTATCTATGATGATTATGTGAAATAATGCATATAAGTAGGACTTAGAGACTGAGGAATGTCAGAAATTTCATATGCATGTAGCTAGAGATAAATTCTTTTCTGAGATATAACAAACATGTGTGTAACTGTTGTACTGGTTCCCAAGTAATACATGCTCAATGTCAAAAGCTTGGTAAGTAAAAAGAATACATGAGGGCTGGGAAGGTGGCTCAGTGGTAGAGCGTTTGCCTTGCATGCCCAAGGCCCTGGGTTTGATTCCTCAGCACCACATAAGCAAAAAGAAAAAAGCCAGAAGTGGCACTGTGGCTCAAGTGGTAGAGCGCTAGCCTTGAGCTGAAGAGCTGAGGGACAGCACCCAGGCCCCACAGCTGGACCCAAAAAACAAAAAACAAAACAAAAAAAAGAATACATGAATTCAGTATGTACAGCCATTGGATACATAAAATCACTATTAACATAGTTGTGTGTTAAATAAAAAATTATATACAGCCCCAAACCCTAGAAACTAGGCACTTATGGGCACAACAATGTCAACACACACACACACACACACACACACACACACACATCTCTCTCTCTCTCTCTCTCTCTCTCTCTCTCTCTCTCCACACACACACACACACACACACACACACACACACACACACACACACACACACACATATATACACACAGACACATAGATATTCTGGTCAGATAATAAATGTAGTTTGTATCTATATATCTCTATCATTTACTATCTATCTATAGTGGATAAAATTATAAAATTTATGCTTTAAAATATATTCATTTTAATCTACAAGTACATCTACCTACCTACCTACATACATACACACCTATAAATACATCTTTACTTATATCACCAGAATAATATAGTTTAAACTACCAGAGGGACCTTTTTGTAGGGATTGAAGTGTTTTGTACTGTCAGGAGTACTGATTTATTCAAGCTAATGTCAGAGAATACCACTCAAAACATCACTTAGGGTGATTGGTAGGCTAATATCTGAATAACAGGCATATATTTCTCTCTTTCTTGACAACTTAAGAAATGAAAGGGCATTTTTTACTGTAGTGTTTTTGTCTAAAGATATTTTTGTAGAGCCTACAACACTACGAGTAGGAAGTTTAGTGTTCAGAGTGTAACTAACTCCTGGGGCCTCAAGCGTTCAGGGGTGTGAGGGGAGCATCAGGAAAAAGTAGATCTCAGCAGTCTCAGAGCTGACATCCTCACATCTGGTAGGAATGGCATATGGTCTAGCTAGATGAACCTGGTGTTTCAGAAATCTGTTTTGGATACTAGACTAGTAACATTCATCATTCACGTTTTTGAAGGTATCTACCATTCATTTTGTTGAATGTTCTAAGGCAGATTATGTCACTTCTTTGAGCTATAGTTCCTTTTGCTTTTTTCTCTTCTGCTTACTGATTTCTATAGCTGGAGGAGGTGGCTGGCACTTGTAATCCAAACACTCAGGAGGCTGACAAGAGTGGAGCACTCAGGAAGATGAGACCATGATGGGCAACAGTGGAAAAAAAATCTATTCCAAGGGATTTACATGTATCTATAAATCTGTGCCTATTCTTTAATCTGTCCACAGTTCTATACAGCAGTTATGATAATTATTACCAGTTTTTTTCACATAATGAAGCAATCACAGAATGGTGGTCTAGGACATAGAATTATTACATTTGAAGCTGGAACTCAAATGGATAGTAGATGCTCAATAGTTTTTGCACAAATACCTGAACTAGCTAAAAAGCCAATCAGTGGAAGATTGGTTGGCTGGTATTAATAAAAGATTTATGATGCCAAAGGCTTGATTTTATTTCATATGAATCATTAAACTTATTTGTCTCATAGTAATAGAGGTATCCTCTTCTTCAATTATCACTGGCTTTTGTTCATTTGACAAGCCACTGTATGAAGAGACTATGCCATTATTGAGATGAACACTTTAAGCAGGCTCTATAGATTGGAGATCAATAGTCTAGTCTGATATATGAAGTGGCCAGCACAGCAATTATTCAACTATCTTTCAAAATGTATTCAAAGTTCAAGCCATTGAATAAAAGCAAAAAGAAGTGCTGACTTATGAACAGCTAGGAGGGTCTTTCTCTTTCTCTACCTTAAAAAAGATCACTATATTTCCATCAACACATACCCCACTGATACCCTGCCTGCCTTCAAATGGATTTTTTAAAACAATTTTGATCATTTGGCTTGAAGTCTGGGTCTGGGCACTGTCCCTCGCTCTTCAGCTCAAGGCTAATGCTGTACCATTTGAGCCACAGCGCCACTTCCAGTTTTCTGAGATCAGAGTCTCACAGACTTTCCTGCCCAGGTTGGCTTTGAACCTCCATCCTCAGATCTCAGCTTCCTGAGTAGCTATGATTATAGGTGTGAGCCACCGGTGCCCGGCTTCAAATGGATTTTTTGGGGGGTGATTTTGGTACATTTTAAAGATTCTAAGTCTTCTCTAGGAAGCTCACTTGATAGGTGCCCTATTTAGAATACAAAATAACAGTGTATTACATAAAGCAATGCTAAAATGAAAACAATAAAAAACAAACAACATAATAGAGCCATAAAATTTCAAGTAAACATATCAAACTACTAGAAAGGGACATATAAGCATGCTTATTTAACTTATAATCATGGAACTGGGTGACACTATTCCAAAGGAAATGTACTCATTACCTGACTCATGTATCTGTAACCTGTCTGTATATGATCTTTAAAATAAAATTTAAAAAAAATAAAAAAGTAAATTATAATCACAAGGTAACTCTGAACAAGTGCATTGGACACATAAGTGGACATATTTGAAACCTCCTTGTACAATTATTTGAAGATAGTAAAATTATAATAACCAACATTATATAATTCCTTGAGGTTCAATATTGCCAAATTTGTTTAATCTTTTCTGCATACTAAATATGTGTTCAACAATTGTTTTGGCCATATTTTTGCACAGGGTGCAGTTTTAGATGGTAAAGATATATTAGAGAACCGAACAGGCAAAAATCCTTGCCTTCAGAGAGCTTACATCTTACATTTTAGTGAGGATGCAGAAAAGAAACAAGTTATCAAGATACATAATACCTTAAATATCAGTAATTCTTAAAACATTTTTTTTTTGGTCATGAGGCCTGAACTCTGGGCTTGGGTGCTGTCCCTCAGCTCTTCAGCTCAAGGCTAGCACTCTACCACTTGAGCCACAGCACCACTTCTGCTTCTGTGGTGCTGAGGAATGGAACCCAGGGCCTCATGCATGCAAGGCAAACACTCCACCACTAAGCCACCTTCCCAGCCCTCTCACAACATTTTATTGGTCGTGGGGCCTGAACTCTGGGCCTGTGCATTGTCTCTGAGCTCTTCAGCTCAAGGCTAATGCTCTACTAATTGAGCTACAGTGCCACTTCCGGCTTTTTCTGTTTATGTGGTACTGAGGTTGAACCCAGGGCCTCCTGCATGCAAGGCAAGAACTCTACCACTGAGCCACCTTCCCAGCCCACTCTTACAACATTTTAAAGCTGAAGTTACTGCCCCACATTTCAGAAGTGGAACTTATGTACTAGTATAGCTATAGCTTTGTCTACTTCCTTTCCTCAAAATAATGTCCACGTCTTTGCCACTCTGATGAGCATAAGACCTGCCTCATTAGATGGGGTTAGGGCTACTATAGAGCTGTATGGACCATTAAATATTTCTATCTCTCCATGCTACAACTTATGCTATGATCTGGAGAGCAGAGCCAATGCTCAAGTATTCCACAAATTTAAAATCAGAACATCAACTAGGAAATGGAGTCTTCTTTCAAAGAACCAAACAAGCACTGGTAAGAGAATCTTTAAATGTGGGAATGGTAAAATTATTGGGGTTAAAATTTTTCTACTGAACTTTGGTAAATAGGTGAATGTAGAAGGCTAGAATCAGTTGTTTCGATGATACAGAAAGTAGAATGCAGTAGCTTTTTTTCAGTAGCTTTTGTGGTTAATTGGAGATGAGAATCTCACAGACATTTCTGCCTGTGCTGATTTTGAACCATGATCCTCAGATCTCAGCCTCCTAGGATTATAGGCATGAACCACTGGTACCCAGATTTAAAAGTATATTTACAGGGCACAGAGGCTATTTGGGTGAGGTTATAAGAATGAATTAGACCAACTATCACAAAAAACTGTCATATATGTTTTTGTGACTTAGGATCAATTTTTAAAATCCAGAGTACTTTAACACATACATAGTATTATTTAAACATTTCCTTAGAAAGGTTGCCTTATTTATATTGGAAATGTCATCTACATGAATTCAATTGATTCTTTTCCTAAAGGGCATGGAGAGTGAATTAACTAACCGAGTACAGCCCATTAAGTAGAAACCTAGTGTATCTTAGATTATTCAGTATTTCACCTTAGTCTAATACTTGGAAAGTGAGGCAGTCAACTGAAAATAACTGTTAAGACTTCCTCTTGTGCATTCTAGAAAGTTAAACAATTTTCTTATATATATATATATATATATATATATTTCAAATGTGCTGTAATTTCCTTTAATTTTAATTATATTTGAGAGAAAGATAATTATAAATACAGCAAAAAAATTAATTTAAGGCTTCAAAATATTTCCTAATATTTTGCTTGATATCTCTACTGTGACAAACACTGTTATTTGCATATTCAATACCTGGCTTCCTGACCAGAGAAGACAGAGAAGAACAGACAACTTATAACAGAGTATAATAGTGTTACTCAGTTTCTTATTTTCCCTTGCAGTGAATGGTAACCATGTGATCAGTTCTAACAAATGATGAGTAATTAAGAGGCCTCCTGAGAATGCTCTTCGATGCAAAGGGAGACGTGAGACATAGTAAATATTATCTTGGGCTATCTGGTTTTCATTTTCTTTGTGTCGAGATAGTTACATGAAGATATCTTTTGACCATAGAGTAGAACTGTGTATATGAAAAAAACCATACTGAATTGGTGAATCTTAAGTATAGCGGTAACCACAATTTTCTTTTTTTCTTTTTTTCTTTTGCCAGTCCTGGGGTGTGAACTCAGGGCCTGGGCACTGTTTCTGATTTTCTTTTGCTTAAGGCTAGTACTCTACCACTTGAGCCACTTCTGGCTTTTTTCTGTTTATATGGTACTGAGGAATCGAATCCAGGGATTCATGCATGTTAGGCAAGTACCAAATAAGCCACATTCCCAGCCTGTCTAACCAGTTTTTGATAATACTACTGAGCCTAATTGTAATTCTGAAACCATCTAATGCCACAGTTACTTGAGAATTTTGTTATCTGAGGATGAAAACAAATGAACTACTCCATTAACATTGGTCACTAGCTATTTATTATTAGGTAATTTACCAAATAATTATTTACAATCTGCTATGGACCTGGCACTATTTAAGTGAACATAGTCACCTTTATGGGACTTAAACTCTTACCGGGTTACTTGATTAAATAGATAAATAAATAAATAAATAAATATTTCCAACTCACTTTTATACTTTAATGAAACTTTGTCTTTGTGTCCTAATTACCTTTGGGGTGGAAATTCTGCATTTTGAGTCCCATTTTTTTTTGGGGGGGGTCCCATCATGGGGCCTGAACTCTGGGCCTGGGCACTGTCCCTCAGCTCTTCAGCTCAAAGCTAGTGCTCTACTACTTGAGCCACAGCGCCACTTCCGGCTTTTTTCTTTTTGCTTATGTGGTGTTGAGGAATCAAACCCAGGGCCTCCGGCATGCAAGGCAAGCGCTCTACCACTGAGCCACCTTCCCAGCCCCTTGAGTCTCATTTTTATACCCAATGTTTTACATGAACTAGATGCTCAATAGATAATGAATTTGAGAATTCCGTGGCTTAGCATATATATCTGTGTGCATATCTATATCTATATATCTGTATCTATATATCCACACATATCTATATATCTACACATATGTACCAATTCTGCATAACAAATTATTCTAAAAAAAAAAGCTTATTGCTCATGGGCACATGGGTAGGCTGGGTGTTTCTCCTAGTCTCCACTGGGGTCATTCTTATATCTATGGTCAGCCACAGGTAGACTGGGTAGGTTCCTCTGATGGTCTTAGGTAGAACCTCACATGTGTTTGGGAGATCATGTGGCTTTTGGCTGGTACAGAATGGCTCAGCTAGAATAACTAAGCTATCCTTTTCTTTCTAGACATGTTCTTGGTAGTATCAAGGTCAAGGGGCACAAGTACCTTTTCAAATTTATGCTTGAATTGTTTGCTAATGACCCATTGGACAAACAGCGTCACGTGAATAGACCTAGAAGTAATTCTGGGACTAGGGTTCACAGATAAAAATATAAGATACCAAATTAAGTTTGAATTTCAGATTATTAGCTAGTAATTATTTTGGTATAATTTTGTCTAGCAACCTTACATGAGAGGGCATATTATGCTTAGATACATGGAGTATGAAAAATTGAGGCCAGTATACAATTTATTAATTGACCATATATTGATTACAATTTCAATCTCATCTTCTGGAAATCTAGATTTTACTTATCTTCCAGCCATAATGAGCATTTTGAGTTCCTTGAGCTATGTTATATCTTTTTTGTGTTTTTAGGTGCTTTTTCCTTTACATGGAAGATGCTTCTTCCACCTTTTATGTAAATGTGCTGGTCCTAGGGTTTGACCTTGGGGCCTGGGTGCTATCCTTGAGCTGCTTTTGCTCAGGGCTAGCACTCCATCACTCAAGCCACAATGTCACTTTTGGCTTTTTCTGAGGAGTTTGTTGAAGATAAGTCTCATGGCATTTCTTGCCTGGGTTGGCTTGGGATCATGAGCCTCAGATCTCAGCCTCCTGAGTAGCTAGACTTACAGATGTGAACCACATGCATTTGGCTCTTCTACCACTTGGCTAGACTTTAAAAATCTTCAAGATTCACATCAAATTTCCAGTACCTCAGGCTGGGATGCACTGTCCTACTCTTTGTCTCCTAGTATGTGATTTATTAATAAATATGCCTATAACACATTAGGTATTAGGTACTTTGGTAAGATCTTAATAATGACCAGTTTTCATAGTCCTCATAGCAAGTTTGTCACATCTTATCTCATTATTATCCTACTGTTCTATGACTACTGGCATTTTTTACTTTTTCCATTTTACTGGAGGGCACAGATTGTATTATGGTCATTTCTCTATCTAGCACAATTCCATATACATAAATAGTATTCAATAAAGTGTTGTTGAACAAAAACATTTGTTAAACATTTGCTAACAAGTGTTAATAAACAGTTACCATAGGTTTAAATGAGATTAGGGCAGAGGATCCAGAGGATCTGCTATAGCAGATAGACTTTGGAGAGGAAAGGAAGGAGACAGTGCGATCCTTGCGGGGAGACCCTCTGTAAACAAAGGGGATCATGAGGGAACAGGCTTCTCAAAAGGCAACAGACAGGCTGAGGGAGCAGCAAACACAAAGCACAGAGGAAACACAAGCTTTGTCTCCTTCACAATTTTGCCCAGTTTCATCTCTGAGGACAAGGTTGAAGAATCCAAGGCCAGAGAGTTATATTTCCTAGGTTGCCAGGGAATGCAAAGACCTTCAGTTTGTAACACAAAGAATTTTTAGGTAGAGAGAACTAGATGCCACTTCTACCCTTGAACAGAATGATAGCTAAAGTGTCAAAAACTTGTGCATCTTCTCAGCCATTAAAAACCTCTGGGAAGGGTCATGTACCACCTCCCTTAACAGATTGTTTCAGAATTTGTTCTCTTTCTTTCTTTCTTTCTTTCTTTCTTTCTTTCTTTCTTTCTTTCTTTCTTTCTTTCTTTCTTTCTTTCTTTCTTTCTCTCTCTCTCTCTCTCTCTCTCTCTCTCTCTCTCTCTCTCTCTCTCTTTTTCTTTCTTTCTTTCTTTTCTTTCCTTTTTTGTTTGTTGTGGGGCTTGAACTCAGAATTTGTTCTTAATATCCACTTTAAGTTTTGGATACATTTTTCAGCTAATCCATCATCCATTTCTCAGAATTCAGATGGCACAGTTGTCATGTCGGTATTAGCAGGGCTCACAGTTATTGAAGCAGGAGCCCATGCTACACTTCTCTGCAGCCTAGCCTCAGATGCTCTCAATCTTTATTTCCCTGCTCCAGGTTCCCTGGCCATGTTTTTATGGTAGTTTCTGGACCAGGCAAGCAGCACCAAACACATGGGGCCTGATCACATAAGGAAAAAGCTCACAGCTCACTCAGGGCTATATCAGTGACCGAGGAGCCCCCTGCTCTATTGTGATTTCGGCATGCACATTTCAGTTTATCCTAGCTACCCAGAATCCCATCTTGTGTGCTGCAGAGAGGCCCAGGCTTCTCCCATTGAACTGATTTCTTTAAATCCTTTTGTTAAGATGGAATACAACACATGAAAAATACTCCACAAATCCTCCATATTCATAAAGGATATTTTCTTAAATTCTTATAATAAGGAAACCGCATCATGACTCATAAGTTAATAGTAGCTAACATTTATTTTTCGTTAGGCACTGCATTTTACAAGGAAAAAAAATCTCATTTAGTCCTTACACTGCAGTGTGAGGGACTTTTATATCAGGCACTATTATGAAGTTGTTTAATAGAAAAGAAAAGTGAGTCTCAAAACAGATAAGCAATATGAATGTACAAGTAATTTTCTCTCTAAATCTCACCACATCCAACTGTAATAAAAACAGAACCATTGATTAAGGGTAAATCTGGGACAGACTCTGAGGATTTAATTATTTAAAATGATGATTTCAGAATCTCATATCCAGAAATTCTCTTGTGAAATATAATCTGATCCCATAAAAATTGGGGGTGAGTCAGCCTGTTCTTTTAGGTTTTAGCAGTCTTTCTAGACATGGTTTGTCTATGAAAACGTTGAATGTAAAATATTCACTTTTTATATGGCTTGATTTAGAGATATCTTAAGAGTGCTTATTCTTAGAAATATAAATCTAACCATGTCATATCACTTTCTGTATCTAAAATAGTTAAAGTAAAACAGATAATAATAAGGTTGGTAAGTCTGGAGAAATGGGAAACCTCAATATATTGTTAAAGTGTTGAGTCTAAAATGTGGCGGCTGCTGCTTTGGAGAACAGCTGGTAGTTTCTCCAACAGTTGAACTCCAACAGTTGAACATAAGAGTTACCATAGGACATAGCAATTCTGCTCCTTGGTATATATAAAAGGAGAATTAAAAACATGTGTCCTTACCTAAGATATGGAACCAACCTAGATGCCCCTCAGCAGATGAATATATCAAGAAAAAGAATACTATTCTTTTTGCCTCCATCAAAAAGAATGACATCACCCCATTTGTTAGGAAATGGAAAGACTTGGAAAAAAATATTAAGTGAAGTAAGCCAGACCCAAAGAAACATAGGATCCCTGGTTTCCCTCCTTTGTAATAATTAGTGTATGTCTAGGATAGTTCTAGCAGAGAATCACAATAGCTCAATAGCTATGTACATATGACCATATAAAATGAAATCCAAGATACGGAAACAAGAAGGGTTTTTTTTTTACATGTATTGTGTGGAATTATTTTTTTTCTTTCATTTTTTCCCTTTGGTTTATCCTCTGCTGTCACTGTTTTTTATTTTGGTGCCTTGTGTCTTGTGTATACATTTATCTGATTTGGAGAAGGGATGGGGAATAACAAAATGGTGAGACAAAGGACAAAGGGTGAACCAATGCAACAGCCATACTCACAAGACACTATGTTGTAAATGAACTTTACAACTTGGGGGAGAGGAGGGGAGTCATGGGGGAAGGAAAGTGGGAAAAAATGAGAGAGGGGGGTAACAATGTTTGACAAGAAATGTACTCATTACCTTACTTATGTAACTGTAACACCTCTGTATCTCATCTTTACAATAAAATAAAATATTATTAAAAAAACAAAACAAAAAATCCCATGTGTCTTGCTAGATGCTGGTGGCTGGTGGCTGGTGACTGATGCCTGTAATCCTAGCTGTCAAGGAATCTAAGATCTGAGGATATTGGTTCAAAGGTATCCTGGACAGCAAAGCGTATGAGACTTTTCCTTCTAATGGAAAAGTGAGAAGAGTGCCAGCTTTGAACAAAAAAGCTAACGTATAGTGCCTAGGCTCTGAGTTCAAGCCTGTTACCAGCACACACAAAAATGTACCTTATACAAAACTTGTACAAAAAGATCATCTTAGCATTACTCACAATAGCCAAAAAGTGAACACCATCATCAGCTGATGAATAGACAAATAAAATATGACACGTCTATATAGTGGACTTAGCTATAAGAAAGAGCTGAGTGTGGTGGTTCATGCGTGTAGTCCTCACTAAGTGGGAATCTGAGATAAGGGGAATAGCAATTCCAGGCTAGCCCAAGCATAAGTTCCTGAGACCTTATCACAACAGAAAAACTTGGCCAAGGTGGTAACATGCTGTCAACCCAGGTACAGCAGGAAGCATATATAGGGGATTTTAGTCCAGGATAGTCCAGGTTACTAAAAATAGTAACACCCTTCCTTAAAAATAACCAGACCAAAAAGGGTTAGAGGACTGGCTTGGGCAGGAGAAGCCTTGTCTAGCAAGTGTGAAGCCAACACTAGTACCACCCAAGTTTAAAAAGAGATGATTTATGTAATGATAACAAATTAAAATATTTTATTTTTCATTAGCTTATGTTAGTTATGCAAAATGGTTTCATTGTGAAATTTTTATACATGCATCCAATGTGCTTAGATAAAACTCAGCTCCCTTTTGACTCTGTCTTCCCCCTTTGAAACAATTTCAACAGACTTCATTTTTCTGTTTTCACAATATTTTGACCACATTCACCCTCTCCCCGGTACCCACTCCTTCCATAGAACCTATTTTGCATACTGTTAAACTTGGGAAGCCTTTTAAAAAGTGAAAGAAGTCTGCCATAAAAGACCACGTATTGCATGATTCTATTTATAGATTTTCCTTTGTCAGTCTTGGGGTTTGAACTCAGGGCTTGAGTGCTGTCCCTCACCTTTGCTCAGTTTTTTTAAGTGGTTCATTGGAGATAAGAGTCTCACAGACTTTCCTGATGGGGATGGTTTTGAACCTTGACTCTCAGATCTCAGTCTCCAAAGTAGCTAGGATTACAGGCCTGAGCCGCTATCGCCCAGCTTATTTATCGATTTTTAAGAAATATCCAGAACAAGCAAATCTACATAGATAGAAAGTAGATGAGAGGTTGCCCATGGCTGAGTGCACAGGGAGAATGGAAGTAACTGCTAAAGGGTATGGACTTTCTTTTTGATGTGATGAGAAATTTTGAAAACTGGTTGTGATTCTGGAATCCTGGCTTCTGGAGTATCCTAAAAACCACTGCATTGCACTTTTTAAGTGAGTTAGCATTTATAGTTTCCAAAAGATGTTTATTCACCTTTAATCCCAATAAAATGCATTCACATTAGATATCTTGAGAGGTTACTATAGAAGTATTGAGTTTGGTGGTATCCTGTTTTCCTTGATACTTTTAACTTCAGCTCAGTGCTAGATATGAGGCAAAAAATAACATAATTCTCATGGAGGAGAAAGGTTTCTGTTCTGTTCAGATCACGTACGCATTCCTTTTTTTCTTCATTGATGTTGTGGCTACTCTGACTGCTACATTGGCTCACCATTAAACATTTGCACAAAAAAGAAGAAGCTGGGAAATATTCTCTCTTCCATCTTCCCGTTCATTTGACAGTCTCATGCCTTAGATTCTTAGGCTTAGAAGCATAAAACATGTTTCCTTGACCCAATGGCAGTGAAGTAATAAGTAATGCCAGGAACTGACTTTGAGAAGGAAATTTCATCTCCAGGGAATTAGATCACAAAACGGGCCTTACAACTCCCTCACCCTGCAGCATACATCCCAGACATTTTCCAAGTATGGGAAAATATTCTCACGACTTTATCTTATCAGTCCAGCAACATCCCCTTGAATACTAAGTTCCCTTCTTTTTCTTAAGAATACAAGCCATTCCGAATGTCAAAAAGATAGGGGAAATATGTTTATACACACACTTGTATGTAGCCCAACTTCAATCAGTGGAGTCTCAAAGGAGAAAATGCATCATCCCAGGGACCATTCTCAATTACATTGTGTCTCACAGCTGGATAATTGAGGAGCCTATCTCCAACTCAACAGCTGACACAGAGGGAGGCACAATTTGAAAAGAACAGTGGGAATAATTATCCAGCACCAGGTGGTAAAAATGGAAAGCATTAGGAGAAAAGAAATGATCATTGCATTTTGAATGTGTACAGAGTATTCCAGCTTTTCCAGAGGGATGAGTCAAAAGTCAGAGAAATGGGCCACATTCTCGTAAATTGGTGATCACATGACACCCTAGAGAGTTTGATCCCTCTGAGAATTAGTGTTTTTCTCCAGGACAAAACACTAACTCTTTATTAATAAAAATATAGCCAGAACTGCCATTATTACAGAATGTGGATTTAGTGTCTCGTTAAGTGACCACAGTTAATGTTGATTTTGTGTGTGTGTGTGTGTGTGTGTGTGTGTGTGTGTTTTAGTATATAGATTTTTTGTAAAGATACTGTATAGAGGGGTTACAGTTCCATGAGTAATGTAATGAGTACATTTCCTATGGAGCATTGTTACCCTGTCCTTTCTTTTTCCCCTATCATCTCTTCCCTCTCCACCTCCCCAACTTCTCCCCCCCCCAAGCTATAAAGTTCATTTTCAACATAGTGTCTTGTTACAATGGGTCAACCTGTATCCTTGTTTCAGCATTTTGTTATTTCCCTTCCCCTCCCCAAATTAGAAAAATATATATACAAGATGCAGGGCACCGGAATCAAATACAGTGACAACAGGGGTTATACCATGGGGAAAGAACATACAAAAGAAACAAAAACATTACACAGTTCATTATAAGTACATTAAAAACAACAGCAACAAAGATAAAACCTCTTGTGTCCCTATCTTATGGTTCATTTCGCTTAGCCTCATCTTATATGGTCATCTGTACATAGCTTTTGACCGTTTCTGTTTTGAATTCTTTGCCATGATTTTCTGTATTTACTTACAATTCTTCCTCTTTACTGAAATATTTGGATGCTAAGTTGAGAAATGCTGACTTAGAAAAATAATTGTAAAGTGAATTCATTGGGACTGTTGATTGTTTAGATACAGAAGACACATCAACCACCTCATTTTTAGCGGAGAGACTGCCATGTACATAGAAGATGAGGTTTATTTCACAAGATTAGTTTACCAGGAGATACACTAATACCAGTGGGTGGAGTGTATGTCGGAATAGGAAGAAATTTACCATTTCTAGTCTGTCCCTTCTGTCTGTGTGAATCTCCGAGTTGAAGCCTTACATACCAGTTTCCACTGCCTACAAAAAAAGGTGCTTCTTTAAAGTACAATTATTGGAAAATGAAATAAGTTACCCTGGATGGGAAAAAGGTTCTTACTAATGAAAGGGTTACAGGAGAGGTTCCCTGATCACCTTGGAGGTGATATTAGGCAATGGTTCTCAAGCTTTAAGGTGCTGAGAATCCTCTGAGTAATCTGTGAGAAATGCATATGTTGATATAGTAAGTCTATATCTCTAAGAACTTTCTAGATGCAACTGCTGCTGATTCTGGGAGCATCATTTGAGTAGTAAGGACCTAGAACAAGTTTCAATTCATCCATAATCATGAAATCTAGTTAACAGCAATACAGTAGAAATTAAAGTATCATTTATGGAAATTCTATTTCCATTATGATCACGTTTGTATAGTATGAGATTATGTATTTTACGTCATAAGCAAAATTGCTAGAAAGCTGATTGCCAAGCAAACTGCTATTAACAAGTGAAGTAATTACAAATTCTGAAATTTGATGCAATCTCATGTCTTTTATTCAGGTCTCTTACGGTAGTGTTCAGTCCATATGCTGGGGCATGGGTATGATTAGATCCATTAACTTCACCCTCAAATTGGGAATCCATGATGGTACACATGGCAAGATGGCATGCTAAGCTGTGTTATTTTTTCTGTGATTCATGTTAAGTAAAAACCACCAAGATTGTCTCCCTACTTCCAGTAGGATTATTTAATTTTAATTTTTGTTGTTTTGCACACTGGGGTCATTGGTTTAATTATGAGGGTACATAAAAACCTATTTCTTAATTACAGGACAAGATATTTGAATGTAAAAGGAGAACCTACAAGCGTTATCTCCAAAGCTATCTTATTTACAAGGTCATAGTTATGAAGAACTTCTTTTTTTTCTTTTTTTCTTTTTTGTACTGGTCCTGGGGCTTGAACACATGGCCTCAGTGCTATCCCTGAACATTTTTGCTTAAGCTGAGGACTCTACCACTTGAGCTGCAGCTTTACTTCTGGCTTTTTAATGGTTAATTGAGGATAAGAGTCTTGTGGATTTTCCTGCCCTGGCAGGCTTCTAACAGTGATCCTCAAATCTCAGGTTTTTGAGTAGCTAGAATTACAGGTATTAGCCACAGTGCCCAGTTTCATTAGTTAGGTTATTTTTTGGCCAGTCCTGGGGCTTGAACTCAGGGCCTGAGCTGTCCCTGAGCTTCTTTTGTTCAAGGCTAGCACTCTACCACTTGAGCCACAGTGCCACTTCTGGGTTTTTCTGTTTATGTGGTACTGAAGAATTAAATCCAGGGCTTCATGCATGTTAGGCAAGCACTCTACCAATGAGCCACATTCCCAGCCCCAGTTTTTTTTAAAGCAAAACAAAGATTGCATTTGAAATTCAATCAAGATACAGTGTCACTTTAATTATTGCTCTAATTTATAATATGTACAAAAATATATTAGTCATGAAGACCATGGGCCTTCCAGAGGTGCCAGTATGTCTAGAAGCATGCTGTGTGCACGCACGCGCACGCGCGCGCACACACACACACACACACACACACACACACACACAAAGTATAAGTACAGTGTGGGAGCAGAATGACTAAGGGTAAGAGAAACAGGTCTAAATGTAAAGAATATTGTAATGAGAGGTTTCAGTTTGGCACTTTACTTCTCCAATAGGCAGAGGGGTAGGTTTGCTATCTCAGAAGTAGTTACTAATACATGACTTGTTAACATTGAATTAAAGGAGTTAGATCCTAGCACTCTAGTTCATGTGACTTTATTTGGAAATATGTGGTACCATTAAAATAATATTAATTATAAATGTAGTAGAGGATGCCATGTTTATAAAACATAAAATAAGGGCTGGGAAGGTGGCTCAGTGGTAAAGTACTTGCCTCGCATGCATGAGGCCTTGGGTTCAATTCCTCAGCACCACAAAAGCAGAAAAAAAGCCAGAAGTGACACTGTAGCTCAAGTGATAGAGCACTAGCCTTGAGCTGAAGAGCTGAGGAACAGTGCCCAGGCCCAGAGTTCAGGCCCCATGACCAACAAAAACAAAAACAAAAAAATCCAAAACATAAAACATATATATATAGTTGTCATTTTGTATTACCAGAAAAATTTTCTCTTTTCAAAGAATGAGCTGTTATTTCAAATAACTCAGTGAGTATGTTCATTGAAACACACAAACTGTAATATCAAATAATCTGTTGGGTAAAATTATCAAAATGTTTTCTCCTTTGGTTAAAAAAATTCTAATTCCAAATGTAATCCAAGGTAATGAGTAATAAACATCAACATTGGATCTTAAGATATTTCTACAGAAAATGGAACATAGGCTGATGGTCAAAACAAATCAACTTTGAGGAGAAATACAAATAACTGGATGCCCTAGGCAACGTCTGAGTGAAATGCAGAAACTTGCTTCTCTTGATTTCTTCTCAATCATACGACTATGCAGCTATCTTCACGTACTAGGCATAGCTCAGCAATGTGCTAAGTATGTTAGAAAGTTCAAGGGAAGCAAGAACTTAAAATTCTTGTTAGCTTTCCTGAAATGCTAGAATTTGCAGAGAAAGGTTAAATGGATAGATATTCCATTAAATTGAACAAATTTGCATTTTAGTCAGTGGTACAGGTTGACCTTCTGTTCTTATTCTCAATTACAATACTGCTTAGCATATCCCTAATTTGGCTAAAATCAAATTATAATCCATGTTTTAAGGGAATAACGACTAGTTGATAAGCTGTCTTCTCTTATTAGTACTTAAGCTAATTGCTTACACTGCAGGCCAATTATAGGTCAGTAAGAACTCTTATTATTAGCAAAACAAAACAAAACAAATCAAATCAAAACCAAAAGTGAGACTTCCATAACATGGTTGAATTTCACTAATTCTGCATTTTGTACCAGTGAGGTAAACTAAACCAATACTTTTAAACTAAAACACCAGATAATTCTCTGAACTATGTGAACCTTTAGCTCATTTGAACTATTTAGAGTTAGGGCTTGAGTGGAAAGATACTTGCTCAACATTTGATTTGCCTACTTTATGTCAGGCAACGGCTAACCTTTGTATATATTTACCTGATTCACAACTTGCTATGTACATATATATGTACATATATGCATATAATTTAAAAGTTTTATGTATATACATACATAAAACATATGTATGAATGTGCAGGTGGTACTGGGGTTTGAACCCAGGGTCTTATACTTGCTAGGTGGGCAATCTAGTGCTGAGCCATACCTCCAGCCCTGTTTTATACTAGTTTTGGGGTGTGTGTGTGTGTGTGTGTGTGTGTGTGTGTGTGTGTGTGTGTGTGTGTGTGTGTGTGTGTGTGTGTGTGTGTGTGTGTGTGTGTGTGTGTGTGTGTGTGTGTGTGTGTGTGTGTGTGTGTGTGTGTCTGCATGTATGTCAGTACTGGAGTTTAAACTCAAGGCCCGGACACTGTCCTTTAAAATTTTCACGCTAGGCTAGTGTTCTACCACTTGAGCCACAGCTCCACTTTTGGCCTTTTGGTAGTTAATTGGAGATGTGTCTCATGGACTTTCCTGCCCAGGCTGGCTTTGAACTATGATCTGAGATCTCAGCTTCCCGAATAGCTAGGAGTATAGGTGTGAGCTACCAATGCCAGCTTTATACTAGTTATTTCTGAGGTAAGTTCTTGTTTTCTGGCTGAGTATGTGCCTAGATAGCAATAAATCTATTTCAAGCTTCCTATCTTTGCTGGGATGACAGGTATACAATGCTGTGTCCAGATTTCCTCCTTAAGAAAAGTCTTTGCGGACATTTCTGTCCAGGCTAGCCTGAAGTAGAATCTTTCCAATCTTGGTCTTGCATAAAGGTGAGGAAAACAGGCATTAGCCCCTAGCAGGATGAGTATATTTAGTTTTGTTGGTCGTGGGCTTGAACTCTGGCCCTGGGTGCTGTCTCTCAGCTCTTCTTCTCAAGGCAAGTGCTCTACCACTTTGAGTCACAGCACCACTTCAGTTTTCTGGTGGCTAATTAGAGATAAGAGTCTCATGGACTTTTCTGCCTGGGCTGGCTTTGAACCATGATCCTCAGATCTCAGCCTCCTGAGTAGCTAGGATTACAGGCATGAGCCACCCGTGCCTAGGATGCTATATTTTAAATTTTTATTTGAGTTTCAAAAAGAAGTAGAGATGCTGAATAAACACGGATAATTATCATTCATATAGCTTCTTCCTTCTACATATAACTAAGAGTCGGGTCTTCCTCTGTCCCATGAAAGACCGACGGGGTCGGAGGAACGGTAAGTGTGGTTGTTCGCCTGTTCCCAGCCTCCCTTAGCCAGGGAGACAATCAGATGCAGCAAGGAGTCAAGTCAAGCAGGAAACTTGTTTATTAACACAGAGCAAGCCCTTTTTAAAGCAAAAAAGAGCGGGTGGCATGGCAGGGGAGGAAGAGGAACCAATCACTGTGAAGGTCACACCCTATCATGCACCTAAGCTACCACGGGCTGGTTACCACTGAAGTAAAGCAAATTGGGCTCTGCCCACTCAACTCCCTCTCAGCACCATCTTTGCTGCCCATGTGCTCTTGCAGTAAATCGGGCTCTGCTCACTCAACTCCCTCTCAGCGCCATCTTTGCTGCCCATGTGCTTTACAACTAAGGAACATCTTGTGATTTAGGTAGACCAGGATTAATTCCAAGAAATCTGCTTAGACATGAAACTGAGTTGGATGGACAAAAATGAGGTTAAAATCAACTGGGAGTCAACTACCATGCCAAAGCCTAAGATTTCATGAATATCAATAACTCAAAATATACCACCATATTGACTAAATAATGAACTCTCAATCTCAAATATTATTTATAGTACAATAATCTTTCAATAACTTAATACAAATAAATAAAAGTGCTAGAAATTTCAGGTACTGGAAGAGAACAGTGACTGAGCCATTTGGAACCCTGAGTCCATTCAAACAACATACTTATTGATTTCTAGCTAAGAGATTGCCTAGGAATATAAAGGAATATATTTTAATTAAAAATATCCAAAGGAAGAAAATATAAACTAAAAGCTCATATTCAATGTTTTACTGCCAAAATCCAGTTATTTATCATTCATTTATGTAATCACTGCACTGACACATATGGATGATGGCTAAAATACCAAAAAATATGTTTATTTGTGCTGAATGGAAATTATATATACATCATTTATGTAATAATGATCTTTTTCTCCTCCAAATTTCATTTCTAAGAATTTTTTTTCAGTTTCAAGTCATGTAGAATGGAAAGATATGCAGAGCCTTTCACTATTTTCAAAAAATTTGAAGTCATAATTAAGTAGAGATATGCTATTGTAATAAGCTCTCACAAATAGGGGCAATAAGAAAGAGAAATTTTGCCTGATGCTGGTGACTCATGCCTATAATCATAGCTACTTAGGAGGCTGAGACCTGAGGATTCAGGTTTGAAGCCAGCACAGAAAGGAAAGTCTATAAGACTTTTATTTCCAACAAACTACCAAGAAAGCCAAAAGTGGCACTGTGGCTCAAGTGGCAGAGTGCCAGCCTTGAGTAGAAGAAGCTCAGGGATAGCAGCATTCACTCCGTGTTCAAACACCAGGAGCAGAAAAAAAAGAAAGGGGAAAACGGTTTTTGTTTATCATTACAACTTTCTATCTGTTGTAACTTTTCAGCTGTTGTAAAAGAAGCATTTTATCCAGATAAAGGGTGTATACACACATACACATACACTCATACACACACATTGAATTGTTCATTTTACTTCTCAACACAACAGTGAATGGAGTTGAAGAAAATGTTCACAATAAAATCTCTTAACCAGATTCAAAGTGCTAAGCAGGTATGAATTCAGCTCTGGTTCATTAATCTTTTGGGGAAAATGCAAAAGCAAAAGGTAAATCAGGTGCTACACTGAGCTATAAAATTTCCTAAGTTTCTGACTTTAAAATAACCCAAAAATCAAAGCAACGATTTCATATGCACTCAAATAAGCACTTTCTTAATGAATTAATTTGTTATTTGTTGCAGATGAAGATATTTAGGCACAGAGAATACGAGCCAGGTCACAGGGCCTGAGCAGTGCCAAGTCCGGACTTCAAGGTTAGTGCTATTTCCTCTAGGATCATGCAAATGGCAAGAACTCAGGAACTGAAGGTGGGAGGAGGGGGGAGTAAAACTCTGTGGAGAAACTGCATTTTACACATAGTTCTGGAGTATATGTTAATGCTTTTTGCAAAAAATACAGTGGTAAGAAGATTGAAATGATATTTCAAATGGCTGAAATGTGTTTTTTTTTTTTTGAAGGTTGAGGTAGGTAACAAGGGAGGCAATAAAAGGCTGAAATCAAACCTGGCAAAAATGTCTTTGTGTTGAAATAGTACCCTGAAATGTGAAGTAAATAAAACAGAAAATAGAAAGACCTTGATCATCCTTGGCCTGTTATCTGAAATGAGTTCATTACTTGTTATCATTTACACAAATTAATTCATGTCCCTAAACTTTTATGGTTGAAGAGGGTTATTACACATTCCCCACACTTTTCAGTGAACTGGCAACACAAATCAAGTAGCTTTATGCTATTTTCCATTAGTAGATAATTATGAACTTGGAACAACCCTCTCCATTTTGATTCTTTTAAAAGTTAACCTTAGCTGTGTACATGTTGTTTTGTTTAGTGTCCTTGTGCTTGGTGTTAATCTTAAATAAAGGGACAAGAAAAAATACTTTTTTCTTCCAAAGGAAGGGAGAGATCCGAAAAGCCACTTCAATAAGTCCCAATCCTGTAATAGTTTTATTCTACTTCGATAACCTCTCCTACTTGTTAGGAGCTTTGATTTGAGCTAACAAAGGGTATCAGATTGTATGCCTATTGTCCTGTTATGACTTCCTTGGCTGGGTTCCTGTAGTAAACAGTGCTGATACGTTTTTGTTCAGAAGGTAGCTCAAGAGGGAGCAGGAGTAGGAGGAGGGTCTGTAGAAAGGGACGGGGTCACAGAGTTGTCAAGGTCTTCTTAGTGATGGAGCTGTAGCAACTGCTACATACATACAGTCAATTCCAATCAGTGTTTCAATGTGCTGACCTTAGGGCCAGGTCTCCTTCAGTTGTCTGGAAATAGGATTGAATCTATATATGCTTTGTTCTTTGGAAGTGAATGCTGAGACTAGTCAACAGAAGAAGCACAATAAAACAGGGTAAAGAAGAAGGGACAGGAGATTCTTTGAATTTGGTTAAGGTGAAAAGAGCTAGGGCTTCAATTAAGCATAGATCATTTATAAAAAAAAGTAACTCATATTGCCACTTACCGACTTTCTCCAGATAATTTTTCCAAAGGATGGAGAGATTATAGTTAGCAGAGGAGTTTAAATAAAATATTGTATGAAACTTTATATAATCAGCTAGTGAAAAGATATATATATATAGATATATATAGATATATATTCATGATACATCTTTCATGTCCTTATACTTTAGCTACTGGTCTGTTCTATTTTCTAAGGTCGAAATGTCAGCTGACTTTCTCATGATACCATCTCTCTGGTTTGGAATATTCCTCATGATTATATTGAGTCAGCCTGGATAATCCAGGATAATCTCTTTATCTTAAAGTCAGCTGACTAGAAATATACTTCTTTTTATTTATTTATTTTTATTATAATTATATAGAAATATACTTCTACATATAACATTAGTTATCCCTTGACAGGTAACATAACATACTCACCAATTGGAGATTAGGAGGTGGGCATTTTTGGGGTCCTAATATTCTGATAAAGGCAGAAATAATGAATAATATTGAGAAATGTGGGTAGTATAATTTTAAATTAAGTCAACACTATGAAATAACATTAGTAAGTGCTGATAGTCCAAAGCATGCATATTTGAAACAGTCATGTATTGAGGTAGATGTCCATACATTATTCAGTCTTTTGTCCTTTGGTCTTAAATACTCATAAAGTAATATCTCACCTAAATTTTATGCTTTATTTATTTATTCAGTTGTTTATTTGTGTGGCAATCCTGGGTCTTGGAACTCAGGGATTGGGTGCTGTTGCTGAACTTTTTTGTCCAAGCCTAGTCCAATACCATTTGAGCTACAGCTCTACATCTGGCTTTTTTGTTAGTTAATTGTAAATAAGAGTCTCACAGAATTTCCTGCTCTGGTTGCCTTTGAACCTCAATCCTCAGATCTCAGCCTCCTAAGTAGCTGGGATTATACACTTGAGCCACCAACAATCAACTTATTTTTATTTTTTAAATATTTTCATTTATTTATTTATTTTTGTCGGTTGTGGGGCCTGAACTCTGGGCCTGGGTGCTGTCCCTCAGCTCTTCAGCTCAAGGTTAGTGCTCTACCACTTGAGCCATAGTGCTACTTCCAGCTTTTTCTACTTACGTGGTGCTGAGGAATCGAACCCAGGGCCTCATGCATGCAAGGCAAGCACTCTACCACTGAGCCACCTTCCCAGCCCTATTTTTAAAATATTTTTAAAAATATTTTTAAAAATTTTATCTTTAAGTAGCTGTACACATGAGTTAGCATCAGTAAAGCAGTTTATGAGTACAATGCATCTTGATCAATATTGCCCCTCTCAACATTCTCACTAGGTTGTTCTTGTGTGTGTGTGTGTGTGTGTGTGTGTGTGTGTGTGTGTGTGTGTGTGTGTGTGTGTCTGTGTCTGTGTCTTGTGCTTGAACTCAGTCCTGAGTGCTGTCCTTGAGCTTTTGTGCTCAAAGCTAACATTCTAACACTTTTTAAGCCACAGCTCCAATTCCTGGCTTTTTTGTCATCATAACCATCCCTGGACTTTTTGGGCACCTTAATTGGCAGGTATTTTTTCAGTAGTTAATTGAAGTCTCATGGACTTTCATGCGTGTACTACCTTTGAATCAGTATCCTCAGTTCTCATCCTCCTGAGTAGTGAGGATTATAGGTATGAGCCACCAGCAACATGCCACTAGGCTATTCTTAATATCAGCTATTTCAGTTGTTTAGAAAGCTAAATATCTGTTGATTTAAAAAAAGAATTTAGTTAGAAGCTTGGTTAGAGCTTAGTAGTATATACCAGTAAAACTCGTACTTAGGAGGCAAGGTAGAAGGATTGTGGTTTGGAGTTCAGGTTGGGATCTATGCCAATACTGTCTCAAAAATGTGATTAAGAATCTAGTTACAGGGCTGGGAAGGTGGCTCAGTGGTAGAGGGCTTGCCTTGCATGCTTGAGGTCCTGGGTTCAATTCCTCAGCACCCCATAAGCAAAAAGAAAAACAAGCTGGAAGTGGCATTGTGGCTCAAGTGGTAGAGCGCTAGCCTTGAGCTGAAGAGCTGAGGGACAGCACCCAGGCCCAGAGTTCAGGCCCCACGACCAGACCCCCCCCCCAAAAAAAAAGAATCTAGTTACAGTAACCAGTTTCATAATGCATAAATAGTTCCATATATATATGATACATATATATATATATATATATATATATATACCATATATATATACCAATGAGGTGATGCTTATATGATGTATAATACCAAATATTTCCCTGCCCACAGTGGATTATGATAGGTATGCCAAATACTAGAAAGGCAATCTTTTGTTAAAACCTGTGACAATTCCATCTCCACTCAAAAAACCTACCAAAGAGATGGCAGTCATTTATCCTAGCTACTCAGAAGGCTGAGATCTAAGGGTTTTTGTTCAAAGCCAGCCCGGGCAGGAAAGTCTGTGAGACTCTTAGCTCCAATTAACCACCAGAAAACTGGAAGTGGCACTGTGTCTCAAAGTGGTAGAGCACTAGCCTTGAGATCAAGAGCTGAGGGACAGTGCCTAGGCACAGAGCTCAAGCCCCATGACCACAAAAAAAAAAGAAAAAGAAAAAGAAAAAAGAAAAAGTAAAGACAGATTTATACTGCCACTATTGAGGCAGAAGCTTCTGCCTGGAGGAAAAGATCCTTAAAAAACAACCATAAGAAAGACCTGCTTTTTATTTCATTTTTTTCCCATTGATTTATCCCTGGCAATCACTGTCTTTGATTCTGGTACCCTGCATCTTGTATATACATTTATCTGATTTGGGGAGGGGAAGGAGAATAACAAAATGTGGAAAAAAGGACACAGGATGACTCACTGCAACAATGATACTTACAAGACAGTATGTTGGAAATGACAACTTTGGGGGGGTGGGTGAAGAGAGGGGAAGGGAAGAGATAGTGGGAAGAAAACTAAGGAGGGGGTAGCCGTGTTATGACAAGAAATGTACTCATTACCTTATTCATGTAACTGCAACCCCTTTGTATGCATCCTTACAATAATAAAAGAAAAATAAAACAACCATAATTCTTGTTGTATAATTTTCAAATGTACAATCCAGGTTTTTGCAGGGAATCTGTCTATGAACTTAATTCTCACTGTCTCTCACTAGACACTTAATACTTCCTGTATTCATCTCAGACTTCTAATAATTCTCTATACAGGCCATGTTGTGTCAACAATCTGAGATTGTCCCTTTCTTGTATCTGCCCCTAGTTACTTTACTTGGTTCATTCCTAGTTATACACTAAGAGTTTACTTAGGTATGATTTCTCTAAAATATTTCCTCCAATTTCATACTCAGCCCATCTTGACTGACAGTTCACTTTACATTGTTTTTCCTTCACGAATAGATCTTAGTGTCTAGGTTATTATCATCATTCTTTCTTTTCTTTCTTTCTTTCTTTCTTTCTTTCTTTCTTTCTTTCTTTCTTTCTTTCTTTCTTTCTTTCTTTCTTTCTTTCTCTCTCTCTCTCTCTCTCTCTCTCTCTCTCTCTCTCTCTCTCTCTCTCTCTCTCTCTCTCTCTCTCTTTCTCTTTCTTTCTTTCTTCCTTTTTTGTAATTAAGATGTTTGTTGGAAGACTCTGGGTCTCTCTGAAGACTCTGGGTAGGAGTGACTTAAGTAAGGCAAAGTCTAACTCTTGATTAGAGAATAAACCAAATGTCAGTGACAGTGATATGTTATAACTAGATTAGGGGTCCAAGTATCTAGTCTACTCTGGTCCTCAATCTTTTTCTCATCTTTTTCCCTCCCACCCTCCTCCCTCTTTCCTCCCTCCCTCCCTCTCTTCTTTCTTGCTTGCTTTCTTGCTTACTCGCTTTCTGGCTTTCTTTCCTTCCCATTGTCAAGTTTTGAAGTCAGCTTTCTTGCTTGACTGGTGCCTCACTACTCAATCAGCCTAGCTTTTGCTGGTTTATTGGAGATGGAGCCTTATGGACTTTTATGTCCAGGCTGACTTGGATCCAACAATCTGGATTTCAGCCTCTCTGAGCTAGGATTATAGTCCTGAGCCAGTGCAACCTGATTGCTCTTCAGTCTTAAATAGACCAATGATATCCTCTTTGGTATCAGACAAGTCACTGGCCTTTAGGTTTTCAGCCTATACTACCTTACTTGGACTATAATATGCTCTGCTAGGAGTATTGCTATATTATTATTGAAGTACATCTTTCAAATTTTAGGTTAGCTTTTTAGAATCAGATAAAAGTTGTCATATCTATTTAGAAATTGTGTTATATGTTCTCTTAGCCTTAGCTTGTTACACTGATAATATGAGTCATTTTAGTCTACCTAAATATTCCCGAACGGTATATATGTTTTCCAATATAAATGTTACTGACAAGGTAAAAGTGGAAGTAGTTTCCAAATTCTTCTATTTAAATTCAACTCTTTCAATAAATAGAAATTTTTTGTGTGTGTGTCAGTCATGGGGTTTGAACTCTGGGCCTGGGTGCTGTCCCTCAGCTCTTGATCAAGGCAAGCACTCTACCACTTGAGCCACAGCACCACTTCTGGTTTTTTGGTTGTTTATTGGAGATAAGAGTCTCAAGGACTTTCCTGCCCAGGCTGGCTTTGAACTGCAATCCTCAAATCTCAGCCTCCTGAGTAGCTAGGATTATAGGCGTGGCCACTGATGCCCAGCTAAATAGCATGTTAAATGAGAGAAAATCACTGCAACATCTCTCTACTTTTGGATTTTCACATAGCTATAATTAAAAAAACACATGAGATAAAAAAACTTTTAACTTGAATTGGTTCAAAGACTATTTACTAAATTAGATGATAATGCAAGTCCTGGCTTAAACATTAGGACTTGAACTACAGAAATATATTCAAGAAAATGGACATATATGATGGCAAATGATAAATTCCAAAGTTAGTTTTAACATCGCTAAAATTCTCTCTTCTTTTAAGCAGATATTCTTGTACCTAGTGAGACCAAATGATGGAATTTCTATCTCATAACAATGAAAAACATCTTAGCTTTTAAAGGAAGTAAGATACTGAAGAAAAATTCATTGTGTTTATATGGGTTAAGATGCCTTGAACACATGAACTGGCACATTGAATTTTAACTACTATCTACATGTACTTAAAGATAATAAAATAAAATAGCTGTGCACCTATGGCTCATGCTGAGATCTGAGGATCATGGTTCTAAGCCAGCCAGGGAAGGAAAGTCTATGAGACTTGCATCTCCAATTCACCACCAAAAGGCAGAGGTAGAGCTTTAGCTCAAGTGGTAGAGCACAAACATTGAACAAAAAAAAGGTCAGGCACAGTGCCCAGGTCATGATTTCAAGCCCCAGGACCAATACAAAATAAAATAAAATAAAATATTCCTCATAACATTAAGTTTTTAAAAACATAATAGCATGGTAGGATAATATATGCTTTCTGAGCATCTACAAAAGTTATTTATAAACTGCAGTATTTATAACCTATCTTCCTTTCTTCTATTTCCAAGCAAATTGGTGGGAGAAACAGCTATACTGTGTGTGTGTGTGTGTGTGTGTGTGTGTGTGTGTGTGTGTGTGTGTGTGTGTGTGTGTGTGTATTTATGTGCATCTTTTAAAAAATATTTAGGATGAATTAAAAGATTCTGAAAGACATTTATAACCAATTCTATAATACAAATAATAGTTTTAGTTGTATCAAGCAAGAGATAAAAAAAACTTTTAGGGTAAGGCTTGTATACATACAGAAAGGTACTTTATATTGAAATAAAAAAGTGAAAATTGTGGGCAGAGAAAACTAATTTCATGAAGTTGACTTTCACAGAACTTAAAAAAAATCAAACTTAGATGTATATGATAATGGTTATACGAAATTGCTTCAATTACTAAAAATATAACTCTATAATTCATTCTTTTTCATTCATACATCCTTTGTCTTTGTTGCAACTGTATGAGGAATTTTATAGTTTTGCAGAACACTCTCGAGTGATAGGAACATTTAGCCTAAATCCAAAATTAAAGCTTTTATTTGGTGAAAGCATTAAACCCTGCTGGATGGATGAATGTTACAAAGCTCTTTTTTTCTTAGTCTTTGGCAGTGAAAAAGAAGATCTTTAGAAGGACTGAAATTGTCACTATGGATCTGAGGGACACCTCTTTTTATTCAAACCTGGGGTCAACTGCAGTCTTCTTTGGAGAATTTAAAGTCTTTCTAGTCTTTATAGAATGTACCATGGGGGGTGAGATGAGGCAAAGAATTTTGAATACAAGAACTAACTTCATGTGCTACGATTAGAGTCTTTTAAATGCAAAGGCCAATAGGCCAAGATCTATTTACTTCAATGAAAAGTTAACTGTAATAGCATATACCAAAGTCTAGGGGCTTTTTTGGTATCTGTCAACTGAAAATTTGTATTACTTGGTTTTTCCACAAAAGCAATTGAAAACAAATATTCTCCCTAGTGATTCTGACACTCTGAAATATTCTAGAAACATTTCCAAATTAAAAAAGAAAGATGGAGGGTGGGGGGAGGGGGGAGGCTGGGAAGGGAGGTGAAGGGTAAACAAAGGAGGAGGCTGCAATGCTTGGTAAGAAATGTATGCATTATCCTGCCCATGTAATTCTAGCCCCTCTGTACAGTATGTTCTCAAATAAAATAAAATAATATTAAAAAAAAAAGAAAGATGGAGTAACTTTAGCATTTTCACATGTTCTATAAAAGTTAATTGTTTTAAAAATTGAGGATCTGAGTATAGCTAAAAAAATATAATACCTTCAATTTAACAGATTACCTGACTAATTATACATGTGCTTTTTATGTCATAAGCAGACTTAATATACTTTCACATCGTGTGTGTGTGTGTGTGTGTGTGTGTGTGTGTGTGTGTGTGTGTAGATGTGTCAGTATTGGTAGTTGAACTCAACAACTCTTATTATCAATTATGCCTTTTCCTTCAGAACTGCCATCGTATAACTTGAGCCCTATCTCCAGTCCAGGTTTTTTTGCTAATTAATTGGAGATAAAAGTCTTTCTGCCTGGGCTGGCTTTAAAAGTCAATCCTCAAATCTCTGGAATAGCTAGGATTATAGGTATGGTTCACTGGAACCTGGGTAGGATTTAGAATTTAATATAGAGTTTCTGAGCATCTATAAAGAAAGGGTTCCAGGTTATTTATAAGTGTGTCAGGTTATTTGTAAACTACAATGGAAAATACAAGATTTTTCAGGCCTTCCTAGTCGTTGGGGCAAAAGGCACATACACAGATAACTAGCATCAAAGATACATTTAGAAACATGTCTAGGTTATTGTAAGTCCATTTGTCAGAGAGAGCAATGGTTCCTCTTACTACCTTAAGCTCTCACTTCAATCATTTATGTTACCCAAGCCTCTCCTTCCCTAGTGCTCCAAACCAACTATTTAACTTCTAGGGGGCCCTAAAGCAAAAAGTATGTAATAAGGAAGCTGCTGTAGGGTTCACCTGGCTAATTCCCTCTGGTACACTACCTCTGTCCAACTCTGTCCAACTTCTCCTCTCACTTGGATGCCTGAGGTTCTCATGAGTTAAAAGAAAGAGTGGACATATCACAGTGAGGGTACAGCTGGACAATTTGGACACTGTGTGTACATATGGGGCCTGTCTCCCTCTGTCCACTGTCGTAGTCTCACCTCTACCACCTGTGGAATTTTGTCTTCCCCATTTACCAGATTTACAGACATGAGAAGGCAGCTCTGCCTTCTACAGTTCTCTAGAGCACAAGAAGCCACTGTCTTGACCACAAGTTCACATATGCAAACCGGACAAGGATGTGCGTAGATCATTGCTGACTCCATGATCACATCAAAGGCTGTTACTCTCCCAAATTAAGCTCTCACCTTACGGTGCCAGACACCTCTTCATTTCAAGGACCTAGGACCAAGGATACAGCTTACAAGTTCCCCTTTGCCAGAAAGAGAGTGTGGGGAGAGTTGGAAACATTCATTTGGCCAGAAGATCTTTAGTACTGGGTTTAAAACAAAGCTGTAGATGGATTCTTTGGGGAGGGCCCACTGGAGATGGAGCCTCTCCCACTCCACTACCTATTCCACAGGCTCTCCTCAAAGAATATGAGCCATCCCATCCAAGGATTTCAGACAAATACTTTGATTCAGAGCTTCTGCTGAATTCAGAGGAGGGCTGAGAAAAGGGCAAAAGCAACAGTCTTCCTAGAGACGTTCCAGGGATCAGGGTCAAGTGCAAAGGAGAAGTTAGATTATTTCCAGTTTCTCTGCATTTGGAGGTGAGGGCATTTCTCTATTCAACTTCAGGGTGTTACCTCCACCACATACTGAGCTTGAGCAACCTGCAGCCCTTAGAAAAAGGCTCTGACTTCTAGGTTTTTCTAAGTTAAAGAGTACATTTTCCTGAGTAAATGGCAAGGAGAACGGGATGAGGATTCAGCTAGATTATCATGAGGGCTCTACTTCAGTTCTCACCTGGACCCTTTCCATCACCCATGGCCAATTCTCCTCCAAAGACCTCAGACCAAATCTGAATTCCGAGAGTCTACTTCTGGGAACAATAGTTGTGGGGAGGGTTTGGAGCACTTTAACTAGCAATATCCGTGAGCAGAAGGAGGAGAGCAGGTACTGCTTGGATCAGCTCTTTCCATCTCTAGCAACTGCTTTCCTATCCGGACTTAATGTTGTCTTAAAGAAAACCTTTTGATTTATTTTCCTCTACATTTTATTACCACCAATTAGTTATGGAGGGGATTTCATTTTGACATGTCCATAGATGCATATCCATATATATATACATATATATTCCTTCCGATGCTCTCTCTCATCTCCCCTCCCCATGGTGTTGCTGGCTAATAACTACCTCCTCAGCCATAGAAGTTTATTTAGTAAAGGATCAATAGAGCCTGAGTGGTAAAAATAGTGAGTAGAGCAATACTAGGTTACTGACAGCAGGGATCTTTCCCTTGAAACTCTTGAACACACAGGCCCATACAAAAGAGATGCCTTGCCTAAATTTTCTAAGTAATGTAAGTATCTGGTTTGATCCCCTAAGTATGTTGATTTGTGATGCGTCTCACTTTCAAAGTGCTACTAGGTAAAACTCACACAATGATGTTTGTTTTAAAATAATATAGATCTATTGTAGAAAATCTGGAAAATACAGAAAAATACAAAGGGTGCACAGCTAAATTATCCCACTAAGCAGAAAATATCACATTAACATTCCAGTGTGCTCTTTTCTTTGTTCTAAATTTCCTCTCCTATTTATTGATTCGTTTGCTCAATAATTGAATAACTAGTTAGCAACCTTAGCTACACATTTTAATCACCTGAGGTATTAAAAAATAATTATGCCTGTCTATTATACCCTCAAGGGATTCTAACTCAATTGTCTGAGGTAATACCTGGGCATCATGGTTTTTAACATTCTCTTTAGAGTGAGAACTACTGATTGATTAGCTTCTATGACATCTCGGATACCACTTTGGCATAGAAATGCAATAATAGAAAAAGTAGAGTCCCTCAAAGATCTTACTTAGAGACAGACATATAAATGAATGATCAATTTCAATAACCTAAAATGGAAGACCATAGTCCTGGGTTTTAACTCAGAGCCCTATGCTTGACAGTCAGACACTCTTAACGCTTAAGCCCTTTTTTGTTACTTTTGGAATAGGAGACCCAGTTTTTGTCCAGGCTGGCTTATGGACCTGGATTCTCCCATTTATGTTTTCTGCATAGTTGGCATGACAGGACACCTTACTGTGCCCAGTTTTTTTTAATAGGATAAGATGGGATCACATTAAATTTTTACCACAGCTGGCCTAGAAACTCTATACTACTTGATCTCACCCTACACAGCTGCTAGGTTCACAAGTGTGAGTCACTCTGCTCAGCTCTTCATCCCTCCTTCTAACTCAGGGGACCTTGGGATTCACAATCTTGGGCTCCCTGGATGAGGAGAGGTCAGAGCTCTGTGAGCGATTTTGGTAATATAGGAGCCCAGAAAGATAATAGAGTAACCACACACACCCCTCCAGTAAACGGTTCCCAAATATTCCAGCTACATCCCCAGAGTTAACCTTGTAAAAGATGTCATCTCCTCAGGGAAAAACACTCAGCCCTCCCCTAACGTCTACTTCAGCCTCTGGTGACCACAAAGACAAGCCTTAGGTGACTTGGAGAGGAAAGACCTTGGCTCTGTTAAGAGTCTGGATGAGAGCAGAAGCTGAGCAACGCTGGCCTCATTTCCAGGACAGTCACCCAATAATCCACTTGTACCACTGTTAATAGCATTTTACCCAAGTCAGGCCACATCTCCACAACCATCATCAACTCCTACCTTCAACTTCAAGGGACTTGAGAGTAGCAGCCTTGTTCCTTGGAGAGAAGAGGTACAAACGTGAGAAGGCCAGTTACACATGGAAGGTGAATATAGGAAGACCCATGGATGTCCTGGGGGCCTACAAATTCAGGTCAGTATGGCCATCCCTCATCCACACATCCTTGTATCTTTGGTACCTTGGGGTTCTCTGTCTTGGACATCTATCTTTGCAGTGGAGGGGCTAGGCTCTGTAGGTGCAGCTGAGAGTGGTTTGTGGGTGGAGTCCTGAACCCAGTGACAAGTGATCACATATTCTACTGGCACGAGCACACAAGCGAGTGCAAGGTGGAAGAAAGGTGCAGACTGATTGTTTCAAGGCCATACATTGTCCATTGGGGATGCAGCTCCGTATAACTCTACTTGAGAGCCTCGCCAGTCCATCCAAGTACCTCAGATCTAGAGTGAACCCCTCAGGTAAGAAAGTGGTAGGGGAGGTGTGCGGTGGGGGGGAGGGGGAGGGGGAGGCCACAAACCTTTGGTGGATAGGCCTCAAGGTGCAGAGATACCCCATTTTCCTTAGCTAGAGACTCTGTGGTGGGGGAGAGATAGGGGGAGGGGCATGATGGGGGAGGGGTAGTACGGGAACTTGTGGCGGTTATGCCTCAAGGCACAGAGATTACCACGAGATTGAAACCTATATCTGGGAACCCTATATCTGGTGGGGAATTCCCTTGGCCCTCCTCCAGGTCTTCCTCCCAGTTGCCTCTCTACTTCTCCAATGCCCACTGGCATACATGTGTTCAGCCTTACAAATGCTTCTTGAACAGACACTTTTTTTTTGTCGGTCATGGGTCTTAAACTCTGGGCCTTGTCCCTCAGCTCTTCAGCTCAAGGCAAATGCTCTACCACTTGAGCCACAGCGCCACTTCCAGTTTTCTGGAGGTTTATTGGAGATAAGAGTCTCACAGACTTTCCTGCCTGGGCTGCTTTGAACCACGATCCTCAGATCTCAGCCTCCTGAGTAGCTAGGATTACAGGGTGAGCCACCAGCGTCGGACCCAACAGACATTTCTTGAGAGAGGAAGTACAGAAGGCTAATCAATGCATGAATAAATGCTCAAAACCCCTAGCTTCAAAGGAAATGCAAATTAAAATGACATTGAGATGCAATCTCACTCTAGTCAGAATGGCCATCTTCAAAAACTGAAACAAAAACAAATGGTAGTGAGAATGACATCTTATACACTCTTGGTGGGAATGTAAACTAGTGCAAGCACTATAGAAACCCATATGGAATTTCCTCAATGAACTAAAAATAGAACTACCTTACAATCCAGGGATATCACTCTTGGGCATTTATGCAAAGGAATTTAAGTCAGGATATAATAGTGGCACCAGCACACCCATATTCATTGCAGCACTATTCACAATAGCCTATATATGTATATACACACATGTATATACATGCATATATATTTCATTATACTACAGTACAGTATATGTATGTGTAA
Organism: Dipodomys merriami; assembly: GCF_024711535.1. NCBI lineage: Eukaryota > Metazoa > Chordata > Mammalia > Rodentia > Heteromyidae > Dipodomys > Dipodomys merriami. The sequence continues at coordinate 101,370,664 of NW_027204492.1, forward strand.
AATACCATCATGAAGCTCCTTTGAGCAATTAACATGTATGTTAACTAAACTGAGTATTGTGAACTTGAAACATGTCTTGTTTGTGGGTACCAGTGAGAGGGGAGGGGAATGGACAAACCAAGAAGGTGAAGGAGGGTGAGTATGATCAAAACACTTTCTGTACATGTATGAAGACAGAACAATGAAACTTGTTATGATTGCTTTGAGAAGGAGACAATGGAGAGTTATGGGAGGGGTGATTGCATCTATGGACATGTCAAAATGAAGTACCCTTGTAGTTGATCATAATATTTTTAAAGGAAACTTCTGATGTCTGTGGGTGTGTATAGTGAGTGCAGAGGACAGAGCAATGCAAATGGTATTGATACCATGAAAGTAGACTGTGAGGAGGTTCCCCACACAGACAGAGCATCCCTAAATATTACAGGGGTATCCTTGCCATTACCTCAGCAACCCCAAATCACATTTCATCTGGCAAGTGACCTCTCCCTCCCCCCAATCTCCTTCTAACTGAAGTGACACTGGTGCTTTTAGTCTTGGACTGAGATCCTTGGATCAGAGGTTCTGGGTTCTGTGGGGTTATAGATGAGATGACAGAAGAGAAATTTCTGACATCAAAAAAATGTACCACAAATAATTCATGTGCATTACTGTTTTCAGCCCTGCACCAAGAGTTATGTGCTCAAGTGACCAGTCCACATCTCCATGTGCTCTGGCCACAGGGACCCTTGAAGTGGTAAGCTTGGGCTCAGTACTTAGGGAAAGGAGAGGCTCTAGAGTTTAGGATGGAGAAAGGAGCCATCTTTGAGACACTAGAGGGCGCCGCAGTAACCTGGACTCGTGTCTGTTGTTCTCTTTGGTGCCTCTCAGGAGGCTTCCAGTCTGCAGAGCGCCCTCTACTGTCAAGGGGCCGCACACATCGGACGATGGGCATGGGCGTGGGAGAAATGGAGTGAGGCAACTAGGAGAAAGACCTGGAGGGGGGCTGAGTGAGTCCCGCACCAGACATATAGGGCTCCCTAATGTTCTACTTTCAATCTCGTGGTCATCTCTGTCTTGAGGCGTAACTGTCATAGGTTCCTGGACCACGCCTCCCCCATCCTGCCCCTCCACCTATCTCTCCCCCAACCACAGAGTCTGTAACTGAGGAAAATGGGGTATCTCTTCCTTGAAACATATCATCACATTTTCACGGCCCACCCCTCCCCGACCCCGCCTCTCCTCCACTGGGGAGCCTTTCGGTGCAGAAAATGGACTATCTCTGCACCTTGAGGCCTAGCCACCAAAGGTTTGCCGCCTGCCCCTCCCCCACCTCACCCCTGCCCCACCGCCGTGCTTTTCGCTGCGGAAAATGGGGTATCTACATCTTGAGGCATATCGCCACATGTTCGTGGCTCCCCCTACCCCCACTGCGCCCTTCCCCTACCACACCCTTACCTGATGGGTTCACTCTAGGTCTGGAGTACATGGATGGACTGGTGGGGCTATCTGAAAGCCAGGTTTGCCCAGGTACAAGTAGAGTTATACAGAGTTGCATCCCCAATGGGCAATGTATGGCCTTGAAACAATCACTCTGCACCTTTCTTTTACCTTGTACTCACTCATGTGCTCATGGGCCCGTGCACTAGAGACCTGCTTCTCAACCTAAGCTCCTCTTCTGTCTCGTGAAACCAACCAATCAGAGCCATCTTCTCATTTATGCTCTTCTGATACCTGTGGGACTAGGAAATGGAAAGGTTGGAACTCTGTGATTGGCTGAGGTGAGACTGTGTGTGTGTGTGTGTGTGTGTGTGTGTGTGTGTGTGTGTGTGTGTGTGTGTGTGTGTGTGTGTGTGTGTGTGTGTGTGTGTGTGTGTGTGTGTGTGTGTGTGTGTGTGTGTGTGTGTGTGTGTGCGCGCGCCAGTACCGGGGCTTGAGCCAACAGTCTGGGCACTGTCCCATAGATTTTTCCACTTTACCTCTGAAGCCACAGCGCTACTTCTGGCATTATTTTTTTTCTGGTTAATTTCTGCCCAGCTTGGCTTTGAACAGCGATCAGCCTCCTGAGTTGCTACAATTGCAGCCACCTGCACCCAGCAAGGTGAGACTCTTGAAAGAGGAAGTCCAATCCCCTTCCATAGAGAATCCCAAAATACTCCAGCTACACCTGTTCTTTTAACTCTATTTGCAAACATGTATTTCAGCTGAGTGCCCATACCCCTCATGCCTCCCAGTTTATAACTAGTGAATCATAATGTTCTCATCCTTATTCTGAAATCTCTGCAAGGCTGAGGGATCAGGCTCTGAGATTGGTCCAGTTGAGGAAAGACCATGTTCAAAGGGAAGCCATTCCCTGATGAGACCCCAAATATTCCTCCTGCACCCTATTTTTAGCCTTGCAACCTATGCATGTGTGCAGGTGAATGTGTTCACTACTTCCTAACTCCCTCTTCTGCCACCAACAGAATTGGATTGAGGTCATTGGAGATGATTGGTTCAATGAAAACTTAGTTTGAGAGAGGAATCACTCCCCTTCTCAGATAGAGAGACCCATAGTCATCAGCACCTCTTCTGTTATCTGTGTGACCAGGAACACATTGGCTCTTGAAAGGTCCAGGTGAGATCAGAGGTTAAAATCAGAGGGTGAGCAGAAGTTCCATCCCTAGGTAGAGAGTTCTGAAATTACCCAGCTGCACCACTGTGGTCAACACTGCAGGGTGGGGGTCCAAGTGCGGGCCAACACCCCCACCCATTCCTTCTCCCTTCCTTCCCCCTTAACGGGTCCTGGGATTAATAGCCCTGATCTGGAGGTCCTTTCAGGAAAGTGTCCTGGGCTTCATGAGAGTTCGTGTCAACAAAGTGTAGACAGAGAAGCTACTGCCCCCAAGATTCTGTAGGTCCCTGAAGAATTTAGGGCAATCCTGTTATCAACCCTTTACAGATGGGCTTCTGCTTAGGTGAATGGCCTCAAGAGACTTACACTTCTATTGATCTTAGGGGAGCCTGGATTTCTACCCTTGTAATGCAGTCCTTGGAGGGTTGATTTTCAGGCAATATAAATGTTTGTGGTGTAGCTTAGGGTGGAGAGAAGAACCACATCACCCACTGATAGATGGTCCCACAGTAATCTAATGAATCCCTTCTGTCATTTGTCACATGTGGTTGATTAGTCAGTAGAATGCCCCTTTGTATCCCTTGGCACTGAGAGCCTTGTTGCAAGATCTGAAGGTCTGAGGATTAGAGAAGCCTCCGCTCTGTGAGTGGTAGAGAGGAGACAGGAAGTGCCCCCCTTCCAGACAGTGGTTCTAGGAATAATCAAACTGAACCCCTACTGTCATTCCTGAGCAAAGGACATATAGGCAACTTGTCAGGTGAGCTTGCTTCTCTTTTCCCCAATTGTCCTTCATTTGTTTTCTTTTTAATCCTTTGTGACGTGTAAACTCAGGGCCTTGTGTTTATTAGGTAGGCACTCTACCACTCTAGCTACTTCCCTAGTCCTTCTTTCTTTCATTACTTTTCAAGTAGGATCTCGCTTTTTGTTCAGCATGGCCTGGATTTGAGTCCTCATAATTATGTTTCCCACATAGCTTGTATGACCAGGCAAACCACCACACCCAACTCATTAAAATGGGGTCTTGATCAATTTTTGCCCAGGCTTGCTTTGAATTATGGTCCTCTCAATCTCAGGTTGGTGAGTAGGTAGGTTAATGGGCAGGAGCCATTGCGTCTAGTTCCCCACCACTATTTCTATCTCAGGGGACCTTGGAGCCTTGGTCTAAAGTTTTTGGAGGGGAGATGCTCAATCTCTGTGAGATGGTCAGGTAAGTGAAGGCTTCAGATAGTGAGCAAAGGAGGCTCCACCCCCATGTGGAAGGTACTCAAATATTCTACTTATATCCCTGAGGCTCTGCACTGAGTCATATACTAAGGAGAGCACCCCATACCCTTCCCCCAATTTGTACTTCAGAATCTGGTGACCATGGAGACAGGACTTGTACTATGTGACTTAGAGAGGAGAGGCAGTGACTCTAAGAGGGGTCTAGGGGAGAGGAAGAGTTGAATGAAGGATACCCAAACCCAGTGGAGTATCACAAAATATTCCAGCTGCATCACTATTGCCATCCCTGCATCCTGGAAGTCAGGCCAGCCCTCCCCCTCCATTTCCCTACATTAATCTAACCCTAACCCACCTACCTAACCCTAACCATCCCCTGGAGGTACACTGGGAGTAAAATCTTGGATATAAATCCCTGGATATAAGAGGCACTGACACTCTGTTAGGTCTACAAGTGATCAGAGAAGAAGCAGAAGCAGTCCTGACTGAGTGGAGAGTACTCAAAAATCCATCTTTACCATTGTTCTCAGCAATACTCTAGAGGTGAAGGGTCTGCTCTTTCTATACCGTCTCTTACTACAGGGGACACTGATAGACATAACCTTGATCTGAAGACCTTGGTGGGGAAAGGACCATGCTCTATAATTTAGGCTCTATTTTTTGGTTGGTTGTGGGGCTTGAAATCAGGGCCTGGGTTCTGTCCCTGAGCTTTTCTTTTTTTGCTCAAGGCTAGTGCTCTACAATTTTTGGCTACAGCACCACTTCTGTTTCTTTCTTTTTTTCCCTGGTGGTTAATTGGAGATAAGAGTCTCACAGACTTTACTGCCCAGGCTGGCTTTGACCCGTGATCCTCAGATCTCAGCTTCCTGAATAGATAGGATTACAGGCATGAAACACTGGTGCCTGACTATAATCCAGGTTTTATAAGGGCCCAAGTGACTAGTTATAATATAGAGGGGAACCACCTCCCCTTTAATCGAGAGACTCATAACAATCTAGCTCCAGCACTGTTGTTAACCCTGCACCCAGGGGCATGAAGTAGGACCAGCCTCACAAGCACTCTTCACTCTCCACTACTTTGGCCTCAGAGGCCCTGTAATTAAGAAGCCTTCTTCTGAGGTACTTGGATGAGAGAAGCCTGGGCTCTTGGAAGGTTCCAGATGAGAGCCCAGGGAATGAAATGGAATCCCTGTGTCCAGGAAGATAGTCCCCAAATAATCCAGCTGCATCCTGTAGTCATCCTTGAATTTGAGGGAATTATATCAGGTTTATCCCCTACTCCCAGCACCTCTTTACTGTCTCAAGGAACTCTTGGAATAACAGCCTTGCCCTGGGGCTCTCAAGGAGAGGCCTTGGCCCTCTCAGAGTTGGAGGTTAGAGCTGAAGGTGAAGGGAACTTGCACCAGATAAAGCGACCCAAAATAGTCCAGCTGCACCCCTGTTGTTAGCCCTGAATATGGGAGTATCTACTCAAAGACAGTGATCCCATTGCCTCAGGGAATCTGGGAACTTAAGCCTGGATCTGAAGTCTGCAGCATCGTTAAGTGGAGAGAGGACCTCTGCAACTGGAGGAGCTGAGAGCCTGAGGGTAGATGGAGAAATCTCCCACCCACATGGAGGGTCCTCAAGTAACTCTGTGGAAGCCCTGTTATCAGCTCAGCACTGGTCAGCAGCATCTAGGTAGATTAAGGACTGCACCTGCCCCCATCCATTAGTAATGGCATAGAGTTATAACATCAGTCTTAGGTCCCTAGAGGGGAGATATTCAGGCACTAGGAGTTCCATGTGAGAGCTTACTGTGGAGAGAGAAACCACTCCCAACTCCATAGAAAGATTCCCCCCCCCATCTCTCTGCACAGATTTTGTTGTTGTTGTTTTTAGTTTAGCTATTTATGTATTTATTTTTGCACATGTGGGCTTCTAGTCAGGAGAGTCAGAGACTTCTGTCCTCCACAAGTCTACATGGTAGAAAGGTCTCAGATTTGGAGAGATAAAGATGAGTCCCTGAGGATGGCTGGGGAAGCCCTGCTGTGGTGGCCCTCCAACTGGCTCACTGGTGATGGAGATAATGTCTCCATAACCTTCTGCCTGCACTAGCCTAGAAATGTCATCTGTCTGACCTCACTTTGTGAGAAGCTAGCTTTCCATGTATGAGCTACCATGCCCCAGCCTCTACCTCTTCTTCTGAGGGGACCCTAGAAGTAACAGATTTGGTCTGGGGCCTTTAGAGGAGAGATGCCAGGATTCTGTGATGGGTTCTGGTGGGAGTAGCTCACGAGAAGAGGAAGCCATGTCACCAGTGCAGAGGTACCCAATAATCCATTTGTACCCTTGTTTTCATCCCTGTGTCAGGTGCCACTTGGTTGACTAAATACACTCGCCTTCACTTACCACAACCTTGTAGCAGAGAGGATCTTGAGTCCTATCTTAGTTTGAGATCATTTTTTAGGGGAGAAAACAGGGCTGTACATTGATTAGGTGAGAGCTTGTGAGGGAGAGAAGAACACCTCCTACTCAATTAGGGATCCAAGATAGTCCAATTGGACCAATTGTAATCAGACCATCACATGAGGGCATCTCCTCATGAGAGGGCTCTCTTTAGCTCCATGGAATCCTGGGAGTCAAGCCTTGCTCTGAGGTTTGCAGTACAGCTGAATGGGGACCCATCTCTGCATGAAATGAAGGTAAGAGCCTCAGAGTGGACAAAAGAAGCCCCCTCTCTCAGTTAGAGGATGCCCTAACGATACATTGATACTATTGACAAGTCCTGTTTTGATTGAGATCAACTGAAATGCTATGGTGTAGGTAGTAATGTATGTAGTAAAGCACTTGTCTGAATGGATGGACTTTTTTAGTTTGAAGATAAACTTACTCCTATTTATTTTTTTATTTTTGCCAGTCGTGGGCCTTAGGTGCTGTCCCTCAGCTCTCCAGCTCAAGGCAATCACACTACCACTTGAGCCACAGCACCACTTCCCATAGTTGTTCTTTGTTATCATCTATATAAGCAATCAGGATTAGAGTAATTAACATTTTCCCCTTTCCCACTGTCTTTCTTAAAGGTTTGAAATGATTTACGGTTAAAATTATATGTTACCCTCCTAAATCTTTTTTAAAATATATATTTATATTGTAAAGATACTGTACTTAGGGGTTACAGTTACATGAGTAAGGTAATGAGTACATTTCCTATCGAGCATTCCTACCCCCTCCTTTGTTTTTCCCTACCATCAATTCCCACACCTTTCCAACATGTGTTGTAAAGTTCATTTTCAACATAGTGTCTTATACATCTTATTGTTACAATGGGTCAACCTGCATCCTTGTTTCAGCATTTTGTTATTTCCCTTCCCCTCCCCAAATGAGAAAATTGTATATACAAGAAAGATGCAGGGCACTGGAATCAAATACAATGAAAACAGGGTTTTCCCTACCATGGGGGAAGAACATACAAAAGAAACAAAAACATCACATAATACATTATAAGTACATTAAAACCTTGGGCTAGGAAGATAAAACCTTGGGCTGGGAAGGTGGCTCAGTGGTAGAGTGCTTGCCTTGAATACATGAGGTCCTGGGCTCGATTCCTTAGCACCACATAAGCAGAAAAAGCTGGAAGTGGTGCTGTGGTTCAAGTGGTAGAGTGCTAGCCTTGAGCTGAAGAGCTGAGGGACAGTGCCCAGGCCTAGAGTTCAGGCCCCATGACCAGCAAAAACAAACAAACAAAAAAAACCCCAAAACCTTTTGTGTACCTATCTTGGGATTCATTTCACTTAGCATCATCTTATATGGCCATATGTACATAGCTTTTGACCTTTTCTGCTTGTCCTAGACATATTGTAGTTATTGCAAATAAGGGAAACCATGGAATCTATGTTTCTTTGGGCCTGGCTTACTTCACTTAATATAATTTTTCCAAGTTTTTCCATTTCCTAACAAATGGGGCAATGCCATTCTTTCTGATGGCATAGAATTCCATTGTATGTATATGTGTATATGTATGCGTGTATATGTATATATATATATATATATATATATACCACATTTTCTTGTGATATATATATATATATATATATATATACTGAGGTGCATCTGGTTTTGTTCCATATCTTAGCTATGGTGAATAATGCTGCAATAAACATAGTTGTGCCTGTAGCTTTAGTATGGCCTTATTTGTGATCATTTGGGTAAATGCCCCAAAGTGGGATTTCTGGGTCATAGGGGAGCTCTATGTGGAGTCTTTTGAGGAACCTCCATACTGCTTTCCAAAGTGGTTGAACAATTTACACTCCCACCAACAATGCAGTAGGGCTCCCTTTTGGCCACATCCCCTCCAGCACCTATTGTTATTCGATTTCTTTTTTAAATATATTTTTATTGTAAAAATACTGTACAGAGAGGTTACAGTTACATGAGTAGGGTAATGAGTACATTTCCTATGGAGCATTGTTACCTCCTTCTACCATCCCTTCCCTTCCCACCTCCCCAACTCCTCCCTCCCCCACCTTGATTATAGCCACTCTAACTGGGGTGAGGTGGGATCTCAATGTTGTTTTGATTTGAATGTCTTTCTTTTTTTTGTTGGTTGTGGAGCCTGAACTCTGGGCCTGGGTGCTGTCCCTCAGTTCTTCAGCTCAAGGCTAGCGCTTTACCATTTGAGCCACAGTGCCACTTTGGGCTTTTTCTGCTTATGTGGTGCTGAGTAATCGAACCCAGGGCCTCATGCATTCAAGGCCACTGAGCTGCCTTCCCAGCCCCTGATTTGCATTCCTTTTGTGGCTAGAGAAATTGAGCATTTCTTCATGTGTCTATTGGCCATCCTTTCCTCTTCAGAGAAGTTTCTCTTTAAGTCTTTAGCCCACTTATTAATCAGGCAGTTGTTTCTTTGAGGATTTGTTGTTAGGGGATTTAATTTTCTGAGTTCTAAGTATATGTTAGGTATGAGACCTTTGTCTATTATATGGCTAATGAAGATCTTCTCCCAATCCGTGGGCTTTCTATTGATCTTGCTAGCTATGTCCTTTGCCATGCAGAAGCTCTGCAGTTTCATGCAATCCCATTTGTCCAACCTTTCTTGGATTTGTTGTGTTCCTGGGTCTTTATTAAGAAAATTTCGGCCTGTGCCAAGGAGCTCTAGAGTTTCTCCTATTACTTCCTGTAATGTTTTCATAGTGTCTGCTTTTACTTCAAGGTCTTTGATCCATTTGGAGTTGATTCTGGTGCAGGGTGAAATATAAGGATCTAGCTTTAGTTTTGTACAGGTGTTTAACTAATTTTGCCAGCACCATTTACTGAAGAGACTGTCTTCCATTCTATTTTTTTTTAGCTCCTTTATCAAAGATGTGGTGGCTATAGGTCTGTGAGTTCATTTCTGGGACTTCAGTTCTATTCCATTGTTCTTCAGGTCTGTTCTTGTGCCAGTACCAAGCTGTTTTGATTACTATGGCTTTGTAGAAGAGTTTGAAGTCTGGAATTGATATTCCTCTAGCACTATTCTTTCTGCTAGGGATTGTTTTTGCTATTCGGGGTCTTTTATTATTCCATATAAATTTTTGAGTTGCTTCTTCTATTTCATTGAAGAATGAGGTTGGGATATTGATAAGTATTGAATTGAAACTCCTAAATCTTTAGCAGTCAAAAATGGAAATAGCAAAGTTTATTTGGAAACAGGCCAACTAAAAACAGTGAGGGCAAAATTTCATAATTTGAACCAAGAATCTTCATTACTGTAATTGATATTAAAATTAGCTGGACTAGAGAACAGAAACTAATTATGAAGTGCTTTTACTTTATTGTTAGTTTTCAAAATGACAACATTTCTTCATTGTATACAAGACGATCTTTTGAAAATTTTCAATACAAATACTGCATGTAATGGCTAGATTGAACTAGTTAACCCTTTCATTGATTGCCTCAGTTATCAATTTGTGGAGAGAACATTTTAGTATTTTTAAGATTATATTGCTATGAACTATATAGTTAATATGTTGTACAATAGACGTGTTGAAATTGTTTTTCTTATTTAAGTGAAATACTGTGTCCTTTGACTCATATCTTTTATAAATCCCCTTGTACTGCCCCAACCTTAGACAATCATTATTCTACTAGAGCAATGAAGTTAGATACCTCAGAAGTTAGATCCTGCGATATTTGTCTGTCTGTGCCTGGTTTATTTCAGTTAATGTAATGTCTTCAAGTTTCTTACATGCTGTTGCAAATGAGAGGACTGAGGTTTGAAATCAGGATTTTGTGCTTGGAGAGAAGATATTCTTCCTCTTGAGACCTATCTCTGGACCTGGTTCCTGAACCTCCTGTTTATGCTTTTTAACAAAGCTGGGATGATTAGTATAGACTACCCATCCATTTTTTTTTCTGTTGAGATATAGTAGAACTTTTTTTTGTCCAGAATGGCCTGGCACTTCAATTTTCCTGGTCTTAGCCTCTCATGTAGCTGGGATGATGGGTGTGTGCTATCACACTCAGCTACTGGTTGTGAGGGGGAATCTCTCAAACTTTTTTCTCTGCGTGATATTGGACTGCTAAATTCCTGATGTCCTCCTGAGTAGCTAAGATCATAGGTATGAGCCAATCGTCCTAGGCAACAATAGTGGTTTTAAACACATTAGCAAGCTGGATGCTTTTGGTTCATGCCTGTAATCCTAGTTACTCAGGAGGCTGAGATCTGAGGAATGTAATTCAAAGTCAGCCTGGGCAGAAAATTCTAAGAAATTCCATCTCCAATTAACCAGCACAAGGCCTGGTTCTGTATATATTCTAAATTATGAATTCAGTAATAGAAAGCATAGAGGTTAAAAAGAATCCACTTTCTGACCCTAAGTTTTTTCCAGTTTAGAAGGAAGCATGGGTTATTATTATGCCACCAGTGTATCCTGCTTTGTTAACTTCCTTGCAAAGTAAGAAAAGTAAGATCCAATTTCTTTTAAATGACTGTTATGTACATAGTAACTTCGAGAACCACACTAAGCATTTTGTAAATGATGAAAAAACTGATTATTCAATTATGATCTGTTTATCTTATATAACTGGTTATAGTATGGCCATAGATCACTGGCTCATAGATCACTAGGTTTTCTTCAATAATCCTACCTAAGGCTTTTCATGTCACTTCCAGTATATTTGTAGTGTATTGAATAAAACAATGTCTGTCATATATTTTATGAGTTGTTTCTTAATTTAAAACGTTAGTTTTACTCTCTGGCTCTATGTGTTTATATTTTATAAATTTTACATGCAAGTTGAAACATACAACATTTGTCCTCTGTATTGATTTAGCATAATGTTCTTCAGGTTAATTCACATTGTCTCAATTATAGGATTTCATTTGTTTTGCCATGGAATAATATCCCATTCCATAATATTCTACATCTTCCTTATATATTTATCCAAATCTTAGCACTTGAGTTGTTTCCATATCTTGGCTTTGGTGAATAATGCCTGAATTGTTTATTTAAAATTTGGTAAGATAGATTTTAAACTTTATTTCTCTATACTGACAACTATCAATGGTGATGGATTTGATAATTAGTTCAGCTGTGATAATCACTACCATGTGTATACATTCATTGTATCACATTTTTTATGCTTTGAATATATAATTTTTGTCAACTAAATATTGAAAAAGAAAGACAGAAAAGTTACTCATATATAGCTCAGAAATGGAAAAAAACAAAACTCAGGATTATTTCCTCAACAAAAACCAAAGAGAAAGAAAAGTAGTTTTAGTGTTGGAAAATGGAATCACAATGCTACTATAAGATTTATATAAAGCAGCATATTTGTGAGCAGTACAAGTAAATTGTTAACCTAGTTTTTGTTTTATACTGTAAAAGTGATATACAGAGGGGTTACAGTTACATAAGTAAGGTAATGAGTACATTTTTTTTGAATAATGTTACCCCTTCCCTTGTTTTCTCCGGTTTTCCCTCCCTCCCCCCAAGTTGTAAAGTTCATTTCCAACTAATGAGTATAGCTGTTGCATTGGTTCACCTTTTGTCCCACCATTTCTGTGATTTCCCTTCCCTTCCCCAAGTTATATAAACTTATACAAGACAAAGGGTACTGAAATCAGAAACAGTGACCATGGGGAATAAACCAGAGGAGGAAAAAAAAGGCAAAAGAAATAAGTTCAAACAGTACACTAAAAAAAGGACAAAAAGAAAAACGAAACAATCACAAAGAAATCTCTTGTTTCTGAATCATGGAGTTCTGAATCATGGAGTTCATTTCGATTAGCATCATTTTATAAGGTCCTTATGTACATAGCTATTGGGCTATTGTGAGCCTCTGCTAGGTCTATCCTAGGCATATAGTAATTATTACAAATGAGAGAAACCATAGAGCCTATGTTTCTTTTGGACTGGCTTACTTCATGCAATATGATTTTTTCCAAGTTTTTCCATTTCCTTAAGAATGGGGTTATGTCATTCTTTCTGATGGAAGCATAGAATTTCATTGTGTATACACACACACACACACACACACACACACACACACACACACACACATTACATTTTCTTGATCCATTCCTCTACTGAGGGGCATCTGGATTGATTCCATATAGTAGCTATTTAACCTAGTTTTAAGAAAGCAAAAGTTGATTTCACAACTTGGCTCTTGCGAATAATGTGGCAATGAACATGAGAGGAGTGATGCTCCTTCAGTGTATTTATTTTCATTGCCTTAGGTAAATTGTCATCTATCAAGTGTGATTGCTAAGTCATGTGGTGGTTCTATGATTTGCAGCTTCATATGGTAGCCACTTGTTTGCAATATATCCAAATTGTTCCCAGTGTGAAGTCGTACCTTCACACATGTTAGCTCAGTATAGAATGTTGACATTTTGTGGAATACATACACACTTGTATTCACTAATTTTAAGTAATTTGTAAAATATAGCAAATATATCATTAATAAATCTACCTGCAGTGGTGTATATCAGTATTGTTATAAACTGTACAAAATGGGCATATTAGTTATGAATATTTATGGAAAAATGAAAGCAGTGATGTTTCATTACCTGAAATCAATTTGGTCACTCGTCTTTAAAACATAATTTCATTAGAAGAATCAAGTTAATTTTTAAAACTTAAAAATGCTTCTAAGATTCATTTATTTGTTGCCAGCAGCTATCATTTTTGTTTCTCTTACTTATTGTAATATTCTTGTTTACTTTTTTTTTTTTTGTTGGTTGGTCGTGGGGCTTGAACTCTGGGCCTGGGCGCTGTTCTCAAGGCTAGCACTCTACCAGTTGAGCCACAGCGCCACTTCCGTTACTGTAATATTCTTTAGACTGGGAATGTGACTCAGTGGTAAAGTGTTTGACTAGTATGCATGAATTCAATCCCTAGTATGACAGGAAAAAAATGGATAGTGTGAACATTCCACAATTATATATCCTGGTGTACATATACCAGATGTTCTGTGAAGGTAAGGAATAGAGTTATTTGAGTTTTGAGTGTGGATATTGTAAGGTCTGCGCAGGGACACCTCCCTACCTCTTGGCTAAGTTTCCTCCCAGTATCTGTTACCTAGTTAACTGGCAGACCTGGAAGCAGTCACTTTCCCCTCCTGGTAGGTCACATCCAGGGCCATCTCTGGTCACATGCCTCCCATCTAACCTTAGGAGGGTCCCAGGCCACACCTTTCCCCCACCTGACCACACCTCTTCCTGTCCCTGGCCTAGATAAGTCCTGGGCCAGGCCTTTTCCTTTTCAGCCATGCCTTTCCACCATGCATGGCGGGGGCAGCAGTTCGGTAAATAAACTTCTTCTCCTGCCTGAATAGCACGTGGTGTTCTCTTCATCGGCTACCTAATGAAACCTACCTATTTAATATACCTTACAGATATTTCTAGGATTTTTTTTTTGTGAGTGTATGCTGGTCCTGGGGCTTAAACTTAGGGTCCGAGTGCTGTTCCTGAGCTTTTTGCTCAAGGCCACAGCTCCACTTCCAGCTTTTTTTTTTGTTGCTTAATTGGAGTGAAGAATCTCATGGAACACAGAAAAAGCTGGTAGTAGCACTGGCTCAAGTGGTAGTGTGCTAGCCTTGAGAAAAAAAAAAAGCTCAGGGACAGGGACCAGGCCCTGAGTTTAAGCCCCAGGACAAGGTAAAAATAGACTCTCATGGACTTTCCTTCGTGGGCTGGCTTTGAACCATGATCCTCATATGTCGGTCCCTTGAGTAGCTAAGATTATAGTTAAAACATTTTCTTCTGTTTTCAAACTGTATGTTCTTCACAATGAATTTAAATGTGCACAATATTTCTTAAAAATATTAGGATATTAAGTAACTCCCAATTTGTAATCACAAAGTATTTATTATTTCCCCCAAGTGTCATGTACAAATTTCTTTTTTAAATTTTTTTATTTTTTTGTGAACATACTGTACAGAGGGGTTACAATTACATGGGCATACAAATTTCTTTACATAAGTAAAATGTACAATTTGCTCCTTAACACTTCCAAATTAAGTAGGACATAACTGGATATTAATAACCAAGTATAAAATGGGTACATGGTGAATAATTTCTTTACTCTCCAGACAAAGGTTATATTGCCATAGGGAAGTAATAAAATAAAAAAATAAAGCAAATTCTGTACAAAGAAATAAGGCAAACCAGCCAATTAATCACAGTACTTAGTTTCGTGTCAGAATTGCTTCAGGGATTAAAAATATATGTAGTTTCATGATTTATATAATGATAATCATTAAAACTATATTATGGCCAAAATATCTTCTCATTATGGCCAAAATATCAGAGTACATCTTAGCTATTACAGGTATGTAGTCAATATTTGCTAAATTTGAGAGTGCTATCATTTTAGAAAAAATATTTTATTCTGAGCAATTTTGCTAACTCCTTTCATCTATTCAATGTTACTTTGATATAATTGACAATGTAAAGAAATTATTACTTTTAAATGGAATTCTATGCCTCCATCAGAAAGAATGACATTTCCCCTTTTGTTAGGAAATGGAAAGGTTTGGAAAAAATTATATTAAGTGAAGTAAGCCAGGCCCAAAGAAACATAGGTCCCATGGTTTCCCTTATTTGCAATATCTAGTATAGGTATGAGTCAAGCGGAAAAGGTCAGATAATGTGATGTTAGGAAAATGAACCCTTAAATATGTATTTTAATGTTTTCGTTTCTTTCATGCATGTGTTTCTAACGCATTTATAAGATTATTTCTTTGTTGCTTTGTATGTCCCTCCCCTACAGTGTAACCCCCGCTTTCACTATATTTGATGTCAGTATAACATGTGGAGGAGATGGGGACAAACAAGTCGTTTAAGGATTCAGGTGGACCTGTTGCAACAATGAGAAGTACAAAATGTCATGTCAAAACTAGCTTTACAATGTCGGTGTGGAGGGGGAGGGGGGTATGATTGGGTGGGGGGGAGGGGGGAGGCTGGGAAGGGAGGTGAAGGGTAAACAAAGGAGGAGGCTGCAATGCTTGGTAAGAAATGTATGCATTATCCTGCCCATGTAATTGTAACCCCTCTGTACAGTATGTTCTCAAATAAAATAAAATAAAATTAAAAGAAATTATTACTTTTATAGACTATTAGTAAATAGCTCAAGTTTAAGGATTTATGAATATGCATTAAATTAAAATTAAATATATATTTTAAGTGCTCTTAAGCCCTGTTAAGTTCATATAAAAATTTGAAGAACTTTAAAAGAGTAAAGAATTGCCAGGTGGCTCCCACTTATAATTTTACCTATTCAGGAGACTGAGATCTGAGGATTACGCTTTGAAGCCAGGCTGGGTAAATCATGAGACTTATCTCCAATCAACTGCCTAAAATACCAAAGTGGAGGCTGTGGCTAAAGTGTAAGCACATTAGCCTTGGGCAAAAGAAGCTCAAGGACTGTGCCCAGGCCTAGAGTTCAAGCTCCAGGACTGGCAAAAAAATAAAGTAAAAAGAAATCACCACAATAGTTGAGTCCTCCCATGAGTTTATATTTAGGCAATAACAGACAAGATTTATTATATGTGAATTGTCAGCAGTTTTTCTTAACTATATAATTGATAAACAGAGAAATAACATTGTGTTGGTATATTTGACTTGTCAATGCTTAATGCACTTACTCAAATTTATATTTATCTCATTATATCACTACTTTGAGTCAATCTTTCTTCTTTTTGGTCGGTCCTGGGGTTTGAACTCTGGGCTTGGACACTGTCCCTCCACTCTTCAGCTCAAGGTGAGTGCTCTACCGCTTGAGCCACAGTGCCACTTCCTGTTTTCTAGTGGTTTATTGGAGATAAGAGTCTCATGAACTTTCCTGCCCAGGCTGGCTTTGAACCTCGATCCTCACATCTCAGCCTCCTGAGTAGCTAGGATTACAAGCGTGAGCCACCAGCGCCTGGCTTGAGTCAATCTTAAAAGTTAGTTTGTTGGAAAATTTGAATGAGCTCTGTGTTTCTCTGTATTAGATCATGAATTTTTTTATAGGTATATGTTTATGGGGCTAGTGGGTAGATCAAGTCCTCTCTCATTTTTTTTTTTGGCTGGTCCTGGGGTTTGAACTTGTAGCCTGGGCACTGTCACTGGACCTCTTTGTGCTCAAGGTTAGCACTCTACCACTTGAACTACAGTGTCACTTTCACCTTTTCTGAGTAGTTTACTGGAGATAAGAGTCTCATGGACTTTCTACCCAGGCTGGCTTCGAACTGCCATCCTTAGATCTCAGCCTCTTGAGTAGCTAGGATTACAGGCATGAGCCACTGATACATGGCTTAGATGTCCTCTCTTTTCAGGAATATAAATGATTGGGTGGATTCTGACACAGGCTGTGAATAAGCTGCGGAAGGACCAAATGAATGGTTTGATGCAAGAATCAGCAGGGATATCTGACTTCCAGTACTATATTATTTTAAAAATAGAATGTATAGTAACTGAGTTGAAGGAAAGTGCAGCAAAACTTAGCATTTAAAGGAAAAGAAACAAAGAATAAAATGACAACAAATTCATTCAAATGATTATTGTTCTTTTGTGAGAAAGGACAAGCATGAGGTTAATGTGACATTATCTATGAAATACTGCAAAAACTCTTGGCCTTGGAAGGTATGTCAACATGCTGCCAGCTTTGGGTTACCTTAGTAACTAATAGAATAAGTCCTTGTGCGTGTTTAGTGACCACAGAAAGTAGAAAGCCATTTAGATGTTCTAAGTAGGACCAAAATAATTTTTTTATTGCACTAAGCCAGTTTTTTTCTTTTCCTCATTTCTGAGCTTCGGAATAGTTTAAAAGGTGTTGAAAACAATTTGATTAAAAAGGAAAGCAAAATTAGTATCAGGAAACCTAGAGCACATAATTGTGCTTTAGACATAAGGGTAGCTATTTGTTATTATGAAGTTTGTACAAAATCCTGACCTTAAGTCAGCATTAAAACGAAATTAATAGCAAAAGAGGTGACAGGAAATGCCTGAGGTCATTTTGGGTTTTAGTTTTGAACTTAGATAAATCTTTAGGTTTAAATCAATCAAGATAAGCACACTTTCCAGTGATATCTCATATAACTGGAGAGTTTGAGAGTTTTTAATGCTTGTCTTTGCACAAATAATCAGGTTGCATAGAAGGTTGTAAATTGTGGGTAAGTGAAAGCTAAAAGTTCAGTCTCTCCTTTTTTGTGCCAAGTACTGGGGTTTGAACTCAAGCTCTGGCCTCTGTCTTTTAGCTTTTTGCTCAAGGCTCACAATCTACCACTTGGGCCACAGCTCCACTTCCAGCCTTTTGGTGGTTAATTGGAGATCAGAGCCTTGGACTTTCCTTTCCTAGGCTGGATTTAAACTGCAATCCTCAGATCTTAGCCTTTTGACTAGCTAGGATTATAGGAGTGAGCCACTGGCATATAGCTTCAGTGTCTCCTTTTTGCAGGTAATACAAAGAATTAAAGATGTCACCAAGCTTGTTAGGGAGGGAGCAAGTAAAGGAAAAGCCATTACTTGAATAGATGCTCTCCCCAACATGCTGTCTCATATCACCATGAAATGTATCAGATCTGGTCAAGGAGTTATATCAATCAGTAGTTTGACCTGATTCTTTTCCTCACATTGCCTAAGTAATGCTAGGCTTTTTTGTTTTCTTAAATAGCTTAGGTGAAATATAATTTGCATACCATAACATTTACTTATTCTAATTGTACAATTCAATATTTCTGTATATTTACAGAATTACACAACCATCCCTAAAACCTAACTGTAGAATATTTCGATTTCTCTACAGGAATCCCTGTACTACTGGTAGTCATAGCTTATGACCCAGCTCATGGTGCAGTCAAGCCCTAACCTACATTCTATTTGTATGGATTTGTCTGTTCTGAGTGTTTCGTAGGAAAATGGAGTCACACAAGAGGTGGTCCTTGCGACAGACTTCTTTTACTTAGTATATTGTAGCATGCATCACTATTTCATTCCTTTTTATTACTGAATAATATTTCATTTTTGAGAGTGGGCCAAAATTATTTTCTCTTTTCCTCAGATGATGGACATTTGAATTGTTTCTAGTCTTTGTTTTCAAGAGCAGATTCATTGATATGTGTGTGTATTTATTTTTTGCCCAATCCTGGGGCTTGAACTCAGGGCCTTGGCATTGTTCCTGAGACTCTCTGTGCTCAAGACTAGCTCTCTACCACTCTCTTTACCACTTGAACCACAACGCCACTTCTGGCCTTTTCTGTTTATGTAGTACTCAGGAATTGAACCCAGGGCTTTATGCATGCTGGGCAAGTACTCTACCACTAATCTACATTCCCAGTCTAACGTTATATATTTTTAAACTCCACTGAAGTGGATGCCTAGGAGTGGTATTATTGGGCCATTTTCATCATTTTTAAAGCCCTTCCATATCATTTTCTAAAGTAGCCACTCCATTCTACAATCTTATTAGCAAAAGGTATGGGTTCAGATTTCTCCACAAAATCCTCATATACACACATATGGAAGTGGAGGTGTGGCTGAAGTGGTAGAGCACCAGCCTCGAGAAGATAAAGCCAAGTGAGAATGTGAGGTCCTGATTTCAAGCCCCAGTACCTCCACAAAAAATATAGCCATATTAATGAATGTAAACCAAATCGCAGCGTGTTTTGGTTTATTAACATATCGCTGATGAGCAATGTTTTATATCTTGGCATGTACTTATTGATTATTCATATATCTTTTGTGGAAAAAGTTCTGTTTAGGTCTTTTGTATATTTTATTTAATTGTCATTTTACTTTTGTGTTGTAATCAGTTGTTAAATATTAGAGATCTAAGTCTCTTATTAAAAATACAATTTACATTTTTTTTTGCCAATAGTTTCCATTCGTTAGAAATTCCAAACAGTCTAGGTGAGGTTCTCTGCTTAGGGTCTCAAAAGAACAAAATCAATCTTGGCAGTTTGTGTCCTCATACAGGCATAAACCCTGAGAATATTGCCTGAATAACCCTGCTTCCCCAATTTAGTAGATAGATAGGAATGACCTGCCAGAATACAGTGTTCCTGGGCGAGTCTTGTGATAACTGGGGAGTGAACTTGTTCTTGAGCACATCAGATGTTCTCTTGGGTCTTCCTAAACATCCTGCCAAAGTGGGTCAGGGCTAGAAAAACTGTTGCTATTGTCAAAGCACTCACATTTCCATGACTAGGAAGGCCTGGGAAGATGACTTTAAGTAACATTTATAGTAACCTCATTATTTAGCTGATTCTTTCCCTGTCTATTCTAGATTAGAGTAAAAAAAATAGTAGGACTAATACTAAGACTAATAGTAGAACTAATACTAAGACTCTGTTACGAGGTCTGTGATCAGAAACCATAAAATAGAAAAGAAACCGTGCCCATTCATAAACTTATCTAATAATCTTTTCAAGAACACAGAATTCCGCATTCCAATTATTTTTTGTTAAATTTCTTTTGAAGTTTTGGCATCATATGGCTCAATTAGAGAGAATCACGTAGTTCTTTTTCTCATTGTTAATGTGCTTGCAATATTACCTGTATGGGATCTCCATGTGTTCCTGCTCCTACCTTTGCAAAGTGGTTTTAGGTGGATAATTTGTCTTTCATTTCCACAGATTATACTCTTAGAGGTTCACAGCCATAGAGCCCAGCCTTTTTTATTGCAATTTTTCTTCCCGAAGGCTTTGGTACACAAGGTCCTTGCTGATGTTTATGGCCTTGGCATTTACTGTCTAGCCTCCATAGATTCCTGGAGTCATCTCTGCATTTTGGACACTGAAAAGAAAAACTCTCTAACATTTTGAAAATGAATACCTGTTGTTCTCATCTGAGTAAGATGAGCCCAAACTTTAAGGAGATCAGACTTATTCTCTATAGAGAGTAGACTGGAAAAGAAAGGAAATCTTATTTGTTTTTATATGATGAATTCTGTGTAGAGACTAAACTTGTTATTCCTTAGAAAGTTAATGTGTCTTGCATGCTTCATTTCATTGAATTTTCAGAGGCAAATTTTTATCTTTCCATTATATAGACTAGAACAATGAGGCCAAAAGTAAGATGATTCAACCACAGTTTGCCCATCCAGGAAATAGAGCAGATCTAAGATGAGAAATAAAGATTGAGAACAAAGTGCATATTCTTTGTCATATTCCTCT
Source organism: Dipodomys merriami (assembly GCF_024711535.1). Lineage (NCBI taxonomy): Eukaryota > Metazoa > Chordata > Mammalia > Rodentia > Heteromyidae > Dipodomys > Dipodomys merriami. Next base: position 101,391,101 of record NW_027204492.1, read on the forward strand.
ACAACTAGAGCTTGCCATATCCCTTCAATATTTTTTTAAGCATGTAAATTCTGTGTTTTGAAGAAATTCACCTCCATGAGTTTGATATATTATAATTAGTGAGTACTCTTAAGAACTATTTCTTAAGGTGACATATGTAAAAAGTACATATGTTAAATTATGTATAAGAAGTAAAGCAAAAATAGCTATTTTATTTAACCACTATGATAGAAGAGAGATCAATAAGGAACCACCACCATGACTCTTCGGATTCGAGACATTACTGGTCAATGGCCATCGAAGTCAGCTCATTTGTTGACAGTATCCTTCAGCCTCGAAGAAAGATTACATTGACAATGACTGCTTTTGGGACACAGAGTAAAATTAACTTCTAGGTTATCCCCGTCAAGGACCATTAAGTCCTGAACTATGAGGGACACTGTGAACAAGTCATATTTTAACCTCCCATGAGCACACGGCCAGCAGGTTTCGCCCCCTCTCCTCCCTTCAACAAATCTGACCTTCACTGAAATTTATGTGAAAATGAGAAGGGAAAAGAAAGCTGTGGCCCTGCCAAATCCTGACGATGTTACTCATTTTAATTACTGGTATTTGGAAATTAAATGGCCTAGGGCTTGTTCGGCAATTTGTTTCAGGAAAAAAAAATGATTTAAGCAAGCCACAGAGTCTCAACATCTTTTTACAGCAGGTGTTGAACAAGGCATTCATTTTTCTTTTTACACAGTGTCCTTGTAAGCATAATAACAATTAGGAAGCGAGGCCTTCACATCAAAACCTCAGGCTCATTCTGACATTCTTCCTTTGGCTACTGCACTGCTTATACTTTCCTCAACCAGCTTTGGAAATGCACACAATTGAAAATTGCCTTTAAATAATCTCGTGTGTTGTAGACTTTTTGGTGAAGGTAAAGATTTTAAAGGATAATTTGAAGAGTCCTTTAAAGTTAACTCAATTGCTTTTCTGTCCTCATGTTCTATTCTCCAGCTCTGAGTTTAGTTAAAATGCCATCAATACAACATATCAAAGCAGTTTATAAGAAAAGAAGCTGTAAATGAAGTTTGATTTGAATACATGCATTGAAACTGTCCATCAGCTTATAGATCCACGCATAATAGATCACACCTGGAAAATACTTTAGAAACAATTTTTTTAATTCAAAAAAATGTATTGTGTAAGAACATAATCCAACAGTGATACTCACTAGACACTATGTTGGAAATGAACTTTACAACTTGTAGGGAGAGTCTGGAAGGGACCAGGAGAAAATGAAGGAGGGGGTAACACTGTTCATAAAGAAATGTACTCATTACATTACTTATTTAACTGTAACCACTCTGTACATCACCTGTTCAATACCATTTTTTAAAAAACCCAGTGGTTAGCCACATTACCTGGGCAGACCCTGGGTCTATTTAGTGTCTCTCAAACTTTGTGCATGTGATAACTGTCTGCCTTGTCGTCTACAGAGGAAGATAATTATGGTATTGTTATGAATTAAATGGATGTTGAGTGCATCATCCACACAAAAAAAGAACACTTAACATGAGATTTACTCTCTTGAATTTTAAGTGCAATATAATATTGTTGACTATAGATACAGGCTTGTACAGAAAATCTCTAGGACTTATTCATTTTTCTTAAGTGAAACTTTGTCACACTGATTTTTAATATATTTTTCTTAACTTTAAGTAGTCATACAATCAGTCAACAAATCAGTTTATAATTACAATGCATCTTGATTGATGTCACACCTTTCATATTTCCCCCATCCCCCTCAGCCCACCCCTCCACTAAATTTTCTTAATTTCCTAGGATATGCATTGAATATTAAGATTGTATTCTACCAGCTTCCTCTCTTCATTTATGCATTATCCCACCCTCTGACCTCCCTCCAACACCTTTATTTTTTTGATGGTCATGGGGCTTGAACTCAGAGCCTGAACATTTTCCCTGAGCTTTTTAGCTCAAGGTTAGTACTCTACCACTTAGAGCCACAGCTCTCTTATGGTTTTCTCGTGGCTATTTGGAGAGAAGAGTCTCATGGACTTTCCTACCTGGGCTGGCTTCGAGCCATAATCTTCAGACCTCAGCTGGGATTGCAGGTGTGAGCTATCAGTGCCTGGCTTCCCAACACCTTTTAAGTGCCAGTTTCCTGGTATTTACTTTGTTGGACTATTTTTCTAAGAAATTACACCATTTGAATTCTCCCCTGCAAACACCATACTTTGGTTAATACAGTTATGTACACTTGCCTACAATCCCAAATGCATTGACTTATGCATTTATAAATTAGTTCTAGCCTCCACATACGAGGGAGAACATGCATCCTTTGTCTTTCTGGGCTTGACTTGCTTCACTTAACATAATTTTTTCATGGCCTATTTATTTCTTTGTAAATGATGTAATATTCTTTCTAACAGATGAGTATAATTCCATTGTGTATACATGCAACGTTTTCTGTTCATCTATTGATGGGCATCTGGGTTGTTTCCATACCTTAGCTATGGTGAATAGAGCACTAGTGAACATGGTGATGCAGATGGTTTTACTGTATACTGATTTGTAATCTTTTGGATAAATGCCAAGCATGGTGTTGCTGGATTATAGGGTAATTCTATGTTTAGTTTTCTGAGGAATCTTTATTTATTTATTTATTTATTTATTTATTTATTTATTTATTTATTTATTTATTTATTTTTGGGTCCGGTCGTGGGGCCTGAACTCTGGGCCTGGGCGCTGTCCCTCAGCTCTTCAGCTCAAGGCTAGCAGTCTACCACTTGAGCCACAGTGCCACTTCCGGCTTTTTTTCTTTTTGCTTATGTGGTGCTGGGGAGTCGAACCCAGGGCCTCATGCATGCAAGGCAAACACTCTACCACTGAGCCACCTTCCCAGCCCTTCTGAGAAATCTTTAAACTGCAATCCAGAGTAGTTGAACTTTTTACCTTCCCACTAAGAGTGTGTTAAGGTTTCTTCTCCCCCACCCCCCACCACTACTGCATCATCGCTACCATCTGTTGTTATATTCTTGATGATGGCTATTCTAACTTAGGTGAGATGGAATCTCAATATTATTTTGAATTGAACTTCTTTTATGGCCAGAGATGTTGAGCATTTTTTCATGTGTCTAGTGGCTATTTTTGCTTTTTCTTCTGAGAAGTCTATTAGCTTGTTTGCCCATTTATTCTTGAAGGGTTTAGTTTCTTCGGCTCTTCTTATGTTCTGCATATTCTGGCCATTATCTGACCTGTAGCTGACAAAGATCTTCTCTCATTCTGTAGACTTTCTTTTTAGCTTGTTAGCTATAACTTTTGCTGGGTTAAAAACGTCTTAGACTAATATAATCTCGTTAATGTTTTTCTTTGATTTGCTGAGGTGTTGGAACTTTACTCAAAAAGTTCCTGCCTGGGCCAAGAAAAGTTCCTGCCTGGGCCAAGAAGTTCTAATGTTTCTCCTATTCTTTCCTCTGGTAGATTCATAGTTTCAGGTCTTACATTGAGGTCTTTGATCTATTTAAAATTGACATTAGTACAGGTGACAGATGGGGATTCAGTTTCAGCTTTCTGAATGTGGACATCCAGTTTTCCCAACACCATTTGTTGAAGAAGGTATCTTTTCTTCATCCTATGTTGTTGGATCCCTTATCAAATATTAGATGGCTGTAGGTATATGGATTTATTTATGGGTCTTCTCTTCCATTGGTCCTCAGGGCTATTTTTGTGCCAGTACCAAGTTGTTTTTGTTACTATCATTCTGTAGTAGAGTTTGAAGTCTGCAATTATTATACTTCCAGCACTACTTTTCTTTTGCCCAGGATTGCTTTTGTGGTTTAGGAAATCTTGTGGGTCTATATGAATTTTTGCATTTTTTTTTGTTCTCAGCAAATAATGGCATTAGCTTTTTTTTAAAAAGTTTTTTATTGTGAAAATACCGTATAGAGGGGTTACAGTTACATGAGCAAAGTAATGAGTACATTTCTTATCAATCATTGTTACCTCCTCCTTTGTTTTTCCCCTACCATCCCCCCATTGGCTTTTTGATTGGTATTTCATTAGATTTGTAGATTACCTTACAATTGTTCTATTCATGGTTACATTACGTGTTCATAAGGACCCAGGCTATACTAAAATGCTTTCTGTAGTTTTATCCTATGAGAACGAAGTGATGTTCAGTGTTAGTATTTGTTGAGACAGATACTAGTCAAAGGCCCAAATAACAATAATCATTTTGTAGTGTATGCTGGAGAAAATATGTTCAGTTGAAGAGCCATCATTTTCCTAGGAAGTAGGTGATGAGGAAATTGAGATAATAAAAAGTTAAATACCTGCTTCAAATCACCCATTAGTAAGAAACAGCATGGGGATTCAAACCCATGCACCTTTTCCTTATCCATTTCAATATCTGATTAATTGAGTTATTGAGTAATTTCTATGGAGCAAATGTCAGATGCCAGCAAGTTCTCTGAAGAAAACTAAGGCACCACTAGAGGCATCACTAAAGTACTGACTGTGACGAGATGGCCAGTCAATTTTATATAGATGAGTTTTACAAGGCCTGTCAGAGGAGATGAGGGGATAGCTTTAAGAATAAAAGGAGAGGGCCATGTGATACACACACACACACACACACACACACACACACACACACACACACACACACACAAAGACACACGAATGATTATCATGATAGATACAACTGCCAGTGTGTGATTCCTAAATTCAGAACCAGCAGAAAGTTTTTTTAGTAATTGCAAGGCCAATGCAGCTAATAGTTTAATGAATGTGATAGTAGGGGATCAGAAAATGAAATAAAGTCTCAGAACTAACCAGTCACCAAATCATATTAAGCCTGTAGGGCATTTTAACGATTTTCATTTCAAATTAGCAATGGCATGTATAACAATTTGTTTGTGACTATATATTTTAAGGTAATTGTGTGTTAGTATCAGCTTGTCTGTAAATATCTGAAGAAGAATGCAACAAGAAAATTGTTGGAGTCAATGTGGTGTGAGAAGAGTGTAATGTCAGTTGTGACAGCAGACTTGGGGTTTCGGGTGCGAATGTGCACAAATTATATTTACTGAGAAAAGTAAAGGCAATGATAAGAAATTGTCAGTTTATAAATAAAATTAAGGATTTCCTTGTAAATGAGAATTCTTTTTGTCAACTAAAAATGATAAAAATAAGAATTATTTAGTAGTTGACTTCAACAGAATCTATTTATCTGTAAACATAACATAAATACCTGTTAAACGATTTAGCATTGTCAAATTATTAAAATGTTCTATTTGCCAGTTTTTACTATCTTTATCTGTGTTTTTAGGCCCATCTTTAATGAGGTCTTCATTGTCTTCCAACTTCCACATGAAAACTTGTCCTTGTAGTAAGTTTTCTTTTTGTAAGTCTTATTTTCTTTGGGTAGTTGTGCAAAGGAGTTGCCATTCAATAGAGCAGTTTATTAATACAGTGCCTCTTTATCAATGTCACTCCTTTTTTAAAAATTTTTTATTTTTTATTGTGAACATACTGTACAGAGGGGTTACAATTACATGGGCAAGCTAATGAGTACATTTCTTATCAAGCATTGCAGCCTCCTCCTGTGTTTACCCTTCACATCCCTTCCCTGCCTCCCCCCGCCCCCCCACCCAAAATGTCACTCCTTTTAATATTCTCACTTCCCCCACTCCACCCCTTCCCCCACTTTTCTTAATTTTAGGCTTTGTGTTGAATTTTTTGCCATTTAACAAACCCATTTATGTATACAGTGCATCTTGATCTGTGTCATCCCTTCAATATTTTCCCCTTTACTCCTTCTTCCCTTATTTTTAATAGTGAACTATTTCTATTCATAAAAGCTTTTGTCACAATGGCTATAGCTCATCAGAAGACAAGGATCTAACTGCTAAGTGTTCTCATCTCTGGTGGATAGGCAGTTTCTTACACAATGAACTGTCCCCAAATGACACTATTTCTCTGGTAAAAAGCATTATGCAGATTTGAGACTCCTAATCTCTTTTTGTGTGTATACTGATTTGTGTAGATTGTGTGTGTGTGTGTGTGTGTGTGTGTGTGCGCGTGCGTGCGCGCGCGTGCGCATGCGCATGTGTGTGCCAGTGCCAGCACTGGCTCTTGAATTTATGGTCAAGATACTGTCCCTTAGCTTTTTTGTTCAAGGTTGGCCTTCTACCACTTGCCACACTCCCACTTCTGGCTTTTTCAGATTAACTGGAGATAAGAGTCTCTTGGGTTTGTTTACCCAAGCTGGCTTTGAATTGGGATTTTAGGTCTGAAACTCCTGAGGAGCTAGGATTACAGGAATGAGCCTCCTGGCTGTCCTAGGGTTTTTAACTCAGTGCTTCCTGTTTGCTAGTTAGGTGATCTGCTGCTTGAGCCATACCTCCAGTGTTTCTGCTGTGGTTATTTTTGAGAGAAAATCCCAGCCATATCTGGGATGACAGACATGTGCCATCATGTTCAGCTGATATGGGTGTCTGAGGAGCAATTTTGCCTCAGTTGGCCTAGAATGATGACCCTCCTGGGTCATACCCTCTTGTATAACTGAGGTGACAAGCACATACCATCACACCCAGCTATTGGCTGAGATATTGTGAACTTTTTGTCTGGGCTGGTCTAGGATTCCAGGTATGAGCCACAGGGACCCAGTTGAGATTCCTTTAAATTTATTAGCAAATACAGATTGTGTGCTTCGTTTTAGTCCTTTATCTTATCAGAAACTGTAGGGAATTTTCTAAAACAGATTATATGATTACCATTATTGAACGTATTTGTTTGATTTAAGTGAATGTCCAGATTTACATATGTATGTATAACTTTGAATAGAAAGGTAAATCCCTTTTATTTAAAAAACTCAAGCAGCTGGGAGGTTGGCTCAGTGGTAAAGCGCTTGCCTTGCGTGCTTGAGGCCCTGGGTTCGATTACTCAGCACCGATAAGCAAAAAAACAATCCAGAAGTGGTGCTGTGGCTCAAGTGGTAGAGAACTAGCCTTGAGCTGAAGAGCTGAGGGGCAGTGCCCAGACTCAGAGTTCAGGCCCACGACCGGACCCAAAATAAAAAAAAAAAAAAAAAAAAAAAAAAAAAAAAAAAAAAAAAACCCTAAAAAACTCAAGCAATTATTTGGAATGCGATTCAATCACAGGTGATATCTTTTCCTTAAAATGAAGGATGCAGGCACACTGCTAGTTAAATACGTGTGATCATTTGTTTTCTAATGGCTGGAGTTCTTTGTTTTCTGCCTGATTAATTAGTAGCAGGAACAGACTGGAAGGTAGGGAATGGATGGTTAGGCAAATTCTATACGGAGTTTATTCTTCAATATCCTCCAGCATTTAGCCATTAACATAATTAGGTAACACAGCTCCCTCATGTTTTACCATTTCTAAGAACATAATGGGTACCATTTTCACTTATTAACCTGCAGGAGAGTAAGTCATGTGAATATATATCCTTGACCTTGATTTTTTTTTCCTTTCACAAGTTGCCAATGACCACAAAGTAATTTATAGGGAGATATTTCGTACTAAGAGAAGCAGCAAAACTGAAATTTAGCTGATATACTCCCATTTGTCAGACAAACTCAATAATGCCTTTTGTTTGAGCCTTTAGATTTTGTTTTTATTTTCCTGAACAAAGTTTCTTTATAAAACGTTTTCAACATGACATTTTGTACTTCTCATTGTTGCAACAGGTCCACCTGAATCCTTAAACGATTTGTTTGTCCCCATCTCCTCCACATGATATACTGATATCAAATATAGTGAAAGCGGGGGTTACACTGTGGGGGAGGGACATACAAAGCAATAAAGGAATAATCTTATAAATGCATTAGAAATACATGCATGAAAGAAACGAAAACATTAAAATACATATTTAAGGGTTCATTTTCCTAACATCACATTATCTGGCCTTTTCCGCTTGACTCATGCCTATACTAGATATTGCAAATAAGGGAAACCATGTGTGGGGGGGGGGAGGGGGGTATAATTGGGTGGGGGGAGGGGGGTAAAATTGGGTGGGGGGAGGGGGGAGGCAGGGAAGGGAAGTGGAGGGTAAACAAAGGAGGAGGCTGCAATGCTTGGTAAGAAATGTATGCATTATTCTGCCCATGTAATTGTAGCCCCTCTGTACAGTATGTTCTCAAATAAAATAAAATACAATTTAAAAAAAAAAAAAAAAAAAAAAAGAAAAAAAAAAAAAAAAAAAAAAAAAAAAAAAAAAAAAAAAAAACGTTTTCAACAAATGTGTCCTTTACTCACAGCACGTTGTTACTAATCTGCAAGCAGGAGGTAATGGAGTTAAAGGATCATGAGATATAAAATGTAAGTGTTTATGATTTCTGTTCTGTTGAGTTGATGAGCCAGCACAATAACCTTTCAACCCAGTTTTCACCCGGATTTTGCAGCTAAGCTCATTTCCAATCCAACTATATTATGGTGGAGAATTCTTTCAAGAGTCTCCCACAGTTAACTTGCAATAATCCATCAGTTCACCTGTGAGGCTTTCAATTTCAGAAAGTACTTTTACCTACATGGTCTTCTTTGCTTCTCAGTACAGACCTGGAAAGTAGTTAGGGTAAATGTCATTGCTAGTAAATATCATTTTAAAGAGATGATGTACAACTGATATACAAGTAGGTTAAGTGATTTCCTGGAGGCCACCTGGTCAGTGAGGATGAGCTCAAAAGAAGAATTAAAAAATTCTAACTCTTTGCCTTCTGTGTTTTTATTTCATTATCAATCAAAATAAAGCTAGAAGTAGGAGCAGTCTACATTGCCTTTCTACTTTTGTAAGAGTATATGTACCTCAAACTGTATATTACTGGTGGTTTAGATGAGAAAAATAGTTAAGTAAACTTTCTTACCGTTATTTGGACATTTAGTACCATGAGTTCCGTATTACATAAAAATGAAAGCCCACTGGGAAATATTTCAGAAAATGCAAATGTACTGAAGAGATATAAAAATTTAAAGGTAAAAAAGTTAATTACTTCAGATGGGTTGATAAATTAATCGCAAAGGCCAGTCTTAATTTATAAAAGTTTTCTATGGATCAAAAAGTCTCTGCAGGATAAATGGCCTCACATCCAGTCTGAGTTAGTAATTTACAAGACAAGATAGGAAAAAACTAAAGTTATTATTTCCCAATTCGTGGTAAGTAGATTCTTGTTTTTCTTTCAGCTGGCAGTTTGACACCCAAGTAGACTCATGACATATAACTACATAGTTCAATTAAAGTTTTATTTACACATAGTCAATTTCAGAACACCATGCTCAATTTCTTTACTTAAAAGAATTATATTAAGCCAGGCACCTGTGGCTCACGCCTGTAATCCTAGCTCCTCAGGAGGCTGAGATCTGAGGATCGCAGTTCAAAGCCAACCTAGGCAGCAAAGTTGAGACTCTTACCTTCAATGAACCACCAGAAAACTGGAAGTGGTGCTGTGACTCAAAGTGGTAGGGCACTACTCTTGAGCAAAAGAGCTTAGGGGCAGAACCCAGGCCCTCAGATCAAGCCTCATGACCAACAGAAAAAAAAAGGATTATATTATTGTGAGCAAACAAATTTAAGTTTTAAAGCGTACATAAAAACATACTAAAGTATTTGAGGAATGAAGACATATCAAAAGTACAAGAATGAGCAGCTTTAAATGATGTTTGATTTTTCTGAACATTAAAACATGGGTTTTATTCATAATAAAATCTCAGACAATAGTATTGCCTAGGAATGCTAGTGACCATGTGAAGATAATGAACCTTTGCCATGCCTTGGACTGAAGTCTTTTGGCTAGGCATCTATCAATCTATGAAAATGCCTGTATCAGAGTCATTAATATTTGGGAAATTTGAAAAAGTTGATATGGGAATAAAGGTACAGAAAGTTATAAGATTTATATCTATAGAATCATCAATAGTGATTTTATAGGAATTTTGTAACTGTATATCTTGTGTGGACATACATATGATTTTCTATTTCTATAGCTCTATAGACTAGATTTGTATATTCCAAGATACACTTTATATATTCTCATATATTCTCTTTGTATGTATTCTCTCTGTATGTGTCTATATACACATCCACAATAACTTTTTTCTTTTATTTCCTTGAGATCTGTACTATTCCGAAAAAAAATTTCTATGAGAAATAACTTTTTAAATTCCTTTTACCAAAATACAAATGAAATTATTTACATTAAATTAGTTCTAAAATGTGTCCTGTAATCTGGGCAGGAAAGAGTATGGAGAACAGAAATATTTGTGAAATAAATGATGGTCTTGGCAAAGGAGGAAGCAGTAAGAAAGGACATAGCTATGGACTTAGCTCAAGTAGGAGATCACTAGCATAGCAAGCATGAGATTGGAGTTCAGTCTCTAGTACTACCAAAAAAAAAAAGAAAGAAGAAAGGCATTCCAATAAGGGGATTAAAATGAACAAAAGCACAAACATTTATGGAGAGCATATGGACACAAGTATTATCAGTACTGATTTTCTGTGTAGCAGAGTATTGATAAATCTTTCAGCTGGAAGAACACAAGACAATGCTTAGGATCTAACAATCTGAAATCAAATACAGTCTGTGATCTCTTACAAGTCATCATCCACTCAGAATCTCAGCTTTGCCATGCGTAAAATTATATGTTTGTTGAGAATTAAATACAAACATGTAAACTTGTAAATGTTAGTATAATTATTATGATTATGAAAACTGGCATTGGAGCAGAAGTACTTAGACTCGATGTGATAAGACATTTGTTGAGCAGGAAAGTGGCATAATTGCAGTAGTGCTTGAGAAAAATTACTCCCATTAGTGGCAGTTATGACAAACAGGCTGGATAAAGACCAGAGTCAGGAAAGCTAGTCATGAAACTACTGCACAAGTCTTGGGCGGATATGTCAAATTATAGATTATTATAATAACAAAGGAATGTGAAAGAAGGGACTCTAAATTCTGTATTGTTGTTATCATTGTGGATCTCCTCATTATAGACACACCAATGGCATATGTGATCTATATTGTACCAAAATTAAGCTTAAAATAGAAAGACAAGATGTGGAGGTATAAGTCAGTAATCCCTGTTACTCAGAAGGAAGAAAAAGGAGGATTGCAGTTTGGCCAGACTGAATGCATGGAAGAGAATTAAATGCAAAAGGATTCAGGGAAAGGCCCATGGCCCTGAGATCAATCCTTAGTGTAGAGGACAAAAAGGAAATGAACAAATAGCTTCCCTCTCCTACAAATTGATAATACTATCTTACTCTGTGTGTGTGTGTGTGTGTGTGTGTGTGTGTGTGTGTGTGTGTGTGTGTGTGTGTGTGTGTGTGTGTGTGTGTGTGTGTGTGTGTGTGTGTGTGTGTACTGGTTGTAAGCTTGAAAATAGGGCCCAAGTGCTGTTTCTGAGCTTTTGTGATTGAAGCTAGAGTTCTACCTCTTGAGCTACACCTCCATTTCTGGTTTTTGGTGGTGAACACAAACTTTAATAGTAATGACAGCTCCAAATTCAGCTAAATGAATTTCATATTTTAGTAAATATGAAATATGAAAGACAAGACTTTGAAACAGAAATCATTTACTGGTATGGTATAATGCATACCAATATTTATTGAATTAGCTGTAAATAATTTTATTTTATTAAGCCTTAAGTAGGCAGCTGAGATCATTTCACTAATCATCAATGTTCAACCAGGATGTCAGTGACTGTCTAGTGAAATTATAGGAGGCAATGATTGTATGTCTTCTTGGATACACAATTTTGAAAAATAGTCAAAGTAACTACTTTTTTATTGAGTCATGACATTTCTGTATATGTTTAAGAACAACAAGCCACATAACAAAGTGTTTCTGTTCTAGTTCCCATTTAGCACTCCAATTTTGAGTTTTTGTTTTGTTTTGTAGTTTGAACTCAGAGCCTTGTGTTTTCTAGGCAGAGCTCTGCAATATCTCCAGCCCTGGTTTTGATGACAACTTTGTTTCACTCAGGTGTACCAAAACTATGATCTACCTACTGTGCCCAGCTATTGGTTAAGAGTTTGATGAGTTTTTCTGCCTGAGCTAGCCTCCCATCATCATCATCTTGTTGCCAGCCTTCCAAGTAGCTATGGTTACAGGCATGAGCCACTGGTTTTGGGTCTTTAAAAAATATGAGATTGGAATGAGGAGATTTGTTCATGTCCTAATTCAGCCACTTATTGATCCTGTGACTTTCTGTGCTTGAGAGTTTTGTTATTTCCTGGAAAATGAATATTTTGTTTAAGGGTTATAGGTCTGATAATGAAGACCATTTACAGTCTTGAAATATCTCATATTCTCTAAGTTTCTAGATATTTCATACAGTTTGGCCAGCTGGTGGGATGCTTTTCCAAGAGGTCACTGGCCTGAGGAGAGAAGGATCAGATCACAGAGAAGAGCAAATGCATAGCAGGGAAGAAAGAAGGAAGTGAAGAAGAGAGGTAGGTGGGGAAGAAGGGAGAGAGACAAAAGGGGAAGAATGGAGGAAGAAGGGGGCAGAGCAAAAGGGGAGGAAAAGAAGAGATCTGGAGGGGAGAGAGACTGATTATAACATGCCTGTTAGGCTATCTTTCTTCCTTCTCTCCAATGTCATATAGCTTCAATGTCATATGTTTCCAGGAGCCTAGGGATGGGTAATAAGCTTTCTGGTGATGTTGATTCCTAGGTGCTTTCAGCATCCGTTGTTATATCTTTAATGCTTTGTACTTTCTATAAGGAACCAATTCATTCTAGTTTTTTACTTGTATGACTTGGTATGCCTCCTGTTTCCCACTAGGAGCTTGATAATACAGAATGTATCAGATCTGTAAGGTGAAGAAAGGACTCGAGTGGAAAACAGTGGATAGGAGACCAATTAAACACCCTGAGAGTCAAGTGACTAGTGAGAGTGAGAGTGAAAACAGAAGGTTTGGAAAAGAAGTTAAGGATAGTGAACTGAGTATTAGGGGAAAAGAAAAACATGGAGCCGTGGATGAGTCTCATTTGCTTTTCTTCAAGTATTAAGTATATTGTGTGATGCTATGTAATTCAGTAGAGAGTATAAGAAGTATTAAAGACTGGCAGAAATAACTAGTTAAATTGAAATCACTGAGTTTATAGTACCATACTATATTCAGCTACAAAGTACAATATATAGATATGAAGGTGAATGCAAAAGTTGAAACAAATATCTGGGTTATAGTGTTATATTGCCAAAGATTAAAATGAGGGAATGAAGTAGCATATAGGTGGTAGTTGAAGACAGGCTGGAAATAAAATAGCCTAGAAACATTATGGACAGTGTCCAGGAGTCCCGAAGACAGCCATATGTATTGTTCAGGGAAATAAAAGACGACTAAGAATTGCTTGTTTTTTTAATTTCTAATAAAAAAAAAAGATTGTGGGTGACTTGTTAGCTTGCCAAGGCAGATTCCATAGATGAACAGGGCAAAAATCGGAACCAGATTATTTCAAGAAGGAAGATAAAATGTCTGCTAAGAAATTCTGTTATAGAGAAAAGACAGATATGATATAGTTCTCATTTTACTAATTCTTACCCCAATGTGTTTTTTCTCTACTTTTTAGTTTTTAAAAACAATTCCTTTTATTTTTAGTTGCAGTCCTTTTTTTCACCAAATTTTACTTTCTCTAGCTTTACTTTGATATTTTTTTTCCCCGGAGTTCTAGAGTCTGGGGGCACTGTGCTTTAGCTTTTACACTCAAGGCTAGTACCTTGCCACTTGAGCCATAGGTCCACTTTCAGATTGTGTGTGTGTGTCTGTGTGTTTGTGCACACATGTGCACGCTTGTCTGTGCAGTTAATTGGAGACAAGGGTCTCATGGAATTTCCTAACCCAGCTGGTTTCAGAGCACAATTCACAAATTTTAGCTGCTGAGTATCCATGATTATGGGTGTGAGCCACTGGTGCCTGGCTTTCTGTTTTGTTTTAAGAAATGTGTCCTTTTATTTCTAGTTGCAATTCCTAATTTACCAATTCTTATTGACTCCAACTAATGCTAGAATATCACAGACTGTATACATAATTCGCAATTCCTAGCATTGCTTATATATTATTTATTTTGGCAGCACAAGTGATTGTAATCAGGGGCCATTGTCTATTTATTTATTTATTTATTTATCTTGTGGTACTAGAGGTTGATGTTAAGTTGTAAACTTGCCAGGCAAAAACTTTTCATACTGAGTCATGTCTTCAGGTCTTTGCTTTAGTTATTTATTTTTGGTGGTACTAGGGCTTTACTCATAGTTCTACACTTCCTAAACAGGCATATTTACTGCTGAGCTATGTCTCCAGTACTAATTTTTGCTCATCACTTTTAGATAGGGCTTTGTTTCCTGCCCAGGCTTGTATATGGGGAGCAATCCACCTAAGTACGCTTCCTAGTAGCTAGGATAGCTGGCTGGCTTCAACTCCAAATCCCAACAATCTCAGCCTCCAGGGAACTAGGATTATAAGAATGAGACAATAGTGCTCAGATTCTTTAGTTTGTTTGAGGACAGGATCTCACAGTTTTGTCCCAGTCAGTCTGGACTATGTTTTTCCTATTTATGCTTCTTGGGTAGCAGGAATGACAGGCACATATCACTATACCCATTGTTTGGAATGAGCATCTTAGTAACTTTATTGCCTATGCTAGCCTGAAACTGTTGTCCTGATCTGCATCTCTTGAGCAGCTGGCAAATTTCTTTTAAAAATCAACTTCCAGTTTTATTTAAATAGTGAACCTTTTGCACACAATCATATACACATAAGCTCAGTAACAAAAGAATAACCTTTCCATCATAACACTTTTGTTATTTGCCATAAGTGAATGTAAGGATGGAGCTCTGTTTAAGACTGTCACTTTTTCTGATAAGAATTGTTCTACTTCTGAAAATAAAACCTCCATTAAAACAGGTATAAGCTTAAAATTTATCACATTGAAAGGAAAACATTGTAGGCTGATATCCTGAGTGTGTGTGTGTGTGTGTGTGTGTGTGAGAGAGAGAGAGAGAGAGAGAGAGAGAGAGAGAGAGAGAGAGAGAGAGAGAGAGAGAGAGAGAGAGACAGAGAGAGAGAGAGAGAGAGAGAGAGAGAGAGAGAGAGAGAGAGAGAGAATGAGAGGTCCTACCATACTTGCTTCCTATATTACACATTGCCATTCTGTCAAGTCAAATCTAATATAAATGAATCACATTAATCAGAAAATGTGAATTTTTACATGACAAGCTAAAGGGGCATGCCATTTACAATTAGATTAGTGATCTAAAATTAGCTACTGACACAAGCAAGTATACATGGTCAATTTGCCTGCCTGAAACTGAAAATTAAATAAGACATATTGGATAATAGATAGCCCTAGAGGGGATATACAGCTGTAATTCACTCAAGTTGTTCCGTTGATGTCACAAGCTACCAAGGAATATTCAATCTTGTGCTCATTTTGAGATGCTTGGATTTAACTCAAGAAAATACTTGGATCAATTGTCCATTGATTTGCTTCTGTGAATACTCTGAGATACATACAGAAAGGGCATTCACTGTTGTTTCAATAGAGAAGCAAATTGAGATAGCAAACGAGAATGGTTCATTGTGAGATCAATAACTCATTATTGATATGTATCAGTACTCTTGAAATGGAGAAGCACGTCTTCATACAAAGCTATTTAAGCTTTTTGTACCTTCCTTTTAAAATGTATATTGTAAATATTCTCACATTACCCTTCGCATAAATTATTGCCAGTACTGGTCAAAATAACAGACAAATACATTTTGAGGAAATAAAAGTTTTTTATTTTGTTACTGCCATTATCATTACTTTAAAATGCCCTTAAGTTATTTTGTAAGGTTTGTTTTATAAATTGTGCATACCTGTAACTTGTGTACATCTGGGGAGGAGAGACTATACCATTAACAAAATAGAATTTACTTTTTCTAAAGAATCACCAAATGTCCATGTCTTATGACTGGCAGTAAAATGTAAGAGGTATAAAGTTGTGGAGAATACAACTTATCTTTACATTGCAGAGAAAAGTTTTTGCTAAAAGGAACAAATAATCGATAAAGCAATTTCTTTGTCAAATTATTTTTAGTTGGTATACATATTCTCATATTCTTTCTCACAAGTAAACATTTAAATTTGTTGCCAGCAAGTTTGTCATAAAGTGAATGCATTTCAAGTTAATTTTGTTTTCCAATTAACCTCCATTCTTTTGAGGGAAACCTGCTATATCATGAAAAAGCACATTAAAATTTTAACAAATCAAAGGCCAGGTGTGATGATGCATGACAATATCCTAGCTAATCACTCAGGAAGTGGATATCAGGGTGATCATAAATCAAGTTGAGACCCTTCAAAAAGTTAGAATGACTTCATTTCAGTTAATAAGCTAGGCTGGATGGCACATGGGAGCAAATTGGAGGATTGTGGTCCATAGCCTGGGGTTGGAACAAATCTTTATTTGAAAACCGACTAAAACTAAAAAGGCTGGGAATATGGCTCACTAACATGGTAAAGCAAGCATGAGGTCCTGAGTTTAAGCCTTAGTAAAGAGAGAGAACAAGAGAGAGAGAGAGAGATTGAGAGAGAGAGAGAGAGAGAGAGGGAGGTGGGAGAGAGAGGGAAGACAGGGAGGAGACAGAGAAGGGAGATAGGAAAGAGAGAGGAGAAAGAGGAGAGAGAGGTATAAATTAGAAAACTGGTAACATTTTAGAACTCATGTTCTTGCTCATTAATACTTTACAAAAGGCTTTATGCAGATGGATAATAATAAAAAATTCTAAATACTATTATATTTCCAAGAAACACAAACTTAAACCTTAGTGAAATACTATTCAGTTAAATGCACCAATTAGCATTCAGTATTGGTGAGGATCTGGAACAACTAGAAATTTGCATATAATGTTTGCTAATATCTATTAAAGCTAAATATAGTATTGTCTATATAATCTAGCATTTGTGCTCTTACAATTATACCTAAGAAATTTAGTGCAAAAGTCAGTATCAACAATAGCCTCAATTTAGGAACAGCTGAAATGTCAATCAAGACTAAAATGGGTAAATACTCTGTGAATAAATACTGATATAAAAATTAGAGACTACAAGCCGGGCGCCAGTGGCTCATGCCTGTAATCCTAGCTACTCAGGAGACTGAGATCTGAGGATCACGGTTCAAAGCCAGCCCGGGCAGGAAAGACTGTGAGACTCCTATCTCCAATACACCACTAGAAAACCGGAAGTGGATCTGTGGCTCAAGTGGTAGAGCACTCACCTTGAGCTGAAGAGCTGAGGGACAGCGCCCAGGCCCAGAGTTCAAGCCCCATGACCGACAAAAAAAAAGAATTAGAGACCACAACTATATAAAAAACATTATGGATTACTGTTAAAACATAATAATGATCCAAGACATAAAAATTATTATTCCACTTGTATGAGAATGTTGAACCAAATACATAATACCGGAAGTTAGAGCCTCATTTACCCTGGGAGTAAGGAATGGGTAGCCAGGTAATGAGAGAGCCCACTGTGGGGCATTGGAAATGTTTAATGTGTTGAACTGATTGAAGTACTGAATTTCTTTTTTTTTTAATTTAGTTTTATTTTATTTGTGAACATACTGTACAGAGGAGTTACAATTACATGAGCAGGACAATGCGTACATTTCTTACCAAGCATTGCAGCCTCCTCCTTTGTTTACCCTTCACATCCCTTCCCAGCCTCCCCCCTCCCCCCCAATCCCAATCCTTCTCCTTCCCCCCTTCTCCTCCCCCCCCCCCACCAACGTTGTAAAGCTCCTTTTGGACATGACAACTTGTACTTCTCATTGTTGCAACAGGTCCACCTGTATCCTTAAACAACTGGTTTTTCCCCATCTCCTCCACAAGTTATACTGACATCAAATATAGTGAAAGCAGGGGTTATGCTGTGGGGGAGGGACATACAAAGCAACAAAGAGATAATCTTATAAATGGGTTAGAAACACATGCATGAAAGAAAAAAACATTAAAACACACATCTAAGGGTTCATTTTCCTGACATCACATTATCTGACCTTTTCCGCTTGACTCATACATATACTAGATATTACAAATAAGGGAAACCATGGGACCTATGTTTCTTTGGGCCTGGCTTTTTTGTTTAACATGTCTTATTAATTTTATTTATTTTTTATTGCCAAGGTGATGTACAGAGAGGTTATAGTTACATAAGTAAACTAATAAGTAGATTTCTTGTCAAACTTGTTACCCCTTCACTCATTTTTCTCCTACTTTCCTTCCCCCCCACCTCCCCCCAAGATAGGCAGATCATTTCCAACAAATTGTTTTGTGTATGTTGCTGTTGCATTTGTTCCCTCCTTGTCCTTTGTTTTTACCATTCTGTTGTTCCTTCTCTGAATTTCTTGATGTGTGTTCAAATACTCATAGTTGTAATTTTAACATTTGTATACTTTAATGCATGTACTTTATACCCCAGTAAATATTTTTAATGAACAGACCTTTATTTTTTAAATTTTCAAACCGAACAGTAGAACATTTCTAAAATTATGTATTAACTCTGAAATATTTTCTTCCGATGAAACTCAAATCACCTGATATCCTTAGATGATCAAACATTTAAATTGATACACTGAAATAAAAAGTGAATCTCTTCACAGTATACAAAATATATAAAATACTAACAAAATTAAAATTTCCAGTAAGATTATACTTAAAAATTACAAAGAAGGTATTGCGTTGAATTTGTAGATAGCCTTGGGAAGAATTGCCATTTTCACGATGTTAATCTTTCCAATCCAGGAGCATGGGAGGTTTTGCCATTTTTTAAGTTCTGTGTTGATTTCCTTTTTTAAGATTTTAAAGTTTTCATCATAGAGGTCCTTCACTTCTTTAGTTAAGTTAATTCCTAGGTATTTTATTTTTTGTGGGGCTATTACAAATGGAGTTGCTTTCCTAATTTCAGCCACAAAATTCAACGCAATACCTATCAAAATTCCAACCTCATTCTTCAAGGAAATAGAAGAGGCAATCCAAAAATTCATATGGAAAAATAAAAGACCTCGAATAGCAAAAACGCTCCTCAAAGGAAAGAACACTGCTGGAGGAATATCAATACCAAACTTCAAACTCTACTATAAAGCCATAGTAATCAAAACAGCTTGGTATTGGCATAAGAACAGACCTCAGGACCAATGGAATAGAATTGAAAACCCAGAAATGAACCTACAGACCTATAGCCATCTAATCTTCGATAAGGGAGCTAAAACAATAGAATGGAAGAAAGACAACCTCTTCAGTAAATGGTGCTGGCAAAATTGGTTAACTACATGTAGAAAACTTAAGCTAGATCCTTATATATCACCCTGCACCAGAATCAACTCCAAATGGATCAAAGACCTTGAACTCAAAGCAGACACCCTGAAAACATTACAGGATGGAATAGGAGAAACCCTAGGTCTCCTTGGCTCAGGCCGAAATTTTCTGAATAGAGACCCGGAAACACAACAAATCAAAGAAAGGTTAGACAAATGGGATTGCATAAAGTTGCAGAGCTTCTGCAGGGCAAATGACATAGCTAGCAAGATCAATAGAAAACCCACAGATTGGGAGAAGATCTTTACTAGCCATACAACAGACAAGGGTCTCATATCTAAAATATACTTGGAACTCAAAAAATTAAACCCCCCAACAACAAATCCTCAAAAAAACAACTGCCCAATAAATAAGTGGGCGAAAGACTTAAAGAGAAACTTCTCTGAAGAAGAAAGAAGGATGGCCAATAGACACATGAAGAAATGTTCAACATCCCTAGCCATAAAAGAAATGCAAATCAAAACAACATTGAGATATCACCTCACTCCAGTTAGAACGGCAAAAATCTAGAACTCTAACAACAACAGATGCTGGAGGGAATGTGGACAGAAAGGAACTTTACTTCATTGTTGGTGGGAATGTAAACTTGTTCAACCACTTTGTAAAGCAGTATGGAGGTTCCTCAAAAGACTTCACATAGATCTCCCCTATGATCCAGCAATCCCACTTTTGGGCATTTACCCAAATGTTTACAAACAAGACCACACTAAAGCTACCAGCACAACTATGTTTATTGCAGCATTATTTACCATAGCTAAGATATGGAACCAACCCAGATGCCCCTCAGTAGATGAATGGGTCAAGAAAATGTGGTATATATACACAATGGAATTCTATGCCTCCATCAGAAAGAATGACACTGCCCCATTTGTTAGGAAATGGAAAAACTTGGAAAAAATTATATTAAGTGAAGTAAGCCAGGCCCAAAGAAACATAGGTCCCATGGTTTCCCTTATTTGTAATATCTAGTATATGTATGAGTCAAGCGGAAAAGGTCAGATAATGTGATGTCAGGAAAATGAACCCTTAGATGTGTATTTTAATGTTTTTTTCTTTCATGCATGTGTTTCTAACGCATTTATAAGATTATCTCTTTGTAGCTTTGTATGTCCCTCCCCCACAGTATAACCCCTGCTTTCACTATATTTGATGTCATTATAACTTGTGGAGGAGATGGGGAAAAACCAGTTGTTTAAGGATACAGGTGGACCTGTTGCAACAATGAGAAGTACAAGTTGTCATGTCCAAAAGGAGCTTTACAACGTTGGTGCGGGGGGGAGCGGGGAGAAGGGGGGGAAGGAGAAGGATTGGGATTGGGGGGGAGGGGGGAGGCTGGGAAGGGATGTGAAGGGTAAACAAAGGAGGAGGCTGCAATGCTTGGTAAGAAATGTACGCATTGTCCTGCTCATGTAATTGTAACTCCTCTGTACAGTATGTTCACAAATAAAATAAAACTAAATTAAAAAAAAAAGAAATGTACTCATTATCTTGCCCATGTAATTGTAACCCCTCTGTACAGTATTTTTACAATAAAAAATGAATAAAAATTAAAAAATAAAAAAAATTACAAAGAAGTCTTGAGAAAAAAGTAATTTAGTTTTTAGAACTTTGTTAGTATGACTATTCCATCTTGACACATACTTTCCCATGAAGAGCTTCATCAATTCAAATAGTTTGCCAACTATTTCTTGTGTCCTTGAAACATTTACTTCCCATTCAGTGTCATTAAAAAAAATCTTCATGAGGATCTTATTGATGAATACACTAGGGTTTCTCCAAACGTATTTTTACATGTGTATGTATTCAATTATGTAAACAGCTAAGACCCTTGGGAGCATTGTTGAATGGAAAAAAAAGAGACCCATAACCAAATATACAAAGTGTAGAATTTTCTTTGTATACTGGAGATCTGAAGCAATCAGGACCTAAATTCATCTGAAAACTAGTAAATAATGAAATGCTTGGTAGAATAATATGTAGATGGTACTAACTGCTTGTGTTCATAAATATTGGCCTATCAACTGATGACTTGAGAAAAATAAAAATAAGCCAAACTAAGCTTTAAAATGTGCCAGCTATTCTTTGAGTTTTAAAATAAGGTATATTAGCTGTGCATGAGGGTGCATGCCTATTATCCCTTAGGAGACTGAGGCAGGAGGACTGAGTTGGAGGTGGGCCTGAGTTAAATAGAGTTCCAGCTGGGTACCAGTGGTTCATACCGATACTCCTAGCTACTCAGGAGGCTGAAATCTGAGCATTGTGGTTTGAAAGCCAGCCTGGGCAGGAAAGTCCATGAGACTATTATCTCCAATTAACTACCAAAAGCACGGAAGTGGATCTGTGGTAACATGCAAAATCCTTAGAGGTACCACATAGGCCCTGAGTTTAAGCCTGAGGACTGGCACAAAAAAAAAAAAGAAAGAGTTCTAGGCCATTCTGGTCTATAGGGAATATTTGTTTCCAAATTTAGAAAATAAAATATCAAGAGATTAACCATGAACCTTCAGCTGGTATAGCACCAGGAACTAAATCTCAGGACAAAATGAAGACAAGAGTCCTTCCAAATACTAAATGTTTAAAAGCAGTGCTCTTCATTTTTAATCACACTCTTAATTCATAATATTTGGAATTATGTTAAGGAATTTCTCCAAAGAGAAATTTCTGTACTTCACATAACTCTTGTTCGTTTCCTTTGCAGGCAAATTATGTCTCTATAGCCCAGCCTCTAAATGAAAAAGTTCAGACCCAAAGGTGAAATTTGAAGCCTAGAGCTAAACACCTTGAAAGTAGCAGAAGTTCTTCACATTGTAGATGACTGATGTTTTGGAGGTCTGGAATGAGGAAGGTTTAAGCATAGCAAATCTGTGGATGAATTTAATTATGCACAGAAAGAAAAAAGAAGCAGAAGTTCATGCTCTAGGAGCGTTTTATGCAGGAAAAGAATTTTAATCACAAAAGAGTATGGCTGGGGCTGGGAAGGTGGCTCAGTGGTAGAGCGCTTGCCTTGCATGCATGGGTTTGATTCCTCAGCACTACATAAGCAAAAAGAAAAAAGCCAGAAATGGTGCTGTGGCTCAAGTGGTAGAGCGCTAGCCTTGAACTGAAGAGCTGAGGGACAGTGCCCAGGCCCAGAGTTCAGGCCCCATGACCAGACCCCCCCACCCCCCAAAAAAAGGAGTATGGCTTTCTCTGCTCATCTAATATGCCCTTGCATATTGCCCAAAATGCCAAGAAGCAGCTAGGACCTGTCATGCTTCATTGTTAGGCAAAATAAGAACTTGAAACACAATGAAAGTATTCAACAAAAGTAAACACCTAGAAACTGAGTCCTTGAAAATTCGAAGGCTTGCCTATTAGTACTGCTTATACATTTCTTTGTTTGTGGCATAGGTTGAATCAAAGTTTTAAAATGTATTTGAAGGGCTGGGAAGGTGGCTCAGTGATAGCGTGCTTGCCTTTCATGTGTGAGGCCCTGGGTTCCATTCCTCAGCACCACATAAACAGAAAAAGCCAGAAGTGGCACTGTGGCTCAAGTGGTAGAGTGCTAGCCTTGAGCTAAAGAACTGAGGGACAGCACCCAGGCCCAGAGTTCAGGCCCATGACTGACATAAATAAATAAATAAATAAATAAATAAATAAATAAATAAATAAATAAATAAATAAAATGTATTTGAAAATACAGAATACATTTCTGTGTTTTAAAAGATTAAATGACTTAAAGACTGAACAATGACAATTTCTCTTCTGTCTTTGTGTCTCCAGTCATCCTGTACATCTCTCCAGAGGCAATTAATGTTACCAGTTTCTTAAGGACTTCTCTGGAGATATTTAATGTCTATGAAAGAAAATGAAGACGGGAGGCACACATGCATGCATACACACACACACACACACACACACACACACACACACACACACACACACACACACACACACACACACACACACACACACACACAGAGAAAGGTTTTTGGCTGGGTGCCTAGCTACTCAGAAGGCTGAGAATTGATAGTCACAGTTCAAAGCCAGACCAGATAGAAAAGTCTGTGAGACTTATCTCCAGTTACACAAAAGCTTTCAACTTTTACACAAATGGTAGCATGCTACATGAAATTACTCTGTACTCTGATTTGGCATCAGTATATTCTAATAAAAAGCCTGTTTTATTTTTTCTTAACCTTTTATAATTGTATTTTCCTCTTTTCTCTAATTACTGGTCTCATTAATTGTGGTGGGTCCTATTGATAACTCCATTCCATAGTTTACAAACTCTTAAGTTTTTAAAAGAAAATTCTCTCCCCCTTTGTGTGCTAATTATCACTAATTCTCCACCTAGTCTCCAATTTCGTCCCTTTTGCTCCATTTTAGTGGAGGTTACAATGTTAAGTCTGCTCTACAATAAACAGTGAAATCTTAGTGTGACTTGTAAAAAAATGTCATTCTTCTTGGAAATTTATTGTGGTTTGAATTCCACCAATTCCTTCTGATTATTGTCAGTCCACCTGCCACCTAGACATCTAGCCCCTCACTTAAAAATCTGACTCCAGGTTTTTCTCTGATTTAATTCCTAGAGATATCTTATATAATTGAATAGACTTGAAATTTGTTTAGCTGCTTATTCATAAGCCCATAATCAGAAATTACTTTTCTTCAGCTCTCTATTTTTTTAATGTTTTCTGAAATTTTAAATTGGCTGATACTGGAACAATATTATTTAATATTATACATAACCTTCCCAACCCCTTACTTTCTACCCACAATTTGCTGATTTTTGTCCCTTTTACCACTTTTTTTTTCTCCTTTTACCAGCTTTTACCCATGATAGCTTTCCTCTGCTAGAGATAATTAAATAGACTCACACACAGTGGTTCCATGCACAGTTGTGGTCTCCAAAAGTGTCTGGGTTCCCACATACAATTGAGTTATTTCTTCTGGTTGATATCTTTTTCTTCCATTCCTCTCAGTTATTGTTGCTGAACTCCAAAACTTACATTGTGTCCTTCTGCAAACAATTGCAGATTTCATTCTCAGTAGATGACCTTGACTTTACATCAGTAGAAAACAGAGGTCATTGGGCCATCTCACACCATTTCTCTGTAAATATCTATTAGTTTTTATATCTGTCTTATTTGCGATACTAGGGCTTTGCACATTCTAGGCAAATGCTCTTTCTCTGAGCTATAGATCTGATTCTGGTTTTTACTTTCTTTCCTTCACTCTAGAAGTCTCCAATGTCCTTACCAGTTCATAGTCAATTTATACCTTTTTGCTCAAGGCAGTTTCCCTCTGCATCTGTCCTATTTTTGCCCTGACAATCATTTCTCCCTCAATCTCTTTATTTAATATGGCTCTCAACTCAAAAACACTTAAAGGTCCTGTTATTTTAGAAATCACTTAGACTTGTACCTCATTCAACTTTCATCTATTTTCAGATTTTTTGAAACAACAGAAAATCTGACTTTCTTGGGCTTTTCATTTTAATTTTACACGATGACCTTTAAGTATGCCTTCCTCTTTCCTCTCCTGAAATTACGTTCCCCAAGATACATTATAATCTAGTTGCCAAATCTGATAAACATCTATCAGGTGTGTGTATATGTGTGTGTGTGTGTGTGTGTGTGTGTGTGTGTGTGTGTGTGTGTGTGTGTGTGTGTGTGTGTGTGTGTGCCAGTCTGAAGGCTTAAACTCAGTGCCTTGGCACTGTTCCGGAGATTTTTTTCTCTCTCTTTTAGATTTTTAAATTTTTATTATAAAGTTTATGTACAGATTAGGTTACATTTACATAAGTCAAGTAATGAGTATCTTTCCTTTTGCACAATGCCACCCCCTCCCTTACTCTCTTCCTGTTTTTCCCCTTCTGACTTCCCTCCCCTCTAAGTTGTATAGTTCATTTCCAACATAGTGTCTAGTGGTTTCACTGCTGAATTGGTTCACCCTTTTTCCCATGGTTTCTGTGATTCCCTTCCCTTCCCCAAGTCATATAAACTTTTTTTTTCATTTTACTTTGTTTTTATTTCAACATAACAAACAGTTAAAAAGTTAACAAGATTTATTAGCATTTCCAATGCTTACAAAGAAAAATGACCTAAAAATCAATATAGCCGGGTGCTGGTAGCTCACACCTGTAATCCTAGCCACTCAAAGCCAGCCCAGGCAGGAAAGTCTGTGAGACTCTAATCTCCAATTAAACTGGAGAAAACTGGAAGTGGCATTGTTGCTCAAGTGGTAGAGTGCTAGACTTGAGCTGAAGAGCTGAGGGGCAGTGCCCAGGCCAAGAGTCCAAGCCCCATGACTGACAAAAATAATTAAAAAAGCAATATAAACTTATATAGAAGACAAAAACAGCAACAAAATATAAATCAAAGAAAAGAAAAAAGGGAAGAGGGAAAGAAAAGAAAAAAATAACCACCAATAGTGCAATAAAAAAATCCTCTTGCTTCTGTTTCTTGGAGTTCATTTTGATAAGCATCATTTTATATTGTCATATGCATATAAGTATTGAACCCTTGCCTTCCTCTCCTAAGAATATCCTCCTTTGTTCTCATGGTGTGACTGTTTAGACTGCTGTTTAATTGATCTGTCCCTGAGATTTTTGCTCAGGGGTTGTACTCTACCACTTGAAGTACAGTTCCACATCTGGCTTTTTCGTGACTAATTGAAGATAAAAGTCTTACATCTCTTTTCTTTTTTGCCAGATTTTGCTTTAAACCACAATCCTCAGATCACAGCCATCTGAACAGCTAGGATTTCAGTCTTTTATAAATGAACTTGTCCCTGCTTTTGACACTACTGATTTATTTTTTATTCTAAAATGTAATATATATTATGATTATGAAAACAATACTATGAAATACTTGGAAAATATAGAGAAAAAGAACATTATGATAGCATTAATTGATGATAATAACTGTTAAAATTATATAATACATTCTTGTATATAGGACAGAGAAAGGTAAGTAGACATAGGTATATGCTTTTTGAGATTTTTTTTTTTACTGTGAAAATATCGTACAGAGGGGTTACAATTACATGAGCAAGGTAATGAGTGCATTTCTTATCAAGCAAACCTCCTGGTTTGTTTCCCCTTACCATCCTCCCCTCCCAAAGTTGTAAAGTTCGTTTTTTGACATAAAGTCTTGTACATCTCATTGTTGCAATGGGTCCACCTGTATCCCTATTTAAACAATTTGTTTTTTCCCTTCCCCTCCACAAATCATACCAACATCAAATACAGTGAAAACAGGGGTTATACCGTGGGAGAGGGACATACAAAGCAACAAAAGAAATCATCTTATAAATATGGTAGAAACAATTGCATGAAAGAAAAAACATTTGAATCCTTATCTTGGGGTTCCTTTCGCCTAACACCAACTTATATGACCTTTTTTGCTTGACTCGGACAAATACTAGTTATTGCAAATAAGGGAAACCATGAGACCTATGTTTCTCTGGGCCTGGCTTACTTCACTTAATATAATTTTTTCCAAGTCTTTCCATTTCCTAACAAATTGGGGCAATATCATTCTTTCTGATGGAGGCATAGAACTCCATTGTGTATATATACCACATTTTCTTGTTCCACTCATCTACGGAGGGGCATCTGGGTTAGCTCCATATCTTAGCTATGGTAAATAATGCTATGCAGGCAAAGTTCTGTGCACTAAACTTTACCTGTCTTTTTATATATCAGATTAAGAAAATGTTTCCATATACTCAAATAATTTTGAAGATTTAAAAAAAATTTATTGAAGATTCTTATAACTACTGTATGATAAATGAATGAAGGGACGAATTCACATTAATTTAGTCATTTCCCTACTATTGAATATTTGACCCCATTTATCTTGCCTATTATAAATTAAAGTGTTTTATATATCTTCATTCACAAATCTTCGACAATTTCTTTGGCATATATTTCTTTAGAAAAAAGTATTGTAAGAGAATTATTGGGTCCAAGGAAGTAAATCTCAAGGCATTGTCACCCAATGCTGAATTGACTCCCAGGAAAGTAGTGGTGATTCACTATCTCATTTACAATGAGTGTGATTACTTGTTTTTCTTTTTGTCTGAACATTTTACTTTCTTTCCATTATAAAATCATCTAGTCTCATTCCACAATAGTATTACCTTTTAGTTCTCTCTGTTTTTTTTCCAGATGGTATAACCTTGTCCCCTTGTTTGAGTTTATATTCTTTGTTGTTGGTGGTCATGGGGCTTGCTCTGGGCTTGGGCGCTGTCCTTGCAGTCTTCAGTTCAAGGCGAGTGCTCTACCACTTGAGCTACAGCGCCATTTCTGGTTTTATTGGAGATGAGTCTCACGGAGTTTCCTGCCCTGGCTGGCTTTGAACCGCAATCCTCAGATCTCAGCCTCCTGAGTAGCTAGGATTACAGGCTTGAGCCACTGGCGCCCAGCTTGCCTGTTAAAATTAATAGCCCTCTGCCCCTTTCACCTTATTGTTTCCTAAGGTTAATTCTTGTACTTCAATAGATTCAAAATCCTCTATTATGCTGAACATTTAAAAATAGAAGATATTGGACTCTTTTTTGGATAGGACCACCGTAAGGCATCACTTTTCTGATATTCTCCAATTAATAAACAAGTCATTACGTGAAAAAAGATGTGTTGGTAGGAGGACCAGCCAAGAAGCCAAGTAAATTAAAAACCATGATATGGTACAAAAACTTAGGGCTGAAACTTTTATTTCTTCTAGCCTAGAATATTAGTGGAATTTATATTCTAATTTCTATGTTTGTATACAATTGAAAAAAGTAGGAAGCTATATAAAGATATTCAAAATATGAAATCATATTACCTTCAAGCTGGAAAACACAGATGAGACATACATTTGAATGCCTTCACTTTGTTACTTAACTGACTGTGAGCCAGATGTGCTGTATGACAGAATCAAAGAAGTATGGTTAGAAGTACAGATCACTGAAATCCAAATCTTCAACCAGGTGTCACTGGTTTATGCCTGTAATCCTACCTACTCAGGTGGCTGGTAACAGAGGCTCACAGTTCAAAACCAGTCTGAGAACTGGTGTTTGAGATTCTTTTTCCAAAGTAATCAGCAAAAAGCAGGCTGGACACATGATTCAAGTGGTAGAGTACCAGCCATCAGCAAACAAGCTCAGGGAAGATGAGAGTCATTAAGTTCAAGTTTCAGAATAGCAAATTCAAAAGTACATCTAACTCTTATTCTAATATATATTTCACTACCTAAATGTTTCCATATGTTCTTGATGCTAGTTGTCTGACAAACCTTTATAAAAAGTTATACAAAAGTAAAATCTGAGAAATCATGTACCCCTAGATCATAACCTTTAAAGAATCATTAATGACAATCTTATACTCCAGGCACTTTTGTATTTGTGAGCCAATTCTTCCATAGAAAAATAATAAAAAAAAATACTTAATTGGTATACAAAGTGATATAATCAACTGGATTTATTATTATTTCCATTTTTGTTCTTATTTTTAAATACACGATTTTGAGGATACCTAGAAGTATTTTAGTCCATAGGTAATGTGCCTGTGATTAAAAAGTGATAAAGTCACATGTACAAGTCTTGCTCATAAGACTTGTAAACAGAGAATGTGTTTACTTTTGTTTCACTTAGCACTTTCATTTTTTTCTCATATGGTCCTATTACCATAGCAAAGCACATGGTGTTCTATAGAACTAGTAGGGGAAAAATTATTCTCCATTCTCAAGTTGCAGTAATAATTATTCTGCAGACATGTAGATTGTGATGCAAAATCAAGTTATTCTGGACTTGGCTAAGGTTGAGATCTCTGAATTAGCTGGAAATACTCATACAAATTCTATTCAAAATGTTTTATAGCGCATACAAGCACATCAAATTCTCATATCATTCAGGATGTACGGAATATTTGACAGTTTGATTTAACACATCATTTTAGTCCATGGTACTGGCAATACACCATTAATTCATGCCTTTGCCTCATAAGATAATCCAATACAATTACAATAATATTACAATAAAATATTAAATATAAACCCAGATTTTCAGAAAATGAGTAATAGAAATTTCATGAATTTAGAAATGCTAGTATTCATTGTATATAGTGAATACTTTAACAAGAACCATCTTCTCTGTGCTTTTAGGATTCTTTTGGCCATATTGACATGGAACAATTAATTAGTGTCTGAAATGCCTTTGCTAACTTAATATTCCTTTTAAGAAGACTAAATTTTTGTTGTGAAACCTGAAGATAAGTTACGAGCTTGTAATCAAATATACTTTTAAAGAGATCCAGTGGCATATTAGAGCCAGGCAATGAGCTGGGATAGGATAGATAGGCTAATGCCACATCGACAAATAAGCAAATACAAATCCCCATGATTTAACTTAAGATTTATGTTTCACAAAGTCTGCTAGCTTGTTTTGACTTTGCATTTCCATCAATTGAACATGAGCACTCCTCCATAATTACTGTGAAAAGAACCCTGGAAGGTCAGAAACTGGCTGTAAAGTAGTTTGGTCTGTAAGTGACAGCTAATATTTCTGCTCACAATCTATAGGACAGACCTAATTATGTGGTCCTCCCAAGGTGTAATACTCCCGTGTATCTAGAGGGAGGATAGAAGTGGATGTGGAGGAGCACAGATGTTTCTACCCCATTAGTTTTTAGATAAAAGTAAATGTATTTTGCTTGCCCAAACACCCAGGTCAGAATCAGTAACAGTTGATAGGTGGTCTTTCCTCTCCATTCAAAAAATCCTAAAAATAGTAGATTCAGTGTTAAGTTTTCTATATGAATATTGAAGTTAATTAACTATGGATGTATGATTTTAAGCTTAAAATGATGACAGCCTTAAGGTGAGCACATTATTATCAGAAAGATAAGGACAATAGCAACTCTGAATTTGTGAACTTACCTTCCCACTACAATATGATATTTAGCATTTTTATGGTGACACAGTCCAGACTTGCTATGTCTAGACTTCTCAATGTAAGAAACCCTTATCAAGATCAACTAGGGTTATTACCAAAAATACAAATACTTAGCCCACCTACAGAATTACATGTTTGGAGTTAGACAATTGCATGTTGTCTTTAGAATTACTATGCACATTGTTGCTTGATAATCATTGACACTAAGGAACCATTGACCTAGAGGTGAACAGTGCTGGGTAAAGGAAAATAATAGGCATCTTTGAAATAAAAATGTAGAATAGAGCGTCTTGTCTTGAGGTTTCATTGGTTGAAAGTAAGAAGATCTGATTTAAATCACGTTATTCTTGATCAAGGAAATCTCAACATTTAGGACTCCCATGGGGGTACCCCACTGTTAATACAAATGGCATATCTTTTCACTCATAAACTTGAATCTAATTTGACCACAAGCTGATTCAGGAATCTTGCATTTTACTTTGAAAATTTATTTTTTACCTTTTGCCTTTTCTAAGTATCTCTATTCCCTAGATGGTCTCATTCAGTCTCACTGCTTACAATATCTTCAAAATTTAAGTGCAAATACCTCTAGGTTAAACTTCCTTGCTAACTCTAGACAACTTCCTGCTCAACATCTCCATTCACATGTCAAGCAGGCTTTTTGATATTAAAATTTGATATTTAAACTTTGATCTTCTGATAGTCTTTCCCCACATATAGTCTCCTCATGGATTCTTTCATCATTTCATTCTATGTCGGTTTAGGCTAATGCTCTTAGCATCATAGTTGACATCTTTCTCATACATACACGATACAGCCTACTGACAATTTCCCTCAACTTTGCTTCTAAAATATACCTAGGATTTAACCACTTCTCACCTACTTTCATGGTTACTGCCTTAGTCTAAACCACCAGCATTTCTACTTGCTTACTTATAATACTGTCCTAAATGGTTTGTTTGCTTCTTTATTCTCAGGCCCCCTTTAGTCTATTCTCAATGTGACAATGTGACGGCTAAAATGATAGTTAAAACATTATGACAGATCATAGTTCCTCTTACTACAAAAGGTTCCTCTCATAATTCAAAGGAATAGACAAAATTCTTCCAATGGTCTGCAAACCTTTGAATAAATGACCTCTCTTTTCAAAATAAATTTCTTTTTATATTCGCTCTAAATTCACACATCTACTCTTTTTCATCTTTTAAGAACACAAGCCATGGTCTTCCTCAGCATATCTATATCTACCATTCCACCTTCTTGGTTGCTGGGTTTCCTTCTGATTTTTGTTCAAAGGTTATTTTCTCAACAATTTCGTCAGTGGTAATCATGCTTTAATGTCATCATATATTTGTTTTTCTCCTTAGCACTTATCAGTATAAAATTCACTGTGTATTTTTAAGTCTTATTTAATATCTGCTTTTATAGCATCAGATTTAAAGATTCTATATAAAAGCTTTTTAGGAGCCTTTGTACATTATCTATCTCAGTATTGAGAATGGTGCCTAGCACATGCAATTATTCAATGACTGTGTTTTAAAAATGAATATCTATCTTCTCATGATACCTATTTGTAGATTCATACGATTCTACCCATTTTATTGATGATTTATGAGCTTCTATTTTCATGGGTTTCCTTATATTTTAAATTGAACCTTGTCACTCAAAATTGTCAAAATAACACAGGGTGAAGCAACACAATGTGAACATGCTAACAAGGAAGATATAGTAAAGTGATAGAAATGGAAAATAACAAGTAAATTTGAGGTATATGGTTATGGTAGTCAGCCTTTAAAATAGTTCCCACTGACCCTTGCCTCCTGATATTTTCTTTAGTGTAGGCTGAACCTATTGACTAACCTCTAAGAAACAGAAGCTAGCAAAAGTAAAAGTATGTAATTTCCAAATTAGGCTACAAAATTAAACTTGCTTTTGTGTTGCTTGTGTTCTGTCACTTTATCATACTGATTACATAAAATTCTATGTTATTAGATACCCTGTAAGAAAAGAAGTCTGTATGATTAGAGAAACCTCTCCCAACAGATAGTGAACTAGGAATGTCAATAAAACTGCCTGAGAGAAGCTGA
Organism: Dipodomys merriami; assembly: GCF_024711535.1. Lineage (NCBI taxonomy): Eukaryota > Metazoa > Chordata > Mammalia > Rodentia > Heteromyidae > Dipodomys > Dipodomys merriami. The sequence continues at coordinate 101,423,474 of NW_027204492.1, forward strand.
ATCTTTCCTACAATCAAAAAGGCTTTGAAGCCTGGCTCCGGTGGCTCACGCCTATAATCCTAGCAACTCAGGAGGCTGAGATCTGAGGATCACGGTTCGCAGCCAGCCTGGGCAGGAAAGTCGGTGAGATTCTGATCTCCAATAAACCACTAGAAAACTGGAAGTGGCACTGTGGTTCAAGCAGTAGAGAGCTCGCCTTGAGGTGAAGAGCTGAGGGACAGTGCCCAGGCCCAGAGTTTAAGTCCCACGACCGACAACAAACAAACAAACAAACAAACAAAAAACAGGCTTTGGGCTATACCTCTCTCCTTCAGAGTCTTGAGATAACTGCAGTTCAGATCTATTTAAGTCTAAGAGACTTTGAGTTAGGGGAACAAGCTAAGCCATCTCAAGTTTCCTGACCCACACAACCTATGGAGTAGTAAATGTTTGCTGTTTTAATCCACTAGATTTTTGAACATTTTTTTTACCCAACCATATATATGTAATACAGTGGCCATATAACAAAATATATTTTATTTTTATATGTTATATATATATATATGTATATATTTTTAAAAAATGTCTCAAGGAAACATGAATGTGTGGTGATAAATAAGTGATCATTTTGAGGAAGGACCCATGTAGTATTTATTGAGCTGGTTGTAATTATTTACTAATCCCACAAGTAGTTTATTAAGAACCAATTCAGCAATAGGCAAAAATTCAAAGATATGATAGAATGAATGATGACTGTGTGTCTACATTAGTGGAATTTATAGTGTAGGTTGTGTGTAACAGGGGACAACCATCAAGTCCTGAAATAAATGATTAGTAATTTCAGCAAAAAATAAAAATAAAAGTGAGTGATAACTTCTAGGCATACTGGCCATTTAAGAGAGGATACTTATATTGAAGGTCTATGCATTTGTAGCCATGGAGGTCAATTCCTATTGACAAGAAAGATACAGCAGTGCAAACAACTCTGCATAAAATATATACAGATGAAGAAATAGGAGAACTGGGAATAAGTATATACAAAAGAGCTAGATTGAGTATATTGTTTTGGATTTTATTTTAAATTCAGTGGAAAGCCCTTAGAGAGTTGAAACAGGAGAGTAGAATGCCTTCCTTTAATTATCTGAATGGTCATTATGGCTTCTGTGTAGAGAGTGGTTGTGGTAGATCGGGTGTTAGGGTACTGACAGTGGAATGGTATCATATGGAATCAATAAATGATCAGTCTACTCAACCAGGACCTAATCACTCCTTGGTTACATTTATCAACAACAGAGCACAAAGCTACCAAATATTTGCCTGCTGGAAGAGTGAGACTATGGAAGACTCATAAATAGTTCTTGTGTACTTGTCAGTACAACTTGACTGATGGGAAAATTGATTTATACATAGGGTGATGTTGAAGAAATAAAAAGAAGCCAAATTTTCAGTCAATCCATTTTTTTCTTAGGGCAGGGCCAGACTTACTTCTTTTATTAACCAAAGGAACATTTAAAGATACCTTAGACATAATGTTTTATATAACTCCTCATTTCTCACAATTAAAATGTGATTTCGATGGTTTCAAAACAGCTGTTAGCATTTTCTTTTAGTGTTTATAAGATTTTTATGACCTTGAAGACTCACTCTACAGAACAATAAACAAATTAATGTTAAGCATAGTCTCTCTTAACCTTGGTAATAAGTATTGCACATAGAAATGGTTATTTGACTACATTTATGTCTATTAGGATTGTAAGTAAAAAATAAATTACAGTAAGAGAGATAGTCTGTTGATTGGTCTTAATTTAAATGAGAGAAAGAAGGATAATGATGAAATGTTTCATGGGATGGGACAGTAGAAATGTTTACAGTTGTTCATTGATAAACTAGTAGCTTGATGCTGACTCATTGTCTGAAGGTGTAATGGAAAGTGAGATGAGAAAAAGGTTGAATAGGAAGTGGACACAAACTTGCCACATCATCAGTGTACTTAAAGCAAGAGCACTGAAGTCTGGAAACATGACTTTATTGTAACTTTAGCCCTTGGGTAGGGAAAATAAAGACTAAATTTGTGTACCTTTGAGTACATGTCAGAGGATAGATGTTATACAAATTCCCACAAATAGTGGCTTAAAGCATCCATAACTTATTCTTTTTCTTTTGGTCGGTCATGGGGATTGAAATTTAGGACTGGGCACTGTCCCTCAGCTCTTCAGCTCAAAGTGAGTGCTCTACCACTTAAACCACAGCGCCACTTCCGGTTTTCTTGTGGTTAATTGGAGATAAGAGTCTCACAGACTTTCCTGCCTGGGCTGGTTTTGAACCGCAATCCTTAGATCTCAGCCTCCTGAGTATCTAGGATTATAGGCATGAATCACTGGTCCGGCTGACAGTAACTTATTCTTTCACAATGCTGGAGGTCATTAATCTGAAATGAAAGTGTCAGTATGGTTCTGAGTCTGTCCCAAGCCTCTTTCCTAGATTCTAGATTCTTAGTGGGTTTTGGCTTGTTGACACAACACTTTAATCTCTATCTGTCTTCCTATGGCTTCTTTCTTATGACTCTATGAGTCTCAAAGATCCTTTTTCATTCTAATAACACAATCAATCCCTCTTTGGATTAAGACTCACTCTCAAAAGCAGTTTGCACTCATTTTGAGATTGTTAACTTCAGGTGCAAAGACCCCAAATAGGATAACATTCACAGGTTTTGAGGGTCAGGACTTGATATATCTTTTGGGGAGATAGAATTCCATCCCCTACGATGGCATATAAAAATGTTTATGTTTGAGAAGCATGCTATAGATATAATTTGGTAGGATGAGTAAATTTTTTAATCAGAAAATAAGTATCTATATGAGCATATTCAGAAAATATTCACAAAAGAAAATAAAATATATGATGTAATCATTTATAGTCTAACAAAAAAGAGCTTTTTTGTATGCTGGACCTGGGGCTTAAACTCAGGGCCTGGGAACTGTCCCTTAGCTGTTTTTGCTCAAGGTTAATGCTCTCCTACTTGAACCAAAGCTCCACTTCTGCATTTTTGGTGGTTAGTTGGAGATAAGAGTCTCACAGGCTTTCTTGCTCTGCTGGCCTTCAAACTGCAATCTTCAGCCTCCTGAGTACCTAGGATTACAGGCATGAACTACCAATATCTATCTTTCAAAGACCATTTTTATTTGACCATTAAAAGAACTGTTTTTGTCAGGTCTGTTGGCTCATGCCTGTAATCCTACCTACTCAGGAGGCTGAGATCTGAAGATTGCTGTTCAAAACCAGCCTGGGCAGGAAAGTCCCTAACACTCCTATATCCAATTAACTGCCCAAAATCTAGAATGGGAATTGTGGCTCAAGAGATAGAGCACTAGCCTTGAGCAGAAAAGCTCAGGGACAGTGCTGAGGCACTAAATTCAAGCCCTAGGACTGACTGACTCACACACACACACACACACACACACACACACACACACACACACACAAGAGAAAAGAAAAGAACTATTTTTGGTAGTACTCAGGGCTTAATGCTAGGCTGGTATACCACTAAGGCCATGCTTCTAGCCCTGAAAGAATTATTTGGAGGTATGCTTTTAAAGGTTGAAATGAATATATCTAAAACCAAATTCTGTAACTATTGCTTCATGAATGTTCACTTAGTGAATATGTTCCATGTGAATACATGATAAAAAATTGAGCATTAGCAGCACCTCAAAAAGTCTTGTTTTGACCCCATTAATTATGAGGTTCCCTGAGTATAATCACAATCCTGAGTTGTAACCCCTCTATTAAAGAATATTTCTTCCTATTTATCCACCCTTCCATCTATCCATTCATCTAGCATCTATCTATCTATCTATCTATCTATCTATCTATCTATCTATCTATCTATCTATCTATCTATCTATCTATCTATCTATCTATCTATCTATCTATCTATCTTCCTACCTACCTAATTGAGACAAGGTCTTACTATTCAGCTCAGGCTGACTTCATAATCCTTCTGCCTCAGCCCCCGAAGTGGATTAGTGCACCACCACACCCAGTGATAATATATGGCATCTCATTTTATTTTGCTTTTTATAGTTCTGGATATTGAACCCTGGTTTTGTGCATGTTAGACAAATGCTCTTCACAAAGTTATATCTTCATTCCATTTCTTCTTATTTTAGAACTCTATAAATGAGTCATACACTATATTGCTTTTTTATGTCTGCTTACATTTTTATTAGCTCACAATAGTTATACATGGGGAGGATGTTATTGTTCCATTTTCATGTTTACAACATATTCCAATTCATCTCACCCCCTCTATCACTCACCCTGCCTCCTTACTACCTTCTCAAAGTGGTTATTATATAATTTGAAGCAATAGAAATATAAGAAACGGGAATATATTTGACCTTCATGATAGGAACATTTCTCTGTAAAAGTTCACAGAGTGATGACATTGAAACCACAGGAAAGTAATACTAGTTGTCCTGCAGTGAATGATCATCATTCACCATCATTATAAAGTTCTTGGTGCTTATACTTAACAATCTTTATCTACAGCATGAAATGCTTACCTATAACTGGAGATTAGAAAGTAAAAAACTCTAGCATCCTTGACAATGTAATATAAAGAGAAACAAGAACGTTGGGAGTCAGAGAACTGTTAAACACCTCATTCTGTTATAACAAAGAACCACAGGTTTTAATGTGCATACAATTCTTTAATGCAATGAGCTTTTTAGAAATTACGTGAAAAGATGATTACTTCTAATGTTGATGTCCATGCTTTAACTCTTTGGAGAAGAAAAAGAAACTAATAAGTAAGAACAAAAACATGCTATTCAAAAATTGGGATGCCCAAAATGAAAATTAAGGAAGATAAGTGAGGAAAATAAGTGGTAAATAAAAACTCCCTATTTACTGAAAACATTTCTTCACTATTCTCTCCTGTTTAAATTAGTTTATAATTTGATTACTTGAACACATTCAGAAATACAGGGATATATAATGCCTGTCCTATCATTTAACCTTCTAGGCCAATCTGTTGTTTATATTGTTTTCAGATAAATCTCACTGTCACGATGGTTTTATTACTCTCTGCTTGTAATCTTCGACTGGTATTCTTTTTACTATGAAATTAAGTATTAGATCTCCACCTTGGAATTTTAGGCACTGAATAATATGGCCTCAACAAACATATTGTCACTAATTGTAGTACTGGCAAATGTTAAATGGTATTTTGAACTGAGAGAGACTTGTCTTTCAAGCTTGTACTCATTCATCCTATACTATATAGCTTCTCATGTGAAATTCACTGTACACACTCTTGCAAGAATAGTCATTGAAGCATTACCTGTAATAGCAACAAATTGGAAGTAACTTAGCTGTTTAAAATAAAATAGAGTGTTATCAGATTTAGTTATATATAATAACATAATAACAAGAATAGAAAATAATTAAAATGAAGTAGATCTATATCTCTTGATATGAAAAGATAGAGCTCAAACAAGAAGTTGAGTATAGCAAATTGTAGAAGATTGGATGCAATATGATGCAGTTTATGAAATGTTAAAAATATACATGTATTACAAAGAAAATCAAAATCTCTGAGGAAAAATATATATTAAAATAAAGTTAGTGTTTTTTTTCTATGTAGAAAGGGAAAGTAATTGAATTGAGAAAGTACAAAAGAGGCCTCTTAAAGAGAAAAGACCAAGAAAATGATGTGGCAAAGGTATAAAATAGGGGGGCTGGGAAGGTGGCTCAGTGGTAGAGCGCTTGCCTTGCATGCATGAGGCCCTGGGTTCAATTCCTCAGCACCACATAAGCAGAAAAAGAAAAGAGCCGGAAGTGGCACTGTGGCTCAAGTGGTAGAGCGCTAGCCTTGAGCTGAAGAGCTGAGGGACAGCGCCCAGGCCCAGAGTTCAGGCCCCACGACTGGACCCCCCCCCAAAAAAAAACAAAAAAAAAAGATATAAAATAGGTAATTACAATATTCTGTCTTGTTTGTATGTTTAATATAAAAACCCCTATACAACAAATAGGTACAAAATAGTTGAGAAGACATATAGTATTCAACCTTTTTGTCTCAGGGTCATGAAATGATGGGTAAATATTCTTTTTGATGATTTTTTATAATTAGACATTGAATTCAATTTTCCAGTCTAACATGAAAATTTATGTTATCATATTTTTATAATTAAAAAGCTTAGGGGCTGGGAAGATGGCTCAGTGGTAGAGCGCTTGCCTTGCATGCCTGAGGCCCTGGGTTCAATTCCTCAGCACCACATAAATAAAAAGAAAAAAGCCGGAAGTGGCACTGTGGCTCAAGTGGTAGAGCGCTAGCCTTGAGCTGAAGAGCTGAGGGACAGCGCCCAGGCCCAGAGTTCAGGCACCACGACCGACAAAAAAAACCCACAAAAGCTTAGAAACACCAGTGCAAACCTCCAACTCTTCTTAGGTCAAACAGATTTGAGTCACAAGAAAATCATCATTCCATAAACAGGAGAAAACTACAATACAGAGAATCAGTTTTACCAAGAACAAAAGCTGCTACTAGAGCCTAGTAGGAACCCTTGAAGGATAACAGGCTAATTACTGGAGCTTCTTTGTGGATTAGATTAGGAGACAAAATTCTCTTGTGGGCCCAGCTCCAGCAAGATTCCCATAAGTTTTGTGTTTGGTATCACTGGGAATCTGCTCAAGTTGTTAGGGTGAAGCAGAGAGAAAAATCCTCTTGTGCTTCAGGTATGAGTAGTGGTGGTAGCAGCTACCATCTTGTAAAAAGCCTAGAACATTTTATTCTTTTTAGCAGTATTCTGCCCTTAAAGAAAACTAGGTCACCAAAGCCAAACCCACTTGTGCTTTACCATACACTAATGGAGAAAGGTAAATATTCAACCATCCACTTTAGCCTTCTTGTTTTACCTAATAGGAGGAGAAATATTGAGAGGCACTTATAAAGGTCGCAGACTGGGAACACAGGCCCACTGAAAGATTGAAACCTAGTTATAACATTACAGAATATTTCACCTCTCCTCATGGCTTATTGCCACATTAAACATTTACCATGGTAGTCTACATTCTGGATCATAAAATACACCTCAACAAATTTAAATGAACCGAGAGCATACAAGTATACTCTCAGATCAAAGTGGAACTAAATAAAAATAAATAACCAAAAGATAGTTGGAATATATCAAAATAATTAGAGACTGAAACACATGCTTCTAAAAATACTCTTATTTTATAAAAAGAAAATAAGTAATGAGGATATTTAAGTATATAAACACACACTTTAATCCCACACCATTCCTCTCACCATCAAGAAGTATTTTCTACCTTCCCAGTGGAAGTTATAAGCCATAATTTAATGTTATTTAAGCTGGTATTGTAAATAACTATTTTTGGTTTCTCATAATTTTATGGAAATTACTTTTTTGAGGCTTAACTACATTTACATGACCTTATCCCAGAAATGATACCTAATGTAGAAGAGTTCACATTACTAGGGAAACACCACCTTTCATTTTCAAACTTATATACAAACTGGTAATCTGACTTAATGAATCTATATTTAAAGTACTTGCTATGTGTTTCTGGATTAAGTATGAGACTTTTTTTTAAATAATATGAAACGGCTCTTTAATCTTTTTCTTGTCCACCAACAAAAGAGGCAACAGTGTAAGAACATCAAAGCTAGAGATGTTTTATTACATGTTTCCACAATGCCCCAAATCTAGCCATTCAAAATCTTACTGGATGCTCAGATCAGTTGTGATCATAAATTAAGTGTAACCAAGTGCCTTCATTTAGAGAGGAAATCAAATAAAGCCAAAGAGGTATTGGTGGTAAATTGCAGAATGGAGTAGACCATGTTATTTAGAGTAAGTCTAACTCCTACAGGAATCAACTATAAATCTCAGAGACTTAATAGGCTCAGTCCTTGCTAATATAAACTTCAGAGCAGTTACCTCTGGATAAGCAGTTCTTAGGGGCAACCTCTCCCTAAATAGTGAATCTAGGAGAAAGATTTTTTTCTTTTGGAACCTCTTCAGACTGCTCTATATCAAGGCAGGAGACAAGAGAAGGGGATGAAGAGAGGCTGGATATGATCTGTGTGGGCTGTATTGAAATATTGCAATGAGCCCCATTAATATGTGTGATTAATATATGTATTCATCAAAGCAAAATTCTTTATAAAGTAGTTTTTTAAAAAAAGAATCTAGAAGACCTCAAGGGAGATTTTAATGGGCTTAGCCTCCAGGTCACATGGTGTCTTCTAGCTGCAAGAATGAAGAAAAGATTATTCTTCCTTTTTCTTCTGGAAACAAATGAAATGGCTTCATGAACATATATAACTTTCTGCCACAGGAAGAAAATATAGTGAGGTGAAATCATGACTTTTTGTTTGTGCTTCTGTTGTGCTTGGTTGGCTGCAAAATTTCAAACTAGAGTTATACATATATTCTTTCCTTAGACTTAAAAGTAGAATGTCAGAAGTCTATAAGAACTCCAGAGATTATGTCAAGAAAGAGCAAGGCAATCTCTGTCACCTACAGATAGCCAGATGATGAATACCTAATAAAAACTAGTCTCTATGGTTTACTATATACCTATAATAGAAGTTGCTTTCTAGTGCATTTATAACAAGACACATTTAGTCAGTCATTTTTGTTCTATATTTTGAAATGCTAAATTTGACTATAATTCCTAAAATAAGTATTCCAAACAAGCAAACTATAGTTACAATCTTGTTTTGCAAGGTCTGTAAGTATATTTGGTGATTTTATTGTCAAAATTTAGGCTTGTACCTATATAACATATGGAAATTTAAAGGAAAAAACCACATTGCATGATTTTTAAAAGTTAAAAATTACTATATATATATTTGAAGAGTACATGAACAATTTCTGATGTCTTACAATTTAATAATCCCATTAATTGTATTTAGTTTTTCTCATGTTTTTCAGTTTCAAAGAAGGATAACCCTTTTAGAATTGTATCAATAAATACATTATCATAATAAATATGACATTATTACAGGATATTCTACTCTGATCAGTCTATTTTGTAATCATAGAAAATGTCATGTTTTCATTAGCTCTTTTGTTAACATTAATCTAAAATATTTAAATATAGTTTAAAATTGGAAAAAGAGTAAATTTAAATGTTTGTTATTTAACTGTAGAGCTCTCTTACTCTAGTCCCTCCCTCAATTTACAGGCTTTTTTTTGGGGGGGGGTCTGGTCGTGGGGCCTGAACTGGGCCTGCGCGCTGTCCCTCAGCTCTTCAGCTCAAGGCTAGCGCTCTACCACTTGAGCCACAGCACCATTTCTGGCTTTTTTAAATTTTTTCTGCTTATGTGGTGCTAAGGAATCGAACCCAGGGCCTCATGCATGCAAGGCAAGCGCTGTACCACTGAGCCACCTTCCCAGCCCCAATTTACAGGCTTTTGCTTTCAAACATTCAATTCAACTATACTATCTTCCATGTGTCAAACACTATACTAGATTGGCAAGAGAGAGCAGGTTGCTTACTCTTTTCTGTTGTTTATGTTATAAAGGAGTGAGTAAAATACAGACCAAACCAACATGGTAGATAGTAATGGATTCCTAGAGTTCCAGGGAAGAGAGAGTTTACAAATTTAGATAGTTTTTCTGGGAAGTCGTTAAAGCAAAGTATTCAGTAAAGAAAGTGAGCCATGTGGACACTGATGGAAAAGCATCTCATGGATCATGTGGTATCTGTGTGCGCACGCGCACATGTGTGTGTGTGTTTGTGTGTGTGTGTGTGTGTGTGTGTGTTGTTTATTTAAGTCACAGTTTATTTAAGGTCACAATGTTGGAACCAGAACACAGATATCCTAAATTCTAGTTTTATTTTCTTCATAATGTGCTATTCTACGGATGCCAAATTAATTTTCATCAAACAATTAATCATATGTTGGCATTTATTTTATTACCCAGCTCCTGTTTGTTTAACACCATCTGTTTGTAGTGCATTCTAACAGATACTGTGGCAGAGAAAGGGCAACTTCCTTCCTTTTATAAATTTTCTCATATAGATTCTCATTTAATTCCTAAATTGGACTTTGAAGCAGCCACTATTATTTATAGATAAGGAAATAGGTTCCGTGAGGTTAACTAACCTGCACCAAGAGCTGATAGCTAATATGTGCCAATTAGAATTGGAGTCCAGTTGACCCACTCCCAAATACTTGTACCTTCTAGAACATCATTTTGTTTAAATTGGACTTTAGTTACTGCTTGGGTGTGTATGTGTATACATGTGTGTTTTATTTGTTTTGTTTATTGCTTATTTCATAAGAGAAAATGTTCAAAGAAAAAGTATGGCTCAGTGGTTTCACATTACTTACCAAATCAAATCAAACCTATCAGCTATTTGATAATTAATCAATATGCATGGAACAAGATTAGATCCAAAATCATGCAATTTAGCTCTAGAAAATCGGATGCAGCATTCTCAAATGGAGCTCACCTTCATTCATCTGGTGTCTTTCCTCTTATTTAGCTTATTATTTGTTATTTCTTATTTGATTTGAATTTTGCTATTAATGTGTGAATTGATAATACATTTTATATTGCTCAGAAGTTTTAAAGGGCATGTGATGCAAAATCTCCCTGCTCCTCATTCCATTCTCCAGCCATTCATTTTGACCGTCACTTTTTGGTTTTATTTGTGTTTTATCTTACTTAAAAAATTAAAATTATCTTTAAATAGTTGTATAGATGGGTTTCAATTCAACATCCCAATTTGAGTACAATGAATAATTATCAGTATGTAACTTTACAGAGGTATGAGAATAGCTAACATCTTAGATATAACTGGAACTTCCATATGAATATTTCTCAGATCAAAGTGAGACCAAGAACAAAAGGTGAAGCCAAGTGCTAGTGTCTCACACCTATAATCATAGTACTAAGGAGACTGCAATCTGAGGATCATGGTTCTGAGCCATCCTGGGCAGACAAATCCTAGAGAGTCCTAACTAGCAAAAATCTGGAAGCAGAGATTTGGCACAAGTGGTGGAGCAACAGCTGTTGTAGAAAAAGCCAAGGGAGTTCAGGTCTCAGTACTGCCAAGATTGAGATGGAGGGGAGGGAAGGAGGGAGGGAGGGAGAGAGAGAGAGAGAGAGAGAGAGAGAGAGAGAGAGAGAGAGAGAGAGAGAGAGAGAGAGAGAGAGAGAGAGAGAGAGAGAGAGAGAGAGAGAGTCAAAGAGAAAGATACACATCGGTTTTTAATTTGCCACTTTTTTGCTCCCCCCATTCTACATACTACTATTCCTAAAGTGTGTCTACAATAATGTCAATTGCCAGTTCATTTTCATATGTTCTATTGCTTCATATCTATCTATCTATCTATCTGTCTATCTGTCTATCTGTCTATCTATCTATCTATCTATCTATCTATCTATCTATCTATCTATCTATCTATCTATCTATCTATCTATCTATCTATCTTCCCCACAGAGTACATTCTACTCAGTTTGAAAACCACTCCTCTATGTTTTTTATTTTATCTGCATTTTTCCCTTTGAATGCTATTTTCTAGTAGTTATAATTGTTTCGCATTGACCATGAGTGAGTGTGACAGTTCTTTTAATGGTGGAACTGGAAATCATACTGCTAAGTGAAAGAAGCTAGACCAAAGTTCTTTCTCATATGCCAATTCATTTTTATAGTTACTATATGCTAAGAAATAACAGCTTAGCTGCAAAAATAAGGAGTGATACTACTTTCAATGCCTTTTTGTCTGTTTTTCAGTTTTACGAGTGCTCAATCACAATCTGTCACTCTTTTTGGAGCATATTTAGGTAAGCAGTGGAGGTATGAATCATGAGCTGTAGTGGATCCTGCCCCACCTCCACATAACAGTTGTTTAACTGTGCTGTTGCTCTTATCCCCCACCCAGTCTTTGGCTGTTAATTAGCTACAGTTGACTGCTTGCTTAGACTTGCAATCATTGGTCTCTGACAAAGGGGGACTCATTTGCCGAGATAGTTGCGTATTCTCAACCCTTTCTCCTCAGGGGCACCCAATGGCCAATGACTAGATGACAAAAGGTTACAGGAATTGGTTATTTTGCCTCAAGTTAGACAAATCAATTTATGCTTTAGATTTCCCCATAGATCAGGCTCCCATGAAACAGACTTCCCTTGCTTAGCTTCCTTACCCTTCCCTAGCCTCCTTCATTTTTTTCTGGACCCCTAACATGCCAAAGAGGACTAGATTGTCTTGTTTTTCCCAAGGCTTTCCTGGGTTTTAGCACTAACGTTCTCAAGTCCAGGTCACTATGTTAATCCAGGACAGTGGCAGTTGGTCCTTATACACTTGAACAAGAATCTTGGTCTTAGACTCTGCTTCTAAAGAACCTGACCAAAGATGTAGGTTTACATGATGTATTAGGTGGTGTGTAAAGCATGTTGATAGCTGCTAGATTATGGGATTAGTCCAAAGGGTACTCTTGTATGAGTTAGAACAAGGCATTCCTAGTCAGGTGCCGGTCGGACAGGAAAGTCTGTGAGACTCTTATGTCCAATTAACCACCAGGAACCCGGAAGTGGTGCTGTGGCTCAAGGAGTAGAGAACTTGCCTGGAGCTGAAGAGCTGAGGGACAGTGCCCAGGCCCAGAGATCAAGCCCCATGACTGACCAAACCCCCCCCCCCAAAAAAAAAAACACAATTATCTAATGCATCCCTACTGGCATATGGCTAGTAAACTGGAGTTGCCTTTTGTGGAGAAAACAGTATCTCTTCGTCTGGGGAAGTGCAATTTCATACCAGGGATACAGCTTAACAGGAGGAGTACAGGCAGAATTTCTCTCTTTCCTTCTGCCAGATAGGCTTGTTGCCCTCATGTAGTGGACATGCTGAATAGCCATACAGGGTAGGTCTGAACAGAATCAGTAAAGGTACCCTAATTCATGTCTTATTTTCCATTTCCCTTGTCTAGTACGAGATCACCAATTCCATTATCTAGCAGGTATCAACATGCTTTACACAGCACCTATTAGATAATGTAAACCTACATCTTTGGTATAATGACCAACTGCCACTGTCCTGGACTGCCATATTGACCTGGACTTGAAATATGCACGGTATTGAACTTTGCTTGGGTCCTGTTGGACACAATATGTGCCACAAAGAGGCAGTTCAGTAAGTCAGAAGAAAAAAAAATATTCCAGGAAAGTCATGATAATCACCTATTTTCTATAAATGAGAGCATAAATTCTACTCTTGATTTCTCCAGGGAAGAATCAAACTTTTACATTCGTGTGCTCTATCTTTTATGAAGGAATTGAGTTAGAACCATTTCTTCAACACCTCTGAAATTGCTACTATCACTTGGGAAGGAAATGAAAGAAAAAAACCCCACAGTCATCTTACAAATACTTGACCTGGATCAACAACACACACCTACTATCAATTCTCAGAAAATGTTTAGTTTGCAAGGAGAAATAAAACATTTTTTAAAACTACCATTTTCAAATACTCAAATAATCCTAACTCAATCAGTTCATCTCTGGAGTGGTTAATGATCTCACTGCAGTACATGAACTTGTTTCAAGAGTTCTTTTTCCTTTATTAATTCTAGTATAGAGCTCTAAGTTCTACAGAAAGGTGATATTTTTCTCTAATACTTTTTTTGGATACTGTGTATACTAATGGAACCAAAAAGACATCCTTTAAAGTAACAGTTTACTGACCCAGAGTGAACAAGACTACGAGAAGAGTGAACTTTGCTTTATTTCCAGTTGAGCTTTATAGAAAGACTTAGTCTTTGCCAAATGCCTTTCAAAGCATTGTGTTAAACCCCTGTCCAATAATACTGTAACTGGGTCATTACCCACACACTGCCAGGCCAGTGTTTCAAAAAGGACTGTTACAATCTCATGGACAGTTAAAAGTCAGAACTCCTCCCCTGACATCTCCAAAATCCATACTGGTTGACAGTGGTTATTTAACTTGTGGGGAGAACTAACTTTAGGAATCACTGTCCAGTGATTCTGCTACTGAACAGAACTAAATGTGTTGGAGAAATACAAAGAAAGTAGAAAGGAGGGAGTTCTTGGATTCTGAACTTTGAAACAGGGTATAGAAATTCATAGAAAAAGAAAATAGGTTCAGATAAGCATTGTGCAAGCCATTTCTTCCAGTTCTTAGATACTTTAACATTCTAAAGAGTTTTGCCAGGGAAACTTGCTACAGAGAAAAAGAGAAAGCAAATGAGAGCTTCAATTACTTTGTTATTGATGTTACTTATGTTATTCTAGCAGGTGGTTGGTCATCCTAATTGTCTCTCCATTCCCAGGAAAGAATTTTGTTCTTTCACCAAACTTGGTAGACATTTAGAAACTGGGCTTGAGATCAGTTTCTTGAAAAGAACTTAGGAACTGATGCTGACTTTCATCTATAGTGCCCCATTCTAGGAACTTAGATTAATCACTTACCTCTACTAGTTTCTTACCTCAGAGTGTCTAGTGAGAAATCAGAAAATTTCTGGGTTTAAGAACATCTAATGGGATTGATGAAGATATTTTGTACTCATAAACTACTTCATTAAATGGTAAATCCTTTGTACAACTACTTAAAGATAATATAAAGAACAAAGTAAGCTGGGTGCCAGTGGCTCATACCAGTAATCCTAGCTACTCAGGAAGCTGAGATCTGAGGATCACAGTTCAAAGCCAGCCTGGGCAGGAATGTCCATGAGACTCTTCTTTCCGTTAACCACCAGAAAACCTGAAGTGCCACTGTGGCTCAAGTGGTAGAGCCCTTTCCTTAAGTTGAAAAGCTCGGGGAAAGCGCCCAGGCCCAGAATTCAAGCCCACGACCAACGAAAAAGAAGAGCACAGTACATGTAATGGTTTTGGGATCAGAAAATAGAGTCTATTAACTTACAGTTGCTAGTTTTTATCTAATGCTTAACACATAATGTAGTATAGGGTAGTCAACAAATATTTGGGAATCAATAACAGAAATGTTTATGTTAAAATCACTTATACATGATCCTCTTAGGTATTTACTCTTTCCTCATCTAAACATTGTGTACTAGAAAAGAGGAGTTTTATTTCTTTTTCATTTTAATGTCCTAAATATCTTGTAGTAACAATCACAACAAGCTAAAAATAAAGTGAACTTGTAATCAAAATTTCATCGATGTTCTCAAATTCATCAAATAAAGAATATAATGCAACTTCTAAAGCATCAAAGAAAAGAAAACATAATTTTCAATTATGCTATTACTTTTTTACTGTAAAGGTGATGTACAGAGCAGTTATAGTTATGTAAGTTAGATAATGAGTCCATTGAACAGTACCACCCCTCTCTCATTTTCTCCCAATGTTATTACTTTTAATAATGCATTTCAGCTGTTACCTTTTGCTTCCTCAGGTAGATGGGAAGTTCCTAGAGGAGCCACTCTGACATACCCTGTTTTACATAGGAAGCATTATCAGCAAACGAATGATCTGGTAGATAATGATTTTTATTGCTTAACAGTAAGCGTGAGCATAGGAAGTACTAAAAGTTCAATAACCAAGTACTCAGATTTTGGAATCCGGTGGCCTGAACTTGATTCCTGGAACTTCTGCTAGCTGGATTCCTGGTCCTGAAATGATAAAATGAGATATGCTAAGTAGCTTGCCCATGCCTGGTGTGACACACAGTAAATGTGGGTTCATGTTGGATACCTTCATTATTAGATGCATACATCATGAAGAAAGAAAATAAGACTATTTTTTACCACAAGATTATATTTTTCTGTGAAAATAGTGTCCTATTTTCAAGTTGAATTGTGATTTCTAGGTATGTTAGCTTCCTTGAAGAAGCCATGTGCACAGTACTAAAATTATAGACATGGCATAAAGCAATCCCAAATAATTCATAATCTGAACAATCACTACTTTCCATAAGCCTTTTTATTTTCATTTTCATCTAAGTGCTGCTTTCTTTTCATGCTGGCCTCTGAATAAACACTTAAATAAAAATGAATGAAAGAGAAATTCTCAGGGTAACAGCCATGTCTCTGATTAATGCAGTATTGTGTTTGCCCTTTAACATAGGTGAAGACATCTCCGAAAGCCAGGATTGATGGCTGCAAGAAACAGAAGATGCACTTCAACTGTACACATTTCCTGACTGATCAGCTTTGAGTGACCTTCATATAAAACCCAAAGGTATTTATTGGCCTTGTGCATGAGCACATCTCAAGTGAAAGCAGCTGCCTTTCCTCATGGTACAAGTGAAAGGTTTTAGATTAGGAAGCAGATGTGGTTAAATTACTTCATTATTTACTCATTGGGGGAAAAAATCAATTTCTGGAATATAATCCTATTGACCTGACTGGCACCGACCAGGAGCATAAGTAATTAAAACCCTAAAATAAATATCCATTCATACCTTGAAAATACTCCTGTACTAACCATTCTCCTTTGGGCATTAAGGGTATAAAATAGCTATGCAAACCAAACTCAAAGCTAATGGGTCTCTTGTTTGAATATATTGCTGAAATGAGATGGTGAAAATTCTGCTTATATTTTTCTGATCTTGTGAAATTCACACATTATATGATCAAAACAATGTATTTCTTATCTCTGGTGAATACTAAGATTTTTATGTTGCTAGAAAATAATTATTGAAACAACAAATATTACAAAACAAAAAAGTAAACCATTTACAATAAGGGATTCGCATGTTCACATTCAGTGAGCCACAAATTATGGTGCCATAGAATAGATGTAAGAAATTTTAAACTTATTGCCAAAGTTGAGATCCATAATGAACCCAATCCTACTTTCTTTCTTATGGAAATTTTAAATACTTTTCCTTCCAGATTTGTCCTTTAGCAAGGATGTCCTAAGCTTCCATCATATTGAATTTAGCCTTGCAAGGATTTTTAATTAACAGCGATGATCCACAAGCTATGATTTATATGCAAGAAAGATGCCCTATTTTATCTTCTTTCCCCGGGCTATGATATATAGATGCTTCTAATAACATAAAAGTGGTTTGACCAAAAAGAACCTCTTTTCTCAAACATGCACATTAAGACTGTAGCTGTCAACAAGAGAATAAAGTAGAACCCAAGTGACAAAAAATATAAAGGAAGTAGAAAATTATCAAGGTTTAGTTTATTAATTTATGACAATTTTTTCTTGAATTACTTAATTTCTACTCAAAGTCAAGCACTAATTTACAAACTTTGGTGAGGTTATATGAAGTTTAGCTATATGAGGTATTTCTGAAGTAATGTGATTCTATTTTAAAGAAAGATTCTTAAATTTACTTATTTGATTTCAAGCTGCTCTTGAGGCTCTCTACTTACTATAATGATATTGCTATAGTTGAAAATATGATAGCATTTCTTTTTCTGGTAAATATCAAAGGCCATGGCATATTCTTTTGAATTTCAGTTTCATAACATTAGAAAATTGTATTTTGTAGGTACATTGAGAAACTAAAAACCTATACTTCAGCCCTATCTCTGCTACAAATTAGCTGGTTGACCTTGTACTGTCACTCAATTTCTCTGGGGCATAACTTACTTCTATGTGTAAAGGTGTGATTATACTACATTATTGCTAAGGCATCTTCCAGCTATAAAATTATGAATGTTTGACTTAATATTTAGAAACAGCCTGAAGGCACTATTGTAAACTGGAAAAACACCATTTTATATACTTAGAGAGAGATTTTTGGGGGGGAGATCCGGTCGTGGGGCTTGAACTCTGGGCCTGGGCGCTGTCCCTCAGCTCTTCAGCTCAAGGCTAGCGCTCTACCACTTGAGCCATAGCACCACTTCTGGCTTTTTTTTTTTTTGCTTATGTGGTGCTGAGGAATTGAACCCAGGGCCTCATGCATGCAAGGCAAGCGCTCTGTCACTGAGCCACCTTCCCAGCCCCTAGAGAGAGATTTTTATGATTTAATTCATTCAACTAATAATTTGTCAGTCCTTTGTGTTCCAGGAGATTCATCAGTGACCCAAATAACAAACACTGTCCCTAGGGAACTTACACTCTAGTTGGAGAAGACATACAAGAAAGTGACCATAATAAATCAATTACATGAAGTAGGTATTGTAGGGTAAATTCAATGGCAAAGCTTAGATTAAGGGAAGGAGGATAGGGAATGTGGTGCTTGGGAGATTGGGAAGGAATGAGCAGATTACAACAGTAAATATAATGATCAGAGATAGTTTTATATCAGGGAGGCGAAACTTATACCAAGACAGGAAATAAGCACTGGATTACCTAATATCTAGTAGAAAATGATTCAAATTGTATAGCTGAGGCAAAAGCCTTGAGACAGGGCATGGATGCTTTGTTGGAGAGGTAGGACAATTTAGCTGAAGATGATGGAACCAGGAGCAAGTACTAGAAGAAGAGATGAGATAGCTATTAGGGCTGATCATGGAAGGCTTGGTGGGTCATTGTAAGGACTTTGGAATATATTCCAAGTGATATGGGAGTAACGCCAAGGCTTTGAATGGCGAAGTCTACCATCAGACTTACAATCTATACAGGATACCCTAGCTGCTATACTTGAGAATAATTATGGAAGAACAAGGGTAGAAGTAGTGAGGCCATGATATTTGTGCTTGTGTGTCCTGTAGAATGCTTATGAAGCTGATACAACAATGGTTGTAGTAGGGCTTTATGGAAGCCATGTTGGAAGAAGTAATTTCAAATACTAGCTAGGTTCATAAATTCTGATGACTTTGTAACAGAATCAGTTGTAACAGTTACATCCCATAGACTTCTGTTCTCTATATTCTGACATAATTCTGTTTAGGCTGATCATGAAACGTTTAGAAGGGAAGCTAATGATTACTGTTTAAAACTGTTCTTCAGACTATAGTCGAATCTTCTAGCTCAGAGAAATATAGCATTAAAGAAAGCAGGAGGCCACTTTGTCATAATAGATAACTTATTTATATTATTTATATTTTCATATCTTTGAATCACAAAGAACCATTTCTAACACTTTAGTGTTTCCTATTATCTCTCCTTGTTTTTTTCAAAGTAACAAATTTCCTTTTTTCTGATCTTGTTTAAACCTAGTAGCATGTTTTTGTTCTAGGAGGAAAATAATAAGACCTCTGCATATCTTAGTAAAGCTAGGGCTCTGGCTTTAACAATGTGGAATTGTGGCCTTTTCGGTCATTGTTAGAGCATAACCTTGACTACACATTTGTTCTGTGATTATCACAAGCTTAGATGATACAACTTGCTTGAAAAATGTTCAGTATATCTTTTAAAGAAAGTCTAGATTAATGTTGCCCAATGGAACTTCCTGTGGTGATGGAATACCTACAAATGGCTACCAGAAACTTCAAATGTGGCTAATGTGACTGGGAAAATGATTTTTTAATTGTACTCTATTTTAATTTTATAAATATAAGTGATCTCAAGTGACTACCAGCTACTACATTGAATAGTCTGGTTTTAAAGCCTTAGATTATGGTAGACTAACCAAGATACATTTTTGCCTCAGATTGTTTGAGTATCCCCTAGAAAATCTTCACTTGAATAGTGTTTGATATTATGCCACAATGATTTATTAAGGTCACTTAAAAAAGTAGTCATATAAAATCCATTGCTATATTTTCTGAAAGGCATTTATTGAAGTCATTGATAACTTAGTAGTATAGATAACTGTTACACTTATCTCAGTACTGGGAAAATATGTGATTGTGCTAAAAAAAAAGCTTATGTGTATCATATATAGCTTCACATTACTTATAAGGAGCCAAACTGGTGATTCATATGTAGCAACTGTATAGTATGTAGAGCCTCTTGAGCTATGTTCTTTATTTTACTTGTAACCTGTTTGTCTTGTTTCTGTCCCTATATTCTCTTGCTTATTTCAAACAGTACCTGGTGGCATTGTATTCATTTCTGTATTACACAAATAAGCAGATAAGAAATAAATTAAAACTCTGTATTTTATTTGGAAAATATAGTCTCTTAGTCTCTTGAAAGTACTAATTTTCCAAACCTTTTTACACATATATTTATATATGTATATTATCTATCAATCAATCAATCAATCAATCTATCTATCTATCTATCTATCTATCTATCTATCTATCTATCTATTTATCTATCTGTCTGTATGTCTGTCTGTCTGTCTGTCTATCTATTGTTCTTTCTTTCTTTTCACTGAATTATTTTTAATTTCTACATATAGCTTGTCAATAATTGAGCCCAAACTGAAGGTCGACACTCAGAACACATTAAATATGAGAATAAGAAATGGAAAGACTTGGAAAAATCGTATTAAGTGAAGTAAGCCAGACCCAGAGAAATATAGGTCCCATGTTTTTCCTTATAATGCAATAATTAGTATACATCTAGGATAATCTTATCAGATGAGCAGAAAATCTCAAAAGCTATGTACATATGACTTATAAGATGATGTTAAGCGACATGAACCTCAAGATATGGACCCAAGGTCTGTTTTTGATGTTGTTGTTTTTAATGTACTATGTGATTTTTTGTTTCCTTTATATGTTCTTCCACCTATGGTGTATCCCCTGCTGTCACTGTACTTGATTTTGGTACCCTGCATCTTGTATATACATTTATCTAATTTGGGGAGGGAAAAGAGAACAACAAAACACTGAAATAAGGACATAGGTGACTCATCATAACAATGAGACTCACAAGACACTATGTTGGAAATGAACTTTACAACTTGGGGGTGGGGAGGGAGTGCAGGAGGTGGGGGAGGGGGTAACAATGCTCGACAAGAAATGTACTCGTGTCTTACTCATGTAACTGCAACCCCTCTGTACAGCATCTTTACAATAAAATAAAAAAGAAATTACAATAATAAAAATGAATTCTTTGTAAGCCAAGTTGGAACCTAACTTATTAATTACAAAATTATGTTTACTTTGTTACTGAGAAAATTTGATATTATAAAACTTCCATGTTGGGTGCCAGTGGCTCACCTCTGTAATCATAGCTACTTAGGAGGCTGAGATCCAAAGATTGTGGTTCAAAGCCATCCTGGATGGATAAATCCACAAGACTCTTAGCTCCAGTTAATCAGCAAAATTCTGGAAATGGAGATATGTCCCAATTGGTAGCCAAGAGAATGAAATGTCCTGGGTTCAAGCCCTAGTACTGGCACAAAAAGTAACAAAAACATATGAATATATATACATTTTTGTGGACACCTTGAATTATACTGAGTAGATACAATATCCTCCAGGGTTGGAAACCTTTTTTAAGGAAATGTATCATGTTAGAAAATATATGAGTGGTTTAGTAACATATTTTTGCAATAACAGTTTGGGACTTAGTGATCATTATATATAATTAGCTATTATTTCTCTGTCCTGGATTGAGTTTATATCATGAATCTTTTTTGCAATATATCTATCCCTGGTTTTGTTTCCACAGCCAAATTTCAAGCAAATTGATACATTTCATGTTGTGGTTCCTATTTGAATCAGTTATTTAATTCCTGGGTTTAATGAAAAATTTACCACTTGGAAAAATATCTATAACTTGTTATGCTAATAGCTAGCTGAGGGTTACAGAATCTTCATTTGACTGGTTATTATCACAACATGAATTCTCAGTTCATAACTATGAAACCAATTCACAAGATGAGAGACTGTGGGTGTTTCAAGATGTATTCTAGTATTCTACAAAGCAATGAATTGAATTAAAGGAGCTGAAGATTTGAAGCTGGCAGATCTAGAGTTTGAGAGGCAGGGAAAATGCTGTTTTTTTAATTACAGGAAAGAATAGGAGAAACTCTAGTCTCCTTGGCACAGGCCAAAATTTTCTTAATAAAGACCCAGAAACACAACAAATCAAAGAAAGGTTGGACAAATGGGATTGCATGAAGCTACGGAGCTTCTGCATGACAAAGGACATAGCTAGCAAGATCAATAGAAAGCCCACAGATTGGGAGAAGATCTTCACTAACCATACAACGGAGAAGGGTCTCATATCTAAAATATACTTAAAACTGAAAAAATCAAATCCCCCAACAATAAATCCTCAAAGAAATAACTGCCTGATTAATAAGTGGCTAAAGACTTAAAGAGAGACTTTTCTGAAGAGGAAATAAGAATGGCCAATAGACACATGAAGATATGCTCAACTGCTCTAGCCATAAAAGAAATGCAAATCAAAACAACCTTGAGATTCCACCTCACCCCAGTTAGAATGGCTGTAATCAAGAAATCTAATAACAACAGATGCTGGAGGGGATGTGGCCAAAAGGGAACCCTACTGCATTGTTGGTGGGAGTGTAAACTTGTTCAACCACTTAGGAAAACAGTATGGAGGGTCTTCAAAAGACTCCACATAGAGCTCCCTTATGACCCAGCAATTTCACTTTTGGGGATTTACCCAAGTGATCACAAACAAGGCTATACAAAAGCTACCAGCACAACTATGTTTATTGTAGCATTATTCACCATAGCTAAGTTATGGAAGCAACCCAGATGTCCCTCAGTAGATGAATGGATCAAGAAAATGTGATGTGATATGTGTGTGTGTGTGTGTGTGTGTGTGTGTGTGTGTGTGTGTGTGTGTGTGTGTGTAACTCTATGCCTCTATCAGAAAGAATGACACAGCCCCATTTGTTAGAAAATGGAGATTTGGAAAAAATTATATTAAGTGAAGTAATCCAGGCCCAAAGAAACATAGGTCCCATGGTTTCCCTTATTTGCAATAACTAAGATATGTCTATATCAGACAAGCAGAAAAGGTCAGAAACTATGTACATATGATCATATAAGATGATGCTAAGCGAAATGAACCCCCAGATAGGGACACAGAGGATTTTTTTCTTTGTTGCTGTTGTTTTTAATGAACTATGTGATTTTTTTGTTTCTTTTATATGATCTTCCCCCATGGTATAACCCCTGTTTTCACTGTATTTGATTCCAGTGCCTTGCATCTTGTATATACATTTTTCTAATTAGAGGAGGGGAAGGGAAATAACAAAATGCTGAAACAAGGATACAAGTTGGCCCATTGTAAAAATGAGATGTACAAAATACTATGCTGAAAATGAACTTTACAACTTGGGGGGGAGGGAGGATTTGAGGAGGTGGGGAGTGAAGGGATGGTAGGGGCAAAACAAAGGAATGGGTAGCAATGTTTGATAGGAAATGTACTATTACATTACTCGGGTAACTAACCCTTCTGTACAGTATCTTTACAATAAAAAGTATATATTAAAAAAACAGAAACACACACACACAAAGAAAATGCTGTTTTTCCTTACCAGTTTATGTTTTTGCCTACACACAAAATCAAATTACACTTTTGAATTTCCTTGCAAATATGTTGGTCCCAGAGCAGAAATTTTTATTTATATTTTAGCTTCATAAAATTTTTCTTTTCTTTTTGGTGATACTGAGTCTTGAACTCAGGCTCTCATGCTTGTTTGGCAAGATGTTCTGTTGTTGATCCCTACTTCTAGCTACCTCGTAGAATTTTTCAATATTTTATCCTTCAGTGTTTCTGTCTCTGTCCCTGTCCCTGTCCTTATCTCTCTCTTTCTCTTTCACACACACATTTAATTTACTTAATCTGAATATACTGTGAAATTTTAGTTATAAAATTGCCTTTGTTTTAAATTTTTTAAATTTTTATTTTATTGTAAAGATGCTGTACAGAGGGGTTACAGTTACATGAGTAAGACAATAAATACATTTCTTGTTGAGCATTGTTACTCCCTCCTTTGTTTTTCTCCTACTATCCCTTTCTTCCCCCCTTGAAGTTGTAAAGTTCATTTCCAGTATATTGTCTTGTGGGTGCCATTGTTGCAATGGGTCATCCTGTGCAAATATAAAATTCTTTATCTTGATTTTTTTCTCAGAAACTTCTAAAATGAGCACATCATTCTCTTTTTGTCTCTAGGTTAATGGGATTGTTCCACCCTTTCTGCACTATGTTCTAACATTTCACTTCTCCATCTGAGGCATACAACCTTCCACTGGTATACTGGAGTAAGCTTCTTCTAATTCCTGATAGCTGACTATGTGCATCTCATTCCAACTCTGTGTTCAGTGATGCCACGTTAGTAATTCAAACTCACTTACAGTGGACATATTTTATACCATGGAAATGATCAGACAATACAAATCAGAATAGCTATTTTTTCAGGGAGCCCATTGGTAATGAAGTACTGACACACTATTGATGATAGCTCAAAGACATACCACAGCTGCTGAAAGTATAGGAAACACAAATTTGGTGTTATATAAAAGAGGCCTCTGAGGTAGACTGTGGTAGTAGGTAGCAATTTGCATATTATTTTTATAATTTAAATTTTATTGTAAAGGTGATGTACATAAGGGTTGCAGTTACATAAGCAAGGTAATGAGTACATTTACTTTTGAACAGTTGTTACTCTCTCCCTCATGTTCTCCCACTTTCTCACCTCTTCACCCAAGTTATACAGTTCATTTCCTGCATAGTGTCTAGTGAGTATCACTGTGGCATTGGTTCACCCTTTGTCCCACCATTTCTATGATTCCCCTTCCCTTCCCCAAATAAGATGAATTTATATATAAGATAAATGTACAGAAATAAAAAACAATAACACCAGGGAAGAAACCAAAGGAGTAAAAAGAAAAGAAAAAGTAATAACTGTAAACAGTACACTAGAAAACTCTTGTTTCCATTTCTTGGAGTTCATTTTGATAAGCATCATTTTATATGGTCATATGCACATAGCTATTTAGCCATTATGATCCTCTCCTAAGAATATCTTCCTTTGTTCTCACTGTGCGAATGCTTAGAATGCTGTGTAGTTAATCATAGATGTGCATATTCTTAAGAGACCAAGTCAGAATTGGGCAAAAGGAGAGCAGGTGTCTTTTGTTGTAGAGATCTTGTTTTGTCCTAGACTCTTATTCTGTTATAGATCAAGTTGTTTTGGAAATGGAAAGAAATCAAGCTTTTAAATATGAAAAATGTAATACCTGATAGCATCTAAGAGTTTGACAGATAATAAATTTCAGTCTTTGCTAATGATGGGAAAAGTAGTTCTCCTCTCACCCTAATCATAAAATGACTTTATATTTACTGAAGACAAAGTAAAATGTGATATATTTCATGCTTTACAGTTGTTTCTGTATTAGGTGTAAATTAACCCTCAGAAGTAAATAGGAAGGTTAGTTGTCTAACATTTAAAAATTGGGAACAAATGGTAATCAAGTGGGAATCTAAATTCTTCATGTTGGAAAACCAATACTTAAAAATGAATTCTCTATCATTTTGTTTACTTTTACACTTATTTGCAACAGATGCCTTTGTTATATGAACTCTATAATTTTGGCTGAAAAAGTACAACAAATTACACTCCTGTTCTTCACATTGCAAGGACAAAATTCAACTGAACAGCTAACTCTTAAATAATTAAAGAGGAAAGTAGGTCAATGCCATGTATTAAATGACTAGTGCCGAAGATAGCTATATCAGCTATTGTGATTTTAGAGATGCCTCTCAAAGATGTAAAGTTATTAAGCTACCTTCGGAGCTAGTCTTTTGCTTCATTTAAATGTATGGAATTGACCTCAAAGATTATCCTCATATTGAATTAAATATTAACTTGGTTCTGCTTCATCATTTAATACATGGCATTTATATTTCAAGATAGAAAATAACTTTTATTGATTTTAAAACTCTAATTACAATAGAGCTCCCTAACAATGTGTCCTTGGAACATGGTAATTATCCAGCCACTCTTATCAACAGTACACTATATTACATTTGGACCTGCTTAAAAGTCATTCACTTGAAGTCATGCCCCTCTTATTCTACTCCTTGTGAAAGAGAATAATCATGAAAGAGTCAGTCTTCACATTCTTACCTCCTACTCAGGCTTTTAGTCTCTCTAGTCTGAAAAGGTTCTTATCAAGGTCACAACTAACCTACATAAGAATGAGCAGTGTCCTCAGTTTTCAAGCCTTACTTTCCTTGAGTTCTTGAAAACTTTTCTTCACTAGGATTTCCTGAATTTCCTCCTAAGTCACTCATTGTTCCTTCTCAATTTTCTTTTCTAACCCATCATCCTCTTCCTGATGTTTGAGTGATTGAGTGCCCTAGATCAGTCTCTGTTCCTCTTTCTGGGAAGATGTAAAATTGTCATTATTTTCATTGTCATATTGTCATTGTTTTTGGCAGTTCTGGGGACATAAAGCCTCATGCAGAAAATATTAAAGAATCTCCAAAATCTACCAGACTAATGAAAGGGTGTAACAAAATTTCAGAATGCCCCCAGAAACATATCAAAATCTGCTGCATTTTTGTATGTCATGATAAACAACTAAAAATTGAAAGTCATCTAATTTAAAAAAGCACCTCAAAACACATTTGTTCCTCTTTTTCATCCACATCCTACTCTTTGGTGATCTCACAAGACCTGTGACTATTTTTTGTTGGTCATGGGGCTTGAACTCAGGGCCTGGAAACTGTTCCTGAACTTTTTTCGCTCAAGGCTAGCACTCTACCACTTTGAGCTACTGCTCCACTTCTGGTTTTTGAGTGGTTAATTGGAGATAAGAGTCTCAGGGAGACTTTTCTGGACTTTTCTACCACAATCATCAGATCTCAGCCTCTTGAGTAGCTAGGATTGCAGGTGTGAGCCACCAGCACCCGGGAAATCCTGTGGCTTTTAAATGCTATTTTTAAGATGATAATTGCAAAAATTACATCCCATGTTCTGAACTCTCTCCTGAATGCGACACTCATATATAAAACTTCCTGTTCCAAATTTATACTTAGCTCAGAGGACATAATGTTTATTTCCTCTCCCAATCTTGCTGATTGTTTCACCTATTTTCGAAAGAGGTTTTTCTTGAAAATATTCAAAATTAGCTTTAAGGATTAAAAGACAAATGCAGTTTCTAATTAGTGTTAAATCAAGGTTTTTAAAATATGTAACTAGAGCCAACAGTGAATGAAAATATAGAGTAAGATCCTGGGCTAAATTCAGTCCCCAGGACTGGCACAAAAAGGGGGAGGGTAAAATAGAAGCTGCATTTCTCTTTTCTAAAATTTCAATTACATATTGTGAAATATATTTACAAAAGTAAAACTTTGATTTGTAGAAATCAGTTTATCAAGTCATTCAAAAAATTGATATCATTGTTCATGTACATCTTTTTTGCTTATGCTGGTATTGAGACTTGAATTCAGGGCCTAAGCATTGTCTCTTAGCTTTTCTGCTCAACACTGATGCTCTACCAATTGAGCCATACTTCTACTTCTGGTTTTTGCTGGTTAGTGGGAGATAAGAGTCTCAGGGACTTTCTTGCCTGGTCTGGCTTCTAATTGTGATCCTCAAATATCAGCCTCCTGAGTAGCTAGGATTACAGGGGTGAGCTTCTAGCACCTGACTTGCAAGTCACATTTTAATTTACATATATAGAATTTTAAGTGACATGATTTAGTTTAAAATTGAGAAACCTCCCCTAAGGCTATGTGCTAATTTGAAAGTTTCTCCCCATATACAATTGGATTGAAAACAAAGGCAAGGAATAGAATAATAGGAACTATTATGAGATAATGGTTTACAATGCCAGGATCTCTGTCATTCAGGCTGAAACAATATACTCACAAATAACTTTGTCTTTCTTGTTTAAGTTAGTCTAGCACTCAAATCATCCCTGAAGTTTGAAGAGGACAAAAACTGCATCTCCATTAATGGCAATAGGATTACACATAATCACATTCAGAGAGCATAAGACAAAAGACACTGAAAAGTATTTCCCTAGGATTTTGAGCGGTGTTTGTCAAGAAATAAGGAAAACACATGTTTACAACACAAGCTGGTGCTGGGGCTCTGACAAAACTACCAAGTACTTTATCTTTGTGTTCTTTAGGATATGTTTGTGAGTGTGCATGCATGCATGAGTGTGCATGTGTGAGTGAGTGTATGTGTGTGTTAAGTATGAGAGAGACAGATGGAAGTGGCAGTGTAGCTCAAGTGGTAGAGCACTAGCCTTGAGCTGAAAAGCTCAGGGACAGCACCCAGGCCTAGAGTTCAAGCCCCATGACTAACAGAGAGAGAGAGAGAGAGAGAGAGACAGAGACAGAGACAGAGACAGAGACAGAGACAGAGACAGAGACAGAGACAGACAGAGACAGACACATAGACAGAGACAGAGACAGACACAGACACAGACACAGAGACAGAGACAGAGGAAGGTAAACATCTGTTGTTTGGGTTTAGCATAGTACTATTTTCAAGCTATCTGACAAGATAACATAGACAGCTTCTCATGAAGTTATGCCAGCTAAAAAGTATGCTTCTTATCTTTGTTTTCATTCTCTGCTTCATTACCCTTCTCTATCTCTTGATTCTTGAGATTGCATACCTCCATAAACTATCACCAATAAGCATTTGTTATGTACAGAGCCCAGGTCAAGTTATATTACTAGACAGAGTTTCATGATAACATTGATAGACTTTTTTTTAGCTCCTGGAGAGGAATTTGTTGGATCCAATGACTAAAATAAATTTAAATTCCTACACTCATATCTACTTTTTTTTTTGAAAATCCAGTCAACTCACATATTGTTACTGGCTAGTTCTAACTGTCAATATCTATGGTTTTCAGTTAATATTTGCTGGGGGCTTATTGTAAGCTAGTTATCATGTGTTAAGTACTTCGCTTGATTTCTTCATTTTATACAGTTAACAACCTTATGAGATAGATATTATCGTATTTGTCTTATGGATAAGATTGAATCTTGGCTAGGCTAAATAATTTTCCCAAGGCTATTTGTATAAAATCATAGAGCTAATGAACAATAGAATTGTGAATCAAACCCTACTAAATGAATCAAATCTCTATCCTCAATCATTGCATCAAACAATTTCTCTGGGATAGACAATTCAATTCTGTCTGTTTAGCATTTGGATCAGGGAAATAATTTCCACCTTTGTCACTACCCTTTCATCAATCACTCAGTATCATTGATTATTGCTCTAGGTTGTCTCCACATAGCTTTAATTGGCTCTAAAATAGTCATAAATTGAGGCTTATCAACCAGAATGACTCCTCTTCCAAGATTGGAAACTGAATTTCCCCTTTGGACTACAGCCCACTCTCATTCTACCTCTATCCCACACATGTTCCTACCAAATGTATATCTTTCTCTGTCGCCAGAACACAGTCTTATCTAAAACTGTTCATTTTAGTTCCACTTCACCTATAGTTGGGCTCACCATGAAAATTATCAACCACCCTAATTCTCTGCCCTCGACTTGGTCTCTAAAGCCTGTGTAGGAGGAAAAGCAAAAGCTTTTCATTCACTGGGCTCTGAGAGCCTCTGGATTATTCATGTCTTTTCAAAATAGCTTTTAAGTTTTCACAATGATCAGGTAGCATAGTAGATGTTGGGAATTCAGAGGTAAAAGAATAAGTTTACCTTTAAGTAGATCACAAATAGCAAACTGTATTTTATTGTTCTCCTAGTTTTATGTTAATAGATGTGATTCAATGTGATTTAGAGGTATTTGAGGATTGATTATAATGGCTGTCAATACACTTAGTTGAAAAAGTTTTCTCACTTATAACTAAATCTGAGTAAATTCTATCCCTCCATCATGTACCATATGAGCACTATTCTCTTATAACTTCTTTACCAAATATTTTGAAAGGCTTTCTTTCTGATACAAATGCTTATTCTCTAATACTAAAGCACGAAGAGTCTTCTCAGCAGGTAGTATGCAATATCTAACTGCACCAGAATACACTATAGAGAGATAACTATTTCTATGGAGTGAGTTAGAAAACAGAAGTATAAACCAGTGCCTGTATTTCATCATAATCCTTGCTACTCAGAAGGCTGAGATCTGGAGGACCATGGTCAAGGCCAGGCTTAGCAGCAAAGTCCATGAGACTCCTTCACCCAAATAACCACCAAAAATTAGGTTTGAAGCATAACTCAAGTGATAGAGTGCTAGTTGAGCAAGTAAGCCAAGTAAGCACAGGCCCTGAGTTCAAACACCAGTGCTACCAGTGAAAAAAGAAAAGAAATAAAAAAAGAAGTCTATAAAAGTGAAAAGAAATAACTGTAGGAGACATAGGTAAGAAGGAACATAAGCATATAGGAAGTCATATGTTTTAGGATCAAAATCTTCACTGGAAGTGGAAGAACAGGCTAGAAAAGA
This sequence comes from Dipodomys merriami, assembly GCF_024711535.1. Classification (NCBI taxonomy): domain Eukaryota; kingdom Metazoa; phylum Chordata; class Mammalia; order Rodentia; family Heteromyidae; genus Dipodomys; species Dipodomys merriami. Next base: position 101,453,630 of record NW_027204492.1, read on the forward strand.
CTTCTGTATTATTAACTAGATTAATTTTCTCTTTTCCTTCACATCTTCTCTATTTTCCCTCTTCCCTCTTTCCTCTTCCATTCATCTTTCTTTCTCTCTCTCTCTCTGTTGTTATATATTCCAGGCTGTGCTAAATTCCCAACACTTCTGCTCGACTTCCTTAGTGCTAGGATTATAGTTGTGAACGGCCATACCTGACCCCATTCGATTTTCTTCATAGCACTATTAAACAAGTTTTATTTTCACATGCAAAAAAATCTAGACTAAAGCTTTATTAAACTCTTCCAAGGAGATAAATATAAGAGGTACTTACAAGGAGACTGACAAAAAATAGAGTAGTTAATCAAGAGAAACAAATATGACTTTAGCCTGTGAATTCTGGCAGTGTTAGAAGTGTTAAGCCTCCTTAAAAGCTGTCTTTTGGCCAGGCTGTCTTTTGTACATAAAACCCTAATAAAGACATTCAGGTTGACAGGCTATGAGTGTCAGATCCAACTGCTAATAAGATTTTAATCTTAGAACTAAAGATCATATATTAGTCAAGGAGTAATTTGAATTAAAAACAGAAGATTTGAGTGCTAGGAAGTATCAGTGTCATGTGATATAGTTATAATGGTGGTAAGCTAATTGTTTCTAGGAGATTGAAAAGATTCAGTTATCAAGGTGAAGCCAGAATTAGAACTGGAGATTTGATGTTGACTATTAAAGTGGAACATATTGAATACTTTATGAATATAACTGAGAGGTTCTAAATTATTGGGCCATATTGGAATCACCTTGGGAGCTTAAAAGATACAGCTACACCTCAGTATCACCCCTTGTGAGTCTGAACATCAGGACACATATATGACTCCTCAAGTGATCTAATGGATAGCCATTGCCAATCATAACTAATTAGACTTTGTCTCACAGGTGCAAACATGATTGGTGAGAGATAGGTCTTCATGTACCTGTATTTCTGGATGGATTGGATAAAATCAAATTTCATAATTTCTCTGCATACCCCTCTAGACTCTGCATGTTCTCTTGCTTTCTGTAAATTTCCAAATAGTTAAGGCTCTAAATAGTTTACCTTTGTCTAACAGAAAGTTTTTAACTTCCTATTACTTCTAAGTCTTCATCTTACCTCATGAGCTGATAAAATACCATTTGATGTTTGAAACCATTTCCAGAATATTTCTTCTCTTGATTTCCACTGTGATCTACTATCCTCACACCACAAGTAATTAAAAACATAATTGCCTATTGCATATAATACATCAATAGTCCCTTATCTGGACACTATACTCTTTAATTTTTATCCTTTCATATCATGCAAAATACATTAGAAAGATTATATTCTATATGTATTTTCTGGTCCATCATCTACAGAAAAATTCTCAGTTTAACATTGAATATCTTATATCAGGCTCTACTGATGCCCCTTCCAGTAATACCCTCTCAGCTTATCTGAGTTTGCCTGCCTAGTGTGTTGTCAGATTTTCATCACAAGAACCTGTGTTTCTCCATCATTTTCTATAGAATTTCACAAGCAACCTAGGAGCTTGATTGGCTGCCAGAAATTTGAAGCTAGAGCTGTGTGTTTTGGTAACGCTCATCAGCCAAACAACTGCTGGAACTTCTTCATCCTCTTGCTCTATGTTCCAAATGACTTGTCAGAGAGTTTCCTCCCAGGATAGAGGTTGGGTTGCTATTACTCACAGAGGTGAGGTGATTTGCTCATCCATGAACCTCAGGGCTTCTCTCTCTCTCTCTCTCTCTCTCTCTCTCTCTCTCTCTCTCTCTCTCTCTCTCTCTCTCTCTCTCTCTCTCTCTCTCTCTCTCTCTCTCCTCCCTCCCTCCCTCCCTCCCTCTCTCCCTCTCTCCCTCTCTCCCTTCCTTCTTTCCTTCCTTCCTTCCTTCCTTCTTTCCTTCCTTCCTTCCTTCCTTCCTTCCTTCCTTCCTTCCTTCCTTCCTTCCTTCCTTCCTTCCTTCCTTCCTTCCTTCTCTTTCTTTCATTTTCTTATTTCTTGGTCTTACTTCCAAATGTACCCTTCCTCTAGTTAGTTCCAATGTAAACTGCTTGCACTCAAGTCATTGTCTCAAGATCAACTTTGAGAGAAACTCAAATTAAAATTGCTTTTCACCACATTTGATCCCATATTAACCTCAAAACCTAAACCTACTCTGTGTTAAGCTTATGGCTTAAAATTCCTGAGGGATTTTCCCCCTGTCTACCCATTATTCACATCACCCCCTTTCTTAGAATATCCTTCTTGCCTTTGGAAAGAGTATCACTTTTATTCATTTCCAGTTCACATGCAGCCTGCATTAAATCTTGTCCAGTGTTCTGAGACCAAAAAAATCTTTGGATTGCCATTGGGAAATTGTCAAATATCCTAGCAGCAGAAATAATGTATGTACATGTGTGTGTATGTTACAACATATGTGTGCTATTCAAATAATGCAAATGAATTGTAGAGACAATGCTTTCTTTTTTTTTCTTAGACAACATGATCAGAAGACAAATATATCTGCAAATATGAAACAAACATATGCAGACTTATCTGTTATCAACATCATAGACATGGTTTTTCAAAGAAAGATAAAAGGAATGGTTAAGATTATTACCAACAAATTTGATTCTTTTCTTTTCTTTTTTCTTTTTTTTTGGTCAGTTGTAGGTCTTGAACTCTGGGCCTGGGCACTGTTCCTCAGCTCTTCAGCTCAAGGAGAGTGCTCTACCACTTGAGCTACATAGAGCACCACTTCCAGCTTTTTCTTTTATGTGGTGCTGAGGAATCGAACCCAGGGCCTCATGCATGTGAAGCAAGCACTCTACCACTGAGCCACATTCCCAGCCGCAGGTTTGATTATTTTAAATCCTCTATGAGGAAACTTATGTTTCCATAACAAATACTAAGCTGTAAGTTGAGTCCAGTTATAATTGCTAATATGGTAAATGATAAGGATGAATGATATATTATGGTTGGGAGACACATTTAGATTAGTATACATTTTAGATTGGTGGAAAAATAAGAAATGACTAAGACATAATTTTAAAGCATTCAGTAAAGATTATACTAAATCAATGTGGAAATTCACTTTTTTTAAAGTAAAGAGCATGGTTTTGTCAGTTGAGATTGATTATACCTCTAGCCGTTGGGAAAACATTAAAATGACATACACACTTCCAGGTACACTTAAGATCAACATTTCTCTCTTTCTCATCTTATAATATACTCAATCTTTTATATAGTGCTCTCAATGTTCTTTTTCAAATAGGATTCCATCCAACAAATATTTATTGCAACTCATATATGAAAAGCCTGTACTAAGCTGTGAGGGGTACCAAGGCAAATAAAACAAGATTCTTGCCCTCAAGGAGTTTGCAGATATCCTGGAACAATTTACAACCATCCTTTGCATGAAACTACCTCTGTACTTGTGGGAAGAATTTAAAAATACTTGTCATAGCTATTGGAGACATGATTTGATTAGTCCTAATGTTTTATATTTCTTAAGACCAAATGACCAAGACCGAGGAAGACACATTCTAGCAACATATGTTCTAGTCAGATTTTTTTTTTGTAATTTATTTAGTTTTCCTTTCATGCATTTTGATTTTTATTATAAATGTGACATTCAGAAGTGTTACAATTACATGAGACAGATAAAGAGTATATTGGACAATGTCACCCCTTCTCTTGCTCTCTCCTGTCTAGTCAGTTTTTTTTTTTTTTTGCTTATGTGGTGCTGAGGAATCGAACCTAGAGACTCATGCATACAAGGCAAGTGCTCTACCACTGAGCCACCTTCCCAGCCCTCTAGTCAGTTTTTGAAAGAGAATTTATATTTAACTAAAATAATTCAAAGTATTTTGTCATTTTGATTTTCTAAAGAGTGCCTTCAAAAATGTAATGCCACTTGAAACTAAACAAGTTCTTTTTTATGTATGACATTCAACAGGCAGCTAGTATATATACACTGAAATAGTAAACACTGAGAGTGGATAAAAGATATTTTGGGCAACAATAAACAAAGCAACTCTGCCACTAATCATACTGGGATGCAAATATTATTAGTTGAAATTAATACAAAACACTAATTCGCTCAAAGTACGTGACAATTTTTCAAGGCCATAACAACTGTCCTTCTTACCTCATACTCCAGTGTGTTAATGGTTTTACTACTCATGCAACTAGATATACCTTGTTATTCCCATTTGTTATTGGGAGTATCGATTTCTTTTTCTTTTTCTTTTTTCTTTTGTCAGTCACGGGGCTTGAACCCTGGGCCTGGGCACTGTCCCTCAGCTCTTCAGCTCAAGGCACTCTATCACTTGAGCCACAGTGCCACTTCCTCGATTTCTTTATTTTTGCCAGTCTTGGGGCTTGAACTCAGGGCCTGGGCACTGTCACTGAGCTTCTTTTGCTCAAGGCTAGCACTCTACCACTTGAGCTCCAGCACCAGATTTTTCTGTGTATGTCATATTGAGGAATCAAACCCAGGGCTTGATGCATGCTAAGCAAGCACTCTACCACTAAGCCACATTGTCAACTCAGGAGTATTGATTGCTAAACTTCCCTTTGCTCAAACAATATTTAATTTCTAGTGAATAATGCCTGTTCCTTCTGATTCCATCTCAGATACACAGCACTTTTGATCTCAACTTCCCTGAAAACTATTTCTTACAGAGTCTTTCAGCAGGACACCAAACCTTACAAAAGATACTTTTACAGCCACACACAGGATCTCTGGGTTTTGCTTCTCTCACTTCAGTGATACAATAAATGTGATTGGGGATAACTGGGTTCGCCTCAGCAATCTGGAGATTCTACTTTTACAGGATATATGTAAAATGAGAAATAGTAACACCAACAGAAAAACAAACTTTACAACTTTGGCCGGGGTGGGAGGGGGAGACAGGGGGATGAGAAGGGGAAACAAAGGAGGAGGCAACAATGCTTGATAAGAAATGTACTCATTACCTTGCCCATGTAATTGTAACCCCTCTGTATGGTATTTTCACAAGTAAAAAAAAAAGAACTGAGCATTGTCCCCAAGGTTTTTTTGTTTTTTTGGGTCCGGTCATGAAGCCTGAACTCTGGGCCTGGGCACTGTCCCTCAGCTCTTCAGCTCAAAGCTAGCGCTCTACCACTTGAGCCACAGCACCACTTCTGGCTTTTTGCTTTTTGCTTATGTGGTACTGAGGAATCGAACCCAGGGCCTCAGGCATGAAAGGCCAGTGCTCTACCACTGAGCCACCTTCCCAACCCCATTGCTCATGTAATTTTAACCCCTATGTATGGTATTTTCACAATAAAAAAATTGAAAAAGAAAAAAAAGAATATTTCAACATACTTTCCATAGTTTCCAGAAAGACAGTGGAAATACAAACAAATTAAGGTTCTAATATTGTCTCTAAATACTCTCTCTCTCTCTCTCTCTCTCTCAAAACAAAGTTGGAATTTCCTTATTTGTGAGATCAGTAACATCTACCTAACTGATTTGGTTTGAATAATAAAAGAAGTATCTAATAATCAACAAATATCAATTCCCTTCAGACCTATTATGCCATTTAGGTGATATTCCATGTAAGGGATTATGTTTGGAATGTTTTAAACAAGGAAAATGTAGGATAAGAATAATTTTTTTAAAAGATTGCTGTGATGCTATATAGAAGATGGATAAGATGGGCTAATAATGAGAAGCAGTGAGACCAGGTAGGAATTCAATGTTATACAATAATCAAGAGATGGTGAGGAATCAGGCTAAGGCAGTCATAATATATTTTGCCCTCTTCTTATGATTTTCTTATGTGATATGCATATAGTGAGCACAAGAGAGGAGTATAAGAGAAACATTTGTAGTTTCCTAGAATTGTAATTTTCCAAAGGTGATTTTCAATATTGGGCTCTTTATAACCATACTCACTTGTATACTGAACTCTTGCTATTGAAGGCTCTGCATTTTTGTACCCTCCAGGGTCTTGTTTAATAAATCTCACAACATTTTTCAAGTCTAACCCTTATCCACCAACACATATCATCCTGCTAATCTGATAAACTGAAGAGTATAAATAGGATGAGAGGGCAAAATATTTCCATCAATTATATTTTACATTTTGGAGACTTTATTATTTGAAATATAACAATTCCTTCATATTATTTGTAGTAACTTACATTAGCTAAACAGAGAGGGATTTCATTTTGACATTATGCACATTATAATATGTGATATACCATTCAGTCTTACCCTCTCTATCACTTTCCCTTCCCTGTTTCCTCCATTCTTCATATTATTATTACACAGTGAAGATGTTGATGGACTTTATTTTTTGAGCAACAGTGTCCTAACGTTGCTACTTTATTTGAGTTACCTAGGAACTTTACCAAACTCTCTGTGTCCAGATCCTATTCCTTATTAGTTAGCTCAGTAATTATTTAATGTCTAGATGATGCCAGAATGCATCTATATTTGAGAAGCAGAAATTTACAGAGATTCTCAAGCTTTAACGTACATACAACTTACCTAGGATCTTGTTCAAATGAAGATTCTCAGTCTATCGGTGTAGTGTGAGGCTGGAGATTTACTTTCCTAACACAATTCAGTTGATGCCAATGCTTCTTATCTGAGACCACACTTTGTTAAGCCATGACTTAGTGCACTACTAATTTCTCTAATATGAAACCATTTTAGGATTTATTTTTTTGGTCATGGTGGAACCCAGGGCCTGGGCAATGTCCCTGAGTTTTTTCACTCAAGGCTAGCACTCTACCACTTTGAGCCACAGCTCTACTTATAGTTTTGGGGTGGTTAATTGGGGATAAAAGTCTCATGGACTTTTCTGCCTGGGCTGACTTTGAACCCTGATCTTCATATCTCAGCCTCTTAAGTAGCTAGGATTGTGGGCATAACTCATTTTAGGATATTTTAACTGACCGATAATAAATACTTATAGTATGAAGTAGAATGTGATGCTTCTCCACATGTATGCAATACATATTGATCAAGCCTGAATAATGAGAATTTTCATTTCCTTAAACATTTACCATTGCTTTGCTTGAGAACCTCAGAACTCCTATCTTCTAGTTCTTTATAAAATCTATAATAAATTGTTATGGACCACAATCCTCTTATTTTGTTGTCATAGAACTTAATCCTTCTTCATTTTGGTAGCTGTTGTTCTTTTGCACTGACTTTCTTTTTCTTTTTTTTTAATTGTGAAAATACAGAGGGGTTACAATTACATGGGCAAGATAATGAGTACATTTCTTATCAAGCATTGTTGCCTCCTCCTTTGTTTCCCCTTCCCATCCCATCCTCCCCCACCCCCCCCACCCAATCTTCTCCTCCCCCCCCCCCCCCCCCCCCGTCACCAAAGTTGTAAAGTTCGTTTTCGACATAACGACTTGTATATCTCATTGTTGCAATGGGTCCACCTGTATCCCTATTTAATTTAAACTATTTTTTTCCCCTTCCCCTCCACTAATTACACTGACACCAAATACAGTGAAAGCAGGGGTTATACTGTGGGGGAGGGACATACAAAGCAACAAAGAAATAATCTTATAAATGTGTTAGAGACAATCACATGAAAGAAAAAAAACATTTGAATACATATCTTAGGGTTCATTTCCCTAACATCAACTTATTTGACCTTTTCTGCTTGACTCAGACATATACTAGATATTGCAAATAAACATTGACCAATGTTCTACTTTGGAGTTCTATGAAATCAATCTTTTTAGCTTCCACATGTGAATGAAAATATATTGTGCTTTTCTCTATTGCCGGGCTTATTTTACTTACCATAGTACCCTCCATTACCATCCAAATTGCCACTAATGACATAATTCAATTCTTTATTATCGCTGAAAAAATTCCATTATGTGTGTGTGCGTGTGTGTGTCACATTGCCTTTATCTACTTGATTTTTATATTCACCCACTATGTATAGTACTACAATGAAAAAAGGATTCTAGCCAGGTGACAGTGGCTCATACCTGTAATCCTAGCTACTCAGGAGGCCGAGATCTGAGGATTGCAGTTCAAAACCACTCCAGGCAGAAAAGTCTGTGAGACTCTTATTTCCCATTAACCACCAGAAAAACCAGAAGTGGTACTGTGGCTCAAGTGGTAGAGCACTGGACTTGAGCTGAAGAGCTGAGGGACAGTACCCAGGCCCAGAGTTCAATCCCCACAACTAACAAAAAAAAGAATTCTAGATATCTCTCTGATACACTAATTTCATTTCCTTTACGTAGATACTCAATAGTGGTGTTGATGGATTATATAGTAATATATATATATATATATGTATATATGGAATCTTGACACTGTCTTCCATAATGGCCACACTAAATTGCATGCCCCTCCATATTCCCATAAAATAGCATATGCTATTTTAGACACAATACTATAATTTGAGATTGTTGAGGAACATGTTTTTCTTTCCTCTTGCTCCCAGAACTACATTTAGAATTTTACTTAAGTATGCATCTCTTGCTTGGCTTTTCCATTTACATTATAATTGATTGATTCCTAATGAAAATTTCAATATGCTTTAATAAAATACAACTGAGATTTGCACATGGAGAAGTAATGCATTATATAATTTACCCTTTTAATAGGACCTAATGGCCTTGAAATGTGAAAGGCTATGCTCTACTGACCCTTAATCAAGAACTTTAAAGGATACCTAGCAAATCAATGCATAATCATAATAAGAATGTTAAGTGGAGTTTTAACAGATGCTGAACAAGTTAAACACATTAAGAATGACCTTTACTGACTGAAAAGCAAGCATTTATTAAGAGATTAAAGTTTATTTGCAGAACTAAAGGATGCTAATAACATACAAGTTACTTCCTTCTCACATACAATTCTCGACACAAGAGAAGCACTAAACTGTGTTATTTACATTACCTTTGTTTTAGATAGATCTTAACAACCTGTTGGATCTGGCCCTTGGTTAACACATCTCCACAATAAAGAGATGATATAAAATTCTCTTTGCCAATTTGTAAACCTATTTCTACCATCATAAACTTTGTGAATTTAAGACTACTTTTGGTTAAGTCCCTGGAATATTCTATCATATGGCAATATTTCTTTTAAAGTTAAAAATCCCAGACAGAATGGAATAGGAGAAACCCTAGGTCTCCTTGGCGCAGGCCTAAATTTTCTTAATAGAGACCCGGAAACACAACAAATCAAAGAAAGGTTGGACAAATGGGATTGCATGAAGTTGCAGAGCTTCTGCATAGCAAAGGACATAGCTAGCAAGATCAATAGAAAGCCCACGGATTGGGAGAAGATCTTCACTAGCCATACAACGTATAAGGGTCTCATATCTAAAATATACTTGGAACTCAAAAAATTAAATCCCCCAACAACAAATCCTCAAAGAAACAACTGCCCAATAAATAAGTGGGCAAATGACTTAAAGAGAAACTTCTCTGAAGAAGAAAGAAGGATGGCCAATAGACACATGAAGAAATGCTCAACCTCCCTAGCCATAAAAGAAATGCAAATCAAAACAACATTGAGATACCATCTCACCCCACTTAGAATGGCTATAATCAAGAACTCTAATAACAACAGATGCTGGAGGGGATGTGGACAGAAGGGAACCCTTATGCATTGTTGGTGGGAGTGTAAACTTCTGCAACCACTTTGGAAAGCAGTATGGAGTTTCCTCAAAAGACTCCACATAGAGCTCCCCTATGACCCAGCAATCCCACTTTTGGGCATTTACCCAAATGTTTACAAACAAGACCACACTAAAGCTACCAGCACGACTATGTTTATTGCAGCATTATTTACCATAGCTAAGATATGGAACCAACCCAGATGCCCCTCAGTAGATGAATGGATCAAGAAAATGTGGTGTATATATACACAATGGAATTCTATGCCTCCATCAGAAAGAATGACATTGCCCCATTTGGTAGAAAATGGAAAGACTTGGAAAAAATTATATTAAGTGAAGTAAGCCAGGCCCAAAGAAACATAGGTCCCATGGTTTCCCTTATTTGCAATATCTAGTATATATATGAGTCAACCAGAAAAGGTCAGATAAGGTGATGTTAGGAAAATGAACCCTAAGATATGTATGTAAATGTTTTTTTTCTTTCATGCATTTGTTTCTAAAGCATTTATAAGATTATTTCTTTGTTGCTTTGTATGTCCCTCCCCCACAGTATAACCACTGCTTTCACTGTATTTGGTGTCGGTGTAATTTGTGGAGGGGAAGGAGAAAAACAGTCGTTTAAATAAGGATACAGGTGGACCCGTTGCAACAATGAGAAGTACAAGTTGTCATGTCGAAAACGAACTTTACAACTTTGGTGGGAGGGGGGAGGATTAGATAGGGGGACAGGAGGAGGCTGGGAAGGGATGGGAAGGGTAAACAAAGGAGGAGGCTACAATGCTTGATAAGAAATGTACTCACTATCTTGCCCATGTAATTGTAACCCCTCTGCACAGTATTTTCACAATAAAAAAAAATCCCAGACAAGGTCTTGCTATTTGCAGCCCAGTCTGGGCTTCAACTAATGATCCTCCTGCTTTTTCCCTCCCTCCCAAACACTGGTATTACAAGTGTGAACCACTGTGCCTGGCTCTATTGTACGTGTGTGTGTGTGTGTGTGTGTGTGTGTGTGTGTGTGTGTGTGTGTGTGTGTGTGTGTAATAAAGAGGCAGATAAAAAGACAGACACAGAGAGACAGAGAGACAGAGACAGAATATTTCAGAGTTTCATGTTTAATTAATTTTTGACCAGGAGCTCATGAGGCAACATACCAGGTGAAACATACACATGAACCATTTCACACTGGATCCCATTGAACTGACAAAGTAAATGGAGCAGATGGGATAGTTTTATTATATCTGTGGAAGAAAGCTTTGGATATATGGCTTTGAAGATGGAAAAGATATATAGTTACATTAATAAATGAGAGAAGAAAGAATGACCCAGAAAAGGCATCAGAAAAGCATACACTTTCTCTCAGGCAAAATTACCCTGAAAAACTGGGAGCTGGTGGCTCATGCTTATAATCCTAGCAACTCAGGAGGCTGAGATCTGAGGATTAGGGTTCAGCTCCATCCTGGGCAGGAAAGTCCATGAGACTCCTATCGCCAATTAACTACAAAAGAACCCCAAACTAGAAACAGACTGTGGTTTAAGTGGTAAAGTGATAGCTTGAGCACAAAAGCTCAGGACAGCACCCAGGCACTGAGTTCAAGCTTCAGGACCAACATACACACAAACAAAAATGATCCTGAAAAGATTGGTGTCATTTTTTTAATCTGTTAGAGCCCTCAAGAAGTTCTCATAGCAGTGAGGGTAGGCATAGAAGAACAGAAGTGGGTTCTTGGATAATGTTCAGGTGAGTAATTAAGAGACTGTCTGTCCATGGAATAATTTACTCAGTCAAACAAAGAGAATGAAAAGAAATTCCAGGAAGGCAGTCATGTATAGTAGGCCTAGAGAATAACCAGATCACATTATTCATCACTATTCATGGTCCAGAGACTGCTCCCAGTGGTACCATCATAGCTGGATGCCAGAGTCTCTGGTCTCACAGGATGCATACTCCCATGGTAAAGGCCATAATGAAGCAAATACATAGAATAATAAAGGTCAAAACCAAAAAGAGAGCAGACAGTGAGGTTAAAGAGCAGGAAGGGGCTATTTTAGACAAAATGTGATCAGAGAGGAACTCTCAAAGATCATAACATTTGAGCTAAGGCCTAATGGAAGTGAAAAGAATCATTTGATGAGGTAGTCTGTAGGAAGACTACCAAAGTGTCACGTGGTATAGGCACATAGTAAGAACTGCAGAAAGAGCCATGACCAGATCTTGTAATATTTCACAATAGGAAGGTTTTGGAGGCCTTTGAACAGTGGATACTCACAATCTCGCTTACCCTTATGCATTACTCTTACGTAGAGAACCAGTTAACTGTAGGCAGAGAGGGAATGGAACTAAATCAGAAAGGAGATCAGTAGGACATGAGGTCAAACAAGATTGTGGCTCAGGGAAAGTTGAAATTGAGGGTGAAGTATTAGATCTGAGATATAACTTGAAAGTAGAGCTGATAATGCTTGCCACTAGCGTTTTTTTTTTTTTTTGGACAGATTGCAAGAGATGAATGAAGGATAACTGACCATGAGAAATCAGGAGACTTCAGGGATCATAGATTGTTAATATAATTTGGGCACCCCAATAAGAGCTTTGTGTGAAGTTTCTTCTTAAAAGCCTGTGAACTATGGCAAAATATTTAGAAATATGCCTCAACCAGTTACACTGTTTAATATAGATTCAGGCAGAACAAATTATTCTCGAATGCTGAGTAAATGTTCATTCTTGCCTCCCTCCCTTAGAACCTTTATTATCTAAAAAACCGAAGATCTCAGGACATAATAGCAACATGGTTTTCAAAAATGAACAAGCTCAGCAGTGGGGTGTGGAACTACATATAATTTTGACCAACTCTTCCCTATCGGGTGGGATTGTCCTCCTGGGAACCAGTTAAGGATGATGGATCAAGATGTCTCTAACTCCCAGCCTTGTACTTTTGTTAAAAAAGCAAAGCAAAGCAAACTAGGCTGGCTTAGAACTCCCTATGTAAGACAAGGTGACCTTAAACTCTAATCTTCCTGCCTCAGCTTCCCAAATGATGGAATTACGTGTGTGTGTGTGTGTGTGTGTGTGTGTGTGTGTGTGTGTGATCAGAGTCAGCTCTACCTCCTTGTGTCTTCTTGTTCATAGCTCTAATTCCTAAAATAGGTGGTGGACAGTTCCATCATACAAGTGTGACTTTTTTCATGTAGACTACATTTTGTGGCATCATGAGTAACTGAGAAAGCTCAATGACAATTTTTAACCTTAGGGGATGAGAATGGGAAAATTTTATATATGTGTGTGTGTGTGTGTGTGTGTGTGTGTGTGTGTGTGTGTGTGTGTGTGTGTGTGTGTGTGTGTGTGTGTGTGTGTGTGTGTGTGTGTGTGTGATGTTGTATGCTTTTTTTGAGGTGGACAATTCCAGGAGGCATTTTTTATGTCTCTGAAGATCCTGATGGAATTATTCCATTTCTCAGAGTGGCCATGCTATTGTGCCTTAATATTGGATGGATTTTTCTCATTTCAACTTTCCTTTTTTTCTGTACCGTACTACTAATACCAGTCTTCATCTCATGCCCTGCTTCCAAAACTCAAGCTAATCAGCCTCTTTTTATAATCTAGTCACATTAATCATGGCAAAACCATAAAGATTCTGATTTCTTCATCACTAGCTTCCTCCTCTTCCTCCTCCTCCTCCTCCTCCTCCTCCTCCTCCTCCTCCTCCTCCTCCTCCTCCTCCTCCTCCTCCTCTTCCTCCTCCTCCTCTTCCTCCTTCTCCTTCTCTTTCTGTCATACTAGGGTTTGAATGCAAGACCTCTTGTTTACTAGGTTTGAGCTCTACTACTTGAGCCACATCCTCAGCCCCACTTTTTGGTGATTATTTTGGAGCTGGAATCTGTAGACTTTTCTGTTTGATATGGTTTCAAACCAGGATCTGATGCTCCAAATCTTAGACTATTAAGTAGCTAAATTAAAGGTGTAAACCACCTGCAAGCTAGCTTCTTGCAAAGAATTTCACCTGTTGAAAGAAAAGAGGAATTGTTTTGGGGAGGGTGCAACCAGTGAGAAAGAGAAGGGAAAAAGGAGAGGATGCTGAAGGATGGATATGATGAAAATATATTATACATATGTCTGAAAATACCATAAAACACCTATTAAAAACTGTTAAAAGGAAAAGTCAAGACAGAATTGCAGATAGGATGAAGTTGATCAAAGTACATTATATGCATATTTGTAAATCCCACAATGTAACCTTTATATAATTAATTTGCGCTAATTTTGGCTTTTTGCTATTTAAGACTCTGAGGACTTCCCTGTCCAGGCTGGCCTTCAACTGAAACCCTCAATCTCAGGTTCATGAATAGTTAGGATTATGTTGTGAGCCACCAGCCTCCTGCCGCATTCAGATTTTTGCTCCTAATATGTTTATCATTATGTGCTCACAGAAGGCAATGAGGTTGATTGGCACTATAAGTGTTAAATGTGTTTAATTCTAGACTGAACAACTTAGTGCTGACTGTGATGATCCTTTATTTAACGGGAAAGATGTTATTTTCAAATTTCTAATGCAAAAGACTTAAGTCATGATCAAGCTCTATTAAATCATATTTTGGAGGTACTGTTAATGTTTTTAAGGATATATAATATTATTTCATATATTCAACAAATTTGTGAAATATACAAACAATGAGTATTCTCATGTTACAGAAGTCACAAGGGTTCAAACAGGTAGCTGGTATTTGGCCAAAGGGGCCACTGGAATAATTGTTAAAACCCATACAATTATTGGAAAAGAGTGTTGGATTGGCAACCTAATAAAGTTAAAAGATAAATAACTGTGGAAGAAAGGTTTACAAGTGGCTTCATTTAGCAGATGTTTTCAGAGTATTTTTATTTTTTATTTTTTTACTTTTTTATGCTCTTTTTTTTGGGGGGGGGTTCCGGTCATGGGGCCTGAACTCTGGGCGCTGTCCCTCAGCTCTTCAGCTCAAGGCTAGCACTCTACCACTTGAGCCACAGTGCCACTTCCGGCTTTTTTCTTTTTGCTTATGTGGTGCTGAGGAATCAAACTCAGGGCCTCAGGCATGCAAGGCAAGCGCTCTACCACTGAGCCACCTTCCCAGCTCCCAGAGTATTTTTGATATTCATACAATGTGACCTGTAGATACAATGCAAAAAGTAAATTACTAAAAAAATTAGACAGCTAGGCATGATGTTTCATGCCTATAATATCAGTTATTCAAGAGGTAGAGATTGGGAAGATCATGGCTCTTGTCGTGTCCAGGAAAAGTTAATGGGACATTCACTGTCAACAAAAAAGCTGGATGTGTCTGTGATTCCAGATACATAGGAGGTACAGGTAGGAAGACTGCAGTCCTGTTTACACCAAGCAAGAAACATGAAGCCTTTTCTGAAAAATACAAAAGAAGCCAGGTGCTGGTGGCTTCTGTAGTCCTAGGTAATGAGGAGTCTGACATCTGAGGATCCTGATTTGAAACTGTTTCAGGCAGGAAAGTCTATGAGACTCTTATCTCTAATTAATCAGCAATAAGCCAGAAGTGGAGCTATGGCTTGAGTGGTAGAGTATCTGTCCTGAGTAGAAAAGCTCAGGGACAGTGCCCAGGCCCTGAAATCCAGCCCCAATACCAGCACAAAAAGGAAAGGAAGAGGAGAAGACAGAAGAGGAGAAGAGGGAGGAGAGGAGAGGAGAGGAGAGGAGAAGAGAGGAGAGAACAAGGTCTCAAAGAGTGGCTCAAACACAAGGACCTGAGTTCAAACCCCAAAGGAAAAAAGAAAAATTAGAGGGGAAAAAAGAAGCAATTACCTAGGGAGGGGATATTACAGAAGCAGTATAGAAGAGGGGTCTGTAACTAAAATTGCCATTAGAACTATTTGGGCCAATGAAGGAATAATTTTCAAACTGACCTATCAAACCAATGGGGTAATAGTTCTTAAAACTCTCAGTGAGTTTAACTTATTAACTAGAAAATTTCAAAATTTGATATGAGTATGGATTCAAACAGTGGATTTAGTAAAATAAATCAATCTGTTGACTATTCTTCTTTAAAATTTAGGAGTAGTTTCTTATTCCGAAAGTTGTTTTTACAACAACTTAGGATCACAGTGAGCATAAAAGTCATTATTCTAGTTCAGGAAAGCGTATGCTATTACCTTCTGTGTAGCACATCTGAAGGAACAAATAACAATGAGGTCATCCTTTTTTCCTTTTTATGCGGATCCTGGGGCTTGAATTCCACCTGGGCTCTGTCCTTGGACTCCTTGTGCTCAAGGCTAGCACTCTACCACTTGAGCCACAACACCATTTCCCACTTTTTCTGTGATTAATTGGAGATAAGAGTCTCACAGACTTTCTGGCTCAGGCTGACTTCAAATCATGATCCTTATATCTCAGCCTCCTGAGTGACTAGGATTACAGGGGTGAGCCACTGGTGTCTGGCTGATTTTATCCTTTTGAGGGGTTTCATGAGTCAGCAGCTAAAACCTAGCATTGATTCTTCCATATACACAGCTTTAAACATTTTAAGTCTTCAAATAGGGAAGGAAGCAAGCTACCAGCTACTGATATCCTACCATAGTGTTTACCAAATATTTACCTTGAAAGTAAGGATAACATTATTAGTATACTAGTCACCTGTTTACTGGGGGAAAATGCCTGAATTTCAAGGCACTCCAGGTCCATTAAGCACAGATTGAAAATTCGTATCATGTTTCAGATCATCAGGCCTTCTCAGGTCAAGAGCAGCTTGCTGTCAAAGGTCAGTTTTACAATTTTATCCAGTTTTATTCCCACCTGGACTTCACTCCTACATCCTTTAGTGAAAAGTACATTACTTTGAAGTTGAAGGTTGCGTGTTTAGACAGGCAGTACAGCTTACTCCCACCTTGAGTTGAAGCAGATAATGGATTCCATAGAACAGGTGTCAAACTGGCCAAGGTCATCACACAATGAGTCAGTGTAAATATCCGAATTACAGTTGTGGACAAACTCAGCACATGACAGGTTCATTTGACGAATATCTTTTTGTCTAACTGTCACAGTGCTCTGAGAATATGAAACAAATCAAATGAGAAAGTCTGCTCCTGCCTTAGAAGGTTATGTCTTTGCTAATCCTGTAGCGCCCGGCAGCCTAGCATTAGTTGGTGCAAAACACATTGATGTGTTTGGATGATTTTGTTTTTCAGGAGCTATTTGTTCAGGAAAAAAAATGGAAAGTGGAAAGATGAAGTCAGTTTTCTCCTGACATTTCCAAGGATGAATAGTTGTGAAGGACAAGCAGGCAATCTCTCCTTAGAAACAGTCCAAAGAGCCTAGAATGTCCTTCAGCATGGCAAATAGAAGATCAGATCTTTTCGATGTTTAAGACATTTTTTTTAAAATAAGAAAATCAGAAGACTGTTACTGGGAAAGAATAGGCCCAGTCACAAATATGTTACAAATTCACATTTTTCACCATTGCACTTAAGTTTCAATTTTAGACAATGCCTAATGTTGAAAATCAAATAAATTAATTATGTATGAGGTATTAATGATTAAGGTCAAACAAAGTGGGTTTCAGTTTCTAAGATATTTAAAAATATAATTGATAAAGTGAAAGAATTTTAGAAAAATCCTTGGAGAAAAAAGGTTAAAGTGTACATATTAAATCTAATATAATAATAAATGCTTTGCTCTATGTTAAATCATTATAAAAGTAAATGACTTATAAATTGAAGTTACTTTGTTATGTTTCAACGTAATGGAGGAACCAACAATTTTTTTTGGTAATTGATCATATTGAGCAAAAACAGAGCCTTTCAGAGACTTAAAATATGGTATACATATTAATACTGGTTTATAAAATGTTATCACCATTTCACAAATGAGAAGGATACAATTATGTGACTTGCTTGATTGAGAATTTATCCCAATCCAGTCAGAATAGCTAACATGAAACAACAAATGTTCATAAGGATATGGGGAATAAAGGAATTCTAATATACTATGGGTGGGAATATAAATCAACTACTCTGGAAATGAGTAGGGAGGTGCTTCAAAGAGCTAAAACAAAAACTACCATTCCTTCTCTATCACCCCTGATTATATACCTGAAAAAATCAAAGTAAGCATACAACAGCGATACCTTCCCAGCCAGAGTTATTGCTGCATTAATCACAATCGCCAAGCTATTGAATCAGCCAAGTTGCTCAATAACTGATAAACAGCTAAAGAAAATGTAGTACACATACATTATGGAGTTCTATTCAGCCATAAGAAAAAAAATGAAATCATGTTATTTGCAGAAAAAATGGTTGGAACTGGAGATCATTATGTTAGGTGGAGTAAGCCATAAGGTAGATGCAGCAATACAAAACTACATTTTTTTCTCTCATGTGGGGAGGGGCAGAGAGGGACTGAGATAGAAAAGAGAGCACAAAAGTAGAGAACTACTAGGGAATTGGAAGGGGCTCAAGGGGAGGGAGAAAGGAAGGTGAACACACAGTAACATGGAGAAGACAAGATCAAAATTTGTATAAATACACAAAATGAAATTATCAATATGGAACCAATTACTTTATATAATTAGTATAAGCTATCAATAGGTACAACAACAAGAAGAATAACAATAAAAGACCACATCAGGAGGCTGAAGCCTGAGTTCAGGAAAATGAGTTTAAATTCAAGGCCACATCTTTTTTATTGTTGACCCAGTTCTGTTAACTTTGCCACAGTGCTTGTAGCATTCTGAATACCAAAACAGACTTTCAGAACACTGAGTCTGAGAAGGCCTGCTAATCTCTCCTCCCTCCAGGGTCAGTGAGTCATAACTGTATGGGAATGTTTAGCCTCTGTGTCGAATTTGGGCTTTTAGCCTCCTTCTCCCTTTCAGAAGGCACAGATATCCTCCAAATGCGTCTTTGGAGTATCTACTATGTTTCAGACATTGTGCTGACTATCAGATACAGAGTGAGAGATTTTCTTGCCCATAAGAAGACTTTTATACTGTTTGGGGGAGAAAATCCACAGTCATCACATAACTAAATAAAAATCATCAGGTGTTTTAAAGAAAGTAAAATCATTACTAGCACGGTCAACTTAAGGTGAACTTAGGTTTTTCAGGTAGACTGGTTGGTGAGTCAATTAAGCAGTGAGAGTGTTAAGCAACAATACCAATGTGAAGTAGCAAATAGTGAAAACAACTATGAAATAATATTACATATATATATTATTGTTATGGCCCAGGTGACCTGTCTACAATTTGAGCTTGGGCCAATAAAATATGGGTATTCAGAAAATATGGCAAAACACTTCTGGGTGAGGGTGAGGATCTACTTCCCTAGGAGAGAAAACTATGGTGGTACTGGTGCAATATCTCCTTCTGTCCCTCAGTTGCCACATGTCCCATAAAAAAGGAAAATAGCTCTAATCCTAGCTAGTTACAAGCCAGCCAGGGCAGGAAAGTCCATGCAACTCTTTTATTTCCAATTAACTCCCCAAAAGCTGGAAATGGAGTTCTGGCTCAATTGGTAGAATTCTAGCCTTGAGTAGAAAAGCTAATGGACAGTGTCTAGGCCCTGAATTCAAACCCACTATCAGCATAAAGGGGGGGGGGTGATGTAACAACTACTAAGCATGAAATATTCTTTTAAACATTTCACATCAGTTATTGAACTCATGTATGAAATTACCTCATAGATACTGTTGCCCACTTTTTGTGAAGAAACTGAGGCAAAGATACCTTAACTTCCTGTGATATGCAGACTAATGCTACCCTGTAAAGATAGCCATGCTCTAAGCACATGAACCTGTGACCTTGTTAACTTAGAAGGTAAGACGAACTTTGTGGATATGATTATATTAACCTGGATTATTTGGGTAGGACCAATATAATTACAAAGATGCATGAAAAAGTAGGAGAAGGAGATAAAAGCAGAAGTTGGAATGATGTGGCTAGGAGCTAAGGAATGCAGGCAGGGCGCTTCTCAAAGCTAGAAAAGGCGAATATATAGGTCTCTTCCTTACAGCTTCCAGAAAGGAATGTCACTTTGATTTTACCCAATTAAAAGTGATTTCAAAACTGTGATATAATAAGATTGTGTTGTTTGTATTGCCTAAAGTAAGTACACGTCTGGTGATTTTTTTTTACAGCAGCAATGGGAAAATAATGCACTGCTCAAGGCCATGGAACAACAAAATAACAGCCAGGATTAAAACTGGTGACAATGTCAGAAATTAAATTACTGTGCCATAGGGCCTGTCACAGGCAGAATAAAATGTTAAGTTCCAAATAAGGGCCACATTAGTTTCCCCCTCGTATCCTCATGGACCCCAGAGAATGGTAAAAATCCAACCAAACAACAACAAAGCCAGAAAAAGGTGTGTGTGTGTGGGGAATCCTATATAAACTGATACATGCTAATTATCATCTTCACTTCTGGACCCAAGATGTCATTAATATGGTTCTCCCATTTTAGAAAGGAGGACCAACGTGTTATGATAATGAAGTGACAGGGCTGCTGGAGAAACTATTAGCTAGTTATACAAGGGACACGTGGTGGCTTGGGGACACCCACAAACCCCAGTGCCTGTGTTGAAATACAGGAAAGAGTCTGTGTGGCAATGAAGGCCAGGATCTAGGCTTCCAGGGCTATTTATAGTTATCATTCTTAGTTTAGGAATAGTAGAAACACACCAATGTAATACTTCGATAGGGAACCCAGCAATCTTGTGATCATTCACACGTTTTATTTTTTTATATCCAGATTCTTGCCCCCTACTTCTCTACCACAGTGTTTACAACCCGGGGGGGGGGTCCTTATAAGTACCCATTTAAATAAATTGAAAATGTATGATAATATACCTCACCAGACCTTGAAACGTTAATGTGCATACTAAAAGTGAGATTCGGAGTTAAATAAATGTCTGGGGCTTGAGACTAGGCATTTCTACCGAGTTCCTATATAATTAGTTGATAATGCTGATGGAAACAGCTGGCTGAAACTCAGAAAGTGAAGACTTTCTTCTGCACATACGAAACAGAAGTCACACGAAGTGTGATCATTTTCTAAAAGTTTCCAAAAACAATATAGAAAGAGCGATTTCTCCGTTCAGCCTCCCCGCGCTTTCCCCCCGCCCCTCCCTCCTGATCCCCAATAAAGGGGAACGAACTAGATACCAGGATTTAATGGGAAGAGCTGGAACCCCCCAACTCCCTGTCCTGGGCTGGGCTCTGGGCTCCCTTCCTCCAAAGGAAAGGGGCAGGGGCAAAGGGAGTTAAGTCAGGAAGTTCCCAGGAGCTCCCACGCTAACGCTCCTCTTGATTTTCCAGCTTCTAAGGAGTTATCTTGCCCTTTTGAACCTCCTAAGGTCTCGGGCGAACACAGCGAAGCGCAACGCCGGCCGCGCCCCCTTCTGCGCCCTTGCCCGGGCGGGGAGGAGGCGGACGCGCTTGCGTGCGTGCTCAGTATAAATAAGTCCCAGGCGGCGGCCACCGGGCAGAACGGGCTGTGGAAGCCGCGGGCCATGGCGGAGGAGGACCACCCATGGCAGGGCAGCATTCTCTACAATATGCTGATGAGCGCCAAGCAAATGCACGCGGCAGCTCCCGAGGCGCCCAAGGCGCGGATGGGAGCTCCGTGCTGGGGCTGCGCTTGCGGCGCGGAGCCCCTGGTGGGCAGAGAGGGTCCGCAGATGGGGCGGCCCGTGGCGCTCCTGTACCGCTGCTGCTTCTGCGGTGAGAACCACGCTCGCCAGGGCAGCATCCTCTACAACATGCTCACCAGCGCCAAGCCGACGCACGGGGCTCCCGAGGCACCCAAGGCGCGGATGGGAGCTCCGTGCTGGGGCTGCGCTTGCGGCGCGGAGCCCCAGGTGGGCAGAGAGGGTCCGCAGATGGGGCGGCCCATGGCGCTCCTGTATCGCTGCTGCTTCTGTGGGGAAGAACACCCCAGGCAGGGCAGCATCTTATACAGCCTGCTGACGAGCGCCAAGCAATCGCACGTGGCTCCGGAAGGGTCCGAAGCCGGCACGAGAGGCGCGTGGTGGCAGCTCTCCTACTGCGCGCAGAATCTGAGAGGTAGAGTGGGGCTGCAAGGGGGCCAGGCCATGACGGTCCTGTACCGCAGCTACTTTTGCAGCGAAGACAACTCCCAGCAGGGCAGCAGCGGTAGCGGCAGCGGCAGCGGCAGCGGCGGCGGCGGCGGCGGCGGCGGCGGCGTGCCTGGGAGCTCCAATCAACCACGAGCGGCTCTAGAGTTGCAGCCGGCGCCTGCCTGGTGGGACACCTCCTGTGGCTCGCCGCGGCTGGTGTCTCTCAAGAGTCCACAGGTGGTCTGGGAGGCCGCCGCCGCCGGCCTGTTGAAGACGCTGCGCTTCGTTAAGTATCTGCCATGCTTCCAGGTGCTGCCCCTGGATCAACAGCTGGTGCTGGCACGCAGCTGTTGGGCGCCCCTGCTCATGCTCGAGCTCGCCCAAGATCGCATCCACTTCGAGACCCTGGAGATCTCGGAGCCCAGCGTGCTGCAGAGAATCTTCACCACCAGGGGGCAGGAGACCCAGGGCCAGGAGCCACCGCCCCTGCCCACCGGGCAGCCACGTTCGGCACCGCCACCTGAGATTGTGCAATTGCCCTGGGCCACCACCGTCCAAGCCATGAAGAACTTCCTCGTCAAGTGCTGGAGTCTGAATATCAGTACCAAGGAGTATGCCTACCTCAAGGGCACCATCCTCTTTAACCCAGGTAAGGGCGCTGACCTGGTGTCAGCTTTTCCCAGGTCAGAACAGTGGGCAAGGTCTGCTCTGGGGCGCGGGGCCCTCAGTTTTCCTGGACAGTGTGGGGGTGGGCGGGGGGATGGTCTTCGCAAGTCTCCACTTAGCAGATCTTGGGGGTGGGTGGGCGGGGGTTGGCTCTGGGAACCATTCCTGGTGGGGTGAACTGCCACTAGAAACATCCTGAGGATGAGGGTGGGGATGGGGTGCAGGAGGAGGGGGAGGGAAACAGGAAGGGTGGGGAAGAACGGGGAGATCCTTGAGGTTTTACTTGGCTTTTTTTTTTTTAACATATTTCTCTTACAGAAGTTTCTGCCTTCATGAGATACAGCTGTTCCTGCCCCCCCTCTAGTTTTCTTTTAAATCTATTAGCATATCCGTAACATTTTTGCAATCCTGCAGTGTCCCTTTCTGAAACTCCATTCTGAAAATTACAGGAACACTTTCCTTGGTACAAATCTATTAAGTTTGGTACGGAAGGAAACAGGTGGTAAGGACTCGCATAGAATATCTCCAGTTTCAAGGATCTGCTTGTGCATGGTCATTGGTATGGTCCTAAGCATCTGGATTCCTCCACCTGCCAGTCCTACATAGTGGAAAAAGATTTAATAGAGAGGGCAAGCAGGAACACTGTGTTTTTTAATTGGAAGATTCCTTAGGGACTTCCTAATCAACGCAGCACCCTTCCCCACCCCATTTTACAGTGCTCCATCAAGTCCCACGTGATCTTACATAAAAAATGGCTACTGTGCTGTGGCATATATATGTATATACATATATGATATATAAGATATAGGTGTCTCAAATATATATCAAATATATATATGTATGCATATGATATATATTACATATTACACATAATATAATATAATATATTATTGCTCCTTGCCCTCAAAAAACCTTTTCGACAAGATGCTTAAGTATTTCTGTAGTGGGAAGAAGTGAAAATGAGTACATTTGAAAGCTATCAAAGTTCTTTATGGTGAACTGTTTACAACAAAGAGATCTTTCTTCCTCCAGATCTGCCAGGCCTGCAGTGCGTGAAGTACATTCAAGGCCTTCAATGGAGAACTCAGCAGATCCTCAGTGAGCACATCAAGACAACGCAGAGAGACTACCAGGGAAGATATGTCGACCTGAACAGTGCCCTTTACCTGCTGAAATTCATCAATGCTGACGTCATTGTTGAACTGTTCTTCAGGCCCATTATTGGCACAGTCAGCATGGATGATATGATGCTGGAAATGCTCTGTGCAAATTTGTGAGGGCATGTGGAGTTCCACATGTGCATTGTGCTGGGCTAGAGAGCAAGCTGTAGGCAAAAGAATGTAGAACGTTGCAAAATTAAACTTACTTGTTATTTTTACATGCATAGTATATTTGTACTTGATACTTTAGTTACTGACAGTTTAAAATCCTCTGTTTCCATACTGTTGGAAAACTTTGCCAACAGTTAACATACCTCTGTACATCTTTAGCAAACTAGCAGGGTACTATGCCAATAAGCTATTTTCATAACCTCTCTCCACTGAACTTGCTCAAATACAATTTGTAATACTAAGTTTTAATAAAATTTAAGATGCTAACCACTAACTTGACTGAAAGAAGTTTCATTGGGGTTTAATTAAGTAAGATTAAAAAAAGTATTATAAACCTAAACAACATAATCAAAAGTCTGCTGTTCAGTAAATGCCTAGCATTTAATGTTACAAAATGCTAATGTCAGAGAAATGACTAGCTTCTTTGTGATTTCTATCAGCTATATGGAAGACTGTCATCACATCTGCTTGGAACCAAGAAGCAGTCTGTGTACAGAAAGCTTTGTATAGGCAAAATAGATTTTCATGATTTTATTTTGTTTTTTGTACACAATTATCGATTTGAACAATAATTCCACAAGAAACCTACATTTTATAAGAAACGATATCACTACAAAACTGTAATTATAACTCAATTTTAGATACACTGTTTCATTTTGGGCTGTTCCTGGGGCTCAGGGCCTGGATACTGTCCCTGAGCTTTGTGCTTAACAACTTTACTACTTTGAGCCATAGCTCTACTTCTGGCTTTTTGATGGTTAATTAGAGGTAAGAGAGTCATGGTCTTTCCTTCCAGGGCTGGCTTTGAACCAGAATTCTAAGATTTCAGCCTCCTGAGTAGCTAGGATTACAGGCATGAGCCACTGGCACTTGGCCCAAAATACATTGTTGATACGATGGTCACACTGAAATTATAAAGTATTCTTGACTTCTTCCACTTTAAATATAATCCACAAAATGGATTCTTCCTTAGCTCTAAAAGATAAAAACATGAAAACTCATACAGGGCCATTTGTATAAATAATACATGATCAAACTGGCTAATGAGTAATATATGCAGGGATGGATTTCCATGGTATAACCCCTTTGAAAAATTAAAAGCTAGTTTAACAAAATGTCTGAGGAAGGTGTGCATTAAGGGGAAGGGGAGGTGAAATGGAGAGAGGAATGGTTGGCAAATACATTCATAATATTTGATGTAAATATGTGGAAATGGAACTAGG
Source organism: Dipodomys merriami (assembly GCF_024711535.1). NCBI lineage: Eukaryota > Metazoa > Chordata > Mammalia > Rodentia > Heteromyidae > Dipodomys > Dipodomys merriami. The sequence continues at coordinate 101,478,552 of NW_027204492.1, forward strand.
AAACTTGAGATGGGTTGAGTTGGGAAGGAGGAGGAGAATGGTGGAAGAGGTGTACAAGGGTAATTGAAACTTCTTTGTATAACTAGGAAAAAAATTTAATATATATAAATTACATGTTTTGTACAACAATTGAAAGACTGCATATGTTACACACATAGTGTGTACTATGTGCGAACACACATGCACATATATGCACATATATACACATATATGTATACATATAATATGACAGAGTAATGACCCATTGCAAGACATTCTAAACTTCTTTGACTGTTTTTTTGAGTCCTATAGACAACCTCTCAGGATTTGTGTAAGAGTAACAAAATTAATAAAATACTTAAGATTACAAAGGAAATAAATTATATTAAAGAAAATGTTAAATATATAAAGCATGATCTGTATATATACATACATGCATATATATACATATTTTATCAACACATGTAGAAAGAAATTATCACCTGACTCGTGTAGCTGTAGCCCCTCTGTACATCACCTTAAAAAAAAAGTTATCCATTGATAGGTCTAATGTCAATCTTTATTTCAAAACAGTGATTAGTATAATTAAAATTTCAAGGTATCTGCAGTATCTACTGTGATAAGAAAGTAGTTGAGATTTTAAATGGTAGCTATATTGGGAATCCCAATATTATCATCCCATTCAGAGATTTATTAGTCTTAGGGAGCTTCGCCTATCATTGTGTTTCAGGACTAAGAGTTATTACAGTGATGCAGAAAAGATACCTGGACCTTAAAAGGAAAGGTCAAGAACAGAATGTGAAGAAGTGGGATTTGTGCAGGCCTCCCTATGCTTTCCCCAGGAGGGTATCACAAAGGCTATATTCTTCCCCCAGGATGAAAACTCAACTAAATTTTTGCCCAGAGAAAGCCTTTGGGATTCAGTGTTTAGAATTTTTATTGAGGCTAGTCACATAGGCATCATCTACCTAGCCTGCCTCAAAATTCCAAGCACATAGAAAGAAAGTAGATGCTCAGCACGAACCACATTGTTTGTACAAACAGTCTAGGTATAGTGAGTCACCCTTATGAGTCAGAGAAGGATGAGAGCACTTCCTAAAATCCACGTTTTCAGACATGAGACAGGGGCCCATCTTATAAGCAGGCGATTTATTGTAAGGCAGCGGGCTCAGACCTACCATGTTAAGTCCTTTCTACCAATGCCCACTTTAGGCCAAGGTGTCTTTGCAGAGTCAGAATTATTGGTAGGACATGATGACGATAACCTGTAGCATGTATCTCATTTATGCTCTTTAGGAATCGTGGGCTTGTTGAAACAAATCCCATTCACCAGAAAGGTCTGTCAGGCAGGCAGGTGGCCTCCTCCAACAATTTTGATGAAGCTTTTTCAGCTGGCTCTAGCACAACTCTGGCTAGCAAGTTGAGTCTGATCTGGACACATTTTGTGGCCTCGGTTGTGTTATAGCAGGGGCATACACACACACACACACACACACACACACACACACACACACACACTCACGTATGCACACACATATTTACACAAACACACAAACATCACAATTCCAGAGGGCTCATGTCATCTTCTTGGGACAAAGGGCTGAATGTGTTAGGATAGCCTAAGCAGGAGCAGGATATGCTTTGGCCAGGGGGCTCCAATTTGGCCTCCCACTGTGCTACCTCTGACCCCAGTGGAAGTAATTCTGTTAAGTCTGTGGTTCCAGAGGGGCTGCCTGAGGCTGTCAGTCCCAAACTATTATGTCAGTTACACTGATTCATCTTCCTGGTGAGTGTGGATGGCGCCTAGATGTATTTGGTGGGAGCCAATGCAGAGTCAGACTGTCATGTGCCATCTAGGCTATGAAGTAGCTCGCGAAAACAATCTGGTGAATTTTTCCTTTTGGCTTCCAGAAATGCCCCTCTAAATCACTAATCACTAATGCCCAATTCTCTTCCCAAGCCTCCTTCTGGGCCAGGTTCTTTGCTTGATTATTAACATATCAAGGTGTATTCCTAACTTTACTAATCATTTTGTCACTCAGAATATTTGTCTGCAAAGGTTGTGCACAAGAGAGACAAAGGCATATTTTTTTTGCCAAATGATATCTTAGGGCAACTTAGTAAAGACACATCATGTTCATGAAACCATCAGGGTAACTTCTTATATATGTATACATAACTATGTACCTATACGTATATGTACACATATAAATATATGCACATGCAGACCCACATATATATGTTAAGATGAGTTGAAACAACCCTCCTCATGCTTTTTTTTTATTCCTGATCATTTATTCAGTGAGCAGTCTAATCAAGCTTAATTCTATTTGTGCTAGAGACATCTATAATGTGTGATCAAACTACCTTACCAAGGTGGGTGCAGCAGAATAAAGGCAAGAGAAGTAGAGTCAGGCTATTAGTCTGTTAGTGAAAATGTCAATGAGTCTGGCAAATGGGGCCCAAGATAACAGCAATAGAAAGGAGGCATCCTGTGATGTATCAGAATTGTGCAGAGGGGTCACATTCCCTGGGCTAGCCCCTGTCCCAAACGGAACCTTTAGGCAGGAACCATTATTTAGGAATGCAATCCAGCTCTTGTATCAGGAATTTAGAATAAGCTGTTTCCCTAGGGCATCTAAAATTAATCTAAATACTTTTATGACTTTTGATCTTACAGAGGGACATCTTTAATTTTCTGTAGTATAAAAACCAAGAGCCTGTGCTTACTTCTGGTTCAGCATATCTCTGTTGAAATGGAATTGGCCTACAGTAGACAGGATCAGCTTTTACCTACCAGTGAGGTCCAGGAAATTAGGATCTATGATAAAGCCAGAGTCTTAAGTATATTTGTGTGTCTTTGGGCAGGGGTAGGGTGTACCAGGCTTGAACTTCAGGGCTTTATACTTTACAACTTGCTTTCTCAGCCAGCACTGTACCACTTCAGCCACACTTTCTGTCTAGTTTTTTCCTGAGTACTTTGGATATGGAATCTAGTGGATGGACTTTTTTTCTTCCCTGAGCTCACCTTGAACCAAGATTCTCCAGCTCTCAATTCTTGAGTAGTTAGGATTTCCTGGTGTGAACCACCAGTTTCTAGCGAAAGGCTTTTCTTCAACATGGCAAACACTATTGATAATAAAGGGCCAGAACCCTGGGTGCCAAGTTCAAGTAACAAGCAAAACTTTCCTTTTTATTTGGTGCAAGTCCTGGGGCTTAAAATCAGGGCTTGGGCACTATCGTGAGCTTTTTGGCACAAGGCTAGTGCTCTACCACTTGAACTACAACTTCACTTCTGGCTTTTTTGGAGCTTAATTAGAGACCAGAGTTTCAGAGACTTTCCTGCCTGAGTTGGCTTCTCACCGTGATGCTCAGATCTCAGCCTCCTGAGTAGCTAGGATTAGAGGCATGAGCCACGGGTGCTTGGGTTCACTGCTATCTTGTCAGCCAGAATTATCCAAATTGACTCACACAAATATATGCACATCAGGCTAGAATATCATTAGCCCCTAAGGATCAGATATTTAATTTTACAGGAGCTCATTAGCAGAAACAAGCAAATGACACCCTAACTCTCCCATTTTAAACCTCCAAAATGTGTATCTTAATCCAGAGGGACATTGGCTCCCTTTTCCAGAGGCCCCAATAGACAAAAATATAAGGGAAAAAATCAGTTACAGAGCCCTGATTTTACAACCCAAGAGTTTCAATTTCAGTCTCCCCACCTGTGGCAAATAACTGTGTCCCATGAGCCCATTTTTTATTCTTTGCCATTTTTCCTGATTGAGACGATTCCTCTAGTATTTATGAAATTATAAGCATATAGCGTTTTACATAAAACTTTATCATGCATCCAGATATCATAGCCACAAATGCACAGTTGTAATGGAAAATTCTCTTTTCTCATTGCAGGTTGACTCAAATCGCCAGCTGTATGCGTGCCATTTACAGGGTTCACACCACAGCTGGATGAAGACCCAGCTGTAATGGAAGGGAGGGGCGGGGAGGAGCCAGAGCTGTAGCAGCAGTTCAGGTGAAGAAGAGATGGCCTGAGTGGTTTTTGTCCTCTTTGTACCCCCTCTTTTCTATCCAATGCCTCACTGCAGCTCCAGGAAAACTTTTTGCCTTTCCCCCCTTCCTACATGGAAGAGAGAGCAATTATAGACCAGTTCTTTTTTTTTTAATTTAATTTTACTGTCAAGGTTACAAGGGTTACAGTTACAATTTTTAAACTATATTTGGCACAGCTAAAGGCTATTGATACAGACTGGGCCTTTGTTTTAAGGCATGAGTGAGGCAGGGCACAAAAACCATAAAAAAGTCATCACCTACCTAGGTTTTAATAGTTCGATATTTTTCCCTCTCAACCACACACAAATGTACATGTCCAACTAAGGCTAACAGTCTCATACTTGCCCTGGTAACTGTTCTGAAGATATTGTCAGTACTACTGTACTATATTACCTATATTCATACTTAAAGGAAAAACTAGATTTCAATTAAAGGCTAATGAATATAAATATGTAACTAATTTCCTCATTCATGTTCACTGAACTTTTGATTTCTATCCATGGTATCTTCAGGAGATGGAAAGTTCATTATTGATTTAGAACCTCTAAAACTTAATAACTCTTTTTTTTCCCCAATCTGACAAGTTTCCTGACAATTAACTACCTGCAGTAAGGGCTTCTCACATTTCTCCTACTTTGTAATTCCTGTCTTGCAAATTCCCACAGTGTTGGGAGACAACAGGGAGGAAAAGGTGCATAGAGCAGAGGAGTTCTTACCTAACTAATGTCATTTTGTAGTTTATTTCTGGCTTTGACAGTTATTTGAAGTTGGCTTTCATTTTTAGTACTAGGGATTTGAACTAAGTGTCTCACATTTGTTAGTCTGGCTCTACCATGTAAGCCATGCCTTCAGTCCTACTTTTTGCAACTTTTCTTCCTGGGATTGGCCCTCAAACCATGATCCTCCAGGTTCCCAGTCTCCTGAAGTGTTGAAATTACAGTTTTGAGCCACTAGCACCCACCAAAAGTTGATAGTTTTGTTGTTGTTGTTTTTTTTTTTGTCGGTCGTGGGACTTGAACTCTGGGCTTGGGCGCTGTCCCTGCACTCTTCAGCTCAAGGTGAGCGCTCTACCGCATTGAGCCACAGCACCACTTCCGGTTTTCTAGTGGTTTATTGGAGATAAGTCTCTCGTGGACTTTCTGCCCCAGCTGGCTTTGAACCATGATCCTCAGATCTCAGCCTCCTGAGTAGCTAGGATTACAGGCCTGAGCCACTGGCGCCCGGCAAGCTGATAGTTCTTGTATGTGAGTTCATGGATTATTTGGGAAACTTCTCTTACCCCTGAACAATTGGGATCTCTTTACTGAAACGATTTCTAAGTTCCTTCTAGTTCTTCTTGGCCCAAATATCTGTTTCTCTAGCTCGCTCCTTCCTTCCTTCCTTCCTTCCTTCCTTCCTTCCTTCCTTCCTTCTTTCCTTCCTTCCTTCCTTCCTTCCTTCCTTCCTTCCTTCCTTCTTTCCTTCCTTCCTTCCTTCCTTCCTTCTTTCCTTCCTCCCTCCCTCCCTCCCCCCAACCCTCCCTCCCTTCCTTCCTTCTTTCCTACTTTTTTTTTTTTGACAGTAATAGTGTTTGAACTTGGGTCCTGGCACCCTCTCTTGGCTTTTCCTTTCAAGACTGCTACTCTACCATTTGAATCACACATCCACTATTGACTTCTTGGTGTTTAATTGGAGATAAGGATCTCACAGATTTTTCTATCTGGGCAGATTACAGGCATGAGTCACCAGAGCTTGGCTCTCTTCCATTCAAGTCTTTTCATTCCTCAGCCCACTCTTTTTGGACAAGATTTAAGGTAAACCTATGGCAACCTGTGTGTGCATTCTGTCTTCTCACTTTTAAAATGAAGCAGTCACTTCATTGTTGTCACTGTTTTGAAATAGGGTCTCAACTGTGTAGCCCACGCTGGCATTAAGCGCTCAGTGGTCTTGCCTCTGCTTCTTGAAATACAGTTTTTTATCTGCATTTTAGAACTCCAAGTAGTAGCTGAGAGTGCTTTTGACTTTTGATGGTAAGTAAATCTGATATTGATTCTATATAGGTACAATGAATACATTTCCCAAATCAGAAATTGTAACACAACATTTTTTAACACAACATTTTAATAGTATTTCATGTTTGTACATGTGTTTATAGGAAGACTTCTATGAAGAATAAAACACAATAGACATTTCATTCTGTTTAACAAATCACCTTAATTGAAAAGAAAAATAAAATCACATGAAATAAGGTTAAGCTGGAAAATAACAAGCATATCAGTCTAGAAAACATGCTTCTATCTTTTAGAGCCAAACATTTTTGCTGTTCTCAAGTCTAGCCTTTACCTTTGCTAATTTAGTCACAATCTTTGTTTTACTAGGATTTTGAGGCCATTTCATGCTTCAGTGCATGGAGGTAATTAATGTTAGGATTTTTGACATTTAAAAACACACGTAGAGAATTTAATAACATTAATGTAATTACAATGTTTTAAGTAGTTATTTCTTGTCTTACCTCCACAAAGTAATTGTAATAGTCTTATGCTATTGTTATCATTGCTGCTTAAATTATAAGCAAAGGAATTGCTAAAGTGGAAAATGTATCCTAATTCAAATTAGGCATAACTTCTAGAATATTAAAATATAAGGAACCTGGCTTCCTTTCTTGCCAATACAAAATAAAAATTATTACTTTCAATTAGCCTAAAACCAACACAGGCCCACAACCACACCCACACCCCCACACACACTCGGTTAAGTTCTATGAATAATTTGGCAGTCTCATGACACAATGAATGATAAATCACTTCTAGTCTATTGGGTGACTGAATTGATAGTTCATAGCTGATATGATCATGGAAGTTCTCAGTAGCCATACCAAAAAAACACCCAAAACATCCCATTGTGAAACACAAGTGTCTGATTTTACAAAGCTACATTATCTAGTTTTAAAATTTTAATTTAACATAGTGCATTGGTCTCATACTGGCTCTCTGGACACTCTGCAGATGTCCTCAACCAAAGACAGCTCTCAAAGGGCACTGTAGGACAATAACAGTAGGAAAGAGCCTCCTGACCCTCCTAGATCACCTCCAGGCAATCACATTCCTGGTCCACGTACTACCTACTCACTGGCCTACAGCTATAATCTGTACCCTCTGGTAAGTGTCTTTTCCTCTGGAAGCTGCTTCCTTTTACTGTCTTTAAAAATTATGAACCTCAAATTGGTGGGAACTTCTGCTAAGTTATTGCTATATTGTAAACCCTCTTCAGCCTTGAGACTAAGCCACTTGTTTCAGAACTTACTTTATCTTTAGTCTTAGAGTCCTCTTTTACCTCTTCTGGCATTTAAGTATCTTTAAGTTGTTAGTAGTTTTTATGTTCATCTGCTGTATTCAAAATATTGATGCTCTTTTATCCCCTCAGAAGACTTTGATTGATAACCTAAGTAACTGAAGCATAGAGAATTTTATCCTAGATAAGATGCACCAAAATTTCTTCTGGGCAAAGTAAAGTCTTATAGGAAATTGGAGTAGAGGTATAATCTATTATATACTATATTTCACTTCTATGCACATAAATTAAGGTCCAGTTAGAATGGCATTTAATATTGGTAAGTTTTAATGAATAGTAAAAGCTATGGCTTAGTATCTTACAAGGAGAAGCTGAAAACCAAGGCTGCAAATTCTCAGCCTGCAATATCTGAAGCTATGTTGAGTAATCATTTGAAGAAAATCAGTCTTCAGGGATTCACAGAGGTGCATAGAAAACTATGTAGGTGAAACCATTCCCTTAGTCATCACTTAATTCACATGCCAATAAAATGCCAGGAAATTACAATAGGATGGATTGGGTGTTGTTTGTTCTCTAAATTTTTTTTTTCTTTTTGTATATAGGTAAGGATTTGTAGGTCAATAATCATTTTGATTTTAGCATGCAATTACATTCTCTTTGCTTGAGTTCCTGTGAGTTATGTACAAGGCTTCCTCTCTGAAGCCACTGGGTATTTGTTTTTCTGCTTTAGTTTCACTGCATGCTGATAGCAAGTTAAATTATGAAAAACTCTTGTCTATAATTCTGTCTAGATATTGATATCAGAGACAGGTAAAGTTACAAATTAGGTAGTATTGGGGCTGGGAAGGTGGATCAGTGGTAGAGTGCTTGCCTTGCATGCATAAGGCCCTGGGTTTGATTCCTCAGCACCACATAAGCAAAAAGAAAAAAGCCGGAAGTGGCGCTGTGGCTCAAGCAGTAGAGCACTAGCCTTGAGCTGAAAAGCTGAGGGACAACGCCCAGGCCCAGAGTTCAGGCACCATAACCGGATTCCCCCCCCCAAAAAAAACCCCAAAAAACAAAAAAAAAAAACAAATTAGGTAGTATTAGGAAACCCGATACAGGCTCTATAGGAAAATACCCCCTTTTTGTGAATTTTTGGTGAGAGTGAAGCTAATTGTATGATACAAAGATATCAGTAAGGCAGCTCTATATATTCATCTGTTAAAAGTTAATATAAAGGCTTTTAAATAGAAAAATTTCACTAATAAGATCACTGTATAAGTGCATTTTAACAAAGAATTAAACTGTTTCCATATGATTATCCATTTCTACCAGGTATTTCTCACTTCAAAATGTTTAGGAATTATCTGAGCTCAGGCAAGGGCTTATAGTTCAGCAAGCAATTAAAGAAAGTATCTTAGAGTTTAATGCAGTCCCTACAATGTTTCAAATAAACTCACATAGCTGCAGATATTTTATTCTCAACAACAGTGCCAAAAATATACACCAGGAAAAATGACATTCTTTTCAATAAATAGTGATGGGAAAACTGTCTTTTTACAAGTAGGAAAATAAAACTAGATGCCTAGCTCTCACTCTGTACAAAAATAAATTCAAAATGAATGGAAGATCTCAAAGAAAGATCGAAACTTTGAAACTACTACAGGGAAAGAAACAACGGTAAAACCATTGATCTAGGTAGGCATTGGCAATGACTTTCTGAAAGGATGCCAATAACTCAAGAAACAATAGCAACAATTGCCAAATGGGATTGCTTGTAACAAAAGAGTGAGAAGGAATTCCACAGAATGGGAAAAAATTTGGCAGTTGTTTTTCTGAAAGATATTATCCAGAATATATAAAGACCTCAATAAATTAGACACAGAAGACAAATAAACTAATGGACAAATTATTACTTCTCAAAAAGAAGTACAAATGGAGAATAAATATATTAAAAATGTTCAACATCTTTAGCCATCATGGAAATAAAAACCAAAACTACACTGAATGTCAGAATGGCAAAAGTAATAAATGCTGGCAAGGATACAGGAGAAAAGGAACCTTTATGATTTGTTGGTGAGAATGAAAATTAGTACAGCTACTCTGAAAATTAGTATGATGGTTTCTCATAAAGCAAAGTGAACAAGAGCACTTTTGGGCATATATATATTTTCATGACAGTCTAAATCATCTTGTAATAGAGATACCTGAATTCTCATATTTATTTCAGCATTATTTACAGTAACCAAATTATGGTTTCAGCCTAATAGTCCATCAACAGATGATTGGATAAAGAAGATAGAAAGGAAGCAAGGAAGGAAGGAAGGAAGGAAGGAAAGAAGGAAGGAAGGAAGGAAGGAAAATTTTTTTCTCTCTCTCTCTCTCTAATGGCCCCTTGTGAATATATATATATATATATATATATATATATATATATATATATATATATATATATATCCCAAACAAAAAATGCAATTGTGTCATTTGTGGGGAAATGGTTAGAACCGAAAATCATTATATTAAGCAAAAATATTCAGATTCAGAAAGACATTTTCTTAAATATGTGAAATCTAAAAATTCATGACGTGGAAATACATGAGAAGAGGAAGGGGATGGTAGTCAGGGGACAATAATAAGGGTATGCATGACCCAAATATGAAAATGTCACATGAATCCCATTATTTTATGTTATTAGTATTTTCTGGCAATAATAAAAAGCAATAAATTACATTTCATAATTACGATATATAATTTTGGGGGTACAAACCTAATTATTAAAAAAGGTCCAGCCATAAGTCAGTATCATTGGTAGCCAGAAAATAATTGTCGCAGTTGAGACATTTGTTAGAAAGGCTGTCATTTCGCTCAGGTAGAACTCTCCTTTCTTTCCTTCTTTTCCTGTGTTGTCTCCCTTGTTCTAAAACTTAATCTTATAGTAAAAATTTAGTATCCCTTTCAAATTCATTTCAAATAATCCTTTATTCAGGAAACCATTTTATCTGTCAAAATAAGATAATTTATTTTTCTCATCCACAATACTTCCTACTTTTATTTTTAAAGTTTTATCATATCAAATAGTACAAACTAAGTAAAGAAAACCAAGTCCTTCCATGTATTTTTTCTCTAATGTATCAAAAATATATTATATTGCTTTATTTTCATTAATGAGGGGGAAATCAGTAAGGGTTATGGTACCTTAAAGATAAATATAATTATTTTGAGAATAAAGCTAAATGCAACCTTTTCACTGCAAAATAATGAAGTCTCCCCTCCCCAAGATTTCCACACAAAATTATATCCTGCCTCTATGTTATGTTTGGAGCATCTGTCTCAAGAATACATCTCTCCTTTAAATGAAGAGTTTTGATGCCCATTTCCTTGTAGACATGACCTTCCTTTTATGAATACTGGCAACTTTCTGTGTCCCTGGTGAAAGTCTTGTGTAAGTATTCTCTGAGTACAATGGGAAAGCAGCAGCTGAAAGCAGTCAGGGTTAGGGAATCTTTGCTTCTCTCTGACAGGGACAGCAACTTCTCTGGCTCTAGTCTGCAATCTCTCTGGCATGTCACATTTCTCCAGATGTTCTTATTCAAGTCTGAGAAGATGCATTGGCAATTCAGAGTGGTTTCTCTCTATTACAGGAGACCCTGCAATTTCTCCCTTTAACTTCCAGTTGAACCTCTCAAGTCTACTTACTTTTTAAAAAGTTAGGTTATGATGCTAAGCGAAATGAACCCCAGAATAGGGACACAAGAGGTTTTATGTTTGTTGTTGTTTTTTTTTAATGTACTTATAATGTACTGTGTGATTTTTTTTGGTTTCTTTGTATGTTCTTCCCCCATGGTACAACCTTTGTTGTCATTGTATTTGATTCTGATGTCCTGCCTCTTGTATATACATTTTTCTAATTTGGGAAGGGGAAGGGAAATAACAAAATGCTGAAATAAGGATACAGGATGACCCATTGTAACAATGAGATGTACAAGACACTATGTTGAAAACAAACTTTGCAACTTTGCAGGAAAGAGCAGTGGGAGAGGGGAGGGAGGAGTTGGGGAGGTGGGAAGAAAAGGGATGGTAGGGGAAAAATAAAGGAGGGTGTAACAAAAAAATAAAAAATGTTCGGTTATTATTTGAAGTAAGAGAAATTGAGTCTAAAAGATATAAAATGTAAACAGAAAAACTATAAGCATAACATTATACTATGGAGAGAAAATGCCTTGTAAGACCAAGAGTAAATCAAGCCCTGTTCCCTGTACTACATGATGACTTATCTTTCCTTCTAATCCCTTCTCCTTGCTACAGAACCATGGGGATGCCAGTTATTAGATGTTTACTTCCCTTTAAATTCTTTTTGTTGTTGTTGTTGTTGGTCATGGGGCTTGAACTCTGGGCCTGGGCATTGACCCTCAGCTTTTCAGTTCAAGGTGAGTGTTCTACCACTTGAGCCATAGCGCCACTTTCGGTTTCCTGGTGGTTAATTGGGGATAAGAGTCTCATGGTCTCTCCTGCCCTGGCTGGCTTTGAACCACAATCCTCAGATCTCAGACTCCTGAGTAGCTAGGATTACAGGCAGGAGCCATCAGCTCCTTGCTTCCCTTTAAGTTCTTATACCCTTTACAGTGAGTACCCAGACTTGGGTCATACTTGTATTTTTCAGAAACTAGGTTCTGGTATGGAGTAATGAGACAACTGCATTCTTCATTTTCATTGTAGCACTATTCACAATAGCCAACATGTGGAGTCAACCTAAATTCCTACTTGATGATGAGTGCATAAAGAAATATGGCATATACATCCAATGGAATAATTATTATTATCCAACTCCTTTTCTGTTTTTTTTAAGGGAGTGTTAAAATATGTTACAACATGGTAAGCCTCAGGGTATCAGCTTGAGTGGAACAAACCATCCCTAAAAAGATAAATACTATATGATTCTGCTTAAATTAGAATGCAAATTGGATAACACTGTGGTTACTTTCAGTGCCCTCTCTTCAAGTCTACTACAGAACTGGTTGTTTTGAATCCCCTGATCCAGTTCCCAAGAAACTTATCAGCATCCTGAACAAGGAGGAGCAGAATATTTACTAAAGGATCTTTAACCATCACTGGTTACCTAAAATACCAAAGGTCCCTGCCCTGGCTCAAAATGAGACCAAAGTACCCTTGAAAATCTTGTCCTCTTGTGATGTGATTTAATGAGGTGCGTTTAGCAGCAGATGTCATCATTTTGGTAGTTGGGCCTCTTTTTTTCTTTTTTTGAGACAAAACTCTGTAAAAGAATGGCCTGAAACTCATGATCAATTGATTGATCCTCTTGCTTTAGCCTCCCAAGTGTTAGGGTTACAGGTATGTGCTACTGAACCTGGCGCCCATTTTTTAGTTTGACAACATAATCCCTAGTCACACCTATTGATATAGTCTATTCCCTCTTCTACTATCTGGCCTCTTCAGGAAAATGGCAGAAACCACCTGGGTCAGGAAACTGAGTTAGGAACCATGAATTTGAGAGGCAATGAGACAGCTCATGACTGCTTTGTGTATCCAGTCACTATCCTCAAAACCAAAAAGTCAATCCAGGCTTATGTTTCTTTCCTCCAACGCTGGGGATTTATATCATGTAAAAATTAAACTGACTAATGGAGAGCAGAAGAAACTCAACCTGTGGTGAGGGAAAATAAGTAAATTTAAGACATACTAAATTAAGACAATTTAATATGTAGGTTAGCCAAACTCAACAGTGTTTTTCCTCTGTTCCAACCTGTTACGTTGAGTTTTGCTAACCCAACATTAATTTTCATCTCTGTAAAAGCACTCGATAATTTTGAAGGAATTTTTTCCTCATTGGATATAGGTCTGGTAGGCTATGAAAAGGCTAATCAAGGAGTAGGCAAATAACTCAATATGAACTTGTATAAATTTTGAGAAGAATAAAAGTTAATAATGGTTGGAATTTTATTACCTCAGCATGAAAGTTGGGAGACAGAGATGTTCTGTCCCAATTTGGAAGACAATCTTGGTTCTAGGTTATTTTAGAATCAGCCCTTAGACTCTATTAGTCTCTGAGAGTTTTCTACATCAACTCTGTTTAACTTCAACAAAACTGAATTATTTCTGATACTAAAATAGAAGAGATTTCATTATGTAATGACACTACCCAGAAAACTAAGTCATGAAATAAATACTGGTATCTCAAGTATATTGGACTGTTATTACCTAATTCATGATTTGTTTAACAATGTAACAAAATTAAGCACCATGTATATCAGCATTAAATATATAAATAAATCTATATATCTTGTGGGCTTCACAGAGAAAACCCCCTCAGCAATTGAAAATACTTTGGACACCTCCAAGAGAGCTCACAAGCAGTGGCTTGGAATGATTCTAAACCTCAGGCATCAACAGAGTAAATGATGAAAACATCAACTCCCTCCTTTTCGCCCTCTTAGATAATATTATTTTCCATGAAAAAACCCACTAGTGTAGGGAAGGATATAATAAACTGTACTCTGAATTGAAAGCCAGAACAATTTGTTCTCATATAAAATTTATATTATTAGTTGGAGAATTTGCAGTGCTGTGAAAAGATGCTTTCTTTTAAAATATTTGGAAGTGAAAAAATATCAACTGACAATTTTTCAGCAGATTCAGAAATTGATATACTTTATCATGCAGAAATGTGAATACTAGGGTGTTTTCCTACAGTGAATGGCTCAAATTCTTTATGGTGCAATGTCTTCAAGATAGGTAAGGACATAAATGAGCAAAAAAGCAGTAAATAAATAAAGTAGGTTGAAAATACGGTTGCATCTTAGCATAAGCCCATAAAATGAAAACTGTCTATAGTTACCCTTAAAATTTCCTAGAGGATCATACTCCATTGAAAGATCACTGTGGTGTTTCCTGTCAGTTCAGTATGTTTAACACTAATTTGATCTCAGTTGAATGGATTGCTTTTCCTTAGATAACCAACAGATTAAAGCTTTACTAGAACCATACCATGAGGCAAGTCACAGCCAATTAACTATTGGGAACACAGACTGTGAGAAAGAAGATTCACCTTTTCTGTCTCATGTTAACTGCCAGACCAAAGATAGTTGGACTTTTCTATACATTCAAATTTACTCTGCTGCGTAATTTTGGCAAGATGAAATATTTTCTCAAAAGTTGACATGGTTGGTATGGCTTCATTTTATTTATATTTTAGTATATATTGTTATTGTAAAAATACTGTACAGAGGGGTCACAGTTACATGAGTAAGGTAATGAGTACTTTTTCTATCAAGCATTGTTACCCCTCCTTGTTCTTCCCCTACCATCCCTTCCCTCCCCATCTCCCCAACTCTCCCTGCCCCCCGAAGTTGTAAACTTCATTTTTAACATAGTGTCTTGTACATCTCATTGTTACAATGGGTCATCCTGTATCCTTATTTCAGCATTTGGTTATTTCCCTTCCCCTCCCCAAATTAGAAAAAATGTATATACAAAATGCAGGGCACCGGAATCAAATACAATGAAAGCAGGGGTTATACCACGGGGGAAGAACGTACAAAAGAAACAAAAAATTCACATAGTACATTATAAGTACATTAAAAACAACAGCAACAAAGATAAAACCTCTTGTGTCCCTATTTTGGAGTTCATTTCACTTAGCATCATTTTATATGGTCATATGTACATAGCTTTTGATCTTTTCTGCTTTTCCTAGACATATACTAATTATTGCAATAAGGGAAACCATGGGCCTGATGGCTTCATTTTAGATTAGTGAATGATCCTATGACCAGATCTTAAATCAACTGAAGCCTGCCTCAGTTGTATTTTTCTTTCTTATAACTCCTTGTGGGTTACTTTACTAAACTGAAGAAATCTAGGGGTTGACTGCCATCCAGTTATTTGACTGAATATTAATATCTGCCAGATATGGCATCTTGAAAGGCTTTTAGTAAGCCTTATCAATTTGTAACTCTGAAAAAAATCCTGAATACGGCGTAGTAATATCTCCATTTCATAGGCCTTTGTAAAAGGAGGATTAAGAGCAGTTTTTTTAAAAAAATAATCTCTTTGAGATCATACAGCCATTAAGTGACTGTGATCTTTAACCTTTATTGCACTGCCTACATAAAACAGCCATCAATAATTTCATTATAGGGATGAGACTGTATGTTCAATAAATTGGGCCAGGTAGAAGAATACAGACTTTAGATACAGACAGATTGAGCTTCAGCACTACGTTATTCAATATGACCCTGGGAATGTAAGGAAATCTCACCTGTCTGTGATTCATTTTCTTCATTTTGCATAATAATGCAAGCTACTTCAGAGAGATGTCATAAGGATTAAATATTGTCAAGCTTTTGGAACAAAGTATGGCACACAAGCATTGTATAACATCATAAGTGTTAGCTATTAGTATTCCATCGGGTTACTACTGGTGATACGATCCCCTTTTAGTAGTTCTGATTAAGTTAAGGATTTTGGGAACACCAGGTTTTAAGCTGCACGTTATTTTTTTTCTTGTGATCTCTCATCAGTCAATTTATATTAATTAACTAGCTGTAGATACTTAATATCAAATTAGGCAAATGTAAGATTTAAACATAATATAAGACAGTTTTATGTACTGTTCATAAAGAAGTTCTAGCAAGTCAGGTGCCAGAGGCTCACACCTGTAATCCTAGCAATTCAGGAAGCTGAGATCTGAGGATCACGGTTCCAAGTCAGCCCAGGCAGGACTCATATCTCCAATAAACCACCAGAAAACCGGACGTGGTACTGTGGCTCAAGTGGTAGAGTGCTAGACTTGAGCTAAAGAGCTAAGAGACAGCACTCAGGCCCAGATTTCAAGCCCCACGACCGACAAAAAACAACAACAAAAAAGAAGTTCTACCAAGAGTTAAGTTTTAAAAGAAAATGATTTCCATGTTGTGAGACCATTTAGCTGTACCCTTTCCCTTTAAAACTCACTTTGTTTTTCCAAATCCCTGGAGTATAGAAGCCATGAGAAATAATACATGAGGGCTGGGAAGGTGGCTCAGTGGTAGAGCGCTTGCTTTGCATGCCTGAGGCCCTGGGTTCGATTCCTCAGCACCATATAAGCAAAAAGAAAAAAGCCGGAAGTGGTAAAGCACTAGCCTTGAGCTGAAGAGCTGAGGGACAGCACCCAGGCCCAGAGTTCAGGCCCCACAACCAGACCCCCCCCCAAAAAAAAAGCAATACATGATTACTGTTGGTAGAAAGCACTAAATTGTGAAGTGATTTGTTAGGCAGGGCTAATTAATTAGAAGAGGCACTGAGGCAATTGGATTTCAGGGCCTATAAGAACAGAAGTTGAGCTCAGATGACCTCATGACTTAATGGCTTCCACTAACAATAGTATGTATTATTTTTTCACAGTTTCTATGGTCCAGGAATTGTGCAACATTTTAACTGGATGGCCCTACTCAAAGTCTATCACGTGGTTATAGTCACTTCATAACTCTGACAGAGGGTTGGGGCAGGGTCTGGAGCAGGAGAATTTCCTGTCTATGTAGTCTCAGGTCTTCTTCACATGGCCTCTCAGTATTGCCTCTCTAACCTACTGGTCTTGGGATAGCCAGTCTTACTGGGTGTTCAGAACTCCAAAAAATAAATTGTCCAGTCATGTCTACTGCATTCCCTTTGTCAAGATAATGAAGAAACCTGCCTAATTTCAGCCAGGGGGAATGTGGATCCCACCATTCAATGAGAAGAAAGTCAAAGAATTTGCACTAGTGTATTAAATCAACCATGTCCAAGGGCTAAGCTATATCTGGGCTATTTCTAAAAGCTCATAAAACTGTTACATAAAATTGGAAAGGTAATTTGTTATGAGTAAACTGTCAGTCAGATCACATACTGAAGCCAGTTTGATGCACCCATTTTCACCAGGTAGACATATTATATCATACAATATCAGAATGCCAGTTGCTGAGAATGGAATGGGATCATTATAATAAAAACATTTGGGGCTAGATGTGATTGAGTATGGAAGTAGGAATATTCTACCAGTGGCTAGTGGCCTGAGGCTGACCTTATAAAAAGAAAGTTAAACAAAAAGGGATGGGAGTATGGCTCAAGTGATAAAGAACCTGTCATGCAAATACAAGACTGCATTCAAATTCCAGCCATACAAATGAATGTTTAAAATGTTTATACTAGTAGTATGTCCCCTTATTGCTGGCAAGTTCACATTGGCATGACTAGTATTCTGTTTTTCCAGAAAATCGTTACAGTAGTGGTGTCTACATTAACTTGTTTTCTCTGACCTTATCTAGAATTTTGTTGCCAATCATAATTCTTTTCAATTGAACATTTAAAAATATGTCAATAACTCCCTTGTTTTGCTATTCCAAGAAGTATGTTTCTTTTTAAATTTTGTTTTTCTAAATTTTGTGCTTAGAGGACAATCGTACTTATGTGATAGGAATGATTAGCAATATAACATTTAGTTAAATATTCAGTTGCTTATTTCTTGAAATAAAAATGGGCTACCAAATGCTAAGCCCCAAAAGACCAAATCAAATCATTCTTCAGTCTTCTTTTTCCCCAATGTTGCCTCAATCTCCTAGATTTAATAGCAACCTCTGAACAGTTCAGCGTTCTGATACCTCTCTTTGTTGCTTCTTTACTATGCTTTAAACGGGACTTTCTGCCAAGACTGGAAATTGTGTGGCTTAAGCCTAGCTTCCTCTGAGTGTTTGCCAAATCCCCGGAAAATTGCTGCCAAATGATGTGCTGATTCTTATTGTCTCCAGGATCCACCACGCTCTATGTCTTTATAGTCTCAACCCTGGGAGACCAGTTTTTCCATTTCACTGTGGGCCATCCACTACTATATCTTTAATACACTGAAACATTTCAAAACAGAGGCAAAATAATGAGAGCCAAAAGCCTCAGGTAGGTACTGCAAAATCTCTGAGACTATAAATTAAAGAAGAAATTCTCTTAATTAAGCTCTTCTTATCAACTACCCTCCTGATTAAGTGAAACCCTGCATTCCCTCTGTTAAGTACTTGGACAGTCTCCCAGCATAAATTGAGCATGCCTGTCCGAAGGCATATCTGGAATGCCCTGCCTTTCTCAGTTCAGATGTCTTGAGTTATATGTTTATCAAGAATCTGCTGCATTAAATAGTAATACTATTTAAGCCTATTTTATTGTGATTTTATACTTTTAGTAAATATATATGAAGCAAACATGAATGAACACTTCTTTCTTCTAAAATACTCAAGATGTCTTGCTGCAATATAAACTGTTGTTAAATTAGCTATGAGCAAGAAAACAAGCGAGTTTGAAAAATCATAAAAATATAAAAAGATTTTGCTCTCTAATTGCTGTCCAAATATCTGCAATTTATCACAACTTTTATATGGACAAAATGTGGATAATTGTAAATTAAGTGTTATAAACATGTATTTTTACAAGAAAATTGATAGGGAAATTAAATCAGTAGGACCTGGTCCAGGAACATTTTCCTAGATAGAGATTCAAGGTCTAATCAGGAAAGGTTTTTACCGCAGCAGGATTTCATAATTGCTATAAATAAGTGATTGATGGGTGTTTTCCAGTCTTTGTTCCAAATGAAAGGTTTTTTTTCCCTTTCAGAGTCCCTTTTATCTTGTCCCTTATTTATCATTGCATATCCAATGGACATCTACATCTATGGAGTAGTTTACAATAAGTTAGGGATCCTGAATGTTCAGTTGGATATAATGACTGCAGTGGGCTTAAGTTGTTTTGCTTGAGGAAAGGATGAATGTGTTCCCTAAGTGTGGGAAAGTGCACAAGACAGACAAACTATAGAAAAGACTGGTTATTTGTTGTCAAGTTGGAAACTTCTTACCAGACACACAACTAGTTTATAGCACTGAGAATAACTCTTTATCTGGAAGATGGGAGCAGACATATAATGGAATTCTGGACGCCAGATGTGAACAGAAGTGATACCTACAGAGTGTTTGTGTGTGTGTGTGTGTGTGTGTGTGTGTGTGTGTGTGTGTGTGTGTGTATGTATGTGTGTATGTATATGTATGTGATATGTGCTCTTTTCAAGATGATACCTATAAAGCATATATATATGTATACATATATTATGTACATATGTACACATATATACACATATATGTATATACATGGATAATATATAATTTTGTCCATGATGGCTGCAGATGAGCACAGTTGTCTTGGTAGCCACTTGTAGAAGATAGAGATTATAATCAATCTTGGATACAAATACTTGGAGATACATGAGGATTCTTAACAATTTTAGATTCACTTCCATGCATGGCAGATAAGAATCTTATTTGATGAGCACAGATGTGCAAGAAATATTTGTTTTCTATCTTATTTAAATTTAAATAAAATTAAATCTAAATCAAAATTCCAGCTCCACTCTAATGGAATTTGAGTTTTTATTAAGGCTTGGGTATAATCTCTTTAGATCTAGCAGGTTTTGCCACTCTCCAGTCATGTTTGCATGTCACTTGGTAAATGTGGAGCCCTGATGTATGAGGTCCAGACTCTGAGCCCATCACAACGCTCTCCTGTGAGCATCATTTCTCTGGAGGGGAGACTCTGAATTATGTATAGGTCCTTACTCTCACTAAGATTCTTCAATTCTTGTTCTTTTCCAACATCAGTCCCAACTCTCAATCATCTTAATTTTCTTTCTATTTTCTCTTCAAAAACTCTCTCTCCCTCTTCCCATATGTACTGCAGGACAGGTAAAATATTTAATGAGCTGAGGCTTTACAAAGAGCAGGGAGAGAAAATAACTTTAGCCTTCCTATCTCTATCTGTCCTATGAAGATCCATCATACAAAAATGACAAACTAACCAACTATTTGAAATGACAGAAGAGGAAAATATCACAGAAAACATTACTATTTCAAATAAATTATCATGGCATAAGCTATCTAAGAGCACACTGGAGTCATTCTTCAAGGTGTATTTGGAGCTACTTTTCATGGGTAAATTGCAGGTAATACTAAGTTATCCTGTAAAATAGTAACCATTAGTTTATCCATGTTTCCACTAAGTCAAGACTGACAGGTGTAACTATTAATATGAATTTAATGAAATTCTGAATATTAATTTATTCAAAAAATTATTCAGGTTATTGGATATTTATTTACATAGACATTGATGGGGCCTTTTATGGCAACTCTTTGAATTTTGTGAATTCTATGGAAAAAATTGAATGTCATATGAAAAGAGAAATCCATTAATCTATGTGCTCAAAATAAAGTGCTGAAAAACAAATGGGCACAGAGCCCTAAAAATATTAGGATTAGAAAAAATGATATGGAAACATTCAACAAATTCCAATTACTGGTCTGCTGTGATCAATAAATTAAAATATATCGTGAATAGGTGAGGGATAATTGTAGTAAACACTCAGATGAATAGTGCTGAAAGTCAGAATTTAAATACAATCAGTAAATACACAGACTATTGTAATAGTGGGGAAAAGGTTAAGTTCATTCAGTCTCTGAGCTGCTTGCTCTGTAATAAGAGCTGCTGTCTGATAGATAGGACATGCAGAACTCCACAAAGAAGATAAATGATTGTACAATTCACAATGGCACTTGTCTCAATGAATCCCTAGATCAAATCTCTGCCTGAAAATGTATCCTAGTATTTAGCATACTAAGGATAAAATGTGTTCCTGTTTTACTAATAATTCCTGAATCATGCTGAAATGATGCATTTTGAGGCAGGGCACCTGGCCTTTCATATATTGAATTCTCAGGAAATACATTGTCCCACCTTCATGCACCAATGTAAATGAAACAGAAATAAGATAATGCATGTTGTATACCTAGGGGACAAGGTGTTAATTATTAGTCATTTTTATGTAATTACAATTAAGTGTTAATAACTGTTTATTTTTAAAACTAGCAATATAATACCCATTGGGAGTAGGATTTTTGTTTTAAGAGAACTAATAGGAATGATTGCACAGAGGAAACAGATCTTGGTGGAGGCCTTGAGAATTCTGTAGAATGTGAGGAGGGATGGCGAACATAATAGAAGCCCAGTAATCATTTTTAGTATGGTTTTAATTTGAGATTCTACATATGGTATTTGTAAATTTTGCTAATTACTGAAAAGGAGGGTTTGTTGGAACACACAGAAGTTATCACTTAAGCCTCATGCAGCATAATAATAACTCTTAAAGTTTCTAATTATCAGCTCTCAGGAGGCTAACATTCAGCTTTCTTCAGTCATTTTATATCTGGTTTTCCCCACCACTAGCTGCTTCTTACATGTTGTCTAAATTCAACCACAATGAGATCAAAGCAGTTAGTACACCTGAGGTATAGGAGTTGGGAAGTTTGTGACAAGTCGGACATGGTCCTCAAATTTATATCTAACAAAGGTTGGTGATGACACATCAAGGTTAACAGTGGCTGGAAAGGTCTAAGCATCACAGTGAAACTGACCACTCAAGATAGATAGGCCCATATTCAGTAAAGACCTGCATCTGCCCTGATTTTCAAAGCCTCTAAGGAATCACAGAGAAAAACAGAAAAACACTGAGCATGTTCGAAGAGGTAGTTTTACATTGCCCAATAGATACAGCAGCAGCCTTTAGCCAGACATCCCTTTGCAACCAGGCAGACATCTGTAATCCTAGCTATTCAGGAAACTGAGATCTAAGGACTGTGGTTCCATGAGACTCTTAACCACCAAAAAGCCAGAAGTGGAACTATGGATCAAGTGGTAGAGTGCTAGCCTTGAGTTAAAATCTAAGAGATCAAGTCTGAGTTCAAGCTATAGCACTGGCACAATAGATAGATAGATAGAAGATAGATAGATAGATAGATAGATAGATAGATAGATAGATAGATAGATAGATAGATAGATAGATGATAGATAGATAGATAGATAGATAGATAGATAGATAGATAGATAGATAGATAGATAGTTAGATAATAGATGAAGTGGTCCTACTGACTGCTTAGTCTGTGGGCTACAGTGTTGCTGGCCATTACCCTCTTGATGTCATATCATGCCTCGTAATGTTGGGCTACTAAAGAAATAAAAAGGAAAATATTTCAGTAAGAGAACAATAGACATATGTGTTTATGTTCATGCTTATATATAAAAGTTGAATATAGCCAGGCACCGGTGGCTCACGCCTGTAATCCTAGCTACTCAGGAGGCTGAGATCTGAGGATCGAGGTTCCAAGCCAGCCCTGGCAGGAAAGTCCATGAGACTCTTATCTCCAATAAACCACCAGAAAACCGGAAGTAGTGCTGTGGCTCAAGTGGTAGAGTGCTTGCCTTGAGCTGAAGAGTGCGGGGACAGCGCCCAAGCCCAGATTTCAAGCCCCCCCAAAAAACCATGTTGAATGTATATTATTTATTTATAAAAAGCATTGTATCAAAATTTATATAAATTCAATACTAAACTTGAGCTAATTTTTTATATATTTATTGTAAAGGTGATGAACGGGGGGGGGGGTTACAGTTACATAAGTAAGATAATGAGTGCATTTCTTTTTGAACAGTTACTACCCCCTCCCTCATTGTCTCCTGCTTACCCCTTCCTAGTCCCCTTCCCCCATTCAGCAAAGAGTTTCAGGGAATTGTAATAATTGACTGCTGTATGGAATATCTATTTATATACACATATATATTAGATATGTAACCATATAAAACATGTAATTATGTAAGTCTTCAGAATACAAAAGGTAATGAGAATATGGGGGGAAAGTCAGTGCAAAAGAAAATTAAATGGTCATATAAATTTTTACTGAAACTTATAAAATACAATAGACCCAGAGACCACATTGATCATTTTGATGCACTAGCAAAACTGAGTATGAGGAAAATATTCATAAACCTTACTTAATTCAAAGTATTCCAGGACACATATATATCACTGTTCAAGAAACTTACTTCTTTAACAAGTTTGAGAAAATGAGTATGTTTTCATGACTAAGTGTATGTGAATATAATTGCAGAATTGGACATGGAAAAATTACAATGAATTCTGATTTTACATAATATATATGACATACACTGATTAATCAAGTAAGTAAACAATTTTATATCAGAATATATTTACAGTACATATAGCTATAGAATCTTTGAACTATTAGAGAAAAAACTTATTCATAATTCAATTCCTATTCTTATCCAATGTACGAATTGTTTTCACAGAATTCTGTAACTGTGTCAGTCACTTTTTGCTTAAACAAATATATCTTAGTATATCTCTAAAAAATCTGTTTTGTACAGCTGAGATTGATAGGAAACTTTACCTTTTGTTACCTAGAATTTGCCTACCTGATACCTCTATGATTTGGTCCTATTGTTGCTCTATAAAATTTCAAGGAAATAGTTTAACATTTGGAAAAATAATTCATTAAAATATTCATGTGAACTGGGCATGTGGCCCACATATGAAATCCTAACACTTGGGATGTAGAGTCAGGAGAATCAAGATCCTGAGGCCAGTCTGGGCTACTTATGGAGACCTCTCTCAAAAAACATTATTATAAAATATTATATGGGAATTTCTTCTCTAATATCTACATAAGGTATGTTGGTCCATTAGATGATTATATACCTCAAAGATATGTAAGAAGTAAAAATGACAAGGGAGGAAAAATATTCGGGTGATTTCTTCACAGAAAGTTCATACACAGGTGGGTATTCCTCTATTTCCACTGATATTTAGTTGATTTTTAGCTATACAATTCAAGCCAATAAAGAACAGAGATTGGCAAAGACCACTTAGAGGAGGTTAAAATGTGTTCCCTAGAGTAAGAATAACTGCTGACCGAAAAAAATGGAGAGGTAAGTGGCTGAAGTATCTCTCACTTCATTTTAGTTGGGACAAAAGGACTTCCATGGGTAAAAACACTCTTACTGATTACACAAGAAAATATAACTGTTCCATGGAACAGAAGAGACGCATGAAAGGGAGCTAGACTTGGGATAAAGAGACCCATCTCAAATACCCTTTTGTTGTGGATAAGTAAAGTCCAAATAGTTGGAGTGAATTACTACTAAAAGCAGGAACTACAGAGAGAGTAAGGGTATGTGGCATGCTTAGATATACTGTGGTAGGTTTAAAACAGTTGTCACCAAGGACAACAAAAACACTTGTGGCAAAATGATTGTAATATTGTCCTCAACTGTCACCCTCCAAATATCCAAGACATTTGCAAGACACTCCTGAAGCAACAGAGAAGCATTTATTTCCCCAGCCTTTGAATATAGACTGGTCCCATGACTTACTTTGGACGTAGACTGTAGTTTTGGTGACAGTGTGCCATTTCCCATAATGGGCCTAAGGATGCTATTCTTTTTTTTGGCATTTTTTATTATTGTGAAAATACTGTACAGAGGGGTTACAATTACGTGGGCAAGATAATGAGTACATTTCTTATCAAGCATTGTTGCCTCCTCTTTTGTTTCCCCTTCCCATCCCTTCCCATCTCCCCCCTCCCCCCACCTTCTCCTGCCCCCGCCAAGTTGTAAAGTTCATTTTTCGACATGACGATTTGTACATCTAATTGTTGCAATGGGTCCACCTGTATCCCTATTTAAATGATTTGTTTTTTTCCCTTCCCCTCCATAAATTATACGAACATCAAATACAGTGAAAGCAGGGGTTATTCTTTTCCTCACTTCATTTCTTTTTCTCTTTCTTTTCCCAAGCTGAGAACAAGAGCCTATAAATTGAATAAGGAATTTGGATTTTGATTTTGACTGGACTTGACTTTTTTATGTCTGAATTGAGATTATTCACAACTAAGGGTGACTGCAAAAAATGTGAGATGTGTTCATGGGGGGAAAGAGCTTAAATTCAACCAAAAAAGATTATATAAGGCATCGGAAGGATGCTGCTATGAAAGAAAATGAAATTATTTTGTTATTTTAGCCTTCTGAAACCAATTTGTCAAGAAATTACTTAGTATGTATTTTTATTTATAAATAGCTGGAAAATGGATTATTTTCTCACATGATCTCATTTTTAATTTTTATTCACTTAGTTTTAATTAATGCATAAAAATAAAAAATTATATAATAGTATATTTTAAGACATATTTATCTATTATGTAGTATTTAGTCAGTATAAACATGTGCCTCCTTAAATATTTACCATTTATGAGTAAAAACATTCAAAATCTATTCTTCAGACTTTTGAAATATGTAGTACATTATCATTATCTATAGCCATTTTCCCATGAAATAGCACAGCAGAATGTTTTATTCCTATATCTGCAATCTAGTACTTATTGACCAACTTCTCTTCATCCCTGCTTCCCCTATGACTTTTAAAATAAATTTTGTTATATGCATTTATATGTACAAGATCTTATGTGATGCATACTAATAATGAAATAGTGAAGATCAACATGACTATCATCTTAATAGCAATTTTTTGGTACCTGTTCTGGGGTTTGAACTCAGGGCCTGGGTGCTGTCCCTTAGCTCTTTTGCTTAAGACTAGTGCACATAAGCCACATGCTCCACTTTCAATTTTTTGTGGTTAATTGGAGATACTAGTCTAGTGGACTTTTCCTGCTTGGACTAGCTTTGAACTGCAGTCCTCAGATTTCAGCCTTCTGAGTAGCTAGGATTAGAGGTTTGAGCCTATGTTGAAGCCTGTGACTTCAATAGTAATGTTTAATGACAAGAGCAGCTAAGATGTAGTTATTAGACAAACATTCCTAATGAAATGCAATTTAAAAATGTCAGTTCTCAGACACTAGATCTATAAAGTTGTTCATCCTGTATATCTGCTCTTTTATATACTTTGAATTACTATCCTAATATATGAAACTTTACTACCTCATGGTTCTCTTTTTGTGTTGTTGTGGATTGCAGCCAGGGCCCTGCATATGCCAAGCAATCACTCTACCACTGTGCTGTTTCCCAGCCTATCTACCCTTGTGGGTTTTTATTAGAAATAGATTATTTAAAAAATACCAGGTTTTATATTGCCATAGTTTTATTATAATGAGTACATAATTTTAGTTAACTTATGCATAACATATTCATTCACAGCCTACATTCAATATCTAAACAGGCTTCTTCAGTAAGAATACCACAGTACCATAGTTCACCATCTTTCACTTAATTCTCTTGGAAATTACACTTAACAATAGACGAGATAATATCCTGTAGACTTCATGTGTGATGCAGCTGTTTACTCATTGTGCAAACTCAGCTAATGGATTAAAGAGCATTAAAGGTATGATCTGTAAATTAGGATAATAACATTCAAAACTTCTTGTAGAAAGTAACCACAATCATATATAGAGAGAGATACATACACCCAATAGCTTTTAGAAATAATAAGTCATCCATATATGTTTTGACAATGATGATCTATTATTACTATTTCATTTAGCACTTATTTTCATGCTTTTTAATTCTTTCCTTCTTTTCATTTTTAAACTTTATATATGCATATAATCGTTAAATAGTTGTACAAAGGAGTTGCCATCCAAAAAAGCAGTTTATGAATATGATGTATCTTGATCAAAGTCACTCACCCCTCCCAACCTACCTCTTCCCTTACTTTTCCCAAATTTGTAGTGTACTTTCTTCCCTTTTAAAATGGCAAACATTTATGTAGAACTTAACTGTTGCTAAAACCTATCCATTGCTGACATTTAACCTGAACATTTTAGTAATCTCTTAAAATATATTGTTAGAGTATACAGATGGAAAATATAGGTTTACTAGAAATAAATTATTTCTCTAGGTTCACTCAATGTAAATAGTAGCACAAAGGAATAAGGCAAAAATCTTTTGCCAGACCAGTGTTTGGTTTTATTTTTAAATTTTAACACCTTCTTGTATTTTTTCTTTCTTTTCTTGAGTATATGCCAGATGTTTCTATCCTAAAGGGAAGGGGGCCTTCAGTGTTAAAATATTTTTACTAAGCATCAGTGTGATTATCTTTGATTGGAGAGCTGGGTGAGGAGTCTCAACCCTAAATAGCTAGAATAATTTCTGTCCCACATAACTTGGAGAGAAATTATGAGAGCACTTGGAAAACATAAACCTGCATGTTTTTATATTTTTTCTTGCTATTTTGAAGAAGCCTATTGTTATTATTATTGTTGTCAATTTTTAAAAAATTTTATTGTAAAGGTGATGTACAGAGGGCTTACAGTTATGTGTAACTTAGCTAATGAGTACATTTCTTTTTGAACAGTATCACCTCTTCCCTCATTTTCTCATAGTTTTTTTCCCTTCTGACCCCTCTCCCCCATAAGTTGTATAGTTCATTTTTAATGTAGTGTGTAGTGAGTATCACTGCTGTATTTGTTCACCCTTTGTCCCACCATTTCTGTGCTTCCCCTTTACCCTCCCCCAAACAGATAAACTTATATACAAAACAAAAGGTACAGAAATAAAAAAAAGACTACAAAAGAGAAAAAAACAAAACCTAAACAAAAAGCAAAATAACAAAAAACTCTTATTTCCATTTCTTGGAGTTCATTTGAATAAACATCATTTTGTATATGATCATATGCACATAACTATTGAGCCTTTGTGATCTTCTCCTAAGAATGTCCTCCTTTGGTCTCACTGTGTGAATGTTTATTCATAAGGAAATGGAAAGACTTGGAAAAAATTATATTAAGTAAGCCAGACCCAAAGAAACATAAGTTACATGGTTTACTTCATTTGTAGTAATTAAAATGCAATTCCTTTCAGTACATGAATGCATCCAAGAAAATATGGTATATATATATATATATATATATATATATATATATATATATATAATGGAATTTTATGCCTCCATCAGAAAGAATGACATTTCCCATTTGTTAGAAAATGGAAAGACTTGGAAAAAAATTCTATTAAGTGAAGTAAGCTAGGCCCAAAGAAACATAGGTCCCATGGTTTCCCTTATTTGCAATAACTAGTACATGTGTAGGACAAGCAGAAAAGTACATATGACAATATAAGATGATGTTAAGCGAAATGAACCCCAAGATAGGGAAACAAATATATTTTTTCTTTCTTGCTATTGTTTCTAATGTATTTATAAGGTACCATGTGATTTTTTGTTGCTTTGTATGTTCCTCCTCCACGGTATAACCCCTATTTTCACTGTATTTGATGTCGGTGCCCTGCATTTTGTATATACACTTCTCTAATTCAGGGAGGAGAAGGGAAAAGACAAAATGCTTAAATAAGGATACAGGTTGACCCATTGCAACAATGAGATGTACAAAATACTATGTTGAAAAAGAACTTTACAACTTTGGCGGGGAGTGGAGGTAGTTGTGGAGGTAGGAGGGAAGGGATGGTAGGGGAAAAACAAAGGAGGAGGCAACAATGCTCAATAGGAAATATACTCATTACCTTGCTCATGTAACTGTAAGCCCTCTGTATAGCATTTTTACAATAAAAACATACAAGAAAAAATCTATAAACACAATGAATGGTAAAAAAAACAAAAATTACACTTGGCATACGATTTCTTAAACGTTATACAAATGAGGACATCTCACTCATGATAGGCGCTGAAATGATTCTTGCTATTAGTTTTATGTGGTTTATAGTTAGGATGTTGGAAAAAATAAGAGAGAAGACTGGAACATTTTGGATTTCACGTTAGAGATGCTCAATTGGTAATATTACCAAAAACTTGAAAAAGTCTGAAATCTGAAACACTTCTGGTTCCAAGCATCTTTGATAAGGGATACTCAACCTATACTAACTAAACAAATGGCAGAACAATATGTCTACATACACCCTGACACTTTTTTGTGTGTGCCAGTACTGGAGCTTGAATTCAGAGCTTGGGCACTGGCGATTTTGGTAGTTACTTGGAGATAAGAATGTCACAGGCTTTCCTGCCTTGAGTGGCTTCCAACTGTGATCCTGAGATATAAGCTTCCTGAGTAGTTAGGATTTATAGGCATGAGAGATAGGTGCTGGGTAACACAGACACACAGTTTTAAAAGAGTACCTTTTAGTTCCTATTCTTTTCTAAAATACTGCATGCTAATTCCAGAGAATTGCATTGTGTTCTCAAATCACAGAATAACCTGAAGGGGACAAAAAACATTTTGTAGTATTACTGAGCTCAAGCATGTCTGCATTCTAACATTGGTTCATTACCATGGTGAAGTTAGGTGTGGTTTCGCATGCATACATATTTTCTCAAGGAAAGCTGTAAACACCTCGAGGGAAAAGTAATGTTTTTCTCACTTCTGTTCCTCACTGCACCTAGCATAGTATCATGTTAATTTTATTATAGTTGTTTTAGCTGCTGCTGATTTTCTCCTTCTTTGTTGATTCTTCACAGGTTATTTGAATTAGGCACTACCACTACTTCAATTCTCAAAGTCTGGAAATTTGCTTTCTATATCTTCTTCCTGTCCAATGTTCCACTCCATCCATTTGTTTTATCACCTCTGTGCTGCACTAAAGTCCCTGTGTATATATGCTCATGCTTGGGAGAGTGGCAATAGGAAAGCCAGAGATCTATTTAGATATGTACTAAAGTAGAAAAGAAGCTTTGGGGATACTTCCTAAATCTTGCCACGTCAGCAGACACCTATTTCCCTAATGTCTAAGGATAGCTATCCAATAGCTTACTTTTAATAAGCAATGGGTGCTGTTTCACTTATTTACACCTAGACCTTCACCTAGTTAAGAAAATGTTATCTGTGAAGTTGATGATTTGCCAAATAATGTGTTCATGGTGTTTTCCTTCCTATATGAGAAAAATGCAAAGTGAGAATTTTTCAGCTACAGCCTGAATATGGATACTTGGCTATTCCCATTGAGATCTCTAATAAAAGGAAAAACCTGCTGCTACATACTGTTAGTATCTACATTCAAATCCAACACTTCACATCTTGAAGCTTTTGGTGCACACTTATGAGAAAATAGGAATGACTTCTTGCTTAAGATAGAGTTTTGTTTTATGAGAATCAGATACAATCCGGTACAACAAAGCCCAAGAATAGCACAGACTCCATCCTCTACCTTTGATGACAGGTATCAGACAAGACCTGGAAAAGAGTCTCATTAAAGAGACTTCTCTTTAATGTTGCCCTTCAATTCTGGGTCCATTGGAGCAGGAAGCAGAAATAGATGAGATAGATACAATATTTATAGATTTAAAGATCTTTTGTCCACAAGATATAGCATCTGTCTAAGTAATGGATTTCTCTACAATCCCAGAAGCAATCTTGCACATTATAGTCAGTTCCACTTCATTACCCAGTTATTTTGTATCTTCCCAGGCTGTTAGTCAAATCACCCTGCTGCCTAGCAAGTTACTGATTAATCTGGATTTTTCTAATTACCCTGAAGTCACATGGATTGAACGGAACTGCTTTTTGTATTCCTTTACTGTGAGTTTCAAATCAGTTTCCATGGAATCTATTGCAAAGGCACTGCCATTGCTTCTCTGATGATGAGTCTTTCCATAGACAGAATTACCAAAACTCTGTTTTAATTCTTCCTCATACAATCTTTCTTTCAGGCATATATCTTTCCTCTATGGAATCAGAGATGTATTTACAAAAAAATAAAGTGAAGAATGAGACTGTATTGCTGCTGCAGTGTCACTACCTGGGAGAAACAGATTCCAAAGGGTTGCCGCCAGTGGAATAATAAAAATAAATGCTAAGGGTCAAGCTCTAACTTCAGTTCCAAGCTTAGAAAGTTCTGATGCTTATCTTCTAAGAAGCAATACTGCCATCTGGCTGTGTAACATAAAGGAACGATCAATGCTTTCCTTTTCTAACTAAATCCTTCTGATCAGTCAACCTATTCCCTCATTTGCACATTCTGTAGGTAGAATCCTGGAATTCTGGAAGATTTCTATATTATCTCTAGGAATACAAAGTACTAGAGCATAAAAACACAATGAGCAGCCTGGGGCCAGTAGCTTAACCCCCTGTAATCCTAGCTAATCAGGGGGCTAAGATCTGAGGATCCCAATTCAAAATCAGCCCAGGCAGGAAACAAATGCATGAGACTCTTATCTCCAATTAACCAGCAAAAAGCCCGAAGTGGGGCTGTGGCTCAAGTGTTAGAGTGCTAGCCTTGGGCAAAAAAAGCTCAAGGAAATCATCTAGGCCCCAGTCCAAGCCTTAGTACTAGAACACACCCACCCACACACACACACACACCCACACACACACACACACACACACACACACACACACACACACACACACACACACACACACACACACACACACACACACACACACACACACACACACACACACACACACACAGCCCAACTATTTGGAAAAGTTCTCAATGACCATGCAAGTCATCATTTAGAGTTCACAAAGATTGAATAGAAAATTGAATTCTTAGGAGACAATTTAAAGACTGCTTTTGCTGGGGCTAGATAAAAGCTAAAATTAAAAGCCAGATAAAATTAAAAGCCACCTCCCACTTTGCATCCGTCTTTTGATCTGAGCCACTCTGTCCAGCAATCACTTTTCAATTACCTTAGGCTTCATGATGGACAATATTTACTGATAAGCATCTTGTGGCAAAAAACTAGGCAGCATTTTTTTTCAAAAAGCACTTTCTTATCATTTTGTGGTAAAAGACAAAAGAAACCCCAAGACGAAGTTCTGGACAGACAACCTGTGCAGCTAGAGACTGGCTTCCTGCTCCCCTGAAGTTCTGAAGCCATAGCAACTTTTTTGGATTTCCTTCAGAGACTCCGACTCAAATAATAACCAACCACAACTATTATATGTCCATGACTTGGGTCTATTTTAACTGTGGATAGCTTTCTCACCTCTTTCCCCAGGTCCCTGTCTATTTAAAGCTAAGGCAAATAGCTTACCCCTGAAGAAAGCTGACAATGGCTGAAAATGTACTGAAGTGTTATCTTCCCATGGATGGATGACACGTAAAAAGTCTCCTTTGTCTGCCCTTCAGTATGGCATATAATGGCAAGTGGCTATATACAACTTGTAGGACTAAAGAAATTTGGGGCTAGGGTCTAAAATTCTGGTTTTAAAATCACAAGGTAATGTTACAGTGCAAGTCTTCTATACCCTGAAAAATTACCTGAATCCTGGTTCACAGCTGTGATTAGTATTCAAATAGTGTATAAACTAAGTGCGTATGAATGTATTGGTAACGTTTTTAGCTATCAAATTTGTTCAGAAGAATCATTGTCAGTTTTTACTGCCTAGAAATGTCTAAACCCTAAAAATGCCATTTGCCATAAAACATACCTTCTGCCTTCAGCCTGTTGAGAATTTTCCCAGCCATGTCTTTAGGGCTGTGATTTTATTCTGGAACTGTGCAAATCTTTTTTCTGTGATCTGTAATGGTTCCACAAAATCCTACAGTGGAGGTAGATTTAAAGAATACATCTCATACCCCTTATCAAAATTGCCCCAGACCTACTGTAGTGACTTTGTAATGCATGGTTGCCTTGGCTAAGCCCAATTACTTTTTGCAAAATTCCTTTCCTTGTATGATTTCAGTTAGTATTGGCCATAAAAGTGGCCTGTGAGATTCAGATGGCTGAAGTAAAGCAGTACCCAGGCTTACTTTGTGAGCTTTATGTAAGTTGAAACCTATCGGAGCTGAAACATGCCTGTGCTGGTTCATTTGTTAATATGGACAGGAAGTGAGCCCATAGCCACTCCAGCTTTCATTGGAGCTTTTCCTTCACCTCTTCGAACTGAGTTAGGAGCAAGTACAGATTAAGGACTAGAGAACCAGCTTCTTGAGGTGAAGTTAGACACGGGGAGGCAGAGAGAGGCTAGTGTTGGCTCCTGTGATACAAATGAAGGATCCAGTTTACAGATTCCTATGGTCAGTTTGCCTCCACTTGACAGCCATCTTTGCTTTGGATCCCATACCCCAGACCTGGACTTACAGACCCCAGGCTCAGCACCAAACACAGAAGAAACAATTGAACTAAACGTTTCCATTAGATAAGGTTAAATTCCTATAAAGAAGCCTTAATTTCATTGTCAATACCTGGGTTTCTTCATTTGAACCTTGACTGACCCACTTGTCATGTTTATGTTCTTAAAAGACCTGAGGAAAAGTGCAGCTTGTATTGAGAACTAAGAATCTGAAACTGGAGCAGTTAAGGTATCTACCTAGGCACCGAGATATGGGGAACCTAAGTTTGGAATTGGGATGAAATGAGACTAAACAGGGATGCACGCATTGAAATTAAATCTTTGTTTTGGAAATAATAGTGAACTGGCTTAACGTTTTCATTTTAATGGCAAATTTCTTATTCTTGATAGGTACCTTGGATTTTATTCCCCATTTCATTATAGTGAACTACTATTTCTTATAACTTCTTGACTAAGATTGTTAAGTTGACAGTAAAATTAGTATAATTTGGGGCCACTTCCTCATTTTCATTGGAGAACAAAGACATTACTCTGAATACCCTTTCAGAGGACTGATGAGCTGTGGCCAAAGAAACCACACTGAAGTACTAACATTGCCTTGTTAGTCCAAAAGTTAAATTTTAGGTCTGATCATTCATTCACTAAATAAACATGTCAACCTACTCTGCATTAGGTACCAAACTATGTTTGATGATATTGTATTCAGCAGTGAATGTGGCAATCAGCCTTTGACCACACAGAGATTTACAATGAATTATTATACAGGTGATTAAAATATGGGCAAAATATACTTGGAAAAAGTGCTGCAATGGAAAATGATAGGACATTTTTTTTTTGCCGGTTGTGGGGCCTGAACTCTAGGCCTGAGTGCTCTCTCTTAACTCTTCAGCTCAAGCCTAATACTCTACCACTTGTGCCACAGCACCACTTCTGACTTTTTCTGCTTAGGTGGTGCTGAGGAATCAAACCCAGGGCCTCATGCATGCAAGGAAAGCACTCTACCACTGAGCCACCTTTCCAGTCCCAAGGATAGGCCAGTTTAAAAAGCATATAGAAAATGGACAAACTAGTCAAGAGATAAGGGGCATGTAAGAAACATTTCTTCAGGCCATGGCAATTCAGTTGAAGTGAAAAGACTTCAAAAATATAATTTGTGTTGTATAAAGATGACTCAAGTGTGCATGCAAAGAAGGCATTATTACATGTGGGCAAGAATAGATAATCACAGAGAATATGTGAAATTATTCTCTGATAGGAGGAGAAATACAAAGGAATAAACGAAAGCAATGGTAGTGGGATGAGGAAAATGGGATGGATTTGAGTGATATTGTCATGTGGTGGTTAATTGAGTAGTTCACTTCAATTTTTCAGTTCCCTGAAATATTATATAGATATATAGATATAGATATGCTTCTAAGCCACTTTGAAATTAGGCATGGTCACGTAGCTTTTTTGGGTCAATAGGATACATTAGTGAATGTGATGTGAGTGAGCTTTGATATGTATTTGCACTGTTTGGCTTGGCCTTCTTGGGTGGCTGTAATCTGCATTGGGAAGAACTACTTCTCAAGCAGTGGCTCTGCCTTTGGTCTTGGCCTCAAAATGAACATCTGTGCATTAAATCTAGTTAAGTATTCAGACTTGTAGTGTGAATCAGAGTTGTCTATCAGAATATTGTTTATTATTGGACACCACTGAGTTTAGGAGTAGTCTATTATGTTTCATTATGGTGGTGATCAATACTTAGATATAGAGCTCAGTAGGATATGAATATTTAGGAAGATACTGGGATTAATACTGATAGATTTCTGAAATGCGTAACTGAGATATGGTAGTGTTATTCTCCGATGAGAAGAGAAAAGAGGAAGATCAGGATAGTGAGAAGGAAATTGTGATTTTAGATTTGGGGAAGATTTCATATGAAATATCTGACTAACAGCTAAGTGATTATATTTTATACGGGCTCTCTGAAGCCCTGCCTTCCTATAAAAGATAATTAAATAAGGTGTTGAAGCTGTGAAGGTCCCTGTATCAAATTTAGTTTGTTTATAGGAAGTTTCTTATAGGATATAAAGAAATTTTAGAGATTTGGGGTTGAGAACTATTAACATCTAGGCAAAGGTTGAAATTATAAAAGAGGATAAGAGATATTTTTTGGAGATACTAGGGTTTGAACTCAGAGCCTTGTGTTTTCAGGCAGGAGCTCTATTACTGAGCCACACCTCTAGCTCTAGCTCGAAGATGAGGTTTTACACGTGAAAAGAATCAAATACAAAATATTTGAGGAGATCAATATTTAAGGATTAGCCCCCAAATGGGAGACTACAGGATGTTGAAGAAACAAAAGAGAAAAATGGGAGGAAAACTGATGGTGAGTAAATTTTCAGAAGCATCTTGAGAGAAAATTTCAGACACAAAAGGTTAGCTCACTTCTTCGAGTACTCTAAAGTAGGATAAGGATCAAAACTATTTTCATTCAAAATGACTAACTTGCAAATAGCTGTTAGTTTTTCAAAACATGCACGAATAACGTAACCTGACTCAGAATCATAGCATTTTCATGTAGAATTTTACAAAGTAAACTTCAAAGCTATCTGAAAGCAAAGTATAACAAATATCTGGGAAGTATTAAAAAGTAATACTGAGAAGAGACATTTCTACCAGATTTTAAAGTATATTAATATATAATCATGAAAACCATATTACTACAGGGTACCTATGGCTCATGCCTGTAATCTTAACTATTCAAAAGAATGAGATCTGCAGGATTGTGGTTCAAAGCCAGCAGGGGCAGAAGATTCCATATCCAAAATAACCCGCAAAAAGCCAAGCTGGAGGCCTGGTTAAATAGTAGAGTGTCAATGTGAGGCACTGAGTTAAAACCCTGGTTCCTTCAAAAATCAAAACAAAACAAAGAATATATTAGTGCCAGGTAGACATATCAATGAAACAGGTGCTCATTTGTGTAAGGATTTTGACTAGGATGGAGAAAGGATAACTAGCATAAAGTTACATATAAAATTCACAATTCAAGGTACAAATCAATCACATATATTACCAAAATATTTAACACATGAAATGAAGTTTACCAAATCTTATTTTTTTGAAAAAAGAGACAAATCTGTTTCAAGGAACTTTTTGTATTCTATAACACATATTTATCAGAAATGCATTTATTTCTAAAAGAGAAGATATCATATGGTTCGATTTATGTGTTTACAATGTTTAGCTGTTATCTTTAGGTAGTAAAAGAAATTATGAAGGCACTGTAATGGACATATATCACTTTTAGTAAGAGTAAACAGTGTAGTTTTAAAAAATATCCATTAGATTCCTCCCCCGTAAAATCCCTGATGATGGTGGTATATGAAGTTTGAGTGGAAAATTAGAAGCAATGCACAGATTGAAATGTGTTCAGAAGAGGTAAAAGTGAGAGTTTATAGATCAGTGCGACACTGATTTAATGTACCTTGGCTACCTGGTTAAAAATAAACTTTAAAAATTTGGTGGTATTTGTCATCAAGAGTAAATGGAGTAATACACCATTTATCTCAAGATTCTAGCCAGAACCTCACAGAAGAGGTAATTAGGTAAAGCCTTTTGAGCAGCCAGTGTCACTGTATTAAAACAAATGCACTCTAGTTGCAGGAAAATCATTCAGGTCATCCATAAGAAACTCTTAATTTCAATTGCTACACTTCTAAAAATACTGATTTTTCGGATTCAGCTCTTAACTATTCAATAGCAAGCAAAATGACTAGAACAGTGAGAAACATAAAGGTACTTTAACAGAAAGTGAGGAGACAAAGAAAATAGAAATAGTAGGAAAATATTAACTTCAAGATGCTGGTGCTGCTCAATATCAGAGTTGAAAGTTCACTTAATCAGGAAGGGAATGTCAGACAAACCATAGTCTGGAAACTTAGATCAGTGTTGCTTTTAACAGTTTCAAGTCTGAAATCTGCAAGGCAGAGCAGATTGGAAACTGGCAAGATTTCTAGGTTGTAGTCTTGAGGTTGAATTCTCTCTTCCAGAAATCTTAGTATTTGTTTTGTTTTCTGATTAAATGAGACCAGCCACACTACAGCCACACAGAGTAATCTGCTTTACTCAAAATCCCATATATTTAATTTCATTTATTTGACTGGCGGTGTGACCCAAGTGTTTGTTTAGCAACTTCAGTACTTCCAGAGAGAGAAATAGGTTGTGGGACAGTGCAAAGAAATAACTGAGAGATATTCTAAGGTTGGAGGTCTGGCTCAAGTGATGGAACACCACTCAAGCTAGCAAGCCCAGCAAACAAGAGGCCTTGAGTTTAAACTCCTAGTACCACCAAAATGCACATATGCACATGCGTGCACATGCACACACACACACACACACACACACACACACACACACACACACACACACACACACGACCCCACTTTATTTAGGCTAGAGATATGGCTCAAGTGGTAGAGCAGCCATAAGCAAGCAAATACAACACCTTGTGTTCAAGCTCCTGTACCAGCAAAAAGAAAAGAAAAAATCCAGTCATCTTGACTGATGTTTGGTTAAAAGATTCAGCATCATAGTCTTACATTGCCACACAAAATTAGCAGTTGGAAATGGGAAAGGGGAAAAACCTAGACTCCGAAATACGATATTGCCACTAACTGGGAGAAGAAATAGAGAAGAGACTGAAGTTTGAGTGGAAATTGATGAGTTTGCTTTTTTTCATATTGAGATTGAAATATCCATGAACCAACCATAGTTTGACTTATTTTTAAAAGTTTGTGAGTGTATTGGAGTTTGGGATAACAGAGCTGGAACTTAGCATGGCATTGTTAGTAGCTGAAACTGGAAGAGTAGGTGAAGTTACCTTGGAATAGTTGTGGTCTAAAAGGATTAATGGATTGGATATGGCAAAATAAGGAAGACAGCTATTGCGGAAATTAAGAAAAACATGGTCAGATAAACAGAAGAAGAATCAGGACAAGGTAGTGTCTTGAAAATTGGCAGACAGCACTGTTACTCATTTCTCAGATACTTTGTAGCTGAATAGGAGATATGATTGGTTCTTGCCAATGAAATGATAAGGAAAGTGATTGGTTTGTCTTAAAGAAGATGCTTCTTATGGACTTCTGGTCTCTCTTTTCTGCCTAAGTGAGCAGGGATGCCCCAGATGGGGAAGCATCTGTCAACCTGAATGCCAGAGTGACAAATGAAACAAATACTTAATGCCCTTCACATAGCCACAATGTCATTGAAAAAAGTGTGGTAAAATTGTAGGATTAATTATCAGTCTACTATGACTCATTCTATTTTGGGTTAATGTAGACAGTGAGGCAGTAGCATATTTAACAAAGGAGAGATTGCTTGCTACATTCTCAGATAATGGATTTTTCACCATCACCAGGTGAAACAATTTTAAAGGATCTCAATTATAACAATCTGATGGAGAATCCATATTGTTTTTTGGCTTTAACTAGCAAATATGCTAATCAGATCAATAAAATAGTGAACATGAACTGAAAATGAACATTGCACCATATAGGTACACTACAAT
The DNA here is from genome assembly GCF_024711535.1 of Dipodomys merriami. Lineage (NCBI taxonomy): Eukaryota > Metazoa > Chordata > Mammalia > Rodentia > Heteromyidae > Dipodomys > Dipodomys merriami. The sequence continues at coordinate 101,517,291 of NW_027204492.1, forward strand.
ATATTTTCCTTATTCTCAGCTTAAAATCTTGTTTTGTAAGAAAAGACAAGCCTTAATATTTTCTCCTTAGTCCAAGCAGATCTAAATTTATAAGAAATTTTTATTCTCTGTATTTAGTCATAGTCAGATTGTTGAGAATTCTGGGTACTACTGTTAGAAAGAATTGATAAAGAAGCCGTCATCACAGCCTATTTAACCTACAATATGATTGAAATCGAATTTTTTTCTCATACTTCAGGCTTAGTGTTGATTCTAGCCAATAAGAATCAAACTAAATGTCATTGTACATAGAGAACGGTGACAGAGTAAGAAGAAACATGTGCCAGATATATAGATAGTATATTTGAAAAAAACATCATAATAAATCCCAAAGCTACAGAGATACAAAATGAAGGAAATCTGACTGGCCCCAAATGCTCATGTCTAATCATGAATTGAAAATATTTATAAATAACAGAAAAGTGTCTTATGAAGCTTGTAATTATGATATGAAGTGTTCCAGCATTGAGAAAAAATAAAAATCACCTAAAATGATAAAATATACATGAAATATGCTTTTCTTATGCAGTATTTTCAATATCTTCAAACTCTTTTTCTATACTATTTTCAAAACAAATCCTAAGAATCTTCTCAGATTTATGAAAAATATATTAAGTGCTATCCTTGGATACCAAACTATCCTTAATCATACTGTACCCAAGATGAGTTTCTCTGTTCTTCATTAATTAGCTATTATCAACAAAAAATCCCTCTTTACTGAAGCACTTCATTTATCCTATACAAATGAGGAATGAAAAATTAAGGCTAATATTTCTTGATAGTAAGTGCTGAGCTTTTTATTTTATTTTTGGCATTGCTGGAGTTTGAACTCAGGGTCTCATGCTTGCCAAGCAGATGGTCCATGCCTTGAGCCAGTCCACAGGCCCTGAACTTTTAAAATATTAATAATTTCTATTGATTTAATTAAAATGACTGAAAATCTTCCTATAGTGTTTTAGGAATTAACTATGTTAGAGGTTATTATTTCTATAATTTAGCTTCATAAGTGTTAATAATCTATATGTGATCTATATTCTTTTAAATAAAAGATCAACTACTTCAACATACAACATGAAAACTGAGTGAAAAAGTTTTTGATAAGTAGTTGATGTGTAAATATTGCAAATGAATTCACGAGAACATTTTCAAATGCTTTACCTTTATTTCTCAACATAGTTCTTAGATAGTGGGTGCTTTTATTTCAATATTGAAAGTGAGAAAAAATGTCACATGGCTAGTATATGGTGAGCCTAGAGTCAAACACCAGGTTTTTGGTTCTATAATCCTGTGCTTTTAAGTACTGCATTTGCCTTTCTAGATAATGTGAGATAAAATATTTTCTATAAGCTATGTAAAATTATATGAAAGGTTTAGAGTTAATTCTGTTACATGCTAGTTCTTATTAATATGTATCTTATTCTGTTTTCTGTTACCAAATCATAATGATACAGACCCAGTAAGTTGTCCAGAAGAAGAGTTTCATCTTGGCTTATGGTTCAGGTTGGAAGTCTAAGGACTGTATCTGATAAAGGCATTCTTGCTTGCAGGTCATCACCTGGGTTGTGTGTGTGTGTGTGTGTGTGTGTGTGTGTGTGTGTGTGTGTGTGTGTGTGTGTGTGTGTGTGTGTGTGTGTGTGTGTTCGCAAGTCTTCCTCTTTTCTCACAGAGTAACCAGTTAATCATGGAGGCTTCACCTTGAGGACCTGATCTAATCATACTCACCTCCCAAAGGCCTCTACACTGTAGTTGGATCAGATTTTCACCCTCTTAATACCGTACAAAGGGGATTAAACTTTAAGAGTTTCCACAGTGACAAATAAGTTCCAAATCATAGCTTATGCTCTCTTGAGAGTCCAGTGCTTGTATTTAATTTTCCATATTTTACTGGCAAAATAATCAGGTATCACTTAGCTGTTCTTGTAAATGGCTTATTTTACTATTTTAATGTCTTCCTAACATCTGTATTTGGAATGTCCTGTTCTTCTTAACATTTATTTTTCTTAATCTTTAAAAATATATTTAATACTAATATATGCCATCTAGGCACTGGTGGCTCATCCTAGCTATTAAGGAGGTTGAGATCTGAGTATGGTGGTTCAAAGCCACTCTAGGAAGAAAAATCTGTGAAACTCTTATCTCTAGTTAACCAACAAAAAGCTGGAATTGGAGATGTGGCTCAAGTGGTAGAGTATCAGATTGAGTGAAAAAGCCAAGCAAGAGCTTAGTTCCTGAGTTCATGCCACAGTACAGGCACAAAAAAAAGAAAAAGAAAAGAATAATGCATGTTACAACATACTACCCTCCACAGATCTGGTAGATTTTAATGTTAGAGAACCTTGAAAGAATTTCTCCAATACTTTTTCTTAAAAACTGTTTTTTTCCTTTTAAATATTATTTTAGTATTGATTTTATTTCACTTTTTGTTTCATTTTGTTTTTCTTGTTATTTATATGTGGGCCAGCACATGTGAGAGTGTGGTGAGCAATGAGGGGTTAGTAAACAAGATATAGGATGATAAGGTGAAAGTCCAGCAAATGCTGAAGTGGAGGAAGTGCATTTTCACAATGCTGAAAAACGAAATGGCAAAATGGGAACACAAGTGTTGTTTACACAGATAGATGCCTTTGTAGGAGCATTGTGAGTTTATAGAAAAGATGCTATCCTACAGAATAGACGCCATTATATGCACAATGCTTCATTTTACATTATCCAGTGTCCTGACAGAGACTGTCTGAAAGTAGGTAAGAAAGTTCTAACAGAGACTACATGTCTGAAATGACTTTGTCCTTTCATCTAATGCTCTTCCCACTCAGATCACTCTGAAACTTTACACTGTTATTCATAGATTTCCCAAACCTATTCATACAAGTTGTATAGACCCCTCACCAGATTCTCAGTCTTGTCTTCTCCGTGTTCCTTCTCTATCTTATACTAAACTCTAGATCCAGAACCCTGACTGTCTTAGCTTCTGTGGATTGGAATAGCACATAGGGTCCTTCTTCTAGATTCTGGAGGTTGCTCTCCCTATTAATCCTCCAGATTTTCTTTACTAAATGAAGTTGCCTAGAACTATTTTTTGATACCTGATAATTCTCACTAAATCTTTGCCTAAGTAATGGGACACGTTTTATTTATATCTTTCAATATCAAAGCATACACAAAGGAACTCTAGTACTCTAACCATCACTATAGACATCTCACTTTGTACAGATGGTTTAAGTTCCTATTCAATCTGCTTTCCTCAAACAAGGAAATAGCCAGGCGCCAATGACTCACGCCTACAATCCTAGCTACTCAGAAGCCAGCTCAGGCAGGAAAGTCTGTGAGACTCTTATCTCCAATTAATCAAAGAAAAGGTTAGAAATGGCACTGTGGCTCAAATGGTAGAGTGCTAGCCTTGAGCAAAAGCAGCTCAGAGACAGTGCCCAGGCCCAGAATTCAAGCTCCAGTACTGGCAAAACAAAACAAAACAAAAATCCCAAACCCAAGAAAAAATTAAGATAATTCTGAGATATTTTAACTATACAACTGAAACAAAAATCACTTAACTCATGCAAAAACAAGTCCTCCCTCAGACTCTGCAGAATTATACTGCAGTCAATTTAGTTAAAATATCACTGTAAAGAAGTGGAGTCATGAGCCAGGTGCCAATTGCTCACACCTGTAATCCTAGCTACTCAGGAGGCTGAGATCTGAGGATCGTGGTTCAAAGCCAGCCCGAGCAGGAAAGCCCCTGTGAGACTTTTATCTCCAATTGATCACAGAAAGAGTTGGAAGTGCCACTGTGGCTCAAGTGGTAGAGTGCTAGCCTTGAGCAAAAGGAGCTCAGGGTCAGCACCCAGGCCCAGAGTTCAAGCCCCAGGATCAGGGGGAAAAGAGTGGAGTTAGATTCCCTCAGTGTAAAGCACAGAGTACTAGCATAGTGATTTGAGAGTGTCTCACCATAAAAGGTTATCACCCTTATTTCTCAGAAAGTCTCTAGATGTGTGTATAAAACATACCCAGTCTTTTCATTGTGTTCACTTGTACTAGGGACAAAAGTACATACTACTCTCCCCCCACCCCCGCACAGATAAAGATTCTTTATGGTTTACTGGAATAAAAAACAAACAGTGAACAAGAAGTTTAATTTATTACAATTTATTCTTATGCTCTTGAATAGTGAAAACACATTGTTGTCTATATTTTGTTATACTGAACAATGAATTAGCAAGGGTTAAAAACTGATCATCTTTGACTACTTTTTCTCTATTTCACAATTTGACTGCATTTTATTTTGCATTTCTATTCCAATACTATGTTTCCTTGTTACAGATCACTAAATATGATAAAAGCTTTCTCAGTTTTTGTTGATAGTAAAATATGTGTTAATCCTAACAAAGAGCATCAAGTACGTAGTCTATCTATTACTACATGTAGATACCAATGCTAATTGAAAAGTCTTTTTGAGATTTAAAAACTTTCCACAAAAGATAAATCTATAAGTTGCTCATGTAGGACAGAAACAAAGATTGAATATGTATTGTGTTTCCTTAATTCACCACCTCTTCAAATGCAAGGTGAAGTGTCTCAGACTTTATTCTTGGTGGGAGAAGCTGTTGGAGCGTGCAAGAGCTAAGAAACTAGTAAGAAGTATAACTGCCAATCTTGTTTGGGATCGTTCTTCTTCATCTTTCAAAGCATCTTCATACCACGATGAAAAGGCACTAGGCGTGGTATTGTGGGTCATAGCCAGAAATTCAAGCACTCTCATCTTGCTTGTTTCAATATGAGCTCGAGGACCCCACAGGAACTGATAGCGTGGAGGATCACTATCAGGAACTTGCTGGTATTCTAAATATTTTTCCTGCACCAAATCTTCGGTGATGACCTTCTTTACATTTCCGTAGGCAAAGTGATTTATTTCATCGTGGATCCCCATCGCATTAAGCACTTTCCAGACATCCTCTTCGTTGGCACAATTTCCTTTCATGAAGATGACACACAGGATGGTCATCAAAAGGCCATTTCTCGGTATGATCTCACCACTCAGCCTTGCATCACAGATAGGATGTAATTTGCTGACAAGAATATAGTAATGCCTGATTGGATCCGATTCCTTCACATCAATTCCAAAAGCCAGCACCATCAGCTCTGAGGCTTTTTTGAGAATCTCATTGAAATGGGCCTTATCCTTTTTGATGACAAACCTGATCATATCTAACTTGGTTATAAGTTCTCCCATGTTATATTTGCGTATGATGAACTGTACCAGCAAAATAGCTTTCTGATCTATAATGGATACAACTGAACTATCAGTGTTGGGAAGTGCTTGGGAAGTGGTTGGCATTTCCTCAGCTAGGCTAGTGACACTTGCATCAAATTTGTGGCATAAAATACATGCAGAAGGATCCGTGGTAGGTTTGGCCTGCTCAGGCTGCTGGGATTTGTTACATGCTTCAGCAGCAGCAGCAGCAGGAGCAGCAGCAGCAGCAGGAGGAGGAGCAGGAGGAGCAGCAGCAGCAGCAGGAGCAGCAGCAGGAGGAGGAGGAGCAGCAGGAGAAGGAGGAGCAGCAGCAGCAGGAGTAGCAGTAGGAGCAGCAGGAGCAGCAGCTCTAGCTCCAGATCCACCTCCACCTCTATTAAGAGAGGAGGAAGAGGGGGTCTCTTCCTCCTCTGCTGCAGTAGGGGCCTGTTCACCTCGAGATTCACTTTTAGCCTTGTTGCGTTTCTCACGAGCACGTAGCTTACTTTTTTGACCACGAGGCATGATGATTCTGGTCTGTACTGGCGCACACCTAGAGGAGGGAGAATGGTATGGTGTTTGTATCTTCCGAGAGAGACTACCTTGTTTTTGGTTGGTTGTTTTTCTTTTCTTTTCTTTCTTTTTTTTTTGTTTTGTTTTGTTTTTGTTTTTGGTACCAGTCCTAGGTTTTGAACTCAGTGCCTGATCACTGTCTCTGAGCTTTTGTACTCAAAGCTAGTACACTACAACTTGAGCCAACGTGAGCTACACAGCTCACTTCTAGTTGTTGTTTAATGTTTTCTGGTGTTAATTGAGGAGTCTCACAGACTTTCCTGCCTGGGCTGGCTTCAAACTACGATTTCAGATCTCAGACTCCTGAGTAGCTAGGACTATAGGCATGAGCTACTGGTGCCTTCAAAAAATAATCTTGCTTAAAAATTTTTTTATTGTTATTATAAGAGTGATGCAGAGGGGTTACAGTTACATAAGTCCGGTATTGAACACATTTCTTTTTGGACAGGGTCACTCCTTTCCTTGTACTGTCCCAGTTTTTCCCTCCCATCCTTACCCTCAAGTTATATAGTTCATTTTCAACCCACCTTGATTTTTACCTGAGGCTGCCTCTCCAGGTTTCTACCAGATCACTGCTCTGACGGGGTTCCTGTTGGGCTCACTGGAGAAAGAGTGAGAGTGGGTATGTCTTAGGCTGCAGTCTGCCAACTCCGTGTAGGACACAAAGCATGGGCAGGTAGTAGGTCTGGGCTCTGAGAGGTAGGAAGAGGTCCTTGAGTTCACATACATGTCCACTGGCCCCCTTCCCTCCGTAGCTCTGAAGTTATATGGATGAGCCCTGAGAAGCCAACGAGGGAGGGGTCCAACCAGGAACCCCTTTCCAGACATGACAACAGAAGCTAGCAGATTTTTCAGTGTCTCCCTTGAACGAAGGCCTGCCCTCCCAGGCAGCCCTGCCGGAGCTTCCTAAAGCTGATAACAGAAACTGGATGACTTGTTTTCAGTTTTGACTCCCTAAAGTTTCCATCTGACCAAGGCTTTCCCTCCCAGACCCACTCTCCCTGACAGCCCTGCCTGGAGCAGGGGGCGTGGTGGTGGGGGGTTCCGGGGGGGGGGGGACCACTAGGGCAGTGTTCTGACATCCTTCTGTTGTCGTGTAGGTAGTCCCCACCTTCCTTGCTCACAATCCTCTCCTTTATTTTGTCTCTGTCCTGAGACTTTTCCTTTGCTGATCTGAGTCCACAAGCCTCAGATCTGTCTTCAGTCCTTGGCAATCTGGCCGCAGAACTGAGAGGGTGTCCGGCCAAACGGACGTTCCTAGAACTTCTTAACACTTGAGTCAGAGGCTGGCTGAATGAGCAGAGTTCTGTTCACTAGGGGCACTGCTTACGTGGGGGGGGTTCTATTCACGTGGGGCTCTGTTCCTGCTGGGGGCAGAGGCAGGCCTAGCCCTGCAAGGCTGTCACACTGCATCACTCCTCCCCTCAGGAACACCTGAGCTGGCCTTCCTTAGATCCTGAGCTCTGATCTCCTCCTCCACTTAGGACCTCCCAGGGGCGGGGCTCTGTGTTGTACCATTTGATTGGATGTGGGTAGGGGGTGATACATCCCGCAGTTCTTAGGCCTGGCTGTGAAGCCTAGTAGAATGTTTTCATGCTCTTGGCCACCAACTCCGTGAAAGCTCTTGAATTTCCTCTTCTGCAAACCTTGCAGAGAATGGCTCACAGTGGAGATGCAGACCTGAAAGCAGCACTAAGCAGACTCCTGGATTTGTTGGTTGCCTTATAAGAAAATACAAGCACACTGGAAATTAGGGTCTGCTCACCAGCCAAACTTAGATTTAGGAAACCTTCTATTTGAGGGCTACTTTCTAAGGGAAAAACCTTAGGCACAGAAATTTGTGAGACATATATCTTTTGACATTACCCACACTAGTCTGTTCTATTCTGGGCCTTTTATCATCTGCATCCCTAGCAAGCATATGTATGCCTGCATATTATTTTTCTTGAAACACAACCTTTTATATTAGATTAGAGGTTTCTGGTGGTCACTAGCACACTTTCTAGAAATGTACCATCTCCATTCAGTTACAAATCCTGGAGCCTGAGGTGCAGCATCTGATTCTCCAGTAAAGCAGTAGAAATTCATTGTCCCAGAGCAAACTAGAAAAAAAAAGCAAGGCCCAAACTAGACCTAGGGGAAGGGCTCTGCAATTTGGCAAAGGACAGGGGCCGGACACGTGTGCTGTCACTAAGGCAGTTTGCTCTCAAGGGGCCTTGGGACTAGGGGCAGGGGCCGGGGCCTCAGGCAAGTGAGCCCCACAGACAGTTTAAGTCTCAATTTTATTTTCCATCTTTAGGCCTGCCTTAAGTACTTTGGCCATAGGGTACGTATCACCTGAGGAATTTCTTGAAGTTGTGGGAATAAGAGACAGCAGGTTGGCCTCAACTTGGGAGGAGTAAAATAGTGGAGCATCTGGGCCTAGCTCTCTTACCAGCTGTGTGCATTTGAAAATGTTTTAGTTCTTTATCTGCCAAGTGAATCTCATATAGTACCATCTTGTAGGGTTATGGGAACATATTTAGTAGATGTAAAGCACCTGGTAAAGTGACTTGCCAATATTGGGTCTTTAATGAATGGAAGATGTATGATTATGTTCACACTAGAAGAGAACTACTTTCATCTCTGGGAACTTTTCTTGATTGTATCCTGAAGTTAGAAAATATGCATTGCTCTAGGACAAAGAAAATAAGTCAGCTAAAATGCTGATAAGCAACTAACACTCAGATTTCCTCAGTAGAGAATATTTAATACAGAGGCAGACACCTCACTGGGGTTCAGTTCAATGCTTGCAGGCTTTACCATAAGGACCAGCAATCTCCTTTTCCTTTGATGTCCCACTCAACAGACTTCTATTTTCATTTATTTCACTACCACAAAACCTAGGCCCACTATGGAATGTTGCCTAATGAAGGGAATAGGCTCTGGTTTCCCAAGCTTAAAGAATGCCTTCCCAGTGGTTTCTTGGCATCGCTCCTCAAGAATCACACACACACACACACACACACACACACACACACACACACACAAACACACACAATTTACAAACTCTAAAGAAAATGTGCATAAAACACTGGTCTCTGCACTGTGTTCAACTGCACCAGAAGAGCAGAGCTTCTAGCATTCTTACCCTAGGCAGAGATTCTCTCTGCTCTATAATCCCAAAGAATTAATTTCCTATTCTAGGGTTAACCTTGGAACTGCAGGGCTCATGGGCTGAGGGTTTGACATCTGCTCTTGATTATTAGTCTCACCTAAAATGGGACTAGCTTAACATATCTCCGAACAAATGACTTGCAATGTTCTCAAGCCACAGTGTCTTGACTCAGAGAATTTCCACTTGACCTGCTCCCATCTACAATCTACCCTCATACCATCCTGAGTCCCTTTTCATCTGTTACTGAATATCATACCATCTTCCTAGTGGAACAACTTTTTTTTTTACATTCTCAAACTCTACAGGCAGAAGATACGTCTCCTTTCTCTTAGCAGCATCTTTATTGCTAACACAGAGCAGATGCTCAATTAATGAGAATAAATGTGTTAGTGGGCAAGGAATATACTTTAATATTTTATCTTCATTCTGGAATCAGAAAACCAAGGATATATCTTTGAATTTCACAAAAGAAAAACAAACATGAATTAAGGCAATCCAACAACTATGTTTAGATGTTTTGCTTTATTTTAAATACTCCAATTATATGCAGGGGGGTCTGTTACACATTTTCAAAAATATTTTCATGCCCAAACCATGTTTTCTGGTTCTCTAAACAGATATTTTTGTAGATTTTTTTACAATGTATTTCACAGTAACAGTTCTTATACTGAAGTCTGAAAACATGTGATCTATGCTGTTAATAACCATGGCTTTGAAATGGAAGATTGTTATCAACAGAGAGATGTCTGAATAATAATGTGTAACAGGAATGCAATATGTTAACATATTACACTATTGCCATCAGCTTCTTTACAACTAAGTGATGAATTTGCCTCCAACTTCATTGCTGGTGGGAGGAAGTGCCAGGTACATCTGGATCCTTGGCTGAAACTTTAGCCTTTGATGAAACTTTAGCTCTAGCTCGCTCTTCTTCCTCTCTAAGCGCTTCTTCATAATGGCCAGGGAAATCACTAGGGACGGTATCATTGACCTTTGCTAAAAATTCAAGCACCTGCATTTTTGAGGTTTCAGCATGGGCACGGGGACCCCATAGGAACTGGTAACGTGGAGGATCACTACCTGGCACCTGCTGGTATTCTAGATATTTTTCCTTCACCATATCCTGAGTAATAAGCTTTCTGGGCTCCCCAAAGATAATGTGCTTCCTCCCATCATAAACGCCCAAAATACTCAGGAACTCCCACACTTCCTCCTCAGTAGCACAGTTGCCATTTAAGAAGATAACACCCAGTAGAGGCATTAGAAGCCCATTCTTGGGAAATTCTAAGCCACTGGGCATCCCACCACTGTTGGTAAATTCTGCCTTGCTGACTAAGGTATAGCATGGACTATTGGGTTTGATTTCCTTTAACTCAAGTCCAAATACGAGGTCCATACGCTCAGATGCTTTCTGGAGTATTTCAGGAAAATGGTCTTTGAATCTTCTATTGATAATTTTCATCATTTCTCCCCTCACAATAGGCTGTTTGGTTTTGTACTTGTACAGCAGATACTGCATCAGCATCCCGGCCTTTCTCAGAATGAGATCTTTCCACGGATGCTCAGTAAAGGGTGGGGCCCTGGCAGGATGAGCAGCTTCTGCCCCTCGGGGATTGGCACTTTTACTAGACTTTTTGAGAGAGTCAGCAGCAGTAGCTTTTGAGGTGGTGGCCAGTGGAGCCTTGGACGTGGCGAGAGGTGGCATTCTGGAGGTGGAGGCGACTGGTGCCTTGGTGGTGGTGGCAACTGGTGTCTTGGTGGTGGAAACGACTGGTGCTTTGGTGGTGATGGCGGTGGCAACTGGTGCCTTGGTAGTGGTGGCGGCGGTGATGGCGCCTGGTGACTTAGCGGTGGTGGTGGCGACTGGTGCCTTGGTGGTGGCAGTGACTGGCACCTTCGAGGAGGTGGCATGTGGAGCCTTGGAGATGGTGGGTGGAGCTCCATTTTTTCTCTTAGCAGAATCTTCAGCTGAGGTGCTGGGGATGGTATCTCTAGAACCACCTCCAGGGCAGTAGGTGGACTCTTTTGTGTCAGCTCTGGTGGCGTGAGGTTCATCGGTACTCTGGTGACTGTCTTGGGTCTCGTGGTAGCGTTTGTCTTGAGCAGCACGAAGCTTGCTCCCTAGCCCCCGGGGCATGATGACTGCAGTGAAAGAAACGCAGACAGGAATGTGGGCTAGAGAGCAAGTATTGGGACCTGGGGAGGGAAAATGAGATCCTGTCAGTACTTTCACAAAGGGGATACCACTTGAGCTCTGAAGGAGCCACCTCTGTAGGTTTCTGAGTGAGGACTACTGTATGAATCCACTGGGCTGTGTTTTTGTTCAGCCGATCCCTTAGAAAACCGGTGGAGGCCTGGCTCTGGTGGCTCAAGCCTCTGACCTGAAGGTGAGTTGGGAGGATCGGGGTTGGAAGCTAGCCCAGGCAGGCAAAGACACTTGTCTCCAATTAACAGGCCAAAAAATAAAAATAAAAACCCACAAAACAAAAAAAAAAGAAAAAAAAAACCCCGTCGAAGTGGAGCTGTGGCTCAAGTGGTAGAGCACTAGCCTTGCGCAAAAAGAAGCCCAAGGACAGTATCCAGGCCCTGAGTTCAAGCCCCAGCAACAGTGCCCCGTGGCCCTTTCCTCAGCTCAAGTGGACAATTCAAAGTTCTTTAGGAAACTTACTTCTTTTACAATCAAGACCATTGCCCGCTGTGGGGTTCGAACCGGGCAGGGGCTTTTCATCAGGCAGAAAGCCCTCGATTTCCAGAGACGGCTAAAATGGAGTCTCTTCAACGTCTTATAACTCTGGCCAGTGAATACCCCGGGCAGGCCTTCAGGGAGGGTTTTTATGAGGTAGGGGATTGTTACGTGGGGTTGACAGGGTTGACAGAACTCTGAGTTCACATTCAGGGACCTTTAGATTGACTCCGCCTAGATGAAGCTTGAAATTTCTGACAGGGCAGCTCCTGATGCTCTGATTCTGAGATCCAAGTTAGAGGCCTCTGCAAGGCCTGGAGGACCCAATCTCTTTCCTCAGCAAGGCAAAGGAAGTAAGCAGGAAACTATATCCGGTGTGGGGGGGGTGGGGGGGGAAGGGGAGATAGTCAAACGTTAGGGTGAGTTCTTAAAGGAGCCCACTGCTTTAAAGTTGATCTGCTCTAGGTCATCACCTCAATATTTAGCAGCATTTCGGATTCCTCAGGATATTGCCCGAAGTCCATAGGCTTTAAACCAAAAGCACACTTTCCTCAGTCCCTTCAGAGGAAATTGGGCTATAGACCTGCCTTCCCCACGGAACCTCTCAAGCCTGAGAGCAAGAAGCTGGGGCTTGTCTCCCTATTTTGGAATGTATCATCCTATTAGAACTTAGGGTCTTCATCTCTCTCTCTCCATATATATATATATATATATATATATATATATATATATATATATATATATATATATATAAATATATATATATATGATACTGTACAGAGGGGTTACAGTTACATGAGTAAGGTAATGAGTATATTTCCTATCAAGCTTTGTTATCCCCTCCTTTGTTTTACCCCTGCCATCCCTTCCCTCCCCACCTCCCTAACTCCTCCCTCCCCACCCCAACCCCCAAAGCTGTAAAGTTCATTTTTAACATAGTGTCTTGTACATCTCATTGCTAGAATGGGCCAACCTGTGTCCTTGTTTCAACATTTTGCTTTTTCCCTTCCCCTCCCCAAATTAGAAAAATGTATATACAAGATGCAGGGCACCAGAATCAAATACAGTGAAAACAGGGGTTATACATGGAGGAAAAAAACATACAAAAGAAACAAAAAAAATCACATAGTACATTAAAAAACGACAAAAAAGATAAAACCTCTTGTGTCCCTATCGTGGGGTTCATTTCGCTTAACATCATCTTATATGGTCATATGTACATAGCTTTTGACCTTCTCTGTTTATCCAAACATATACTACTTATTGCAAATAAGGGAAACCATGGGACCTATGTTTCTTTGGGTCTGGCTTACCTCACTTAATATTCTTTCTAAGTCTGTCCATTTCCTAACAAATGGGGGGGGTCCGGTTGTGGGGCCTGAACCTGTGAGCTGTCCCTCAGCTCTTCAGCTCTTCAGCTCAAGGCTAGCACTCTACCACTTGAGCCACAGCGCCACTTCCAGCTTTTTTCTTTTTGCTTATGTAGTGCTGAGGAATCGAACCCAGGGCCTCAGGCATGCAAGGCAAGCACTCTACCACTGAGTGACCTTTCCAGCCCCTATTTCCTAACAAATGGGACGGTGTCATTCTTTCTGATGGAGGCAACAAGCAGTAACAGACTTCTCACCCAAGAAAAACCCCAGAACTGGATGGGTTTACAGCTGAATTCTACAAGGCCTTCAAAGCAGAACTCACACCAATACTCCTCCAACCCTTCAATGAAATTCAAAGTGAAAGGTCACTACCAAATTCTTTCTATGAAGCCATCATAACCCTCATCCCAAAACCAGACAGGGATGCATCAAAGAAAGAGAACTATAGACCAATTTCTTAGATGAAATCAAAATTGATACAAAACTTCTTAACAAAATTTTGGCTAATCTACTTCAAGGGTCTTCCTTTTGACTTCAGTTTTCTAAGATTCTCTATTTTATAGAAGTAGTTCCCTGACCATTCTAAATCATCACTGTTTTCTGAGACTTTCTGGTTAAAAATAGACACTCTGGTGCTTCAAAGCCAGGTGTGGGATCTGTGAGGTACTCTGATACTGAAGGTCTCCTCCTTAACAGTCTTAATACTGATTCTTGTTAGGTCCTCCATCTTCTCCCTCAGCAAAATCTGAGGCTATCTCCACTTAGAATGAAGCCTTTACCCCACCTGAGATTTTCCAGGCAGAAATCAGCCTGATATCTGTGTGGGACTTTCTACAACAAACAGCAGAGGAAACTTTGGGGATCTCCTTTGAGGGGCCTCTCTGGAGAGAGTGTTACTATTAATTCACATTCATATCCCTAGTTAGACAAGTGACCAATCTCATAAGTCTCTTCCTTATTTATTTGAACCTGCTTCTCTCAATTTGGAAGTTCTGCCTCTATCATAATTTTGAATGAGAAGTCAGAGGGATTGTCATATGACCCTGCAAAAATCCAGCGAATTTCCTGGCTACAAACCCAGCAGAGAAGAGGGCCTTGATCGAGGAGTGATGTGTTAGAAATTGCAACAAAAGACAAGTAATTCAATGACTATATTGATAAATCTATATTTGTTGCCAATTAACTTATGTAGAGTAAAATAAGATTTTAAAATATTTTATAATTTAGCTTAGGAAAGCTAATGAAAACAGATTTTTTGTTTTGGAAGTTACATTTACTTTTCCCCTATTTAATTTTAACTTATATACATTTTCTGGCTACATGGTTTTTCTGTGTCTCTTTCACCCAAATTGTATTTTGAGATACTTTTTAAAGGTATTATAACCATAATTTATGAGAGACAAGAAAGTAATTGAAATCAGGAGTTTATGTTAGCATGTTAAAATATATGAATTTATTTTTCTTGTTCAGTCCTCTGCCAGGTAGGTGTGTGTGTGTGTGTGTGTGTGTGTGTGTGTGTGTGTGTGTGTGTGTGTGTGTGTGTGTGTGTGTGTGTGTGTGTGTGTGTGTTTCAAATGGGCTTGAACTCAGGGCCTGGTCTCTGCCCCTGAGCTTTTGTACTCAAAGCTACCACTCCACCACTTGAGCCATAGCTCTATTTCTAGCTTTTTCATGGTTAATTGGAGATAAGAGGGCTGGGAAGGTGGCTCAGTGGTAGAGTGCTTGCCTTGCATGCCTGAGGCCCTGGGTTCAATTCCTCAGCACCACATAAGCAAAAAGAAAAAAGCCGGAAGTGGCGCTGTGGATCAAATGGTAGAGCGCTATCCTTGAGCTGAAGAGCTGAGGGACAGCGCCCAGGCCTAGAGTTCAGGCCCCACAACTGGACCCAAAAAAATAAAAAAAATTAAAAAAATTAAAAAAATAAAAAAAAAAGAGTCTCATGGACTTTCTTGTCCATGCTGGCTTCAAACCATGATCATCAGATCTTAGCTTCCTGAGAAGCTAGAATTACAGGCAAAAGCCACGAGCATATGATATTATTTTTACTACTGAGTATACACTATTGGTTTCATTTTAATTTTGCTGCTCACTGATATTCTACACTAAGACATTCTCATTTTTATCAGCTCATATTTTGCTTCATATTTGTCTATGTACTAGTATCCTAAGTAAAATTCTAGTTTTATGTCCCAGCTTAAAAAACAAACAGGGATTTCAGGATAGATGTTGCTCTGGTTTGTGAGGGAAAACCCCACCCCACTTAACTATTTCTTCTTTGCCAACAAAACCGTAGTTATAAAAGATTTACTTTCTACAGAAAAGTATAGCATGGATCTGATTTTTGCATATATAGCTGACCACATTATCTCTATCCCCCCACTTTCTTTTTTTTTTCCTTCTCTTTTTTCAGTAATAGGTTTTGAACTTAGAACTTCTTGCTTGATAATTTGTCATTCTACCACTTGAACCATGCTTCCAGCCCTATGTTTTTGTTTTTGAGAACTTTTCTTTGGATCACATTGAACTGGGATTCCTTTGCTCTTTGCCTTCTGAGCAGCTAGGATTAAAGTCATGATCCTTCAATATTGGGCTTTGAGTATCATCATCTCTTTTTGCTCCTTATTCACATGTCAAGTATTTTGATATTCCTGTTTCTTAGGTTGTATATAGCAATATAATGCTTTGGACACAGAGTTTGTCATTTTATCATTGTGGATACATTTTTGAATCATAGATGAAAAAAAACATAAGCTATGTGTGCATGGCTAGCCACAATCAGGGATGAATGTGAGTTCTAGGGGAATTGTGAGCAAGAGTCTAGTCCTAGCCCTATCACTTACTAGCTGTGTGGCTAAGGCACACTACCGAATTGTATGAATCCAGATTATCTCTGCAAAATCAGTTCATAAGATCTGTTGTAGAATGTACTTAATGTGTGCAAAGCATCTGGCACATTATTTGGAGGGAATTGAGACTTAAAACAGTACCTGTTATTATTACCCCATTAAATCATATTTTACTTTCTAAATGGAATAATGCAACTTAAATTCTCTAGAAATTAGTTTAAGGACCAACTCTAGCCTTTCCTTCAAGCCATTCTTATTTTCATGAATTTAGCCACAATGCCAAATCCAGATGTTCTTTATAGTTTGCATGCGCATGCGCACGTGCACACACACACACACACACGCATGCACACACACACACACACACACACACACACACACACACACACACACATTCACACATTGGTTCTTTATTGGAATGGGCTCCCCAGACCATGGCACAATACCAACCCAGTGACTTCTGAGTTTCCAACCTCAAAAGAGTATCAATCTTATTTTTCAGAAGCTCTCTGGATACTAGATGCATAATAATAACTACTAATGTACTGGGGTGTTTTAGTTTTTGTTTTAGTTTGCTGTCACTTATGATAAAAAGCACAAGACACTCTCAATCCCAGTCACTGGTGAAGATTCTCTCTGGTTTGGTCATAGTCCAAAGTCTCTATGAAAGGCACTTTTCTATTTTAGAGTGGGATTCTCAACTCTGGAACCTTCTAATCTCTTGCTTCTAGAAGCTCAGCACCTTACACTATGCAGCCAGCTTAAAATTACTTACCTCTTAGGTATGTTCAGGACCTTCAGGCTAGTGATCTCACCTTCTCTAGAACTGATGACAGATATGATTGGTATTCATGGAAGAAATAATTGATAAGTTGGACTTAACTGACTTTAAATTTTTTTGCTTTGGTAAAGACATTAAGCCAATGAAAAGAGAACCCACAGACTGGGAGAAAATATTTTTAAATGATACATGTGAAAAAGGGCTGTGATTCAAAGGATACAAAAAGTCTTAACTCTCCATAGTAAGAAATAAACAATTCTATTTTTTAAAACAGTCAAAAGACCTCAGCATGTTGAATCATTCTATGATCCTAGCTACTTGGGAAGCTGAGAATGGGAGATGGAAGTTCAAGGTCAGCATCAGCAAATGTTTTTGAGACCCCTTCTCAATCAGTAGCTGGGAATGGTGGCATGTATGTGTCAACTTAGCTATGTGGAAGGCTGAGATTTTGAAGCAGTATGGCTCAAGATCAACTCTCGTGGGGCATATCTCTCGTCCCTGCTTTACTGGGAAGATAAATAGGAAAAATGCAATCCAGGAGTGGGCCAGACAAAAGTGAAATGATTCCTTAAATGAACTAGATCTTTCAAAAAAATTAAGTGACAGGAATGCAAAACAAATCTTGTCAAGGAGGATAAGAGTAGATACCAGAATGAAAGGATAAGGAGAGAAGAGAGGGTGAAGGAAGGCGAATATAGTCACAATAATTTGGTAGCATGTGAAAAGGGAATGAAGAAACTTGTTGAGATTGGTTTGAGAAGGGGAAAAGGGGATGGGCAAGAGTGATCGAGGGAGTGAGTCTGACCAAGGTATATTGTATGGATGTATGTACAGGTAAAAAAAATAAACCCTCCTTGTACAACTAACAAATATTAATAAAGTGTGGAAAAAATAAAATAGAGCCTGTAATCCTAACTACTCAAGTGACTGAGATCTGAGGACATCACTTCAAAGTGAGCCCCATCAAGTAAGTTCATGAAACTCTTTATCTCTAATTAGCCACCAAAACGCCAGAAGTGAAGTTGTGGCTCAAGTGATAGAGTGGTACCCTTGAGTGTAAACGCTTAAAGACAACACCCAGGCCCTGAGTTCATGCCCCAATACTGGCACAAATAAAAGAAAATAATATCATTTCTCATGAAAAAAAATAGTGCAGAAAGGGACCAGGGCTGTGACTTAGTCAACTGTACAGCTCCTACATAACAACTGTGAAGCCCTATGTTCAAACCCCAGTCAGCACCTCCTCATGGGCAAAAGATCTGAACAATACAACTCATTTAGCACTTGATATCAACCAACAGATTTGGTGAGGTTAGATATAACATTACTGCACATCTATTAGATGGTCACAATCTAAAACAATGACAACTAATGCTGCTGGAAAGTGGGATTTCTGAGGCTTCTGGAAAATCCTAGCACAGTTGTGTTCTTGGATCCTCCCCTAAAACAGGAAAGTAGGAGGTAGGAGGGAGAATACTGAGCACTTTTGAGACATGGGATCTCACTTTGGGCCAGGCAGGGTTGCTCAAAGTATGTATCTTACATCTCACCCCGAGACATAGTGACTGTGGTCAGGGTTAACCGGCAGGAATGTGGATCAGAGAGCAAGAGATGGAAGAACCTGAATATTGTGTAACGTAAACTCTGATTCATTGCCGGTGAGGATGTAAAAGGTTAAAGCCCCTTTGGAAAATAGTTTTGCAGTTTGATACTTATTTCATGCTTTCACCATAAGATTTGTACTTCTTGATATTTACTCAAGAATTGTACTTTGTGATACTTACCTAAACCAGTTGAAAAAGTACATGTACATGAAAAACCTGTACACAAGCCAGGTGCCAGTGGCTCACACTTGTAATCCTAGCTACTCAGGAGGCTGAGATGTGAGGATTGCAGTTCAAAGCCAGCCTAGGAAGAAAAGTCCCTGTGATACTCTTGACTCCAAGAACCAGAAGTGGCACTGTGGCTTAAAGTGATTGAGCACTAACCTTCAGTGAAAAGCTCAGGGACTGTGCCCAGGCCTGAGTTTGAGCCCCACAACTCACTCACACACACACACACACACACACACACACACACACACACACACACACACACACACACACACAATCAAACCTGCACACTAGTGTCAATAGAAGCTTTATTCATAATTATGCAAACTGGAATATAACCAAGATGTCCTTCAGTATGTGATGGGATATATGACCTATAGTAAATCTAGACAACAGAATATTATTCACCACTGAAAGAAATGAGCTACCAAATCATGAAAAGACATGGAAGAAATTTAGATGGCTATCACTAAGTGAAAGAAGCCAATTTGAAAAGGTTGTATATTATTGCTTTTGGCCTCTTGGCTACAGTTAAGTGGAAAAAGGCTACAGACTGAATATATGACATTTTGGGGAGAGGCAAAAGTTATAGGCCATTGATCTAAAAAGATCAAGGGACAGAGGAAGTGAGAGATAAATAATATAGGAGTTTTAGGGCAATGATTCTATATTAATGAATGTATGTCAGTATATATTTGTTGAAAATTGCCAGAACACACAATAAACCATAAATATAAACGATGGACTTTATGCTAAAGTGGTGTGTAGTATAGGTTCATTCACTGGAACCAGTGTGACACTCTGGTGTGGGATATTGATCTAAAGAAGGCTGTGCAGGGATGGGGACAGACTGTGTACAGGGACACTCTTTACTTTCTGCTTAGTTTTGCTGTGAACTTAAAATTGTTCCACATAAATAGAGTTATTTTTATTTTTTATTTTATTTATTTATTTACTTATTTATTTATTTTTAATTTTTTTTGTTGGTCATGGGGCTTGAACTCTGGGCCTGGGTGCTGTCCCTGAGCTCTTCAGTTCAAGGCAAGCATTCTACCACTTGAGCCACAGTGCCACATCCGGTTTTCTGATGGTTAATTGGAGATAAGAGTCTCCTGGACTTACTTGCCTGGCCTGGCTTTGAACCTCGACCCTTAGATCCCAACCTTCTGAGTAGCTAGGATTACATGCATGAGCCACTGGCACCTGCTGATGAACTTGGTGCCCCATAACTTGCCTTTGAATTTGTAGGCTTGGGCACACTCTGCCTAATATTGAACATACTCAAACTCATTTGTTCCCATCTGTATTTCAGGGTGGATGGTACCACCCACATCCACCCACTTCTCACTTGCTTTTCTTCATTTGACTCCTAGCAGGGTCTGGACTCTCCTCTTCTCAGGAATTTTGCTTCATAAAAGAACTGTACCTCCTCAGGACAGGAGGAAAAGGGCTTGGCTTTATCTGGCAACAAGTGGCATAGTCTACAGAAGTGACATCTAGGACAGACAGATTGATGTCCTATCATGGTCTGCACTTCTAAGCATCTGAACTCAAGATCCTAAATTTGATTGATAGGAGACCCTAGACCCAGTTCCTCCCTCTGCTGAGCTGGAACCACGCCCACTCAGACCTGGACTCTCATTTCACTGTTACTCCTGAGAAAGCTATGAGGGCTGCTTTCTGATACTTATGTGTGACCCTCATCGATGGCAAAAGATTCTGTGGTGGTCCCACCGAGAGAGGTTTGGTGGCTCCAGTGCTCCAGTGGCTGCAGATTACCCACAACTTGGGTAATCTTCCCTCTATGGACCTGGGTCAGTGAGCCTCAGAGCAAGGTCTTGACCATCTTGAGACCACCAAGGTGGAAATATGGTTCAGTCCCATCTTGTTAGAGTTGTTTGGGAACTCTCTGGGCTGACAGGTCATGGATCTCAAGGCCCCATTGCTCTAGGTGTTTTCCTCCCTTATTCAGGGTCCTTCACTTGATATGTCAGAGACTGAGATTCCTTAGTGCAAGATGCAAAAGTCTCTGAGAATCTTGGAAAAAAACAGAGTAGATGCCCAGGCTGATAACTCTGCCTGGCATATTGTCCCTTTACTTTTTCTACATTAGAGTATGTATGTTGGCTCCTGTTTTCTTTAATGAGGAAATACTTCATACCAGGGTCCCTGTCTCCCACAAGTTATCAAAGATGGGGAATTCTAAGTTTTGTGTTTTTTATTTTATTTTATTCCAGTACTGGGCCTACAAAAATCTGTGTATCATACTTGCTCATCTTGCTTCCTCCTCTGGTGCCGTGACACTTGAGCCATACCTCTAGCCTAGCTTTTTACTAGACATTTTGGAGATGAAGTCTTGTGGATTTTCTGCTCAATATGGCTTTGAAATGTGATCCTCCAGATTTCAGCTTCCTGAGTAGATAGAATTAGAGGTGTGAGCAACTGCGGCCTGGCATAAGACGAAGAATTTGTAACACAAGAAAGCTCCTGGGGACAGATAAAAAAGAGGGAGAAAGCACATTGATCTATTCACTTTCTTTAAAGTTAAAAAAATACCTTTCTGTTGGGTGCTGATGGCTCATACCTGTAATGTTAGCTACTCAGAAGGCTGAGATCCATAGGATCTCAATTCAAAACCATCCCTGAGAAGTCCACCAGATTTCATCTCCCATTAATTAGCAAAAACCAAGCTGGGATCTATAAAACTTGAGAGTAGGAATGGGAGGAGAAAATAGAGGAGAACAATAGGAGAGGTGACATTAACTAAGAAGCATTATACTCAAAATGTGACTTATAAAATTGTAACCTCTTTGCACAACTACTTGATAATGATGACGATGATAATGATGATGATGATGATGATGATGATGATGATGATGATGATGATGATGATGATAAAAAAAACTGGCTGGAGGCATGACTTAAGTGGCAGTATCAGTTATGAAGCAAACCCAGAAATCTCAAGGTCCTGCATTCAAACTATGGTACTGAAAAAGGTTAACTTTCTAAAAGAAAAAGCTGTCTAAAATATCTATCTATAACATATCTATACATAACATATATAACATATAACATATAATCTTTTGAGGTAATCTGACTTTGCATATGTAGACAATCATGTTGTCACAATATTATCTTCTTTCCTCTCGATTTCTTTGGTATTATTATTGTTTTATATAAGAATTCCAATCTATGGGATTGGACAAAGAATCCTTCATTTTTATCCCTGAGATACATTTGAGAATAGTGAGAATAAGCATGAAATAAGAATCGGGTGCCAGTGGCTCATGCCTGTAATCCTAGCTACTCAGGAAGCTGAGATCTGAGGATCGAGGTTCAAAGACAGCCGGGGCAGGAAGGTCCGTGAGACTCTTATCTCCAATAAACTACTAGAAAACCGGAAGTGACGCTGTGGCTCAAGCAGTAGAGCACTCGCCTTGAGCTGAAGAGTGCAGGGACAGCGCCTAAGCCAGGAGTTCAAGCCCCACGACCGACCAAAAAAAAAAAAAAAAAGAATGAAAGGAGCTAAGTGCCGGTGGTTGATGCCTGTAATCCTAGCCACTCAGGAGGCTGTGATCTGCAGGATCAAGGTTCAAAGCCAGTCCAGAAAGAAAAGTGTTCAAGACTACATCTCCAAAATAATTAGCAAGAAGTCAGACTAGAGGTGTGGCTCAAATTGTAGAGCACCAGCATAGCAATGAAATCTGAGCAAGTGAAGATTCTGAATTCACACACTGGTACCAGCAACGTACACACACAGATACATACATGCGTGCACATATATGTATGTGTGTATATATATATGGACACAAATCCAGCTTCCAGTTGGGAGAAATGGATTAACATGTCCTTTACATTTAAGCCATAGTTATTGTCACAAATCCTTTACTTACAAGCTATGTGAAATTGTTCATATAATCCAAATATGAGCTTTATGCTTTTCATCAGTGAAGTGGATAAGCTTTGTCTTATAATAATGTTTAAAGGTGTATTATGTATGGGATATTAAAAAAAGTACCAGCTGTTAAGCCCAACTCCAGTGGCTCACACCTGTAATCATAGTTGCTCAGAGATCTTCAAAGCCAGCCTGGGCAGAAAAGTTTACAAGAGTCCATCTCCAAAATAAACAGCAACAAGTAGGACTAAGGTTGTGGGCTCCAGCGATAATGTGTTAGCCTAGCACATACAAGGCCCTGAGTTCAATCCTCAGCTCTTCAAAAAAAATGTACTAGTTCTTGTTATGCTTGCTAGGGTTAACTTGTCCCTTGATGTTAAAAATCCACTACACTGGTATTATTTTTAACCTAAAAATGTAGATATTTTGCTATATTTAAAAGCAAAGAAAACTTATAAAATGCTATTTAGCACTTTATCCTTACCTCTTGTGTGATCAATCAATCAATGACAGTGTAAGGTAGATATCCTCAGTTGATGTAATACTAAGCTGCTAAAATGTATTTCCAGGACCATAAACTTTGCCTTCTTTCAGCTGCCTGTTCTATCTATACTGATTCTATTTTCTCCCATTTAACCATCACTTAGATTGTAGACCTAGCCTAGAGGTTGACAAATGATTCCACAGGGGGTAAACTATTGAATACCTTCATTTCTGTGTGCCAGTAATGGAGCTTGAACTTCAGGCCTCAAGCTCTCCCTCAGCTTTTTTCACTCATGACTCTACCACTTAGCCCATGCCTCCACCCTTGCCTTTTACTTATTAATCAGAAATGGAGTCTCGAAAACTTTTCTGCCTAGCTGGCTTTGATCTAAGAATCTCCAGGTGTCATCCTCCGGAGTAGCCAAGATTACAGGTGTGGGTTATTAGCACCCAGCCCAATTGAATGTCAATTGAATGAAGCAAGCTCTGAGTCGCCCCATTGAGGTCAAAGAGTGCTATCACACTGTCTAATAGGCATCCTATGTCCTTTCAGATTATCACCCTCATTTCCCAGATTCTCTGTGGCTGCAATGTATACTGAATACTTCATGTGTACAAGGTTTTGGCTGTGCTAGCACACACGTTCCATCCTTCCACCAGGTGAATATCCTCTCTGGTCTTCTCACAGTATCTTAAGTAAGCGTTAAGCATATTTTCCCATTCAAGGTGTAAGTCTTTCAACTCAGACATACCTTGTGAGACTCTGGATCTTTCTCACCACTCCCACAACCCTTGTGCCTCTCTTTAAAGTGGAAGCCCTCTCACATCTGAGGAGTTTACAGTTTCCTAAGGTCCAACACTGCCTCAGTCAGGTAAATTACACAAAACCATCTTTAAACTATGTCCTTCCTTTCCTAATACTTTTTCATTAGTTCTTTCTGCCTTAAGAGTGTATACCACTATTTTGACAGCTGCATCTGGACTTTATTATTGCATGATCAGTTGCTGGGTTTTCTTTTTTCTTGGTAAATTGATATTTAGGGAAGGAATGAATCTGTGAACACGGAAGTCTAGTTTATTATGACTTAAGTCTGCATTCTTGAAGAAATCAGCACCATATACTTACTGTGTTTTACTTTCATAAAATATAGAGCAAAACAGGTTAAAAATTCACATTTGACTCTATCACTCTTTTCTATTTCTCCATTCTGTATGTTTTACTGCACATTTTTCTCTATTCTAGGTTGTCATGAAGCAGGTCTTAAAATATGATGGGAATTTCCCCAATTTGCTTAGTAAAACAATAATACTCTTACCCTTAAATGATGATGTGTTAACAATATAATTCATATGCTAACACCAGACTGGGAAATACAAGGAACATTTGAAAAATATTTTAAAAATCCATATAAATCTTCAAATTATCCTGATGAGCATACTCTGTTATAAATTCTGTGTTTTCAGTCACACCCAGTCCTCCAGTTCTTAAAACAATGACTTTCCCCTTCAGTTCATAACTGAGGTATGGCCTGGATGTATGTATTGCTCAGTTTTTACCAGTGACTTTGAGGTATCTTTTTTCCTCTTTCAAAGCCTCATCATAGCAGGATTGGAAGGTACTGGGGACTGTATGATTGATTCGGGCCCAAAACTCTAGTATTTTCATCTTGGTAGTTTCAGTGTGGGCTCTTGGGCCCCACAGGAACTCATAGTGAGGAGGATCACTGTTTGGCACCTCCCGGTACTCCAGGTATTTAAGCTTCACAAAATCTTCGGTGATGAGCTTCCTTGGCTCCCCAAAAAGAAAGTGTTTCTTCCCATCATAGATTTTCATCTTATTCAGGAATTCCCAGATCTTCTCCTCACTGGCACAGTTGCCTTTTAGGAATATCACACCCAGGATATTCATCAGGAGACCTGTTTTGGGATAACCTTTACCAGCATTCACTCTGCCATCATTAGGGAGATTCATTTTGTTGACAATGACATAGGAATGTTTGGTGGTAATATTTTCCTGTAAATCAATACCAAATACGACCTCCATGTTGAACGCAGCTCTTCTAAGGATCTCCTGGAAGTGTTTCTTATACTTTTTGTTGACAATCTTCAGCATATCTTCTTTCAGAATGGGCTTTTTCATTATATACTTATCCATCATAAACTCCACCAACACCTGAGCTACGTTATTTAGAACATCTCCATTAGAATTCTTGGTGGGTACAAGAGGAGATTGTTTTTCCTTAGTTTGGCATGTGGTTTCTTTCTGTGATCTTGTGGAAGAATCATCTTCAGGGACAGTGGTAGAACGGGCTTTCTCAAGTGTATTAAAAACAATTTGTGGCGTACAGGCAGACTTTGAGCGAGTAATCATCCCCCATTGAGGAAGGGGGGATGTGCTTCTAGTTGGCTCAGGACTCTGCAATTCTTGGGTCTTCTTTGAGGCCTGGCAGCATTTTTCATGACTTCTGCGATTACTTCTCTGAGCCCGAGGCATGGTGCCTGCAGTGAGGGACACAGCAAGCAAAAGTGAGGGCTCGAGAGTTGGCAAGGAACAAACCTGGAGGGGAGAGAGTGAGAGAATAGAAGCACTTCTAGCAGGTAGACACCTTCTGATTTTAAGAAATCTGCCCCTGCAGGTTACTCTAAGATTTCTGCTCTATGAACTTGCTAGGCTCCTGTTCTGGTCAGCCTGTTCCCTGAGAACCCTTTGGAAATAATTAAAATGTACTGTAGAGGCTCTAGTCTACCACCCCTTTGTGGTGTGCACTAGTAATGAGGATGTGGTGGCAAATCTAATTCCTGTGGGTCCCCCTGTGCTCTGGGTTAGATGCACCTCCTTACACTCAAGACCATCATATCATATCAACTGTTCATACTGTCTGGGACCCTCCCAACAATGTATGACCCAGGCACTACTAACAGCTATGCTGCATGAATTTTGACACCTCCAAACAATGTCCCTATTTCCCCAGAGCGATCTAAAGTGAAAGGGCAGCTCAACACACCATCTTTGCTAAGACTCATTCAGTTCTAAGAGTTTGTGAAGATCTGCTCTGAAATATGTAGGTTAAGGTCCTTAGTTGTCCTTCAGGGTCCTCACTCGTGCCTCCTCTTATATGAAGGCCTAGAGCAAAATAATGCTACCAAAGAGAAGAGAGAGTTCCCATATTCCTCACCTCCATATGTGGTCCACTCCTCAGGGCTACATGTAGCTATGGAGGGAGGCATCCTAAGCCTTGTTTTGGTGGGGGAGGGAGAAGGGAAGTGGTAGTAACTATCATCATTTAGGAACATTCATTTTGAGTTCTGGGAGACTCTAGGTCTTCTCTGAAAAACTGGGTCATACAGTAAGTCCAACCTGTTTTTGACTCTCCCGATGGAAAAAGAACAAGATGGCTTGGCAGCTTTTTCAGGAGATTTCCAAGGAAGTAACCGAATGTGTGAGAACACAGGCCTTAGAGTCAGTTCCCCTTGTTTCTCACTCAGGTCTGCGATATGACAGTCAGAATAACCACTGACGTCGCTTAAAAGACTTGCTGAGTTGGGCGCTGGCTGCTTGGGCCTGTAATCTTAGCTACTCAGGAGGCTGAGATCTGAGGATGGCCATTGGAAGCTAGCCCGAGCTGATCGCCAATAAGCTACTCAGAAAAAGCTGCAAGTGGTGCTGTGGCTCAAGTGGCAGAGTGCTAGCTTTGAGTACAGTGAGGCTCAGGGACAGTGCCCAGGTCCTGAATAGAAGCCACAGGACACACACACACACACACACACACACACACACACACACACACACACACACACACACACACACACACACACACACCTTCAGAAATAAGTACGGGAATACCGCTTTATGTTTGTTTTGATGCTTGGATTGGGGAGTAATACCTTCATAACAATTTAGTGGTTTCAATTTAACTCCAATTAGTGCTCTGACCTACTCCACGGACAGAATCTAGAATCCTCCATTATACTGACTCTGTCTCTGTTTCTCTCTGTTTCTCTCTCTGTCTCTGTCTCTGCCTCCCCCACCCACCCCCCTCTCCCTGTCTGTCTCCTGGGAATTCCTCATGTGTGTTTTCACCGAGATTAATAGGGGGCCATCAGATAGGGGTAGAACTTGGTGGAGACCTTTGATTAACTTACCTCCAATTGAGAGCCCTCACCTAGAATCCAGAACAGTCTTGAGTATTCACGAATCAATTCGTTACGTGCTGCGTCACGTCGCGCCCAACGGCACCACGGCACGTACGTCGCAGGAATTCACAATCTGTCAGATGACGTGTCGCGCCACGGTTCAGGGATTCATGACTTCTCAGATGACATGTACATAGCAAGACGTCACGATCAGTCTCTCAAGATGCTGTGTTGTCTTGGGTCACGCCACATTGTGCTGCTAGGACACAAATCTCGGCCTTCGTCCCAGAGGAAGTGAACATGGAGCACATCCGGATATAGGCTATCTGGGGTCTCTGAGGCTGACAGCAGGGGGCGATATCTTAAAAGACACCCCCCATCTCTGTTTTTTCTTTTTTTTTCTTTTTTTTAATTTGGTCGTGGGGCCTGAACTCTGGGCCTGGGCGCTGTCCCTCAGCTCTTCAGCTCAAGGCTAGCGCTCTACCACTTGAGCCACAGCGCCACTTCCCCCCATCTCTGTTTTTGAGCCACTGTCTTGTGCAAACTTTGATACGTAACAGAGCACAGAACGCCGAGCACAGGATTTCTCCCTATACTGGAAAGAGTTATATAATATCCAAACCAAGGCTATGCCTATACCTAGGTCAAGCTCATCAGAAGAGACTTAGAGGTTCCACAAACATCAACTTATTGACAATAGAATGCTTACCTTAGGTCCTCAGATCTACTCATGGAATCTATCTTCATCTAGTCGGAATTTTTTCTAAGATGTCTCCTCTGTAAAACTAAGGTCCCACCTAGGGACTTTACTAGGACTCTGTTTCTGGGATCTTTCAGAAAGAAATGAGGTACACCTCAGTCTAAATGACTCTGTCCACTGCCTCAAAACCAGTGGGGTCCTGTAGATCCTGGTAGTACTCCCTCTACTACATATCATCACTTTCTGGGGCCTAAAAGGTCTGGCATCTATGGCCAGGCTTTTGTGCTTCTCTTTTCTTGGGAAGTGGTTATCTGAGTGGCACTGCTTGTCCTCACCTTAACTCTAGTTAGAGCCAAGACTCCTCATGTTGAAGAACAAGGTCACTATTAGATAAGGCCTTCGCCTCCTGGAGACTTCCCAGGAGGAAATGAGGAGCTGTTCAGCCTTGTAGTTCTGCCTGAGGTACCCCAGAGTTAAAGACAGAATCTGAAACCATGTGAAATCCCCTCTTTTGTGGGTTTATCCATCTCTTATTTCTGTCAAAAAAACTCTTCTTGATCCAGGCCTGACCTAGGACTCCATTCTCCCTGACAAGGAATCAGAGCATATAAGAATCTTCTCTTCCTGAGATCTCTAAATGGAAAGTGGGGGGAGGCACATTAGATTAGAGGTATCTTGGTTATGAGAGAGCTAATAACAGAGTTGTAATTGTATGCAACACACTATATTTTTTTCTAAAGTACTGAGGTTTGAATTGAGTCCTTTCTACTCACTCAGCTTGCTTGCTAGGCTGGTGCTCTTGTACTTGATCCACACTCACATCCAACTTTTTACTGTTTATTTTGGGGAAGGAATCTTGTGGACTTTTCTGTGGGCTAGCTTTGACCTGGGATCCTCCATATCTCTTCTGCCCCTTGATTAAATATAAATTATGGTAATGAGTCACTGGCACCTGCCAAGACATCATTGTTCGTGTGTGTGTGTGTGTGTGTGTGTGTGTGTGTATATGCGTGTGCGCACGTGTGTGCGTGCACGTGTATACATGTCCAGTCCTGGGTCTTGAACTCAGGGTCTAGGTGCTGTCCCTGAGCTTTTGTGCTCTATGTTGGTGCTCTACCACTTGAGCCACAACTCTACTTCCAGCTTTTTTGTGAGAGTGGAGATGACTCTCATGGAATTTACTGCCTGGGCTAGCTTCAGACCAAGATCCTTAGATCTCAGTTTCCTAAGTAGCTAGATTACAGGCATGAGCTACTGGTGCCTGACTGGCACCATTCTGTTCAAATAGTCCTCATTTGGAGTCCTCTTTTTATTTTCTCTTGGCTCAACTAAGGTTACCTCCCTTAGGCCAGTATTCTCACTTGGTATGAAGGAAGGATGTCTAGTGTGTTGGTACTTCTTAGAGCATTCTAGGTCTGAGATCAGGCCATTTGTTATGGGATGGGGGTCTCTAAATAATGTATTCAGAGAATACTCAATTTTCTTGCATTAAGTGTTTCTTGAGAATGTCATATCTTGGCAAAAACTGTTCCTTCTCAACTTTGCAGGTATTTGTCCCAGGCCTGATGTGAGATGGGGCTGCTGCCATGCAAGGCATGCTGAGTTCTCAGAGAAAAATGATGCTGATGTATTCTTCATTCCAATAACCAGTATTGAGTGTAAGTATCTCTTAATATGTCTCTATTAATTGGTTCACTTCCTTTGTGCAGAGTTGTTTTTCAAGGTGGCTGTGTGATCTCTGAATTTGGACTCTTTTTCATTGCACACTTGCTTGGACATATTATCCATGTGTATGTGTCTGTTTGCTTTTTTGTTTGTAATATTCACTTATTGTAGCATTTTTTCATTGCTATGGCTAAGAAGCCTAATCCAGTCTTTGGTATAGAATCATTTTTACTGCTTTAGGACACCCTAAGAGGAAGTGATGGGATGCTGACTTTTTTAAAATTAATATTGTTTTATGATACTGTAATATACACTGAGAATTCCCTAAGAAAGTGAATGCTTTGCATAGAATTGAAAAGCAAAGGGAATTAAGAGACACAGGGTCTGCCAAGGCAGAGAAGACTGGAAATCACATTGTGAGCTATAGAACAATTCAGACCAGAGCCTACTCCTAGCTGTCTGTTGTGAATTACTTCATTTTATCAAATTCAAAGACAAAGAAATTTCAACTAAAGAAAATTTTTCTAAAGCAAGAAAAAATATATGCAATGTATCCCCATTAGAAGATGCTGTCCAACATAGTTATGTGATCTCTAAATTTGGATTATTTGTCATTGCATATCTGCTAAGTCATATTATCAATGTATGTTAGTTTGTTTTCTTATTTACTTGTAACCTTCACTTATTGTACCATTTTTCCATAGTGTTAGCTAAGCAGTCTAATCTAATATTTAGGTACAGAATCAATTTTAGTGCTTTAGGTGCATGCTGGCTTTTTATTAATATTGTTAATGATATCATATTGGACACTAAAAATTCCCTATAAGACTGAGTACTTTGAAGAGTATTGAGAAAAAAAGTGAATTAAGGGACACCAGATCAGCTCAAGGCCAGGAGGACTGGAAAGCAGTGTGAGCTATAGAACAATTCAGACTGGGAGCCTAGTTTCAGTTATTTTATTAGTGTATAGTAATTGTAGAATATAATGGGCTGAATGATGTTTTCTTTATCTCATTCCTTAATAGGCTCTCAGGCTGATTCTATGACTAGTCTATAGTGAATAATGCTACAATAAACATGGATGTACAAATATCTCTTTTTTTTGGGGGGGTCCAGTCGTGAGGCCTGAACTCTGGGCCTGGGCACTGTCCCTCAGCTCTTCAGCTCAGGGCTAGCGCTCTATCACTTGAGCCACAGCTCACTTCTGGCTTTTTTTCTTTTTGCTTATGTGGTGCTGAGGAATTGAACCCAGGGCCTCATGCATGCAAGGCAAGTGCTCTACCACTGAGCCACCTTCCCAGCCGTGTACAAGTATCTCTATTGTATGCTGATTGCAATTCCTTTAATTATTCAGGTTTCTTTTGATATCCAAGAGTGGTATAGCAGGATCATGTGATAATTTAATTTTTAGCTCTTTTAGGAAGCATCATACTGATTTCCATAGTGGATAGACTAATTTACATTCCCACCAACAGCGTATATGTGTTCCTCTTCTCTTGCACCTTCTCCAGCATTTGTTATTTTCTGTAGTCTTTTTCTGTTTTGGAGATGCTGGAACTTAAACTCAGTGCCTCACATTTGCTCTACCCTGAGCCATACTTCCAGGTAATGGTGATGAGATGCATTGTGATTGGTTTGAGATAGAATTTCAGTGTAATGTTTTTGTTTTGTTTGATAGAACTGTTGCAGGATATTTGGACAGAGAGTCTAGATACTAAGGCTTTCCAAGAAGCAATGTTTGTGCCAGCACAGACTCAATGGACTTGTGTCCAAAGAGCTGACCTCTGAGAACAAAGGGGAATTGCCTTATATACCTTTACAAGCAGATTGTGTGAGCAAAAAACCAATTCTGTCCCATAGATAGTTACATACTATTGCATTGACTAGCTCTTTCTCAGTGCTATGTATTCCTTTCCAGACACTAAGTACTGTGTGACCATTTCCAGGTTTACTTTCGTTAACGTTCCGTTTCCTGCCACATCATCCCCTCATGTTATTCCCTCCCCCTCTACTGCATTATTCTCTCTTTTGATGCTCAAACTCACCAAGGGTCAATGAGCAGCATCCTGCTTGAGGAATTTGTATTTGAACAGCATCATTTCATGGGCTGCCTTCTTTCTGCAGTGGCCTCCATAATGGCTCTGATAGACTGCAGTACTAAGGAAACTAAGCAGGATAATATTAAGAATGCCCCTAAACAAGGACCATTGCTCCCATCAGGGTCTTGAATCTGTTCAAGGCAGAGAACCATCCTCTAAACAGGTCATTTGGATTTTGGACTCCATCCTTTCCTAGTTTGGATGGGGAAATGGGCAATCTTTCTCATCCTGTCTGTGATTTCTTCTATAACCTTTTCTTGCATCATCAATTTACAAACAACAGTTTCTTAGATTTAATTTTCCACTCACACCTTCATTGGAGGCAATAAGTAGTCTTAGGCTAGGCAGTTTGGGTATATTTGCATTGATATGTTATTTGGCCAGTATATCAAGGGCACTTGCAGGTTCATAAGTTATAATTCTGACTTCTGCCTGGAGGTAAGTAATGCAATTGAGCATATAAATTGGGGTGAGATAGTCACAGGACCCCTCTTCTACACAAGCTGCAGAACTATAATACAGAATGATTCACTCAGGAGGCCACTTATTATCTTTCTAATTTGTGAGACACCCCATTTTTGTCTACTCAATTTTTCTTCATAACTTCTAACATTTTTACACTGTTTGAGAGGGAGCAAGAAGAAGGATGACCATGGGCTGGGTAGGTGGCTTAGTGGTAGAATGCTTGCCTACCATGCACGAAGCCCTGGGTTCTATTCCTCAGTACTACATGAACAGAAAAAAACCAGAAGTGGCGCTGTGGTTCAAGCAGTAGAATGCTAGCCTTGAGCAAAAAGAAGCTCAGGGACAGTGTCAAGGCCCTGAGTTCAAGCCCCAGGACTGGCAAGAAAAATGAAGGATGACTTGATTGTGCCAAGACCTTAACCTGCTGCTGGGTAACAATCCTGCCACTCTATGTCTATAGTTAAATTACTACAGGCATGGAGGTTGGGGGAGTTGGCTAGTGGGTGAGGCTCAGGTTCCACGTTATTTGGAGATTTCCACTATGGGTCTTCTAGGTGGTGTCATGGTAAAACTTTTATCCTAAACAAATCCTCCATTGGAGTAGTGAACTGGCCTTTTGGGCAGGAGATATAGTAATTTCAGATAATAAAAATTTTTTAGGAGTTAGACATTTTCCCCATGATTGGTGGAAGTGGTCTCATTAAAGGGTTCCCATGGGTCCAGCTCTTTAGCTTCTCATGGAAAGTGGTCTTGCAGGTTTGTTACCCCCACAAACATCACATGAAGTGACCTTCAGTTTCTGGGATATGGGCCTGGCCAGCAAGAAGAACAGGTTTTTAGCTTTGATAGAGATAGGAAACCCACCTGCATTTCCTAATAAGAAGAGTAAAAGACTTGATATGAGGAATGCTTATGGGTAATTGTGATGAGTTTGAAGTATAGCAGGGTCATTGGATTTTTTTTTTTTATTTTTGGGTCCGGTTGTGGGCCTGAACTCTGGGCCTGGGTGCTGTCCCTTAGCTCATCAGTTCAAGGCTAGCACACTACCACTTGAGTCACAGCACCACTTCCAGCTTTTTTTTCTGCTTATGTGGGCCTGAGGAATTGAACCCAGGGCCTCATGCATATAAGGCAAGCACTCTACCACTGAGCCACAGTCCCAGCCCTGGGTCATTGTATTTGTACACTTTCCATCAATTTGAATGTCAATTGGGTGTCTGGTCCCCCACTGGGGTTCACTGACATTTAAAATGATAAATTTACAGGGTTACATGTACTAAGAGAGCAATCAGAGGTTGCTGCCCCTTACTGGCATAAGGAATTTGTTGCCAAATTCCCCATTTCACACAGCCCCAATAGAAGCAGTAGACTTCTTCATAAGATGCATAACCAGTCCAGGGATTGGTGTCCTCTAGACACATATATTCGTCATTTAGCCTATAGGTCCTTTTACAGGCTAGCTCCTCACAGTAGCTCCAAATAGTGGTGTTTGCATTTATTGGAGGACACATATCAAAGTATATGGACACAGGCTTGATAGAGTCTCTAACCCTTTGTACAGTTCATAATTTTTCCAATGCTGATAAAATTTTGGACCTCTAACCATTGTTATCGAGGGCAGTATGTGGGGTTGAAACAGATAGGTTGATTACCATGGGAGCACACGCAGTAGGTGGTAAGGTTATGGGTGTACGGGTACATGACCTAGTGACAGTACCTACACAGGAGTAGTGGGGAAAAAAACAGTCTTGGTAACAACATTCTATGCCAGGGTACTGCATATGTACAAATAACAGTCTGAGGTTTAAGGATCCCCTAGGAGAGAATCAATTAGTTTTGACACAAGGAAAACAAGGAAGGGACTCATCCTTAGGGAGTAGAAAGCAGTTCCTCAGGCTTCTTTGTATGTAAATTAATCAGCTTCCAGAATGACTAAAGCAAGGCTGTTGTCTCGCTGCTTGCTGCTCCGGAGTAGCTTGATCTTGGAGGGTCAGCCTGTGGAAGGGCTTGGATGTATCAGAAGGTAACTTTGCATAGTAACCCTGGGTCAGGGATATATTACTACTACTAATAATAACAACAATAACAATAATAATAATTCAAGATAAGCTAGCTTCTTTGGGCTGTGGTAGAACCAGGGAGCAATCTCAGCTACCTTAACTATAGTAGGTATAGACAAAATAACAATGAAAGGGCC
This sequence comes from Dipodomys merriami, assembly GCF_024711535.1. Classification (NCBI taxonomy): domain Eukaryota; kingdom Metazoa; phylum Chordata; class Mammalia; order Rodentia; family Heteromyidae; genus Dipodomys; species Dipodomys merriami. Next base: position 101,551,437 of record NW_027204492.1, read on the forward strand.
CCTCCAATGGGTTTTTTTTTTTTTTTTGTCGGTCGTGGGGCTTGAACTCTGGGCCTGGGCGCTGTCCCTCAGCTCTTCAGCTCAAGGCAAGCGCTCTACCACTTGAGCTACAGCGCCACTTCCGGTTTTCTGGTGGTTTATTGGAGATAGGAGTCTCACGGTCTCTCCTGCCCGGGCTGGCTTTGAACCGCGATCCTCAGATCTCAGCCTCCTGAGTAGCTAGGATTACAGGCCTGAGCCACCAGCGCCTGGCTTCAATGGGTTTTAATGGTTGGACAATCCCATTCCTTCACCTGTGCAATATCCCCTGGTTTGTAAGGGTGCATGAGAGTTGTCAGGCTAATATGAAGATTCTTGCAGACCTAGTCAATGATTTTTGAGAGAGTCCACTCAAGGACCTGTATCTCTTGTCTCAAGGTGAGGTCACCTATCTATTCAAGGTCTCCTTGCATACCCCTGATTAGGTTGAGGATCCATAGAGATCTTCAAAGAGTGAAAGCCTTGAAGACTAGATCGAATCCTTAGTAATGCTATGGGCAATAATGGATCCCAATATAGATGGGATTCCTGATACAGTGTTTCCATTTGTAATTTTAGGGTCCTATTCATATGTCCCACTATCCCCAAACATTGGGAGTGGTAGGTCACATGCAACTTTTCTATGATTCCTAAGCCTTTAGCTACCAGTAGTAGCACTTTAGTTACTCAGACTGCTCCATTATTCGGCTCAATAGCAGATATCCCAAACCAAGGAATGGTTTCCTTTAACAGATACCTAGCCACCTCTTGGGCTGTAGGTTCCTTCATGGAACTGCTTGACAAATGTGGGAGCCAGAGACTTAGGTTTTCCACCATCCCTCTCATAGAAAACTTCCCTTCCTCGTCTTGAACCAACCCTGTTCCTGTGGTGTGCATTGTTGGTATCATTCTGCTAAGGGACACAAGAACACCACCACTGTTAGAATGATTGGGGCCAGTCCTTTTGTGAGGGCTACTTGTTTGGACTCTCAGTCAGCTCTCCAATTTACCCAAACAATTATTTCACCTCCCTTTTGGTGCCCTCAACAGTATATAACTGCCACCTGTTTAGGGACCCATACTGTGTCTAGCAGTTCAAGGATTTCTTGTCCATACTTGATACTTTTCCTCCTGAGTTAAGCAGGCCTCTCTCTTTACAGAGAGTCCCATGGGCACGAATGGTTGTGAAGGCATATTTTGAGTCAATATAGATATTTATCTGTATTCTTGCAGTAAGCTGGACTGCCTATGTAAGGGAAATTTGTCCAGCCTTTTGTGCAGAAGTTCTACCAAGCAGCAGGAGGGCTTGAATGACTGAGTTCAGAGTTATCACCACATGCCTGGCAAAGTGCATGTCGTTCTGGACAAAGCTGCTGCCATCTGTAAAGTATTCAACATCCAGATGGCCAATAGGCTGGTTGGTTTGAGAAAACCTCATCCATACTCTCTAGGCATTCATGCTTTAGGGGGCCTGGATCAATTGGCAATAGGGTAGTTTGGTTTAAAGTCTTAACAACTTCCAGCCAGATGTACAGGTTTTCTCATAGACTACTCTGGTATTTGACTGGGTAGAAGTTGTTCTGTTAGTAATTCCCCTTATAGTCCATGAGAGTCAGTATGGAATGAGGAACCTGGACAGTGAGTTCTTACCCTAGAGTGAGCTTATCTGCTCCCACCACCAGAACAATGGTGGCTGCTAGGGCACACAGGCAAGGTAGCCAGCCTTGGGAAACTGCAGAGAATTCTTTGACAAGTAAGCCATCAGATGGTGACAGAATCCTAGTATCTGAGTGAGGACTTGGACAACTGTTCCCTTTCACTCATGAACATACAAGAAAACAGGCTTCATCAGATTTGGTAGGCTTAAAGCAGGGACATTTGTGAGTGCCCTCCTGATTTCTCTATAGGCTTTCTCTTATGCCTCTTCACATACTAAGGGTTTCCATTCTATCCCCTTTGTGGTTTCATAGAGAGGTTTGGCCAAGAGGGAGTTAAAGATCTAAATTCATCAGGAACCAATGACTCCCTAAAACTTTCTGGTTTGCTGGTGGGTCTTAGAGGCCAGAATGGAACATACAGCGCACTTCCTCTTGAGGTTGAGACTGTGTTGCCTTATGGTGAGTGAAAACAAAGGTATTTAATGTTGTTTTGGCAAATCTGGGAGTTTTTTTCTGAGAACTCTTGAACCCTGCCTCCCATAAAAGAGAAGGAGGCAGGTAAGCTTCTTCCATATAGTCTTTCTGAGTTGGTCCAGCCAATAGGAGGTCATCCACATACTGAAGGACTGTGCAATCATGCTGGTCAGCTGGGAATGCTTGGAGCTTGGATGCTAAAGCAGTTCTAAAGATAGTAGGGGAGTTTTTGAAACCTTGTGGCAACTGAGGCTAGGTTAGCTGTCACTTTCCTCCAGTATTGGAATTTTCCCACTGGAAGGTAAAAATAGGCTGGCTCTGTAGCGTCAGACAGATGAAGAAAAATGAGTCCTTAAGATCTAGGCAAGTAAAAAACTTTGCCTCATCTGTAACAAAGCCTAAAAGCATATAGGGATTCGGGACAATGGGATGCAGGGCAACAGCTGCTGAATAAACTGCTCAGGGTCCCGGAACTAGCCTGAAATCCTCTAGTCTCTGGCTTTGTGACTAGATGATTTCATGTCCAGAACACCATACGGGGTGTTTCAGGATGACTAGCAAGATTGGAGATCCTATATGTTAGGAGTCTGAAAAGGCGTTTTTGAATTCCCACCTGAGCCGTGCAAGGAATGAAATAGTGTTTTTGGCTGATGGGCGTGGGCCTCCCACTTGGGTTCCACAACTACTGGGGGCATGTTTTGGGCCAGACTTGGGGATTATCTTCAGTCCACAAATCTAGGATCTTGAAGGGAAACTCAGAAATCTCAGGAGACCTTCCACCAGGGGCATGGAGCTTCCATTCATCTTCTTGATTGACTAACCATCAGAGTTAGAATTTTTGCCTCAGGTCCTCTCCGTTTGAAGGTTGACATGCCCTCAGAATCAAAGGTAATCTGTGCTTCCAGTTTACATAATAAGTCTCTGCCCATCAAGGCCACAAGGCAATCAGAGATAAAAGAATTCAGGCCTTACCTCATGGCTCCCAAGATTGCATTGTCTAGATTCCAAGAAGGGGCAGCAGGCCCTGTTCCTATAGCCCCAAAAATTGGGCCTACTAGTGGGGTCCCAACTGAATGTTCTGCTCCGATGTCAATGGAGACAGCCTTCTATCTTCATTGGGACCACAGGCTTCTGGTGTCCTGGCGGCCCAGTATAATGGAACCTGATCTGTTCCATTCCTCCGCATAGTCTTCTAGGGCTGCCAGGCTCAGTGTTTTCCTCCCAGGTGTCAGGCTCCCTGCAGGAGGGCTGATACTTGGCCTTTTCGTCATGACTGCAGGGGAGGGGTGGGGGGATCCTGGATGATGTTCTGGGGATTACCTGGCTCATTGGGGGACAATCATTCTTCCAGTTCACATCCTAGCAACAGTAGGCATATTAATGTCACCCTAGTTCCACCCTAGGGCAGGGGCATCCTGGAGAAATTGGTGACTCATAGCTCTGTTTGGTTCAGTCCCCTGGGACCACCTAACCACTCAACAAGGGCTGCACCCATGAGGTCTACTTTCCTTTACATAGTCCTACGGTCCTCCTGTTTTGCTTCCTGATCTTGATTGACAAAAACCTTTGTGGCTATCTTGAAGAGCTGGCTGGCATTCATTCCAGTGAATTATTCTAGTTTCTATAATTTCTACTTTATGTCCCCTTGGGCCTGGCCAACAAAAGAAGCATTAATTTTCTGTTGGTGTTCAGTGGCTAAAGAGGGCACAGGTGAAAGGCCTCACATAACCACTGAGAAATTAGGCTAGGACTCTCATCTGGTTCCTGGAGGGCTGCTGATATTTTGCTTATGTTTATGACCTTCTTTCTTCCTTCTTTCTTGCCTCCTAATAGGGCTTCCCGGTATTGACTCAAGCCACTCACTGATAGTCTCCATAACCATTAGGTCCCTATGGGGGTTCTCCTTGGAGAAAACTGAGCATGAATATTTGCTTGGGCATTGAAATTACCAATGGGGGCATGGTCTTCCGACCATTTTTCCAACCACGTTACAGTGTAATACAGTGTCATGCTTTAGAATAAATAGTGTGTCCGAAGTCGCTGGCAGTTTTTCCAGACGGCTTTATGAGTGTGAATGACAGATTATATTAAATCAATCGGAGACTGAGGTTTTTCTGTGATGTTTCCAGTTTGGGAAGTCTGTGGTTGTGAAGGGTAGTATATGAACGTTTTCCTTGCTCTTTGTATTTGACCCTGCTGCTTAGAATACAGCAGGCTTGAACTGCTCTCAGGGTCATCTATAGGGTGATGGGAGTTTGAGGAGAGGCCCTCATGGGACCTCTTGATTGAATGGAGGTTGTGGACTGGTAGACTTGGAGTGGACATCACAGCCACAGAATTTGGGGGAGTCAAAAGACCGGAGGTTCCAGATGCTTCCAGGCCAGCTTTTACAAGTGTAACTGTCCCTCAGGCTTGTTATCTGATATTCAAGGTTTGAGTGTGGAACTGGGTGCTGGTAGCACATAGGGCAGTGGCGTTTCCTCAGGTTCTTTGGCCAATACAGGCTCTTTTGATTTCTCCCTATACTTGGAACTTGCAACCACTCTGGCCTCTAGAACCTACAGACCTGTTCCAGACAGTATTTCAGTCTTGAGTGTTGGCTGAGGACCAAATTCTGCCAACAATTAATATAGGAAAACTAATTACCCTATAAACTTCATTGATTACAGTCTTGTCTGGTGACCCTTCCATGAGCCATCCTACACCAAAGGCAGGCCAGTCTAATTCACAAAGGTTCCTAAGCTTGCTAGGAGTTAACTGGACTCCGTAGTTTCATTAAATCCCTTCTTACATTTTTTAAGCATATACCACCCACTTCTTCCCAGTACCAGATGTCAAGATAGAAAAGGAGGGGTAGGGGTTTTGAAGGGAAGGTAAGGGGTCCTCGTCCCTGGCAGAACAATATGTGCCCTTTATTGGTAATCTGGACATGGTTGCCTGGCAAAGAACTGTACTACACAGGGTACTCACTTCCTAGTCAGGCTACATCTGACTAGGAAGAGGTAACCTGGCTATTAATCTAATCTTGTTGTTACAATTAAGGTATGTATACATTCATTGTATGCAGTCTTATGTAATAATAGTTGGCCAGATGCCATTTTTTTGTGAGATGGGGTATAAAGAGCCACCATTGATCAACACTGTTGGAAGGGTTACTGGTGATCAGAATATAGACATTGTGCTTCTCTTGGACAGAATAAACCCATGAACGGAGTATGCTACTATGCTTGAGAATGGGTCCCAGACAGTGATTGCCACTAATACATCATTGTAATCTTTTTTCACACCTCACTTTATTTTGGTAATATTATTGTTCCAGCCACATATTAAAAACCCAGTATTTGACCACAAAGTTTTTTAAAAAAATAAAACAATTGTTTGTGATACATTTGCAATAATGAGGCTGTCTAAGGAAGGCCTCAGACTAGGAGGAGTGAAACTGTAGATTTTGACTTAGACCAGGAGTATAGTCTATGTTGTTATTTACCAGCTGTGTAAACTGTGTAAGTTATCAAACTCTTTGAACCTCAGGCTCTGCATCTATGTTTCGATAAGCCCAATTTGTTAGACTGGTAGAGGGAGTATAATGATGGAATGCACTTGGCATACTGACATATATTGGAACACTTCCTTCTGCTGTACTTTATAGCCAATGATTTTACTTCCCTGAGAAGATATCTTCTTCCTATGAAGATGATAGCAGAAGGCTCACCTGATAGCCTGACTAGAAGCCTTCTAGGGCTGATTCCAAAAGGCAAAGCATGACATTTTTTTCTCCTTCTATTCAAATATACCTAGTCACTTTTATTCTTCCCAAGTTCTCTGATTAGACTCTTGTCAGAACTCAGGGCTCCCTTCCTTTTTAACTTGTGGTATCTCTTTGTAGTGAGTTCTGTACCTCCCCGATAATCCACAGGAAGAAGTGAGGTTGGCCTTTTCTAGCTATACACTTAGTGGACTTACAAGAATGAAGGCTGTGACAGACATATTGGGAACTTATGATGGGTGATTTCATACAGGATATCAATTCATTGTCCCAAAATCTAACTTCCAGGCACTCTTGGGTGACCATGCTAAAGGAAGACCCCTACTTTCTTGTTATCCCTGAGTGAGAACTGATAGGCACCTTTGCTTAACATTTCTGTCTGGGGTCTCTAAAGAATGGCAATTGGGAGGATTTTATATGCCTCTCACTGATATTATACTTCACTTTCTTTAGTGTCCTCCATCTGAATCCTGGAAAAACTTAAAATTCTCCGACTTGACTTGAAGCCTATTTCCTCATTCTAAGGTTCCTAAATCCCTGACACCCCCTAGGAAGAAGTAACTTCTGCGTTCACAACTATTAAAGCTCCCGCTAGGGAAATAGCAGTGGACGGAATCTTTGTTGCTCCCACAATGGTGGGAGCATGAGTCTCACCTTCACCCCTAGTACAAACTGGAAGTACACTCTCTGCTGATCTGATGTTGCCCACTTTGTCAACGTTAGCTTGGTTTGACTTAGAAGTTAGCATGAGTCACTAGGCCACCATATTGATGTCTCTCAGAGTCCTGGGAATTTCTTGTCTTTGAGACTATTCCTCTTTCAGCAACTGAGAGGCAACAGCTTGAAATATTTGCCTGTGGCAATTGGGAATTTTGAAGGATACTTATCTTCTCTGCTCAATATTCACTTTTTGGTTGGTACTAATGGAATTTGGATATCTATGTCCTAACTATGTCTGACATCATATTATTTTAGCCTTAATGCTTTTATTCCTAAGAAATATTAGGACTCCTTTCTCTTTGGATATGATGATTCTACCCTAAGGAGAATACCTATCCAGTATCTGGGTTTGAACTTAGGGCCTTACACTGTGTGTGTGTGTGTGTGTCTATCTGTCTGTCTGTCTGTCTGTGTCTGTGTGTTTGTATGTTTGGTCCTGGAGCTTGAACTCTATGATTGGGAACTCACTGTCCATGAGATTTTTTTTTTTTGCTCAAGGATAGTAGTGCTGAAGTACAGCTTCACTTCCAGTTGTTTGGTAGTTAATTGGAGATAAGTCTGAAGACTTTCCTGTCTAGGTTCAAATTGTGATCCTCAGATCTCAGCCTTTTGAGAAGCTAGAATTACAGGCCCAAGCCATCAATACTCAGCCATGGCCTTGCACTCTGGATTGGCTTTTCTGTCATGGTTGCACTCTACAACTTGAGCCACATTTCACCTGGCTTTTCCTTGGTATTGGAGATGGAGTCTTGAAGACTGTTCTGCCTCATATGACTTTGATCCAAGATCCTTCATGTCTCAGCATCCTAAATAGCTGGATCATAGGCATGAACCACAAGTGCATGGCCTCTTGCTCTTATAACTGTCATAAACCTGAAGAATATTTGAGGAGATGCATAGACTGACAGTTGTCTCAAACTACCTGTTTCTCAGACTATGTGGGACTGGTCTCTCTGTGACATGCTCCATATTCTGGGGGTGTTAATCTTCCCAGACCAACTACATAAACATGTAATGTTGGCATCTCAAAGATTTATCTTGGTTCTGTCTCTGGCATTAAATAATTTCAGGGAAATGTCTATTCCTGCACATTCTAGAGTAATTTCTCCTCTTCAAACCTTGTAGAGAATGGATCTCTGTCCTAGAAGTGATGTGAGAGGATGTTGTAACACAGGGCAGGGGCACAACATAAGCTGAGGTTATATAGTACTGTAAATGTAAACAATCATTCTATCACTGAATTCTCTTTCATTGTTTATGCTTTTCAATTACTTTTTGTAATCTTATTGCTCCAGTTTATGCAGTCCACTAAAATATTTGTGGCACAAGGCCATTTTTTTTAATCTATTAAAACAGATGTTGGAGTGCTAAGGGGAAAAAACCTAAAAGACAAGAGTATAGCCTCAATTTAGGATTAGTGTGGGCTCTAGTTAAAGAGTCCAGTCTCAATCCTACCACATTGCTAGCCATCTGAACTTTGGCACATTACCAAACTCTGTAAGCCTCAAGCTCTCCATTGAGAAGTAAGTTTGACAGAATTTACCTGTAGGATTAGGAAGATATCTAATGTATACAAAAGTACCTGTGGTAGTATCCGTCTTGTGTAGATACTACAACCTGACACTTGCTAATATGATTATCTTTACCTGAGATGTTATCATCCATGTCTGTAGGATTGAAAAACTTTATCATCCAGGAGATGTCACAGAATATGCAGAATCCTAAGACAAAAATATACAAAAAAACAGAAAATGTTTTTCCCTAGTTTTTCTGTTTGACAAGGAAAACTATGTAATCTTTTCTCTTTGTCCCCACTTTACCCTGTTTTTTACCTTCTTATGAAATAGAGTATTCCACTCTTTTTCACATTGATAGATTTTTCTATATTCTGTCACTGCAAGAGCAGATGCTAAGTCTCTTTTGACTAAACATCCCCAGAACAAAGCTTGAACACTCCCCAAGAAGGAGATGTTTGGCTAAAATGTAAGCCATGAGTAAGAAATGTAATTTCTATGGTTCATTTTTTCATATATTCCTGAATAAAATCAGCATTATCTATGTATATGTCTGTCTGTTATATGTTTGACAAGAAAGACTAAGTAGAGTAAAGCAAAAACAAGAGCTAAATGTTTTCCTTTATCTTCTGCTTATTGTGGGTCTTTCATGTTTCCAAGAATCTCCATCTTCCAATGAGGCTAGCTTTCTTTTTATCACCAAAGCTCATTAATAAATTCAAATCTTTATTTCAAAACAAATGCACACACACACACACACACACACAACAAAACACCTAACACTATGCTTGCCAAACATTAATAAATGTGAACCGTTAACATTTACTATATCTATTCTGACTCTCAAGCATTGAACACCAGTTGAAAAATGTAAAACAAAAATATTTATCAATGACTTACTAATTTGTAACATGAACAAAAATTAGCAGGCCTTTCAATTAAAAAAACCGTGAAGACTCTATCTCAGATATCACTAAGAAGAGTTCTTGGACTTGACCTTACGACGTGATTTGGCTTTAGCACTGGTGCCATGGCTGGTTGTCGTTTCAATTTGAACTCTTTCTTCCTCTTCTCTCAAAGCCTCTTCATAATGGGCTGGAAAAATAGTGGGATCAGCTTCATTAACTCTGGCTAAAAACTCCATGATTTTCATCTTGTTGGCTTTAACATGGGCTCTGGGACCCCACAGGAACTCATAGCGAGGAGGATCACTGTTGGGCACCTGACGGTACTCCAGATATTGCTCTTGCACTAGATCATGCGTGATGAGCTTCCTGGTATCTCCAAAGATGAAGTGATCACAACCATCATAGACTCCTAAGGTATTCAGGAATTCCCAGATCTCCTCTTCTGTGGTGCAGTTGTCATTTAAGAAGATCACACCCAGCAGAGGTGTCAGAAGCCCGGTTCTGGGAAAACCCAAGTCACCGATGAGATTCTCATTGTTGCTGAGGTCGAGCTTGTTTTCTAGGGTATAGGAGTTACCCTTAGGCTTGACTTCCTTCAACTCAAGACCAAAGACCAGATCTATGCGATCAGAAGCTCTCTTGAGGATCTCAGGGAAGTGCTCTTTGAACCTTTTATTGACTATTTTTATCATCTCCCCTTTCAGAATGGGCTCTTTCATCTTATACTTGAGCAGCAGGTATTGCATCACCAGCCCTGACTTCCTCATTAGCAGATCTTTCCATCCTCTATCCCTGGCCACTGCAGCCTTAGAGGTATGCTCACCTTCTGCCCCTCTGCTCCTGCTACCTTTACCAGACTTTTTGGGTAAAATGCCTACAGCAGCCACAGCGTTGGGTGGAGCTTGCTGATACTTTTGGGAAAAGCCAGTGGCTGAGGTGCCTGAAGCAGCATCACCGGAGCAAGAGGTAGCCATTTCTTCCTCTGCTGTAGTGGCCTGAGCATCTTCAAAATTCTGAGGAGGCCCATCTCGGGTTTGGCGCCGTTTCTCACGAGAACGGAGTTTACTCTTCTGTCCCCGGGGCATGATGGCTGTGGTCAGGGCCAGAAAAAAAAAGTGTGAATAGCAAGGAAGTTGCCTGGGATAGCTGCAAAGGCAAACTGAGAATCTATGAGGACCTACAGTAAGGAGAGACCTCTTGGCCTTAATGAAACTCTTCCCCCAATCCTCCATGCAGGTCTGCATGAAAGCAATGCTCTATCTAGAATCCATGGGGCTTCTATTCTCCTGGTCATCCTGTCTCCTAAGACTCCCCCCTAGAAACTATGAAGCCATTTTGACCTTGCCTTGAATTACTAAGGCCACAGCAGGCACTGAGGCCCCTGTGACACTGAGACCTTGTTAGTTCTCTGGATTACCTTATCAACTCGTAGCTTCACCTGAGCTATTCTCAATTGACAGCTTAAGGCTTTCTGTCACTCATGAGAAGGAAAACTTCTGGGAGCTTCAATCCACTTCCCAGCAGGGGGCAGACAGTGTTGGGAATTCAGTGGACATTAAGTCCTTTCTGTCTTGGGCTCACTGAAGGTCTTTAGGCCTTCTTCAGCACCTTATATTGGCTTCATGTCAGGTTTAGCACCACCCCTTTGACTCACTGTTGCTATATTTTCAAAATAAGGCTTTTTCCCTTAGGGCTAAAATAAAGGTCTTTATTCTTTCTTTTTTTCCCCTTTGGTTTATTCCCTATTGTCACTGTTTTTTATTTCTGTACCCTTTGTCTTGTATACAAGTTTAGATGATTTGGGGAAGGGAAAGAGAATCACAGAAATGGTAGGACAAAGGGTGAAACAAGCAACAGGGATACTCACTAGACACTATTTTGGAAATGAACTTTACAGCACGGGGTGGGGGAGAGGTAAAGTGGGAGAAAATGAGGGAGGGAGTAACACTGTTCAAAAAGAAATGTACTCATTATCTGACTTATGTAACTAACCCCTTTGTACATAACCTTTACAATAAAATTTAAATTAAAAAGGGGGTAAGGATTGTAACAGTGAGATGCACAAGATATTATCTTGAAAATGAACTTTACTAACTACTGGGGAGGGAAGGTGGAATTGGAGAAGTGGGGAGGGAAGGGATGGCAGGAGAAAAACAAAGGAGGGAGTAACAATGCTCCATAGGAAATGTACTCATTACCTTACTCATGTAACTGGAACCCCTCTGTATAGTATCTTTACAATAAAAAATTTTTTTAAAGAAAACAAAAGAAAAATTTAAAAATGCTGTGACAAAAAAAGAGGTAAGGGAGATATTCAAAGTGACAGTCTTTTCTTAAGCTTTTTGGGGCTCAAAATGCCTGGAAACAGTGACTGGTAATCAATCATGTCCAAATATCACAGTAGGAGTGGGGAGCTAAGTGGTTCCTTTATTCTGGAACAGGTCCCCTCATCATCCCTCAGTGTCACATACTTGACATCTCTTAAGAACCAGATCCCTTTGTTTAACTGGGCATATTCTAATAGGCCAAGCCTTTCCCTTCTGAGACAACCTGCTAAGGAAATGAGAGTCCATCCCAGCTTGTCACCTCTGTCATGAGTTTCTTAATGCTAACAGCAGATGTGTACCTCCGATACAAGGTTTAACGTCTTTAGACCCTGGAGGTTAAGTCAAGTCCCATCCCCTCCCCTCTCCTTCCCTCCTCTCCCCTCTTCATAGTACTGGGAATGAATGAATGACAGGCCTGTGCTTTCTAGGCAAACCTTTCTATCACTGAGCCACATCCTTAACACACTCTTTTTATTTAAGTACTGGAGATCTAACCCAGGGCTTGGCTTGTCATTGAGCCACATGCCCAGCCTTCGTGTGTGTGTGTGTGTGTGTGTGTGTGTGTGTGTGTGTGTGTGTGTGTGTGTGTGTGTGTGTGTGTGTGTGTGTGTGTGTGTGTGTGTGTGTGTGTGTGTGTGTGTGTGTGTGTGTGTGTGTGTGTGTGTGTGTGTGTGTGTGTGTGGTATGGTGATTGAACCAGGGCCTCCTCCATGTTGGCTAGCATTCCACCACACATATCTAGACTCCTTTTATGTGGAGGTATGCTAGGAAAGCTCTCTACCACTAAACCATATCCACAATACATTTTTCCAATTGTTAAAAAAAAATCCAAGGGCACATTCATGCTAGACCAGACCTCTACTACTGCCACGAAGATGAATCCTTAGCCTTATATATCAATCAATCAATTTAATTTGCTGTATGAGGATGGAGCATATGTTAGAAAAGTCTGAACCATATCAGTTGCCTTTCTTTGTTGGGTGGGGGGAGATGCTGTAGTTTGTACCAGGGCCTTGGGTATGGTAGGCATGGGCTCCAGATCCAAAGGCTCCAAAAGATTGCTAGTTTTGCTGGACTGAGTATTGAAAACATGACCTGGTATGTGCTAGGAAAGATTCAAACACTAAACCACATCTCTAGCACCTCCAAGTTATGTTTGTTTGTTTGTAGCTGAGAGTAGAGCCTGGGACCTGTTATGAGACAGGCAAGTGTCTTACCACTGAGCCATATCTTTGGCCCCTTTTCATTTGTGGTACTGGGGATTGGACCTAGGGCCTGGTACATGCTTGTAAGCACTCTACACCAATGAGGGACATTCCCAGAATCTTTTATTTGTGGAGATGGAGATTAAACTGAAACCTGGCAGATAGTGAACAAAGGCTCTGCTCTTTTAGCCTTACCCCAGACCTTTTTATGAAGTGGTGAAGCTTGAACCAAGGGCTTGGCACATGCTGGGTAAGTGCGCTATGATGGGGCTACACTCCTGGTTCTTTCCTGAGGGACTGGAAGTAGAAGGTGCTGGAGAATAAATCTAGGGCCTGGTTTAAGCTATGCAAGCACTCTTATTACTGAGCTGCTCCCCAAATGATTTTTGGTGGCAAGTATACTGAAGAATGTACTCAAGAATTAGAGTCAGGGGTTGGTGGTTCACATTTGTAATCCTAGCTACTCAAGAGGCTAAGCATAACAGTTTAAAGCCAACCCAGGCAAGAAAGGCTGTGAGACCTTTATCTCCAATTAAACACCAGAAAACGGGCAGTGAAGCTGTGGTTCAAAGTGGTAAAGTACTAGCCTTGAGCAAAAAGAGCTCAGGAACAGTGCTCAGCCCTGAGTTCAAGCCCCATGACTGACAAAAAGAAAGCAGAAATAATCATAGCATATGCTAGGCAAGTGTTCTACCACTGAGCAGCATACGTAGCCCTTTAGGTGTGAGATGGATGCTACAGATTGGATCCAAGGCTAGCAAATTAGATAAGACCACAACAACTGAGCCATATTCCCAGTACTTTTTAATTTTGCAGTGGTGGGGATTGAACCCAGAGCATGGAACATACTAAAAGTAGGAGCACTACTATTGGGCAATACTCCCAACCTTTGTTTTTTTGGGTGGGGAGATACTAGAGTGTGAACCATGCCCAAAGACATCATTATTATTAGTGTGGTACTGTTGGTGTATTGCTGTGATGGAGACCTGGCCTACGTAAAGCAAACACTGAGTTAAATTCCCTCCTCCCTTTTCTTAGATGTTAAGGAAACAAAACAAGTCATGGCACATGTTAGGCAAACCTCTACAACTGAACCACATTCCCAGCCTTTATGTAGTGGTTATGATTGGACCTTGCATCCAGTGCATGCTAGACCAGCACTTAACCTTGAGTTAAATCCACAGCCCACACTTTTCCTTTAGGTGCTAGAGATTGAACCTACAACCTAGCAAGCATACTAGTAATTTACATCCATGCCTTGTCTATTGGGCTGTGAGATGCTTGAAACTAGATCTATGCCCTAGGGCTTGGTAGGCAAGGCTAACACACTCCCAGGTTGTTTTTCTTTTTCCAGTGATGAATATTGAAACAGGGCTTGTAGATGCTGGCATGTACTCAATCACTGAGACTTACCCACAGTATCTCCCTCCTCAACAAAATGAACCAGAATTCTGTTCACTGGTATATTAAGCACTACAAAAGGCACTGGTTAAATGGTAGAGCCCTGGTCTAGCATGTGCCAGGTTTACGTTTAATCCCTAGCACCACACTCACGCACGCACACACACACACACACAAAATACACACATAAAAACAATGCTATGAATGTTGCTTAGTGATAAGATACTTGCCCAGAATACTAAGGCCCTGGATCAAATCCAAAGGATCTTCAGAGAAACAAGAGGGTTTCTGGGGATGAGAATCAACAGAAGAAACATATTTCTATCACAGTATCCTTCAATCACATAAAAGTGTTAGAGATGTGGGTATTTTCTTGTGTGTGTGTGTGTATGTATGTGTGTGTGTGAGGGGGGGAGGGAGGGGGGGAGGGAGAGAGAGAGGGAGGGAGGGAGGGAGAGGGGGAGGAAGAGGGAGAAAAAGGAGAGAAAGGGAGAGGGGGGGGGAGAGAGAGAGAGTGTGTGTGTGTGTGTGTGTGTCTTGGGACTTTAACTCAGAGCCTAAGCACTGTCTCTGAGCTTTTTTGCTCAAGTACTCTACTACTTGAGTGAAGCATAGCTCCACTTCCAAATTTTTGATAGTTAACTGGAGATAAAGAGTCTCACAGACTTTCCTGCCAGGGCTGGCTTCGAAATGGGATCCTCAGATCTCACTCCTCACTTCAGATTACAAGTGTGAGCCATCAGCGCCTGGCTAGGAGTCCCTATTTTCCATCCATACCACTGTGACAATGGGAGGTGATGGCTTTTATTTACAAGTATAGTTGTAGAGGTGGGAGGGAAGGGATGGTAGTAGAAAAACAAAGGAGGAGACAACAATGCTTGATAAGAAAGATACTCATTACCTTGCTCATGTAACTGCAACCCCTCCTCTGTACAGTATTCTCACAATTAAAAACTTAATTTTTTAAAAAATAAAAATACCACATATTTAAGAGTAAAGCTCCTACCTCACAAGTGCCAGCTCCTGGGTTCAATCTCCACCACTACAAAATAAAAATAAATAAATAAACAAAAATAGATTCATACATACATATATACATAAGTCAGGGGTATATGTTTCAACATCAGGGATCTGTAATATTACCAGGCCTTTTGGATAATCTCTGGCACTCAAATGGCTGATTTATGTCACAGTAGCAGGACACTTGCCTGTCATATGCCAATGCCTGCGTTCAATCCTATTCCCACACAAAAAGCGCATAAGAGCTCATTGGTATAATGCTGGAGTAGCATGTGACAAGCCCTAATTTCAATCCCTAGTTCCCTAGATTTGACTCAGTGCTAAGAATATTTGATTAAGAGAACCTACTAGGTTCTCTTATTAATGCCCAGAATAGAAAAAATTCAAATATTCCTATACCTGGAAAGGGGAACTGGGGAACAAAAGAAAAACTGTGGAAGCTACTAAGGGACTGAGTATTAACCTATCATGTATTAGGCTATTTTCATTCCTCATAATTATCAAATATGTTATGTATGGACCCCTTTCATATCATTCATTGTGCCATAACCAACTCTGTAGCAGTTCCCAACCTAAAAACCAAGAGCTACTAAGGTTTTCTGGTACTAGAGCTCCTGCCCCCATATACCAGACTCTGGATTCCATCTCCAACACGATGTAACAAAAATAATTCTGAGGCCTGTCTGAAGTTATAGAGCCCTTGCCTAGCCTTTGCCAATCACATCTCATACTGAAAAATAAATAAAGAAATACATACATAAACACAATAAGTTTTAGAAAAGTTTCTCCATGTCAAGGAGCCTGGCAGGCACTTGTTCCACTTTCTGGCTAAAGAAAAAGAAGTGCTGAGTAACATAACTCAGTCAGAGAACTCTTTCTTACTATTTTCCACTCTGGGTTAAAATCCCATCACTACAAAAAAGGGGGGAAAAGGGGCTGATGGAATAATTGGCGCACTGGTGAAGTACTAGCATATCATATCCCAGGTACTGTTTTAAAATCCCATTTAAAACCTGGAAGATTGGCACCTTCTGTGACTATGCACTCAAGAAACCATTCTCTAGCTCCTCACCACCAATAAACAAAGTGTAAGTATTTGACTCAGTGCTATACCATTACCTAGGTAGGTTATGGGTTCATTCATTCTCTAGCAACTAAAGAAATATTGAGAATATCTTTTTTTTTTTGTCAGTCATGGGGCTTGAACTTTGGGTCTGGGTGTTGTCCCTGTGCTATTCAGCTCAAGGCTAATGCTCTACTACTTGAGTCACAGAGCTACTTCCAGTGTTCTGGTGGTTACTTGGAGATAAGAGTCTAAGGGACTTTCCTGCCAGGGCTGGCTTTGAACCATGATCCTGAGATCTCAGCCTCCTGAGTACCTAGGATTACTGGTGTGAGTTACCAGTGCCTGGAGATAATATCTTTAAAAAAAAAGAGTTTGGGATATATTATACTCTTATCTAGTGTTCAGTAAGCCCCAAATTCAAAGATGAAGACACCATTTTCAATCTTTATAAAGAATGGGCAGGAGGCAGATTCTGGTGTCCCCTGCCCCATTTTTTGTACTGTTAGACTCAGAAAAATTGCATTTGAGAAAAGCATTGTACCACTGAGCCATATGTCTAGGTTTGTGATTTTACTGATGCTGGCAGTCAAACTCAATCCTGGATCATGGTATTGAAGTACTACCACTTGAGCCACTCCATTTAGGCTTTCTGGGCACACCTGTGCATGCATGAGTGCATGCGTGTGTATGTGGGGTTGGGGATTTAACCCAGGGCCTGTAACATGCTAGACCAGCACTGCAGCAACTTGGGCTTTTTTGTTAAATGGAGATAAGATTGTCATAGACATCTCTGCCTGGTCTGCCTTTGAACTTCCACACTTAGATCTCAGCCTCCTGAGTAGCTAGAATTACAGTTTTGAGCCACTGGCATCTGGCTGTGCTGGTGGATTTTGAACACAGTACTTTGCAAGAGTATGCCTCCTCCCCCAGTAGATATTTTGAGGTACTGAGGATTGAATCCAGGGTCTGGTGTATAATAGATAAACATTCACCACTCAGATATATTGCCAAGGTATTATTATTATTATTAATTACTATGCTAGAGGAGGGTAAAACTGGGAAATTGGGAAGGGGTGACATTGTCCAAAAAGAAATATACTCACTACCTGACTTAGGTAACTGTAACCCCTCTGTATAAACACTTTATAATACATTTTTATTTAAAAAATTTTATTGTCAAGGTGATGTACAGAGGGGTTACAGTTACCTAAGTCAGGTAGTGAGTACATTTCTTGTCAAACTTGTTACCCCTCCCTCATTTTTCAATATGTTTTTTAAATTTAATTTTATTGTCAAGGTGAGGTACAAAGGGTTACAGTTACATATGTAAGGTAGTGAGTCTATTTCTTGTCAAACAATCTTAACTCCTCCCTCATTTACTCCTATTTTCTCTCCCCTGCAATGCCCCTCCCCTCAATGCCCCCCCCAAGTTGTAAAGTTCCTTTCCAACATACTGTCTTGTATTACTGTTGCATTGGTTTACCCTTTGTCCTTTGTTTCACCATTTTGCTGTTCCTGTTCCCTTCCCTAATTCAGATAATGAAACCTTGGGTTTGATTCCTCAGTATCACATAAACAGAAAAAGCCGGAAGTGGCCCTGTGGTTCAGGTGGTAGAGCTCTAGCCATGAGCACGGAGAGGTTCAGGAACAGAGCTCAGGCCCCAAGTTCAAGCTTCAGTACCATCATGAAAAAAAAAAAAACAATTTTTAAAAAATAAAAAAAATTGTGGTAGGGATTCTATTTATGGCCTTTTGTGAACTAGGCATATGATGTTGTAACTGAATTATATCCCCTGCCTTTTTGGATTTTTTTTGTGTCCTACAATTGAACCTAGCATTTTTTTGCACGTGAGAAAAGAACCCAGCACCAATCCACATCCCCAGCCCTGTTTATTTTATTTTATTTATTTTTTTTGGTGGGTCATGGGGCTTGAACTCTGGGTCTGGGCACTGTCCCTCAGCTTTTTTTTTTTTTTGGTCCGGTCGTGGGGCCTGAACTCTGGGCCTGGGCGCTGTCACTCAGCTCTTCAGCTCAAGGCTAGCGCTCTACCATTTGAGCCACAGTGCCACTTCCGGCTTTTTTCTTTTTGCTTATGTGGTGCTGAGGAATCGAACCCAGGGCCTCAGGCATGTAAGGCAAGCGCTCTACCACTGAGCCACCTTCCCAGCCCCGAGCTCTTTAGCTCAAAGTGAGCACTCTACCACTGGAGCCACAGTGCCAATTCCAGTTTTCTAGTAGTTTATTGGAGTTAAGAGTCTCACAGACGTTCCTGCCCGGGCTGGCTTTGAACTGTGATCCTCAGATCTCAGCCTCCTGAGTAGCTAGGATTATAGGCGTGAGCCACCAGCGCCCGGCTGTTTTGTTTTGTTTTTTTTGCTGTCTGCAATCAAATCTCAACCTGACTCATTCTAGCTAAGTGCTTTACCTAACACTTAAGCTATGCATGCCTTCTTGCCATTTCTTTTTCTTGTTCTTTTACTCTCTTTTTTCTCTTTCTTTGGGCTAGGGATTGAACCCAGGGCCAGGCATGCAATAGCATTCTCAGCCACCTATTTTTTGTACTAGTAGGCACTGTACTTAGGTCCTGACATTTGCTACAATGATTTCTTTTCTCTTACCAACTCTCCCAGCCCCTCCCTTCTCCCCCTCCCCTCCCCTCCCCCTCCCTTCCACTCCCCCTCCCCCTCCCCTCCACCCTTCCCCCTCCCCTCCACCCTTCCCCCTCCCCTCCACCCCCTCCCCCTCCCCCTTCCTTCCACCCCATCCCCCTCCCCTCCACCCCCTCCCCCTCCCCTTCCTTCCACCCCCCTCCCCCTCCCCTCCACCCCCTCCCCCTCCCCCTTCCTTCCACCCCATCCCCCTCCCCTCCCCCCTCCCCCTCCCCCTTCCTTCCACCCCCATCCCCCTCCCCTCCCCCCTCCCCCTCCCCCTTCCTTCCACCCCCCATCCCCCTCCCTTCCCCCCCCCCCCCCGCATCCCCCATTCCCCACCCCCCCCTCCCGCACTCAGATGGAATGCAAAAAAAATTCCCCAAGGCCCGAAAATTCAGGAACAGAACTTACCACTGAACTGCACGCATATTTTTTTTTGTTTTGTTATTTACTTATTTAGTAGTGCAAAGGACTGAATGTGGTTCCTCGAATATGTTAGCAAATCGGTGTATCAGGAAGAAATAGCCCCCGCCACGTTTTTTTTTTCAAGGATTTTGTTTTTTAAAATCAGATTTTGCTATGTAGCTCAGCAAAATAGAATTGTGAGTATCTTACCTTCTCCAGTAACTAGGATTTAAAATCTGCGCCACCATGCCCAGCTTCAAAAGCATGGTCTCCGCCATTTTAAAAATGTGTTCAGGCCAACTCCCCACCCCCTTGCCACGAAGAATTTCTCCCAGGAGATGGAACCAAGTGGAGGCGCTTTTCCTTATCAGAGGCAATGGGGAATGATCTCCAGAAAACATATTAAGGATCCTACCTTAACTCAAGCGAACTTCTAGGATTCAGAATTATTTCCTTGACCAGACCTTGCGCCGATCGCTCCCTTCCCCTCCAGCCTTCTTGGAGGAAGTGAAGGGGAACCACATCCGGCGGCAAAAGGCTGTTTGGGGTCTCTAAGGCTGGCAGCAGGGGCGAAGTCTTAAAGGCCGCCCCCCCCCCCTCCGCTGTTTTGTTGTCTGGTGGTTGCTAGTTAGCAGAGCCTTAAATTTCTCCCTGTTCCAACAGGAGTTACATAGTATCCAAACCTGCACCTGCACCTGGCTCAGGCCTTTCAGAAGACATGTACACATTCCACAAGCAGTACTCTTAGCTTAACTTTGCAGGCCTGAGAACAAGGCAGAGAACTCTGTGATCTAGGAACAGATCCTACTACTTCAAATGGAGGAGAGAGGTCCTGCGGGTCCGGGAATTCCTCCCTTTACTAAGCCAAGGCATCCTGACTCAAACATACATAGCCCGCACTTTCTTCAGTCCCTAAACTCGAAGTCCAGTTATGCTACAAAGTAATCACAGGCTTGGCAAGTCTTCAGGCTTCTGGTGCCTCCCTCTTCAGAAAACTGGTCATTTGATTAGCACTGTTCGTTTTCATCTTAACTCCAGTTTGTCCAAGACTCCTCATGCTGAAGAACCAAGGTCACTATTAGATAAAGCTTTCCCCTCCCGGAGACTCTCCAAGAGGAAATGAGGAATTGTTCAGCCTCATAACTCTGCTTAGGGTGCCTCAGACTTAAGAACAAAATCTGTAGGCATGAAACCCTTTCTATTATGACTTTACCTATCCCTTATTTCCTTTTTTTAAATATATAGTTTTATTGTAAAGATACTTGTACAGAGGAGTTACAGTTATATCAGCAAGGTAATGAGTTCATTTCCTATCGAGCATTAAGTCCTCCTTTATATTTCCCCTACCATCCCTTTCCTCTCCACTTCCCCAACTCCTCCCTCGCCCCCCCCCAAAGTTGTAAAGTTCGCTTTCAACATACTGTCTTGTACATCTCATTGTTACAATGGGTCATCCTGTATCCTTATTTCAGCATTTTGTTATTTCCCTTCCCCTCCCCAAATAAGAAAAAAACGTATATACAAGATGCAGGACACCAGAATAAAATACACTGACAACAGGGGTTATACCATAGGGGAAGAACATCAAAAGAAACAAAAAAAATCACACAGTACATTATAAGTACATTAAGAAGAACAGCAACTTGGGACACAAGAGGTTTTTTTTTTCTTTGTTGCTATCCCTTATTTCTGAAAAGAGCCTCTCCTTGTTCCAGAGCTGGCCTAGGATTCCATCTTCATATAAGATGTTCATATAAGATTCTTGGATTCCTGAGATCTCCCAGGGTAACATGAGGTTGAGTCACATTAGGCTAGGGATGTCTAGGTTCTGGGAGAACCGACAACAGAGTCAGAATTATGTGCAACACACAATTTCCCCCCACCCCCAAAATACTGAGATTTGAACTGAGGGCCTCTGGCTTGCTCAGCATGGTTGCTCCTCAGCTAAACTACCACATGACCCATACCTCCAGTAGTTCTTTGTGCTGCTTATTTTCAAGAGGGAGTTTCATGGACTTCTCTGCCTGGGTTGGCTTTGAAGTTTGATCCTCTGTATCTCAGCCTCCTAAGTAGCTAGAATTATAGACATAAGTCTAGCCAAGACAGTACTATTCTTGTTCCCTAAATAGTCCCCATTCAGAGTCTCCTCTGCTCAAGGTTATCTCCCTTAAGCCAGAGCGTTTACTTGTTACAAGGGAAGGATGTCTTGTGTGGTTTCCACTGTTTTAGGCATTCTAGGGCTGAAAGCTGGCTGTTTATTATAGGGTGGGGTCTCATCACTAGTCAGGGAGTTTTCTTTTCTTTTTTTGTGCATTGGTACTGAAGAATGAACTCAGCCTCACATTCTCAATTGGATTTTTGCTCAATGCTGGTACTATGCCACCTGAGCCACAACTCTACTTCCAGCTTTTTACTGGTTAATTGGAGATAACAGTCTCAGGGACAGTTCTGCCTGGATTCCATTGAACCAGGATCTTCCAATCTCAGCCTTTTGAATACCTAGGATTACAAGTGTGAGCTGCCACCATCTAGCTTCAATTTTTCTCTTGTGTCTCAGATTAAAGGCTTCTTGGAAAAGAAGCAAACTCTTGAAAAGTTATCTCTGCCTCAAATTTTCAGGTCCCTGTCCCAGGCTTGATGTGAGATGGGGCTGCTGCTGTGCAAAGCAAGAAGCCCAGAACAGGTGGTGCTGAGCTGTCAGGGAAAATTGATGCTGATATATTCTTTCCATTATCTAGTGTTAAGTATGACTATCTTTTATTACTTGTCTTTTAATTGATTCACCTCCTTCGTGGAAAGGAATTGTCCAAGGTGGTTGTGTGAGCTTTAAATCTGGATTATTTTTTATTGTACATGGGCTTGGTCATATTATCTATGGAGAGTTATTTGTTTGCTTATTTATTTGTAGCACTTACTTATTGTAACATTTTTCATTGTGTTGGTTAAGTGACCTAATCCAATTCTTTTCGTGCTTATGTTGCCCTAGGAGTGAGGTGATGTTGGCTTTTTATTAATATTGTTAATGATATCATGTTGTATGCTAAGAATAGATGGAAAGGATGTTAAGATACACAAGGCCTGCCTCAGACAGAAGACAGTGTGAGCTGTAGAAAAATTCAGACTAGGAGCCTACTCCTATTCACTGTTAAGAACTACCCTTTGAACCTAGGCATATTATCAAACTTGAAGACAAAGAAATTGCAACTAAGCAAAATCAGTTTTTTTCTTTCTGTTATTTTCTTTCTTTCTTCCTTCCTTTCTTTCTTCCTTCCTTCCTTTCACTTTCTTTTCTTTATTTCCTTCTTTCTCCTTCCTTCCTTCCTTCCTTCCTTCCTTCCTTCCTTCCTTCCTTCCTTCCTTTCTTCTTTCCTTCCTTTCTCTCTTTCTTTCCTTCCTTCCTTTCTTTCTTTCCTTCCTTCTTTCTGGCTTTCTTGCTTTCTCTGTCACTCTCTTTTCTCCCTTCTCTTCCTTTTTTTTGTTTTATCGGTCCTGGGGTTTGAGCACTGCACCTGATTACTGTCCCTGAGCCTCTTTGTGCTCAAGGATATCACTCTACTGCTTGAGCCACAGGACCAGTTCCAGCCTTTTCTGAGTGGTGTATTGGAGAAAAGAGTCTCACAGACTTTCCTGCCCAGGCTAACATTGAACCCTCAGATCTCAGCCTTCTGAGTAGCTAGGATTACTGGCATGAGCCCCTGGTACCTGGCCAAACCTTTTATTAAGCAAGAAAAATTGTGCAATATGTCTCCATTATAAGATGTAGTTTATAGTGTGTTTATTTATGGATCTCTAGTTCAATGAGTCCATCTGTTAAAGGTTTTTTTTTTTTGTATTGTGGCTTGTACTTGGTGTCTCATGATTGCTCAAAAAGTGCTCTACCACTTTTCTTATACCTAATCACTTTTTCATTAGCAGCTTTGTTAGTCATCTCATGAACATAGCTTGATGGGCCAACTACCACATCTAGCTTTATTTGTTTAGATGGGGTCTTGCTAACTTTTTTCCTTGACTGGCTTTGAACTACAGGTCTCCAGATCCCTGCTTCTGGAGTAGATAAAATTATATGATTGAGCCACCATGCCCTCCTAAAACTACTAGAATATTTTTTTTTTTTGGTGCAGGGACTTAGTATATATACTCCATAGTAGAATTCAAATGTAGGATCCTTCTCCCTGAACATAAGAGCTAACATTACAGGAATGAGCCACCATTTTTAGTGTGCAATGGTTTTGACTGTGCTAGCATAGGATGCTAGGATTGGAGCATAAAACACATTTCATTGTTGTTTCAGGTAGAAATTTTCTCAATTTTACCCCATAATCCAAAAATTATGAACAAAATTTCACTCAGGCTTAGTCTTTCACCTCTAAAACATGCTGTCTTACTGTTACATTCTTAGCTTGACCACTATGAAGCCTCATTTAAATTATACCCCCACACACACAATGAGCAACGTAAGTTTCACAAAGCACAATCCTTCCCTATCTCAAAACATTTATATCTAACATTGTCAAAGAGAAAGTCTACCTTTTTTACCCTCCCCTTTTCTACATTGGCCTTTAGATATGAGAAATAATGTCATTATTTTACATGCTAGCTGTTCTTTACTACTTAATTGTAGTCATAGATTGGTATTTGGCCTCCACCCCCAACATTAGCATGTTAAAAAGCAGTTACTAGTTACTAGTTACTTAACTAGTTTTGCTTTTGACCAACCAACATATTTTCGTCCCTTCCTTGATTTAATAGCAGCATTAATTTTAAACAGCTATTAATTCTAAAATTTTATGTAGTGGCAGTGTGTTTATTCTTAAATAAATGTGTACAGGAAGAACACAGGCAACAAAAATAGCAGATATTAAAATAATTTCAAGAAAGGAGCAGATGTTTGACTAATATTTAGGAAACAGAAGAACCAGTGAAGAGGAGATCTAAGTTATTACAATTTAGTTTATCCTATGTTCTTGAATAATCTGAACAAGTGTAGGTATATATTTTAATTTTACAAAAATGAACAAAAATGAATGCTATAACTCAAGAATTGACCCCTAGCCAGGTGCCAATGGCTCATACCTGCAATCTTAATTACTCAGGAGGCTGAGATCTGAGGATCATGGTCCAAAGCTTGCCTAGTTAGGAAAGTCCATGAGACTCTTTTTCTTTGGCCTGTCCTGGAGCCTGAACTCTGGGCCTGGGCACTGTCCCTCAGCTCTTCAGCTCAAGGAATAGCGCTCTACCACTTGAGCCATAGCGCCACTTCCGGCTTTTTTATTTTTGCTTATGTGGTGCTGAGGAATCAAACCCAGGGCCTCAGGCATGCAAGGCAAGCGCTCTACCACTGAGCCACCTTCCCAGCCTTCCATGAGACTCTTATATCTAACTAACTACCAAAAAGCTAGAAGTAGAACTGTGACTCAGTGATAGAGCACTAGCCTTGAACAGAAAAGCTAAGGGACAGTGCCCAAGACCCTGAGTTGATGATCCAAGACTTGCACCAAAAAACCAACCAACCAACTAACCAACAAAACAAAAACCCAAGAATTGACCTCCGCATAATTTAAGTTTTTCTCTACTTCATAATTACAACCACAGCTATTTGAATGTGTCATTCTTTCAACCTTCCAAGACAGTATTATCTTGATGCTATGAAATCTTTTGGGGATCACAGAGGAAAATATAAAGATTTCCCATTTGTATTTATTAAATGCCTAAATTCTTTTTTAAAAAACCTGTTAAACAGCAATGAGTCTGAGGTCAAATAAGTCTTCCATTGAAAGGGAAAAACAATTTGAAAAAGAGATATAGATTAATCAATGCCTCAATCTACAAGGTACCCAAACACAGTGGAAACACAAAGAAGATACACATTTTGTAGCCTCTATTCCACCTTAATCCTTTATAACTTAGACCACTGACACACACTTGAAATACATGGTGAAAATGCAGCAGCTGCTGGGTGTGGCTCTGGAACACACCTTGACTTGGACAGTAGTGCCAGATAGGTGTGTAAATTTGGCTCAAACTCTTCCTTCCTCATCTCTCAAAGCCTTTTTATACCAGGATGGCAAAGCCCAGTGATTATATCAATAACCTTGTAAAACAATGTCCAAGTCTTCTGTCTGACTGTTTTCAGCATGGGCTTTTTGACTATACAGGTATTGACAACATGGAAGATTACTAGTAGGCATCTGCTGTTAATCCAGATACCTTTTCCAGCCTTAATCTTTGGTGATGAAATTCAAAGATTATCATCTCAGTTGTCCAATTGTTCTTTATAAATATCATACTTAGGAGAATCATCAGGAGGATAGTCTTGGCTATGCACTCCAGCCTAGGCTGTCTTTAAACTTGATATATTTCAGCTTTAGCTTCCAGTGTGCTTGGATTAAGGGTATATGTGTACGTTCCCCTACTTGAAAATACACTATCTTTTCAGTGCTAGAGATTGAACCTATGCCCTCATACATACTAGACAAGAAGCCTACTACTGAGGTATGCCTTTAGTCCAGGAGCGCCTTTTTAAGTCATTCTGTCTTCATGGGGAGGCCCAGTTTTCTAACATGGGCAATAGAGCTATCTACCACTTTTTACCTCAAATTCAAAGACAAGCTTCATATGCTCAGAGGCTCTCCTGAGGAACCCAGAAAGTGTTCCTTGTACTTTTTTTTTTTTTTTAAGAAACATTATTCAGCATGTCTGCATTTGTGGTCTCTTTCATTTGATGTCTGAGAACAATGAAATTCACTAACAAAGCCATTTTCTTGTCCAGAAAGTATCCAGAAAATTTCTGTGTTTGACATAGCCTGCAAGGTTTTTTGACATCTTTTCCTGAGCTCTGTGTCTTTCATCTTTAAAGCTCTGCAGATGTTTCTCACAGGATCTGCTCATGAGCCTGAAGGTATTGCTCACATGCATAGGCATATTTCTGATACATGGGCATGATATTTCTTTGGGGGGGGGATTGTGGACAAAAGAGGTTATAGTAGACATGTCAGTGGAGAACCACATGTTAGTAAAAGAAGGGGTATGTGTATTGCTTTAGCTGGTACACTCAACTTCATTGACTAACAAAGGCTACCTCTGCCATATGTTCCCTAAGAATCTCACACATCTTGCTTTGTTCCATAAATGCTTGAGGGGGGAAGTGAGAACGTAGCTGCATTATGATGCATCTACTCATCTAGAGACTTTGGGGGTTCACAGTAGGGCAAGTAGATGTGGCTTCTGTGATATTTTCTCATTATGGGATTGGATGATCCCTTCAGTCTTATTTAAGGTGCTCACTGAGATACTAGACAGATCTTGGGACAACTCTCTCTACTGGTCTTTTGTTAGCAGCACTCTCTCCTAAGTCAAGGCCATCAGTTCTCTGAGACCCATAGAAGGAAGTAAAAGGACATCATATATGGCTACTAGGTCCCCTAGGCTTCACCACTAAGGTATGACTCTGTGGGGCATCATTTATTCTTGGATGTGTGTTACCTACACTTGTCATTCTGAGTCCTTATGTTTATCCCTGGAAGAAGCTGAAATTTCTTCCTCTACTAAACTGGGATATTTCAGATGAAGGACCTTACTTCATTGAATCTCCCTAGGGGAAGATAGACAAAGACATATAGGAGCTTTTTTTTGGGGGGGGGGTCCGGTCGTGAGGCCTGAACTCTGGGCCTGGGCGCTGCAAGGCAAGCGCTCTACCACTGAGCCACCTTCCCAGCCCCAGGAGCTGTTTTCTATATATAGGATACCTGGCTACCTATTTGAGAAGAAAGCCCTAGGCCTCAGTTTGAAACTCCAAAGTCCCCCAGCAAGGCAGAGGAGGACAGTGAATTCATAGGGAAAAATTACATCAAGAAACCACAATACTTAGAGAAAAGCAGGTTTGAGGACCTGTAAGGGGATATGGAAGGGAATGACAGCTGAATATCTTCCTGGGATAATGTTACAGGAAATCAAATATATTTCCCAATCAGTGTTATGATGGTGTTTATATCAACATTTCAGAAAATAAGACCTGTGGAATAATATTTGCCTCTATGCATGTACAAATGTGTGTGTGCATGCATATACATACACACCATATAAAGTCAAACCATTTTAGAGTAAGGTGACTTAAACAAAGTAGAATACATTTGAATTTCTGGTTTTGATTTCTGCAGAACCTTCATTGCACACTGCATCATTTTTTTCTCAAGACTTCATCACAAATTAGTTTGTGGATGTCTCTGACAGATTCTCAGTTTCTGTTTTTCTGAGTATTTCTCAGTGAAAATACAGTGATCCTAGAGGGAAGAAGAACATAGGCCAAGTATACTTTCAAAACAAAATGTCTATTTAGTGCCCATAAAGATAATATCTAAAGTGCAAAGAAAGACAGTTTAATGAGCAACATGAAATATTAGCTCTTCCTATGGTTTTCTAAAAATTCAACTTAGAAAGTCAACAGGGCTTAACCACATTCACAACTCAT
Source organism: Dipodomys merriami (assembly GCF_024711535.1). Lineage (NCBI taxonomy): Eukaryota > Metazoa > Chordata > Mammalia > Rodentia > Heteromyidae > Dipodomys > Dipodomys merriami. Next base: position 101,579,038 of record NW_027204492.1, read on the forward strand.
TTGAGATATCTGATCATTGAGACACACCATCAAAAGGTCACATTAAATATATATTACCCTAGATTTTTCACGGAGAGATGCTAGACTAACTGTATTGAAAGGAAACTAGAGTCATATTTTCTCAGCTCCCAAGTATCTACAGAGAAGATCAGCTAGCGCCAGCCAAACTATAGACAACCTAACAAAAAATATACATTCAGAACAAGTTTTCAGCCTTAGTAGAGAAAGAGAACACTTGGAAACCACAGGGAGAAAATTATATCTTATGAATTAGTTTTTACATAGAGAGTAGTAAGGGAATGTGTTAATGTGGCACTTGCATACATGTGCCTGCCGTTTTTCCAAGTGATGCAAAATACTGATTCTTCTTTTCTAATATCTTCTTTAAACTATATTTTATTATCTTTAAGTAGTTGTACAAAGGGAGTTACTCTTCAATAAATCAGTTTATGAATACAATGCATCTTGATCTATGTCACCTCTCATCATTCTACCTTATCCTTCCCAACCCAACTCTTCCCCTCAATTTTCTTAATTTCATAGGCTATACAATGAATATTAGGACTGCAAGACTGCTTCTTTATGGGCTCCTGTGAATGTTGGGACTGAGGTGATTGATTTTCTTTCTTTTATTCTAATAATGACTAGTTTGAATGTGGAGTAGTGTATGTTCCTGCAGAAGCCACACACATAGGAGAGTATCCTAGAAAATGAATGTGGAGTAGTGTATGTTCCTGCAGAAGCCACACACATAGGAGAGTATCCTAGAAAAAGCAACTGCAGAGAATGGAGAGAGAAACTTTGAATAATGGTTCAGAGATGCCTGTACAAGTCAAGAGGGATATAGGGTAAAACACATTCACTTTCCCATTTACAGCTGAAATAAATGTACAAATTAAAACAATGTGATCCAAAGCTTTCATCTTAGTTTGAACCAGGCAATTAAAAGTATGTTGATCTGGTCAAGTTATTTTCCAAAATACTACCTTCCCCAGCATTATTAAATGCAAGGAAAACCGATAATTTCAAAAGGTAACTAACACTTTAAAAACAAAAGCATACGAGTAATGTATTTATGGCTATATTTATTGCTCATTGATATATTTAGTACTCATTGGTGTCTATATCTCCCAGTGGAATAAAATGCATGAATTTCATTAATATACAGTATTGCTTTAGTAATGTTCTAGCTAATAAAGATATTAAGTGTAACCACTTTTGAAATCTGTTCTTTCTGCTTATCTTTTAGTAATGTCTCTTCAATTGACTTTCAGTATATTACTATTTCCCTCTCTAATATTTAGATTGGTGTATAGTTTTAGAATGTTACAAATATATTTATCAGAGAATTGGAGCAGAACTTTAAGATTTTGCTAGAACTCTTTGCAGTTGAAAACATATCTATAGAGTTACCACTGGTGTTAGGAAACTACTTCAAATTTTGTAAGTCTATAAACCACATACTATTCATTCATTATAGAACAAGAAACAATAAAATTAAAACATCTCAATCAATGTTCAAGTGGATTTCCATCTTTGAAAGTTTCATTTTACAAAATACATTTCATAGTTCTTCGAATAGGTTTTTCCATTTTATGGTAAAAGCTCCTTTAAAATATTTGTATTCATTATTTAAAATGATCGCTGAATAGAAGTAGGAAAATAAGGAAAGCATAAAGGAAAAAAAAGAAAACAACCCTCAACAATATGGCTCCACCACTCTAAGACATCTGCTGTTCTCAAACTATTTTTTTCAGCTTGTTTGTTATTAGGCAATTTGGAAGACATCACAAACAAACTCAGCTTGGCATGTATAAACTACCTTGTGAACAATGACAGAATCATACCACCTAGTTAGTTCTTTTCAATTTGCAGATGGGTAAAGAAACAGCCCCAAGAAAATAATGCTGCTCTTGAAAGTATTCCTCCCTATGTTACTTCATCCATTGCTTCGATTGCTACAAGGCTTTACTTAAGCTGTTGACAATGATTCTTCTTTTAAGAAAGACCCCACAGGGAGAAAATAGCAAAAAAAATTACATAGGCTATTTAGAGAGTGAAAATAAAGGAAACAAAAAATCCACCATCAGAATTTGAACTTCTGGTTTTGTCAGTGATTGACAGAGAACACCTAGTGTACAATGCAATTTTTCCCCCAAACTTTAACATCTATTAAACATACAATGGCCAAGTGGCCTACATACATTTCATATATATTTAATGAGCTGCCTTCTATGTGACATTTCTGACTGAGAGCTAGAGGTATAGATAAAGTTGGTGACCTAGAGAGATGAGGCCTTAAGATCTGAGTTATAGCAAATATTTATTTAAATGAAAATTGGTACAGCTAAGGCTTCCCTGGCTTCAAGTTTCTGATTGATGATATCATAGGTCAGTTACATGGACAGAAACATGGAGATAATAGTAGGAGTTAACCAAAACAATCTTCCTTTAATGAAAAATCCCACTGAGTATGTGCATACTCATACAGAATATGATCAAATGATGGACAAAAGATATAAGAAATATTAAAAATGAAAATGAATAAATGTTGCTGAAACCAAAGAATTTAATTTGATAGAATCATTTTTCAGGGAGAATCATGTAGATATTGTTTGGTGTTTTGGAGGGACTGGCATGAAAAATGGGAGCACTGAAAATCGGCCAACCAGTAGGGAGATGGGAAGTAGTGGGTTATTTCCAGTTTCTGAGTGTAAGTTGTAGGGCAGTATTTGATGACAGGACTTGAGATTTTCTTTTAAAAAGACAATAATTTTAACCATGGGGGGTTTGCTTATTTAAAAACTGGGTTTTTTAGGCTGGGAAGGTGGCTCAGTGGTAGAATGCTTGCCTTGCATGCAGGAGGCCCTGGGTTCGATTCCTCAGCACCACATAAGCAGGAAAGGCCAGAAGTGGCGCTATGGCTCAAGTGATAGAGCACTAGCCTAGAGCTGAGGAACTGAGGGACAGTGCCCTGGCCCAGAGTTCAGGCCCCATGATTGACCAAAACCTCCCCCACAACCCAAAAAAAAAAAAAAACAATAAAAACCCCAAACCAAAAAATACATCTGGGTTTTATTTTCAGCTGTGCTCTTAATTTGAACAATTGTTTAACCTTTCTGTCTATTTCAGTTTATCCATCTTCAAAATGGAAAAAAATGGCCTTTGTCTATACCCAACAAAAACCCAGGTTTCATACAGGAGTTTATTAATAATGTATATTTCATGGCCCATTTCAATCCCTGATTCAATAGGAGCTTTGCAATCTAGATTTTTACAAAGAAATCTCAAGTGATTGTGGTCAGAATCTCAATTTGGAGCCATACTGTCATGCACAATGATAGCTTGTTAACACTTCATGAAGAAGGGTTAAATTCTTGAAAACTAAGGTTTTCCAGAAGATAAAATGCATTTTCCATTTAAATTCAAATTTAAATTCAAATAACTATGACCTTCATCAGAAGGTCATAGTTATCTTGGGACTTACATGAAATGTTTTAGTGATCACTTTCAGCTGCCAAACTTTCCTTCAGTAATGAATATTTAAGCTAAGTGTGGACATTTATTAAAATATAGGTCTCAAGTTGTCCAAATGATGTCAGAATGTATGAAATAAGATTGGCTCAAAATGTTAGTTGAAACTTTGCTAAGACACTATAAATATTTAGAATTTTTAGTAGGTAAGGGTAAAGGCAGGTTTTAGCTCACATAAGATATTCTTTTTCCATTCATTTTGAAGATCTTCCTGTATTATTTATTTTCTTCTTTCCACTTCTGTACTTACAACTGTTTCCTTATAGCTTTAACTACAGCTGAAAAGTATTGTCTACAGGTTCTAAATATTGATTATATGTAGAATGTTATATAATTGCATAATCCACATTTTTATTCTCTGTCAAATTAATTCCTCTGAGTAGGAACACAGAAATATTGTTCTGTGATATCCAACACCTCTGAAAACAATACACGAAGGCCTTCCCTAGGGGAGAAGATAGCAAAGGCAGAGATACAAATGGGCATATTTTGGAATGTGCTATGAGTCAGAGGTTAATCCACTTTACTGGCCATAATGATGGATAGGTGTCTGCTTCTATATCTATCCTTGTTCTACTTTACCTCTCTAGAGACTACTTTGTACATGTGCTTTTTTTTTTTTTTGGTTGGTAGTGGGGTTTGAACTGCGGGCCTGGGTGCTGTTCCTGAGCAGTTCATCTCAAGGCGAGAGCTCTACCACTTGAGCCACAGCACCACATCTGGTTTTCTGGTGGTTAATTGTAGATAAGTGTCTCACAGACTTTCCTGCCCCGGCTGGCTTTGAACTGTGACCCACAGATCTCAGCCTCCTGAGTATCTGGGATTACAGGCATGAGTCACTGATGCCCGGCTGTACATGCGCTTTTATGCTAGTATGGGAACCTGTCTTTCAACTTGCATATTTTTAATTAATAGACTATTTTTACAGACACATTCTGTTTACAATTAAATTGGACAGAAAGTGCAAATAGTTCCAATGCATCCTATCTCACCCCTTCTCAATTTCTCCCTGTAACTTCTGGCATTGATGTATTTCATATATTGCAATAAGTGAACTAATATTGGTATCGTGTTATTAAACCAAATTCACAGTTCACTTAAGGAAATATTTTTTATTAATTTACTTTATTGTTATTATAGAGGTGATATACAGAGGAAAGTCAATTACATAACTCAGGTAATGAGTACATTTCCTTTCGTACAGTGTCTTGTGTTCCCTCACTCTCTCCCAGTCCCCCCATCTCTACCCTCGAGTTGTATAGTTCACTTTCATCAGTGTCTAGTGAGAAGCACTTTTCATCCTTTTTCCCTGGAGTTCTGTACTTTCCCCTCAACCCTTCTGAAGATGTACACTTGAATATATCATGCATAATGTAAAGACGACAGAATCATCAAAAAATAAAAACTAAAAAAGGAAAAACATTAAAAAGGAGATGTCTTATTTCCATATCTTGGAGTTCATTTCAGTATGTATATTATTTTATATAAATTTGAAGAAGTACCTAGGTATTGCACCTTTGTGTTTCTCTCCTACTTTTGTGTTTCTCTCCTAAGGTATCCTATTTTAGTCTCACTGTATCTAGAGTTCTATATAATTTATCATATCCCAATGTATTTTAGATCTAATTTCTGCATCTCAAAGTAATCATGTACTTTGTCTCTCTGAGGTTGGCTTACCTTGCTTAACATGATTTGATCTAGTTCCATCAATTTCCTTGCAAATGACATTATTTTATTCTTTCTAATGGCTGTGTAAAATTTGTATAGGTACCGTATTTTGGATATCCACTAATCTATTGTGGAGCATCTGGGCTGTTCCCATATCGTGGATATTATGAATAGCGAGGCTATGAACATGGAAGTGTGTTGTCTTAATAGGAAATACTTTTGGGTTGCACAGCTGTATAGGATTTTCCAAATGAATAATGATGTGTGTCCATGATTATAAAATCATATGCTATGATTTCAATGTTGTAAGATTTCCTGTACTTTACTAATTCATCCCTCTTTTTCCATTTTTAGTTTACTGAGATTTTTCCCCCCATGAACACATGTTGGATTTTGTCTAATGGTTTTACTGCATTTATTGATATGTTTATGTGTGATTTTGTGTTTTGCCTGCTGATTTAATGGGTTATATTGATTATCAAAAGTTGAACTAGTCTCATATATTTGGAATAAATTCCACTTGGTAATAATATGAAACTGTTTTATTTTATTGTTAATTTGGGTTGCTAACATTTTCTTGAGGAATCTTGCTTCTATGTTTATGAGAGATATTTGTTTTCCATTCTGATCAATATGATTTGGTTTTAGGGAAATATAGCCTTATAGATTGATTGGGGAGGTATTTACTACATTTGGAAGTTTTAGGAATGGATTGTAGAGAAATGGAATCATTCTTCCTTTCATGTTTTGTAAATTTTACTAATGCATACAAGTGTGAATTGCTACATTGTGTGTGGAAAACTACTGATTTTTGATTCTCTCTATACATACAGGCCTTTTTAGATGACCTGTTTCTCCATTTGTGGGTTTTGGCACATTATGTCTTTCAATGAATTGCTTTATTTTACCTAAGTTATCAAATTTGTAGGTATATAGTCATTCAAAATATTCTCATCCTTTTAATTTCAATGGGAACAGTAATAGTGGCCTCTTTTTAATTTCTGGTATTATTAAATTATATCTGCTCTCTTTTTTCATGACTGGCTTGCTTAAAAGTTTATTAATTTTATTGTTCTTTTCAAAGTACTAGCTTCTGATGTCACTGATTTTCTTCATTATTTTTCTTGTACTAATTTTAATGATTTCTGTGTTGATTTTTTTAATTTAATTTAATTTTATTTGTGAACATACTGTACAGAGGAGTTACAATTACATGGGCAGGATAATGCGTACATTTCTTACCAAGCATTGCAGCCTCCTCCTTTGTTTACCCTTCACATCCCTTCCCAGCCACCCCCCTCCCCCCCAATCCCAATCCTTCTCCTTTGCCCCCCTTCCCCCCCCCCCCGCACCGACGTTGTAAAGCTTGTTTTGGACATGACAACTTGTACTTCTCACTGTTGCAACAGGTCCACCTGTATCCTTAAACAACTGGTTTTTCCCCATCTCCTCCACAAGTTATACTGACATCAAATATAGTGAAAGCAGGGGTTATAGTGTGGGGGAGGGACATACAAAGCAACAAAGAGATAATCTTATAAATGCATTAGAAACACATGCATGAAAGAAAAAAACATTAAAACACACATCTAAGGGTTCATTTTCCTGACATCACATTATCTGACCTTTTCCGCTTGACTCATACATATACTAGATATTACAAATAAGGGAAACCATGGGACCTATGTTTCTTTGGGCCTGGCTTACTTCACTTAATATAATTTTTTCCAAGTTTTTCCATTTCCTAACAAATGGGGCAATGTCATTCTTTCTGATGGAGGCATAGAATTCCATTGTGTCAAAAAATTAAACCCCCAACAACAAATCCTCAAAGAAACAACTGCCCAATAAATAAGTGGGTGAAAGACTTAAAGAGAAACTTCTCTGAAGAAGAAAGAAGGATGGCCAATAGACACATGAAGAAATGTTCAACATCCCTAGCCATAAAAGAAATGCAAATCAAAACAACATTGAGATATCACCTCACTCCAGTTAGAACGGCAAAAATCAAGAACTCTAACAACAACAGATGCTGGAGGGGATGTGGACAGAAAGGAACCTTACTTCATTGTTGTTGGGAATGTAAACTTGTTCAACCACTTTGGAAAGCAGTATGGAGGTTCCTCAAAAGACTTCACATAGAACTCCCCTATGACCCAGCAATCCCACTTTTGGGCATTTACCCAAATGTTTACAAACAAGACCACACTAAAGCTACCAGCACAACCATGTTTATTGCAGCATTATTTACCATAGCTAACATATGGAACCAACCCAGATGCCCCTCAGTAGATGAATGGATCAAGAAAATGTGGTATATATACACAATGGAATTCTGTGTTGATTTTTACTATTTCTTTGCTTGTGCTTATTTTGGATTTGATTTGCTCATCTTTTATCTAGTTTCCTAAGATGAAATCTTAGATATTGATTCTAGAGCATTCTTTTCTATCAGATGCATTCAATGCTATAAATTACCATGTAAGCACTTTTTTCTCCTGCATCCTTCTAGTTTTGGTAGGTTTTATTTTTATTTAATTAAAATACTTCATAATTCTTTTGATGTTTATTCTTTTAAATTTGTTATGATTTGTTTTGTGGACTGCTCTGTTCTGGTGAATGAGTTTAAGGTTAATGTGTATTCTGCTCTTATGGGTTTGATTATTTTAGAAATGTCAATTAGATACTGTTGGTTGATTGAGTTCACCTATATCCTTGTTCATTTTTGCCTATAGGAATTCTTTACTAGTGATAGAGGGGTGTTCAGGCTTTCTAATTAGAATAGTGGATTTATATTTTTTTCATTCTGTCAATTTTTGCCATGTGCGTTTGGTATATATTTATATATAAATGAAAATTGACACTTATAATTGTATAATATATTCATTTGGTAAAATTATTTCTTATGAAGACTGTTTTACCTAAAATTAATAAAGCAACTCCAGGTTTCTTTTCATGAGTGTTTTCATGTTCTAACTTTCTCTATCCTTCTACCTTACATCTGTACTTTTATATTTAAAGTGAGTTTCTTACAGAAAATGTGTAGCTGGGTTTTATTTTGCTATATGCTTTTATAATCCATCTTTTCTATTTCCATACAATATTTACAATATCTATAACTTTATAACATTTACAACTTACAATATTTACAATTTATAACATATAATAGTTGCATTATCTAACTCTTTCTATTTCTTGCCCCTTTTCTTTGTTCCACTTTTGTCTTATTGTATTTTTTATTTCATGGGTTTTAATTTTCTCTAAATTATATTCTTTCCTATATTAGCATGTCAATTTTACCTTGAAATATAGTGGTAGCTTTAGTGTATACAACATACATTTATAACTAAGGTTTAAATAATATTTTTGGTGTTTTTCCATTGTCAATATTGTGGTGCTCCTGAAGTTAAAGTCAAGGGATTGTGGGGAACTCAATGATTATGATACTACACAGCACACTATTGATTTAACTTCAAGCTTGCTAGCTTACTGCTGTTGAGATTTAGGCTGCCAGCCATCTACTTTTTTTTTTTTAAGTTTAGCAAAGTTTTATTTAGGAAAGTAGATCAAAGCAAGGAGAAATAGATAAGGAGCACCATCCCCAATCTTTAACACATTAGAGGTAGGAGTAAGTGGCTCAATGCATCTGTTTTAGAAGACTATGCTTTTACTTTCAGGCCATGCTGAAAATCTTGGAAAATGCTTGGAAAATCTACGTACCTCCAAGAAATTGACACCATCCTTTTCTCTAGTAATGGAGACAAAGGGAGAAACTTTTACTTCTTTTTGTATTAATCAAGTTTTAATGGAAGCTTAAAAGTTGTTGTTTCCATTTGAAACTACAATGGTCTGATAGTGGCACAAAGGGGAAACTCATTTTCAAGTTTAATCTTCTCTACCTCAATGTGTACATCAATTTTACTATATATAGTATATGTCAAAAGTCCATTTTTGCTATGTGTATGAATTGAATATCCACCAAAATCTAAATGCTTTTGCTTGATGGAATCTAAAGATAAAATGTTTACAATGAGTCTAGTAACTATTTACTTTCATACTCTGTTGGATCTCTTTACAGTCTAGTAATATTGCATTAATTCCAGAGCTTTATAGTAAAAGTTGTTTATTAAAATGTAGTTTAAGGGGGCTGGGAAGTTTGCTCAGTGGTAGAGCGCTTGCCTTGCATGCCTGGGGCCCTGGGTTTGATTCCTCAGCACCACATAAGCAAAAAGAAAAAAAGCCAGAAGTGGTGCTGTGGCTCAAGTGGTAGAGCGCTAGCCTTGAGCTGAAGAGCTGAAGGACAGCACCCAGGCCCAGAGTTCAGGCCCCATGACTGGACCCAAAAAAAATGTAGTTTAAGGTTTTAAAGTTGTTTCAATTACATCTCTTTTTTAACTTCATGTCAGGACTTAGTAATAGTCCTAACATTTGGGTTGACTCTGGTAAGTGTGGAGTGTATCTGATTCTGACCTTTTTCCTCTCTTTAAAGCTTTCCCCTTTATGTGGTTGGTCTTACTTCTGTGACTAATACTGAGAGGCTGGGTTAGGCAGTACCCAAACAATGATTTGTTCAGTAGAAGCCTCTTAACTATATGGTTCCCTAACAGGAACAGATTTCAAAGTAGCAAAACATCCTATTGTCTCTTGCTACTAAGATACCCTCATCAACATCAAGCCCCCTTTAGAGGGCTATTGGCAAGATTGCTCTAACCATGTAGTCTTGTCAGTGACTACTGGAAGCTTACACATTTTATTTAAATGAACTAACTTTTGGGGAAAGGTAAAGGTTGAAATAGAAGGTTTGAAAGAATAGTGTAAATTAACTAAGGAGTTGAAATTTTTCAACTTTTAGCATGTCCAGATAACACTCTGCACAAGATGAGTAGTGATGAAAAATACTAGGAGCAGCTTGACTGCTAAATCTCGGTGACTATGTATTTTTATTCTTTTTCATTGAATGAACAGACATTAGAATACCGAGTTCTATGAAGTAACCTTTGCAGTTTATTTTTCTTTCTTTCTTTTTTTTGTCGGTGATGGTGCTTGAACTCTGGGACTGATCGCTGTGCCTGAGAGCTCCAGCTCAAAGTGAGTGCTCTACCACTTGAGCCACAGCACCCCTTCCACTTTTCTGTGGTTAATTGGAGATAAGGGACTCATGGACTTTCCTTCCCAGGCTGGCTTTGAACAACAATCCTCAGATCTCAGCCTCCTGAGTAGCTATGATTATAGGCATGAGCCACTGGTGCCCAGAAGTTTATTTTTCTTAATCAGCTATTCACTAAGTATCTCTAGTCACCATGAAAAATATAAAGATTTATAACATATTTTTACCCTATAGGAGTTAAATTCTTTCTTTTGACTTATGTATTTTCTTTTTCCAAGACAGCAAAATGAATGATAGCATACTAGTCAGGGTTCTTCAGAGAACCAAAACTCTCAGGATAGATAGATATATGAATTTGATTACAAATTTATAAAGGCCAAGAAGTTCTCTGCTAACTACAGTATGAGAAAAGCTGGTGGAGTAATTCAGCCTAAGTCTAAGTCTAAAAGCCCCAGAACCTGAAGCTTTGATGTCTGTCTGCAGGAGATGGATATCCTAACTCTGGAAAGATAGTGCTAATGTACAGTGTCTCGTGCATTTTGTTCCATGGTAACCCTGAATGGGTTGTATGGTGACTGCCCACAATGATGATGGTGGACCTTCTTTACTCAATTGACTAATTCAATGGTGATCTCTTCTAGAGACACCCTCATGGATACCTCCAGAAATAGCACCTTACCACTTTGTTGAGTATTTGTTAATCAATTCATGTGGATATTACATATACTTAACCATCTCTCACACCAATGAGAGCCCAGTTCTGATAGATTTATTATCTATCCCTTGCTGTTACTATTCTACCCATCCTTTCTATGAAGACAGTGAAGGGATAACTTCTGGCATATTGATATGAGTTGTAAATATTGGAACAGACTTCCAAAAGGGTGTTACTTCAGCAAACAAAAGGCTTTTTGAGGATCTCAGTGTTAAAAATATGCACATAGAAGCCCTGGCTTCTCTTTAGTGCCTTCAAAAATAAAGAAGAAACATTTTGCATTTCTAATTCGCATATCCATTCTCTGTAATTTTCATGAATTTCTAGTGACCACTTTCATCAAATGTGTATGAATTCCTTATATAGATTTTCGAAATGAACTGCCAATCTAACTGCTGTTCCCATTTCCAAAACGAAGATAAGTGAAGTATAACAAAGTAGATGAAGCAAAGGCCTATTTATTGCATGGATTTCAATTTTAGCAAGATCTCTTATTTCAGATTTTCTAGCTTAATTGATCCAACCTTTCCTGTTGATTACCAGAAACAATTCACATTTGAAAATAAGGCAGAGAGACCTGCTGGTTTCTCAGCAGATGGTAACCATATTCTATTAACAATATACATGCTGCCTGTAGATGTCACCATACCCTTATAATTCCTTTCAGTTACTCAGCCACCACCCCTCCCACCACTACCCTAAGAGTTACAGGGATAAATACAGGAAAGAAGATTGAATTCTGTGTTCTAAGCAGAAAATTGGGAAGCAGCATTTCTTATATTATATAAAATTGCAAACCAGGCAGTAATATGTGGAGATATAGGGAAGTTTTTAAAGATAGTTAACTGTATTTACCATCTTCATTTTATTAGTCAATCAGTTAACCTTTTAGGTTAGAATATCTAATCAGGAATGTGTTTCTATTGCCTCTCTTCTGTACTTTATTTACAATGATTTTTAAGCATGTAGAATTCATACAGCCAAAATCATATTTCAAAAACTCTTTTTACATTAGATATTAATAAACTTAAAACAAAAAAATACTTGTTTTTAGAAAAAGAGTATAAGCAAGGCATCAGTGGCTTAAACCTGTGATCTTATCTGTTCAGGAGACTGAGATCTGAGGAGCCCAGTTCAAAGCCAGCCTGGGTAGGAAAGTCAGTGAGACACTTTTCTCCAATTAACCAGTAAAATGCTGGATGTGGAGCTGTGGAGTGCTAGCTTTGATTTTAAAAGCTCAGGGACAGTTCCCAGGCCCCCAGTTCAAGCCCCAGGATTGACACAGAAAAGAGAGAGAATATGAAATTGATACTTTCAGGGATTAATTAATGACAAACGAAATGTAAACATATATGTCGGGTTTTAAGAATAGGGTTTTTCTTTGGCATCATTTTTGCCTGAGAACTCTAGCTGCCTAAACCTCGAAAACTAGGCACGAGTGATTTGTTGTCTTCTCTTCCACTCAACTATGACATAGTTTATATACAGGATAGGGTATTACATTTAAAAAATTTATAATAATATCGTACAAACTTCATGCTTTCCAATAGGTCAGTTAAAATATGTGAAGTAGTGTGTGGATTTTGAAAGAACAAGACCTTAGTTGGCATGGATACTAAGATTCTGAAAGTTTTCCATCTTATATTGGGCTACAAAACTCTGGGGTTAATATTTTATTAGGTAGCTATGCTCTTTTAATTAATTTGGTCCTGGTATCAGTTTATTGTAGTTTTCAGCATGCCAAAGTGTTTTAGGAGGAGGAATAGATTACTCAGAAGTGACTTAAGATGTCTTACAAGGTCTAGAAACTCATCCTTACCTTACTGTGGAAAGCAGACATTAACCATTTTAAGAAATACAGAGATAAAGCAATAAATGATCTAAGACTTGCAAAAGCAAAGACATTGGAGCAAAGGAGATCTGGTTAATTAAAATAAGCTTTGAGGTAGAGGAGTGCATATCCATGTTATCCTCTGGTTGATGCTGATTGCCAGAGGTCAAGACTCAAAAATATTCTACTCAATTAACTTGGATACAGAGTAATATTCTCTACCCATAGGCCTAGAAGTGAGGAAAAAGAAAATAAGACATGAAGTTGGAAGGCTCCTGTATGAAAAAGTAAAAGGATAAGAATAAAGATGTGAAGCATGAAAAGGCTGAATTAAGCAACACAGGTGGACATAGACATGGGCAAAATGCTATAGAAATAAGGCACAACTGATTATAATTGAAGCCAGGGGTAGTCACTGTCAATATTACAAATATATCTTGTATTGCAGGTATGCATAGACATGCTTCACATTCCTTATTGTAATTATTTTGATATTGAAATCATAGTTTCATTTATCTTGATTTCTCATCTTCCATGGTACCTAGAAAATCATCTGGCACCTAGTGGATTCTCAAACAACAAAAATGAAGTCTTAGTTGAATAAATAATGAAAACAGAAGATATATTGTGGAAGAAGCAAATTAATACCATCAATGAAAAATTAGTATGTAAGAAGTCGTCTGGGTGGCTTGATTTGGAGATTATGGAAAAGGTGGTGGTATTGTTAGGTGCTCAAAGTTTAGGAATGGGGATTCAGGTTTCAAGCAAAAGAACCATTTCTTTTTAGGATATTTGAAGACAGACCTTGTTTGGTGGAGGGGTGTTTAATAAACTAGACTTAAATTGACTGGTTGGAAATACAAGATGGAAGGAAAGTGAATTATGCTACTTTGGCATTCTTCCACATAGAGGCCCATCTCTTCAGAATGGGTGTAGAATGTATTATGTGTATGAGGCAGTTCAAGAATTATTTTGGAGTATCTGAAGTTAAATGGTAAAAGAAGAGAGAGAAACTTGAATAAACAGAAGAGAGAATACTCTTGTGTTGGCCAAGAAAGAAAAGTTGTCAAAAAAAAAAAAGGGTGACGTTTCAAGAACGAATAATATACATTAAGGAACTTAAATAAATTGAAAACATACAATAAATCCTGTACCAAGTTTTTTCAAGAGGTATTTAAGGGGTCGGCCTTCCTATAATGATATAGTACATTGGTAAGTTAGATTTTTGACAGTTGTATAAGGGGTGGATAGCATAAGAGGTAAAGAAATAGAAGTCACATGCGTAGCGAGTGTAAAGGAAAGGTGATTTCTTAGCAGATTGATTATGAATAATTGTTTCTTACTCTATGTTCCCTGCCTTCTTCATGGATGACCACTTCCTGGTATTTAGAGAGAAGTTTAATAGAAGAACTGAATAGTTGAGGGGGATAAAGAACATACCATACACAAAACAATGATCCATGATTTTTATATTAAACTGAAGGAAATATTTATTCAGCTAGAAAGCCTTCTATTATTGGGGGAAGATTATTACGGACTATAAAAGCTCTACTTCTCTCAGAAGAATATTCATATCTAAACTTCTTTTTGTGTGTGTTTACTGGTCCTGGGACTTGAACTCAGGGCCTGGGTACTATCTTTGAGTTTCTTCTGCTCAAGGATAATGTTCTACCACATGAGTCACAGCTACATTTCTGCTTTTTTAAAAAAGTAGTTTATTAGAGATGAGTCTTATGCACATTTTTGCCCAGATTGACTTTGAATGGAGATTCTCAGTTCTTAGCTTCCTAGTAGCTAAGATTATAGGTGTGAATCACTCATGCCGAACCATACAAAAACTTCTTTTTTTGGGGGGGGTCCGGTCTTGAAGCCTGAACTCTGGCCCTGGGCACTGTCCCTCAGCTCTTCAGCTCAAGGCTAGCACTCTACCACTTGAGCCACAGCGCCACTTCTGGCTTTTTTCTTTTTTGCTTATGTGGTGCTGAGGAATTGAACCCAGGGCCTCAGGCATGCAAAGCAAGCGCTCTACCACTGAGCCACCTTCCCAGCCCCTAACTTCTTAGACTAGTTTTTATTCTCTACAGAGCCAGGCCCCAAATGTAAATGATTTATTTGGCATCTTTCAGTCAAATATGTTACAGTCTATGTGTCAACTTAAAAATGAAGACTATTTGCACTGAATTCATTCTTCTCTATTTGTATGATTAAATTTCCCTCCACAAAAAGCACCAGGCCATTTTACAGATTCTCAGGTGTACATTTCCACCCATGCTCCTTAGATATTTAGAAGACAAGTTCTACTTGCATTTTTAAATCCCCATGTGAATTCCACTAGCTGTTACTAAATAACTCTGGAGTCCCTCAGCACAAGTTTTGGCTCTTTCCTTATTTTTCCAATAGCTTTGAACTCTATTATATAGGGGATGCCCTAGAAGCTTGTTACACACTCACAGCAGGCCCCTTTTACCAAGGGAATGATCAAATTTAACTTCTTAGGAAAGTTTCACCATTATTTGTTTGGAACATTTTGATGTTCTTCTGAAAAACAAGAATTGAAAGAAGTCAAAGACGCTTCTACAGAAAGCAAGGTTTAGTAGCAGGAAAGGGCAGTAGGGTCAAATGATAGTGCTCAAGATAACAGAGAAAGAGAAGAGGGGAAATGACTGAATAGAGAAAGGAGAATGAAGAGAGAATAAACTAGCTGATTTTTCTTCTTCCTTTGATTTTGTACCATATGGATCTACCAGGAGCAGCTTCCTGGGACAAAATACTGAGCCATAGTTATTTCTTACGAATGAACACAAGGCAGGTCATTTTTTTTAAAGTTGAGAGTATTGAGCCCCCAAACTTTTGGAACTCACATTCTGATTACTTTTCAGGAAAAAGAAAAAAATAGTATTTGATTTTCTTAGCCTAAGTTTTCCCTTTAGAGTCATTAAGTAAAAATTTCAGGAAAGCATCTGTCTTCCAAATTAACACATTTCTAGATCCATGCAAAGAGGCATTTGGGGCAAATAGACTTTATTGAAGTTAGTCGGATAGGATGATTGTAGAGTTAACCCCTATGTTGGGAATACTTAAGTTACAAGAGCTAATTTCTAACATGAGGCTGAAAACTTTAGGCTATATTTCAAAAAGGTAAAATATTTGAATACTTGAAAATCAACAATAGAGCACTCTTATTCCCAAATAATCTTTAGAGCATTCATCAGAGTCACATAAAAATGATTCAAAAGTCCTAAAGCCAGAAGTCAAGTTGCATTAAGCTAGCAGAAGAAGTATACCCTTGCCTGGCACTGCTACGTGATTTTAAAACTCACCATAATTGCTTGCAAAAGGCTGAGACAGCAGTTATCTAATGACACTGCAGGGACAGCAAATAATGACTTTTTAGTGGCAAACATTGCCAGAATTGGATCCAACAAGTGTTTAAAGGCCCATTTACTTGATACAGAAAATATTCTATTCTTTCAGTACATCTGATAAGTTTAGTTGTTCTCTGTCCATAAAGAGCCTTAGCATAGTAGGCCAACTGAGACAAATCTTCAAAATCTGGTGTTTAGGATAAGACAGCAAATTTAAGGCCAGCCCATGATATTAGATGATCCTCTATACTTCACTTAGAATTTCAGAATTTTAAGTGAACAATGTATAGCAGCCTTAAAATAAATTTCTATATAAAGACTTCACAAAAATCCATCCTGTTCTATCTTTGACTTAGTTCATTTATTGATTTAACTATTCAATTAACAAATATTTATTGAAGACCAATTATATGCCAACATTGAACTAGATGCTTTGGCTACAAAGCTGATCAGACAAAATTCTGTATTCAAAGAGTTCAATGTTTAGTCAGAAATATAGAGAGGTAAGAAAATCCAGGATTGTGTGATAGTCACAAGAATGAAGTATCTAGTTGGGCTGAACTGAACCAGGATCAGTGATTAGTTTATTAAGTGAACAGAATATGTCAAATTCAAGAAAAAGGTAGTTGTTAGCGTTCAGTGCTCTTACCTCTTTCCTTTGTATATTACTTTTATGTAGTACTTTTATCATTATATTATAATTCTTCTTTTACCTCTCTATCTTTCCTATTACATTTTGATGTTTAAGGATAGATCTAGTTACTTATCATGTTTTAGTAGGAATGCAGTGAATATTATATAATAAATTATCAATGTCCTCATAAAGAAATGATTAATGTATGAGAAGATAAATATGCTTGAACGGATTTAAACATTATGCAATTTATACATATATTGAAACATTACACAGTACCCTATATACAATTTGAAAAACATTTTATTAATATAGGGGCTTCATTGTGAGATTTCCAATGCATGCATACAATGTACACTAATCAAATTCACCTACTCTATCATTCTCTATATTCCCTTCCTACTTTTTATAATTTCAACAGTTTTTTATTGTTCTGTTCTTATACACATGTATAAAGTCCATGGACCGTGTTTAGCTTCTCTTGTCCTTTCACTTCACCCTCCTCCCACATAACATGGCTTAGATTCCTGTAAATATGTATAATTATTATATTTTATGTATTAGCTTAAAATAAAATAGTATTTTTGCTAAATGTGAATGGCCAACAATGTAGAAAGGAAAAAATATTATGATCTATGTTACATATCATCTATCACTATATCTAAGTTCATGAATTTACCCATGAAAACCTATTTCTGACTGTGGAGTCTAGAGTCAAGTAAAAGTTTCACATGCAATATCTCATTAGTATTTTTAATTACACAATACATTTCCATTACTGAATAGCTCCTTTCCTTCCTATATACTGTCAGAAAAAAATCTCTTGAGAAAGATGATAGAGTGGGAAAATGTCACTCAATCTTGCATAATATATACAATTAAAAATCATGGATACAATATGCACATAAATAATAATGACAACTTTTAGCACAAGTTTTCCAGTTCCGGAATGTTTTCTAAACAAGAAGTATAGTCAACTTATAAAGCAGATTCCAACTGTGAACAGAAGGCATGGGTGACAGATTTTGGTATCCTGAGATATTGATGATGCCATTCCATGTGGAATGGCAGGAACATTAGAGGAGACCGAGCTTTTAAATTTTTAATTACAAAGGACAAAAGCAATTTCTTCTTTAGCAGAACTACTAGAGTAGGAGGAGGTTATAATTTAGACAGAAATCTTGGGAAGCTGCTTAAAAAAGGGACCAGGTAAGTGGCCATTTCGGTGTTTGGGGTCAGCAGGATCAGAAGGAAGCCAGACTAATGACCCTGTGGTCACCACAAAGTCAGCCATAGTTGATGGAAAGATGCTAGAGTATCTCAGTAATCGTGGCAAAATGTTTTTATCAAGAATTATGACATTCCAGCAATGATTCTACTCCATGGCATGTGTGAACACAGCAGCAGAAATTAGCCTTCAGACTATCTGCAAGGCATGTCAACATTGTTTTAGGCTGAGGCTAGAACTCTGAGGTATAATTAATGCTCCCAAACTGCCCATGGAATCAGACTGAGAGGGAGACTTAACCTTAAAATATTTATTTGGCCTTGTCTGTCCTCTCCCCATCCCTTTCTGGTTTCTACTCTAAGTTAGAAAGCTATTTACTCTAGCAAGGGGCTTTTAAGTCCTATTCTCCTTGACACTGAGCCAGAAACAAGAAGTACTAGGGTTGTGTAGGGGAGGTTGGAATAAAATCATTAAAATAGCGAGGGGTCTTTAAAAAGGGGCTGAATCAGATCCCCTCTTTTACTTACTGTTTTCCCCCCATGGTCCCTCTTCTGTGTGTCTTGTTTTTAATGGCTCTCACCTATGGCCTTGTCAAAGCATTGCCTGAAGAAAGATGGAATGCCTGTGAGTTTATGTCCCAGTCCATGTGCTGTCTAATGACTGACTGATGAGATGATGTGAAAGCTCAACTTCCTCATTTTACAGAATCTAAGGTATAATTAATGCTCCTGAGCTATCTCTGAGATCAGACTGAGAACAGGACTTCACCTGAAAAATCATACCTTTCTTTGGCATTGTCTGTCTTGTTCTCCCTAACTCTTTTTAGTTTTTTTCCAGGAGCAATCTTATTCAATCTTTAGAATGAACATGAGTCATGTACAATCATGATGCCCCTTAACATATGAAGAACACAAAAAAGACTAGTAAGTGACCTGAGTCACATAGTAAGTCACCAAGGAGGTTTGAGATTTGAGTGGAGGTAATTTGACTTTAAAACTCACCTTGAATTTTGATCACTCTTCTGTATTGCTTTGTTGGTAGCCAACACCAACATATAATTTGTCTTCAAACTCATTTCTTCTATAAGGTCAGGGTTGTTTTTGTCAAGTTTTCTTGCTGATCTCTTTTAAACCCACTGATGATGAAAATAGTGTTTAATTCATATATGTTTTGTACTATTATTAAGAATATTAAGAAAAGAAAAAAGGAATATAAAAATATGTCTAACCCTTTAGTAGTCTCTCATTTGGAACAGAAGTAGGGCCTTTAATTATTGTAGAGAGAGACAGAGAATCATATTTTAGGATACCATCAATCATATTTTAGGATACCATCAATGGGAATTTCAAGAGTAAAAAAAAAAATCTCCAGACTTGGAAGATGAAGATTTCAAGACTTTAATATGATCAAAGATTACACTGGAACTATTATTATTATTATTTATTATTAGCAAAAAATACCATTTCCACCCTTTTAAGTGGCTAGTTGTTTTAGCAACATCAAATAATATCTGATTTTAAAAGTGCTGAACACAGATGAGAGTATTATTTGGAATGGCCTTTATTTCATTTCTTTATAATGGAGAAGGTTAATTATTGGAACTATATTGCTATTTTGTATTTGTAGACCCAAATTTGACCATCCCCTCTACCACCCTTCATCCCTTAATTGTGATTTTTTTAAGTTGCCTGGTATCATTTTCTTTTTTTAAAATTTCTCCATATATATTGGTCTTCTGCACTGGATGGAAACTCAATAAAAATAGAGACTTGTCTGGTTTGTTACTGTGTCTCTGACTTCTTGAGAGTGACTGTTATATATTATGCACTTGATAAATATTTGTTGAATCAAATAATGAATAAAACATGACTGAGCATAAGGTTAATGTGAAACACCTGGAAAGGAATTGATATGCTTCTCTAAAATTCATTCTAAATATTTAAACTCTTGTATAGTAATTGTAGATTGAGAAGCATTACAGCATAATGAAGGCAGTAAAAACTTTAGCATTTTAAACTGGTTAAAACTCTGAGTCAAAATCTTGGATTTGTAATTTTGGTAGCTGTTCACTCTTAAGGAAATAGTTAATATTTCTGATCCTTAATGTTCTATGTGTAAAGGAGAATGTAAAAGTAAAGAATGACTACCTCACAAAATGTGTGACATGGTCAGTCCCATTAACTTTTAGCTCCTTTTCTGTTATTCGAAGACAGGGGGACTAATTTTTCAGCAAATAAGAATATTTGTTAAGAAATTTCAAATGTTGTCTGGTTTTACAAAGACTGACATTTTAACAATAGAAGCTATTATAAAAGAGACATTCCCATGATTTAATGTAAAAGTAAAATGGTGTTTTTCAATGTCTTTTCAGCATTAATCATTAAGAATATAATTATATTTTGACCATATGATTATTATAGTTGTAAAAGTATTCAGATATCAAGAAAAATGATCAAAAGTCCAAGTTTTCTTTCTTTACTCTTCCTTTCTGTTTTTTGAGACTGTCTCACTAGCATAAACGGTTGGTTGAACAGTGATTCTCATTCAGCCTGCTGCAGCCTCCTGATTACTAGAGTTCTAAGATGTGTAGCTCTATGTTCAAAATCTAGTTGTTTTAAGCTGAATATATATATATATAGATAGATAGATAGTTAGATACGCACAGATAGATTCCTTATAAATTATCTATCTACTATCTATCTATCTATCTATCTATCTATCTATCTATCTATCTATCTATCTATCTATCTATCTATCTATCTTTCCCATAAAAGCATAGTTGATTCTGCTTCCAAGAGAATGATCAGAGTAAGTTTACTTAGAATGTAGAACCATTTAGTGCAACACAGAGTTGAAACCATTCTTCTCAGGCTATTAATGATATGACTAACAGATGAGAATATGTTGTTAGCAATGTAGCCTTTGGACACAGTGGTCATAATAGTCATTGTTTGGGGAACACAATGCTGACAAAGAGTAATTCAAGATTAATTCCAACAGACATTGTGACAAACAGAAATGAAAACAAAGATGGGTTAGCAATATTTATCTTCAGTTATTTTTATGGATTCTTAAAATGAATACAAGTGAAAAGAAACTGGTGACAGTTAGTCACCGGTTATTTATCAATCAACTAGCAAGTCAATATTCTTATTTCTATATTTTTTTGGTAGAATTTGATCTCAATGCCTTGTGCTTCCTAGGCTGGTACTGAACCATGACTCTATCCCTTTTGGTTGCTGGTTATTTTAGAGATGAAGTTGAGCAAACTTTTCTGTGTGGGTTGGCTTTGAAACATAATCTTCTCGATCTCTGCATTCTAAGTGGCTATTAGAGGTATAAGCCACCAGCACATGGCTTTTTTTTTAAATGTGATTTTATTTTTTATAATTTAATTGAAATTGAAAGAAATTTTTCATCATATATGTCCAGAAAAGTTGTATCTGAATTATATTTAAATAATACGTCATACAATTAGATAACCTCTATAAAGACTCCATTTGTAAATTTGAGAAATTTATGTAAGTATATAAATGATACATTTTGATAAGTTTAAATAGTTTTACCTCATTCTAAAGAGATTATATTATATATGTGCCTTTGGAAAAAACAGGAGATTATTAATTGATTAATTTATTATATCAACAAATATTAGTATTTCTGGTATACTGGAAATATTAATTTTATTGTCCTATTCATTCATTCATTCATTCATTACACAGTTGACAAAAATCTCTGAGTCCCAGTTATGTGTTAGGTCTTGTATGAAGCATTAGGGATATATACAATGTATGCCCGCCCTCTAGGAGCACTTATTGTCTAAGGGCCGTGGTTGACTCCTAAACAACTGACAATGGGACAAGTACTTGTAAAGGCTCTGGTGGATGTGTATTGCGTAACCTTCATTAGGTTGAAACTATGCTTTCCAGAATGTCCTTCTGTACATAGGTCTAGGTTAGTGTGGGCTGTAACGGGAATACTGTGAATGGAGAAGTAAAAGTCCAGTATTGTGGTAGTACACACCTATAGTCCCAGGAGTTACAGGGCTAAAAACAGGAGAATCAGAGTTGGAGGCCAACCAGCCTACCTAGTAACACATCATCTACAAAACAAACAAAACAAACAATGGAAACAACACACACACACACACACACACACACACACACGAAAAAGGGAAAAAGAACACAGATGCATGAGAGAGAGAGGAGGAGGAGGGTGGAGAGAGAGAAAGGGAAAGAGAGAGAGAATCATGGATCTGCACTGCTCAAGAGGGCAATCTGAGCAACTAGACAGACCCAGAGGCTGGATCCCTGAAAGGAGTTGGCACCTTTTTGGTTCTGCTAAAAGAATGATGAAAGTGAGGCTCAAGGAGGCAAGGTGATCTCTCCAAAGTAACAGAATAATCGGTAAGGCTGGACCCAAATCCAATTACTGCAGAGACCCGAGATCTTTTATTACAGTCTTAGAGAAGAGATTCTTATTGAGGGAAAATGCTTGAAGTCAAAAGAAGCTAGAAAGCTCCCCCACGTGGCTGGGGGTTGAATAAACCAAACGCTGGATAAATTAGATAGGAAGAAGCTGATCTCCTGAAGGGCAGGAATGGAATTTGTGTGTCCCATCCTCAGGATGCACCGACAGACAGCCTACCATATTTTTGACCTCTTTCTTTTTCGTGTGGAAAATCGTAAGTAGAGAACTCTATAAATATTGTATTAAAGGCTGTCACACAATAGAAAACGCTGAGGTATGAGTGTGCTGTGTACGTGGCAGCATTCAGACTCAGGACACCAATTTTGGAAGGGAATGCATTTGCCAAGTACTCAAATGTAAGCTGAAAGTGGGCCTTCAGTGTGTTGGGCCTGTGAGCAAAGACTGTTCTGCTGACCATATGAACCTAAGTGCATTTGTTTTTTGCCGGTGACCTCAAGAAGAAGTAGCTTGAGGCTTCTGGCAGTGAGTCTCCCTGAGCAGTAGTAGCATGCCCACCTCAGCTCTGGGTTACATCATCCAGTATACATACTGTGGCTGTTGGGGCTACTCTGTCTGAGGCTCTTAGCCCAGGCCCCCTTTCTCCATGTTGGACTTTGGATCTTGCAAGTGCCTACTGGTTGTACAACTCCTTCTTGTCAGAGCAGTACCCCAAGCCTGAGGTGGAGCCCGAGTTGGAGATACTAACCAATCACCAGCTATGCTTTGCAAAAACAAAACCTGTAAGCCCCTCCCTGCAAAACAGCATGGGGAATAGGGAACATACACAGCTACCATATTCTTTTGTGGGGGGGATCAGTCGTGGGGGCTTTGGGCAAGGTCCCTGAGCTCTTCACCTCAAGGCAAATGCTCTACCACTTGAGCCACAACACCACTTCAAGTTTTCTAGTGGTTTATTGGAGATAAGAGTCTCCAGGACTTTTCTTCCTGGGCTGGCTTTGAACCTTGATCCTCAGATCTCAGCCTCCTGAATAGCTAGGATTACAGGCATAAACCACCAGTGCTTGGCCCATTTTCTTTCTTTCTTTCTTTCTTTCTTTCTTTTCTTTCTTTCTTTCTTTCTTTCTTTCTTTCTTTCTTTCTTTCTTTCTTTCTTTCTTTCTTTCTTTCTTTCTTTCTTTCTTTCTTTCTTTCTTTCTTTCTTTCTTTCTTTCTTTTGCTTTTTAAAGGATGATACAGAACGTGAAGCTCTGTTGGGTTCACTTACACTGCTCAGTGAGCTTGTGAAGTTGATATGGGTTGGGATTGAGCATAGCAGGGCCTGTAGTCCATTCAGCTACTCCTTCAACTTTTTCTCAGTCCAGATGGGTGTTTAACTTTATGGTAATCCACACCAGCTTTTCCTGCTGTACACAGTCATTATGCAAAGTAGAAACTTGAGGTGGTGAGAGAACCAGCTATAATTGAATATGTTCCAATTTGTTCTAGGTCAGCTTTGCAGATTCATTTTTTGCCCTTCTGTCAATATTTTCCTTTTTGATTGATTTTTCCGAAGACTTACAGCTTCAGTACCAAACACAGAAATAACCGCATAACATCAACTGTTAAACACATTCCCTGGTTCCATCCCCAGTACCCCAAGTGGAATTACATGATATTTTTGTTTGGGTAATATTTTGCATAATACCAATTACTAAGATATAAGTACTTATTAATTAGTTTTGATTTCATGAACAGAACTATTAATTATTTCTTTTGGTCAAAGAGGCCAAAATATTATAAAAAAAAATCTAATAGAACTACAAACAACATAGGAACCTTGTAGACAGAAAACTACAAAGATATGCATAGTCGAAGGCAAAGTTGGGGCACACATTTCAAATTGTAGGATTTAACATTTGGCCTAAAGGTACAATTGTATTCTATAATTGCAAAATGCTATAGTAGCATAAATATTTCTCTGCTTGCCTAGCTTTTGATAGTAACTCTAGCTGTGAGCCCCTTATGCCACATTTTCCTTGGAGCAGAAGTCATGTGGAGAAAGAACATAGAGGATTTGAACAATTCAGTGCACCGCATTTCTACATTGGTGAAATGAAGTGCATTACTGAAAAAGTCCAAGTAACTAAAAAAGCTTTTTGATTTTCCACCTGGAACAAGTAGAGCCGTTTCAGGTAGATGCTATTCTCCTGTATGAACCAGGAAGCAGTGTTACATACCCATAATCCAAATTTCTCTGGAGGCGAAGACAAGATTATTAATTCAGGACCAGCCTAGATCTTATGGCAGGACTGCTTTCTCAAAACAACAAAACTCATGAAACATTAATTCTTCTGCACGGCCATTTTCTACCATAATAATTAATGATCAGTTAGAGTCTTTTGCTTTCTTTTAAGTCTGAACATTTTGTCCATTATTACTGGGGTTGCAGATGTTTATTCTTTTCAGTAATGTTGGCTCCTAGTTTATTAGTTCATTTATTTGCATTGCTTTATTTGTCTGCGTGGAGAGAATGAGGGGAGGAAACTTGTTGATTTTATTGAAATCCGGGCATAATAAAAAGTGAATACATATTTTTTTTTACTATGTGCCAGGCATTTTTAACAATTTTCTAAACTGAGATGATATTTAGTTATTTTTTGTGTCAGTCTTGGGGCTTGACCTCAAGGCCCTGAGCCTTTTTGCTCAAGGTTAGCCCTCTACCACTTGCGCCAGAGTTCCACGTCTGGCTTTCTGGTGGTTCATTGGAGGTAAGAATTGTATGTACTTTTCTACTCAGGCTGACTTCAAACCATGATCATTACAGGCATGAGCCACTGGTGCCCAGTGGCATTTAATTTTATTGCAACACTAAGGAATAAGTATTATTATTGTCCCTACTTCATGTATTGAGGCCCAGAATGTTTGTGGAATTTCATTAAGTTGATTCATCTAATAGATAAATTTGATCCCACAGTTGACTGATGCCCAAGACTATCATCTTGACCACTGAGTAATATTGATTTGCCACAATGTAATTAGCATTTTAGGAGAGCCATATTGTTTGAATCTCAATATTCCAGAGTTGCAGACATGAAAAATTAGCCTCAAAACTACAGGAGTAGCTAATGGGCTCAAAGTTTTGCCTCTCAATTTTCTGTTCCTTTGATTTACTCAGTGGCCTTTGAAGTGCAATGAATTATGTCAATTCATACAAAAATTCCAATATTTTTACTTCATAAACAATTGAATATGGTGCAATTTTAAACAATATGATCAACTAAGATTACTGGAAAACATTAGAAATTCTCGTTAGGTTTAATTTAAAAGGAGGAATAAATTAACTCCAGTGATGTTTTAGTTTGATTATTGATAATGTGTTCTCCCCACATGTCAAGTTGTTATTTCCACTACATAGTTGATGAGATTCCTGATTGGCAACATGGACAATATAGAATTTGTTTATACATTACAGAGGTATGGAGAGTAACACCTATGTTAGTTTGCTCTCCATGCATTGTGCCTTCTATACAGTATAACTTATTTTCTGTTAATTTGTATATTATAAATATGAGTAAGCAGATAAACTATGCGCTTTAAATAATGACATGTTTGTCATACTTTGTAAAAAAAATGGAAAATAATCATGAAAATCCCTAACTCCCTTATCAGAACTGCGTCAGAAACATGGAAAGGTTGTTCACATCATCTCTCACTAAAGACACATTGAATACATCAAGTGCTACCCAGAAATACAAAATAACCAGACATACATCTAAAGTCAGTGGGAAACCAGAGATAAGCATAGCACTGAATGTCCCTTTGTTCTAGACATTGTCATATAGGCTAACTTGAACTGTTAATGAATCAGTATGAAAAAGGGAACAAAAGTATCCTCATAAAATGTGATGCTTATCTTAGGAAATATAGTACATATGCTTTTGTATTAAATGGGGACCCTCAGGGTAGGTTGTAAAGCAGTTTGTCTCATCCCAGCACCATAATAGTTGATTTTTAAAAAAAAATTGCCATTCCTACTTATAAGGTTGTAGCTCCAATATTTTATGGCTTATACTGTTTCATGGAAACTCTAGCACCGTTCCTGGCTCATGTGTTTCTGTGCTGTCAAGAATTTGAGCTCATGAGTTATTTTAAATATATTTTTGGGGAGTCCGGTCATGGGGCCTAAACTCTGGGCCTGGGCACTGTCCCTCAGCTCTTCAGCTCAAGGCTGGTGCTCTACCACTTGAGCCACAGCACCACTTCTGGCTTTTTTCATTTTGCTTATGTGGTGCTGAGGAATTGAACCCAGGGCCTCAGGCATGCAAGGCAAGTGCTCTACCACTGAGCCATCTTCCCAGCCCCTATTTTAAATAATTTTATTTATGATGTTTCTTACTGTTATTTATAATTAGTATCTCTGAGACTGATCGTGAAGTTGGGCTCAAATATCACATTTGGAAAATAACTTCCCATTTCTTAGTAACATGTTTTCCCCGCCCTTTTTCCTTTCATTTGGCACTTCAATTACACATATATTTGGCCACTTGTAAATGTAGATCCTTTGAAAAGTTTTTCTTCCTTTTGTGCTTAAGATTGAACAGAATTTTCTTTTGCTATGTCTTCAGGATCACTAACTTCTTAATTCTAAAAAGAGTGCCTACATCTACTCCTAATTTCACCAAGTTCATCTCAGAAATTTCCATCTCTATTTGTTCAATTTCTTCCTAAAAAGCAATACTCTTGCATGCATGAAGCCCTGGGTTCAATTCCTCAGTACCACATAAACAGAAGAAGCTGGAAGTGACACTGTGGCTCAAGTAGTAGAGTTCTAGCCTTGAGCAAAAGAAACTCAGGGACAGCACCCAGGCCTAGTTCAAGCCTCGGGACTGGAAAACAAAACAAAATGCCAAAAAAACAATATTTTGTCTCTCTTTAATAAAATAATGCCTTTTTACCTTCTTACATATGTGGGATATAGTTATGATAATTGTTTTGTCCTTGTCTGCTAATTTTATCATGTATTTTATCTCTCTACCTATTTATTTATTTACTTGACTGATCTATGTAATATATTCCAGGCTTACCCCAAACTGCAGTTCCTCCTGCTTCTGTCCCTTGAGTCTGTGTCATTTCTACCTATGATTATATTGAAAGCTATTTTCCTTATTATTAGCCATATTTTTGTGATTTTTTTCCATGCCTAGCATTTTTATTGGATTAAAGTTATTATGATCTTACCTTCTTAAGAAATGGATATTCTATAATTATTCTATTCAATAATCATCCTATAAATATTCTTGAGATTTCTTTCTTTCTGGAATACAGTTAAACTATTTTAAAAGAAGTTCATTTTTCCAGGGCTTGTTTTTAAGTGTTGTTAGGCAGAAACAGACCGATGTTTGGTCCAGAACTATTTCGTTTTCTAACACAAAGTTTCTAAAGTATCATAAATACACTCCCTGATGTTCTGGGAAGGCTGAAGTTTTTTCACTGTGTTCATAGGCACATAACTGTTTTAGGTCCTGTTTGAGCTAGGAGCATGGATTCACATGTCCTTTCTGATGGTTCTTTCCTGGTCTTAGGTAGTTTCTCATACATTTGGGCTCATTGGTATCCAGACAAAAACTAGAGGGGAGCACTCTTTAGAATTACTGGAATTGTAATCTTTGTAGTGCTTTCTGTTATCCTGTCCTGTAAATTTTAGCTACTTTGACCTCTCTGGATTTCTATCTGTCTCTGCAGCTGAGACAGAACACAGGCTTCCTCCCTGAATTGAAGCCTTGAAATTCTTTTCAATCAGTAAGTGTAGACCACCTTATTTATGTCCCTTCTCCTAGAAATCACATTTCTGTACTGCTGCCTTCCAGTATCTAAAAGATTATGTCTCACGTATTTTTCAGTAATTTAGTTGTTTAATGTTGCAAGTATAATTTGGCTTGATGTTTCCATATTAAAGATAAACAGAATGTTTATTACGCTTATTAGATTTTTAGAAAAACATTTTGAAAATATCAAAAATGTGCAGATATTTTAACAATGATTTAGAAAAACAATTCAATACAACTTTCTAGATAGAAAAATAACTTTAAGAATAATATGAAAGTCAGGTGCCCGTGGCTCATGCCTGTAATCCTGCTACTCAGGAGGCTGAAATCTGAGGATGTGGTTCAAAGCCAGTCCAGGCAGGAAAGTCTGTGAAACTCTTATCTCCAATAAACCACCAGAAAACCAGAAGTGGTGCTGTGACTCAAGTGGTAGAGTGCTCGCCTTGATCTGAAGAGCTGAGGGACAGTGCTCAGGCACAGAGTTCAAGCCCCACGACCAACAAAATAAAAACAAACAAACAAAAAAACAAAACAAAAAACAGAAGAATATGAATATTTTTACCAGCAGATATCACTAAAGAAAAATTAGTAAATTATAGTTCATTCAGAATAAATTACATAGATTCAGCATGCCCTAATGAATAGAGTTTTTAATTAAATACATAATGTGAAAGGGAGTTTCTGTGAAGGTTAACCTATATTTAGTCATGATGTACAAAAGAGAGAAAACAATGTGGTGAAGATATGAATATTGAAAATCTTTCAGAAGAGTGTGACATCAGTCTATAGAGTAAGGAAGGCTGATGAACTGCTCACTAAATAAATACTAAAATCTAGACACCTAGAATTAGACACATCAGAAGGAAAGCATACCCTAAGGCCCTAAGTTCAAGCTGTGGTACTCAAATCAAAAGAAGAAAGCAAAACAAAAAGGAAGGAAGGAAAAACAAAAAGAGAGGAGAAAGGCAAAGGAAGGAAGGAAGGAAGGAAGGAAGGAAGGAAGCAAGGAAGCAAGGAAAGAAGGAAGGAAGGAAGGAAGGAAGGGAGGAAGGGAGGGAGGGAGGGAGGGAGGGAGGGAGGGAGGGAGGGAGGGAGGGAGGAAGAAGAGCGATGGAGGGAGAGGAAGGAAAGTAGAAAAGAAAAAAGCAAGAAGAGGGGGGAAAGAAAGGAGAAGGAAGGAGAAAGAAAAATAAATTATATTTTTTCTGCCTTTTGGCCATTTTGAAAATATTTATTAATCTCCTTTTCTGAATTTTGTAACCAGATCATAAGAGCAGAATCAATTATTCAACCTTGGTATTATTTAACAATGACTGGATCTGTGTTTCTTTCAATGCTCACAATCACTACTAACTGCATTCTAGGAGCCCTGGTGGATATGAGTATTTAATCATCTTAATTTCTCCGGTGACCATCTTCTTAGCCTTTATTTGCCATAACTTCCTCAAGGTTTGCTTGAATAACACCAGTTCCAGCAGCCTGTTAAGATGACTGTGGGCTATTTAATTACAAATTGAAAAATCAAGCCCCTTAGCATGCAGTAAAGAGCAACAATTCCCTCAACTTTATCTCCCTGGGACACACAAATATTCTAATGTGTGAGAAGCCTCAACTTGTGTACACTGTGTACTATGACTAAAATCACAGATACCTCCAAAGACATTTATATCAAGCTCCACGAACATCTGGTTTTTCATAAATCAAAAAGCTGAGATGCTATGTTTTAAGGGCCATTTGCCATTTAAAAGAGAATTTTGATGAAGCAAATAGAGCAATTTTTAAGAAGCCATGGGCTTTGTTTGGAAACACTTCCCTGATAACCTCCCCATACATTCATGATCAGTACATATCTTTGTTGTGCAGGAGAGGCTAACCTATCGGGATAACCTGTAAATCTCTCTTTCTGAGCATTGGCAAGATGGCTCTTTTGATAGTTTAGCAAAGGCTATAGATCTTGGGAGGAAATAAGGTGAATTTACTTTTCCTTCATTACTAATAAATAATCTTAATCTTATTGTTGAAACTTCATCAATGTTTATGGTGGCAAGCTTCCTTCCTTTCCAAATAGATCACTTAACAAAAAATCTAAAAATACGAAATTAAAATCCTCAACTTTTGCCCATGATAGATTCAAGCTTTATTGTTTGATTGTCAAATTGACATTTACTGGAACAGATTCAACCTTACTCTCTGTCTACTTAAAAATGACGTACCTCTCCATACCTATTAAAAGGTATAGCTGCATTGCTTAAATATTTTTCTGCATTTCATTTTCAACCTCTGAGAAACCACTAAAAGAATCTGCAGGGCTATAGCTTCCCTGGATGTTAATGAGCAGAGATCTGGACACTGTTCTTAGCATAGTGTCTTTTTAAAATACTTGTGACAGTGGCAGCCAGTAAAAGAACAGATGGGCAGGGTGGATAAGAGGACACTAATTTAAAGGTGTTATTCATGGGAGAGACAACTAATGAGTGACAACACAAAGGCACATGGCAGCTCATAGACGAATACTTGCCCTAGTATAAAACTGCTTCACAATCACAGTTGAAGCTAGTTCACCTAGTCATTCTATTATTTTCTTCTCTGTTTCATTTTATTTTCATAGTAAAATGGAGTTGAGGGACTGAAACAAAGGGAAATGAGCAGGAGGAAATGCCATCAGAGATTTTAGGATATGTGTTACTCGCTTTCAATCCCTTTGAACAAATGGACATCTTATTAAACTGTGACTTCCAAACTTAATTCTGTACTGCCAGCTGAGGATCTTGTTAAAATGCATATTCTGTTTCCATAAGTCTGGAGTGGAGTCTGAGATTCTACATTCATTATGCACTCCCAAGCAATGATGTTGCTTCTGTTCTGGGCACCACCCATCAAATAGCAAAACTATAAAAGACTTTGATGCATTCAAAACTAATAAGATATTCAATTAGAGTCATCTTTCTCTAGATTGAAAATAAAGGACAAAATTCATAGGCAGAATAAATGTCAAACAAAGGCACGTTAGCAGGTATGTTCTCTCCTATTCCCAGTTCATTTAATCTTTATAGACATTCTAGCAGCTCGGGAACATTGTTCCCATTTTCCAGGTAAAAGGACTGCAGAATAGGACAGTGAAGGAGCCTGCCCAAATCATGCCTGGAAAGAGATGGAACAACAGTTTCCACAGTGGGTTCATGTTTTCTCATCTAGTTAATTTCGATGAGTAAAGTGCTCTCACACACATGAACATGTTTGATCCTCACAGTATATGCCCTGTGAGAAAAGTACGATAGAACTTATTATCCTTATTTTGTAGACGAGGAAAGAAAGGTAGCAAAGATGAAACAGCACGGGCAAGCTCCTACAGTTAATTAGCACGAGAGCCTGAGCTGTCACTGAACCCTTCTGACCCCAGTCCTCTTCTCTCTTTTATCATTATCATGCTACTCACACTAATCAATTGGTAAACTAGAATGAAAACATCAACCAGTAATATGCTTCAGAAATTCCCATCGTGGAAAAATAGCAATATTTACAAACTAAACCTTTTAAAACAACTTTTAAATAGGAAGCACGAGTGTTCAGCTTTCATTTCAATTTCAAAGATCTCACAACTTTAATTTTAATGATTCCTGACTCTACAAAGAAATCCCAGGTTGGAGGGGCATCCAGGGTTACAGAATACTATGTTAATGCTAACAGCTTTTGTAATTACCTTAGTTTCATCTCATACTTTAAATTTTGATTTGTTTTTGTCTTGATTTAATGGGCAACTTAAAGTAAAAACTACTTAGGCAAAACTGCTTTATTTTATCCTAAAAAGACAACACTGCTTTTTCTTAGCAAACACATCCACTTTATGAATTACTTTAATTTCTATATCCTCAACCTTTTTTCTTTTACTGATTCTTTCCTGTTAAACTACAAGCACCATTATTTAACTCTGGATATCTTTCTTACATAGTAAAATAAAAGACCATCTTTTTTTTTTCCAGTCCACATGTTACCTATATTACTTTAATTTCTTTTATGTGGGGACAAATATACATAAAGAATAGCTTAAATTCATTATTTTCCCTTATCCATTTTTTTATTTTGGTCAGTCATGGGGCTTGAACTCTGAGCCTGGGTACTGTCCCTGTGCTTTTGTGCTGAAGGCTAGTGCTCTACCACTTGTGCCACAGCTCCACTGCCAGTTTTCTAGTGGCTAATTGGAGACAACAGTTTCAGTAATTTTCTAGCACAGGCTGGTTTTGAACTGTGATCTCAGATGTCAGCATCCTGAGTAGCTAGGATTATAGGGGTAAAGCCATCATTGCCCATCTCTATTTTACTCTTTACCCCACTCCAGTTCAGATGTTTCCCTTACAACTCCACCACAAATACACTCCCTAACCTCCTCAGTTGTGTCTATATTGATTAATTCTTTACACTTACTTGACTTTTCAATAGCATTTGGTATGTTTATTTCCATACTTCCTTTGTGAAGTTCCCTTTTTGCCCTGGCTTCTTAATTTACAGTCTCTATTGAGTTACTCCCCATTTTTATGTTTGTCTTTCATCAGTTTTCATTATAGATTTCTCTTACTATATTCAACCTTCATTTATTGCACAGATATTTACAGAGACATACCCTGTTCTTTATATTATTCTAGACACTGGGGATAAACTATGACTAAAAAACAACAAATTGTTTCTATTTGTCTGGAAACTTTCATTTTAAATAAGGAGTTGTTTAACAAAGCATTCCAGAAAGGCTTTCCCAAGGGATGATACGGGTGAAGTCAGAATGGTGAGTAGGAAGTGATGAAGTCAGAAGAGCATGAAATGCCAAAGGAATGGATGAGTAAAAGCTTTGGATCATGAGAAGGAAAGTAAGGTGCAGGATTAAGCTGAAGGCATTACTAGAGATTTTCCTATGGGGATCATTGAAATGTTTTTAATTCAACTTAATTGATTTTCTTTCTGAACTTCAAAAAGTTGTACAAAGGGGTTACCATTAAAGATGACCATCTAGTATCCAGTACTTTCTGTTCAGAGACCCTCTTTCATCATTGTCCTCCATCCTATCTGCTTCCTCTCCTCAGACTCATTTCCCACTTCTGTTATCATATACAAACACTGAATATTCTTGCCATATTTGTTCTCTGCTCCCACATCTACTAACCCCCTTACATTCTTCTCTCAGCTTCTGATATACATTTGGTTAAACTGTTAATTGTTCAATAGGTTCAGTCAGTTGAGATTCAGTCTTGTATACACCAAACTACCGTCAACTAAACATATGACTCGGTGTGTGATTATATAGGAGGTTGAATTTGGGTCTAAGATTCACGTATGAGAGAAAACTTGTGTCCTTTTTAGCCCTAAGTTCAAGTTCCACAACTACCACCACCACCAACAAAAAATAATTTCTACTCTATTTCATTTACTTCAGTCACTACTCAATTGTCATCCTAAGAAAAATTTCTCATTTTTGCCATATTTTTCCTTTAATTTAGTGGTTGTTGGCAAGACTGATTTTTATATCATATACATTTTCATATCTATAGTATTAAAAAACATTTTCCCATTGGATGTGGGAAATTTTGTTTGTTTTTGTCAATATCAGAGTTTGAACTCAGGGCTTTGTGCTTGGTAGGCTAATACTCTAGCACTTAAGCCACCCTTCCAGTCCTGACTTTTGCTAGTTATAGATAAGAGTCTACCAGACTTTTCTTTTTCTTTTTTTTTAATTGTAAAAATACCATATAGAGGGGTTACAATTACATGGGCAAGATAATGAGTACATTTCTTATCAAACATTATTGCCCCCTCCTTTGTTTCCCCTTCCCATCCCTTCCCATCTCCCCCCCAACCCTCCCAAAGTTGTAAAGTTCGTTTTTCGACATAATGATTTGTACATCTCATTGTTGCAATGGGTCCACCTGTATCCCTATTTAAATGATTTGTTTTTTCCCTGTCCCCTCCACAAATTATACCAACACCAAATACAGTGAAAGCAGGGGTTATACCGTGGGGGAGGGACATACAAAGCAACAAAGAAATCATCTTATAAATATGTTAGAAACAATTGCATGAAAGAAAAAAACATTTGAATCCTTATCTTGGGGTTCATTTCACCTAATATCAACTTATCTGACCTTTTTTCATTTCTTTTATGGCTAGACTGGTTGAGCATTTCTTCATGTGTCTATTGGCAATCCTTCTTTCCTCTTCAGAGAAGTTTCTCTTTAAGTCTTTAGCCCACTTATTTATTGGGCAGTTGTTTCTTTGAGGATTTGTTGTTGGGGGATTTAATTTTTTGAGTTCCAGGTATATTTTAGATATGAGACCCTTATCCGTTGTATGGCTAGTGAAGATATTCTCTCAATCCATGGGCTTTCTATTGCTAGCTATGTCCTTTGCCATGTAGAAGCTCTGCAATTTCATGCAATTCCATTTGTCCAAACTTTCGTTGATTTGTTGTGTTTCTGGGTCTCTATTAAGAAAATTTCTGCATGCGCCAAGGAGACCAAGGGTTTCTTCTATTCTGTCCTATAATGTTTCAGAGTGTCTGCTTTGACTCCGAGGTCTTTGATCCATTTGGAGTTGATTCTGGTACAGGGTGATATATAAGGATCTAGCTTTAGTTTTCTACAAGTAGTTAACCAATTTTGCCAGCACCATTTACTGAAGAGGCTGTCTTTCTTCCATTCTATTTTTTTTAGCTCCCTTATCGAAGATTAGATGGCTATAGTTCTGTAGGTTCATTTATGGGTTTTCAATTCTATTCCATTGGTCCTGAGGTCTCTTCTTGTGCCAGTACCAAGATGTTTTGATTACTATGACTTTGTAGTAGAGTTTGACATTTGGTATTGATATTCCTCCAGCACTGTTCTTTCTGTTAAGGATCATTTTTGCTATTTGGTGTTTTTTGATTGTTCTATATGAATTTTTGGATTTCCTCTTCTATTTCCTTGAAGAATGAGGTTGGAATATTAATAGGTATCGCATTTAATTTTCTACCAGACTTTTCTTTGTGGGCTGGCTTAAAACCACCATCCTTCAGAGCTTAGTCTCCTGACTAATGAAGATTAAAGGCCTGAGCTACTAGTATGGGTCTAATAAATAACTTAATTCTTGGTGGTGGTGGTGGTGCTGTGGTGTGTGTGTGTGTGTGTGTGTGTGTGTGTGTGTGTGTGTGTGTGTGTGTGTGTGTGTGTGTGCGTGTGTGCGTGTGTGCACACACACGAACCTAGTACATCGCAAAAGCTATGGAAGCATTCTACCACTGAGTTATACCTCTTCCAATCCCCGTGCTTTTTAATTGAAGGACTGGATTTAATTTGCAAGAAATAATATAAAAACATGGAAGCAGTGTTGAGCAGAGTTGAAAGGATCTCAGGTTTTTAGGATTTGAGGTTGTTCTCTTTTACATATTACTCATAGGCTTATGACCAAGTCACTTTTCCTCTATATAAGAGGAAGCATTTGGATTAGATGATTGTTAAAGTTGCATTCAACTTTGACAACATAGCATCAATGTTTAGTATCACTGACTAACTATTAGGATGGCCCATAGAAGTGACATTTCTTTCCCTTAGGCTTTAAATTCTAACGTATTATAAAACCACCCTACAGCAAATGAAATTAATGGTTAAGAATACCAAAATAATTTTGTATGAGTGAGTCTTAAGAGAAATCCAAGATGTACACAACAGAGTAACAGCAGTCTTCAGTGAAGCACTATAAAAGAGATCTCAGTACTTCTACAGTTACAGAAAAGCACTTTTTGCAATAATAGGATGACTTAAAATATAATTCATCAAATGTAAGTTTCAGGACATGTCCAAAAGAACCAGCACATTCTCAAGATGAAAGGAAATGTGCAGGAAGCTCTTACATTAGTATCTTTTTCTTCCCCTCCCCAATGAGATGTCAAGGATAAATTTGGGGATACTTTTCACATTGCAGATATAATTAACAACTTTGTGGCTGATATCAGAAGACCAACCAATGGGAAACAATGACTGAAGTTGACAACATTAATTAATTATTTTGGTTTCAATAAGGTTTTATCTATCTGTGTATCTATCTATCTATCTATCTATCTATCTATCTATCTATCTATCTATCTATCCATCTATCTGTCTAGAAATATTTCCTCAACCATTCCTTCCTTGATTCAAGAGAAGAAATGAGATATGATCCCGTAAGATGTTTAGGTCATAGGTGATGATGTGTTGGTCCTTAGGCTCAATCTCAATCTTGTTCTCTGTCTAATGGACCAAGTTGCCAAAGTAATCTGTATTAGAGCCATTTTGAACTTTGAAAAAATACAGCAAGATTTTTGATAACAGAGTCTTATAAGTGATGTGAAAAAGGTACTATTTGACGACATACATATTTTTCCCCACAAAACAAAATGTAACACCCTCTTTTTCATGATAAGAAATTGATTGTTTTTGTACTATTCTTGGAGCTTAAACTCAGGGTCTGGGTGCTGTCGCTGAGCTTTTTGCTCAAGGCTAGCACTCTACTACTTGAACTACAGTTCTACTTCTGGCTTTTTGGTGATTAATTGGAGATAAGAGTCTCATAGAGTTTCTTTCTAAGGTTTTACCTTTTACATACTAAACAAAATCCCTTAGAAGTAGTGTTTAAAATGTTTGTTAGAAAATTCTAAGACCAAGATTTATTCCTTACTTAGTTAAGATTGTCTTATTTATTGTTCTAAAACAATTACCCTTCATGGAAAAGCCTTTTCTGTCTTTATTTCACATGTATTAATGAGAAATGACTAAAGAAGTTAAGGAGCAATAGAAAGGATATTAAATGCCTTACACAATGTCAAAAGAGCATATATTTATTCAATTTATCAGTGGGCGTGACCTAGATTCATGAGTGAAGAGACACTATTAGTTAAACTATAGAGACAATATCAAACACTTACTCTAAGTGCATGTAAATATGCTCATGTAATAATATGATTAAATATATTCTCTGGCAGTATGATTTTTTGTAAGGAAGCAAAATGTTCTATGCTTCTGAAAGTGATAGGTGAACTAAAAAATAAACAGTGTAAGGGGACAAAAAACCTTGTACCTGGGTTTCACTTTTGGAATGATGAAGTAAAGAGATTGATTTATTGGAAGACCTTTAGAACAGGCCATTGATTGATCCTTCCTGAGGATAATAAAAAATAAATTGTGCTCACTTATTCTCTGTCACATACTGATAATAAAGAGAGCCTCATTTTCTCCTTCATTCTTTTGATCTAGATAACAGAGAGAAATGCTTGGCATTGACATGAAATGATGCCCAGAGATAGAGGTATGTAGAATGCTGTAGAAGCTCTCCTGTATACCTGGAAATGTTAGGAAGAAGTGTAGGCATCAGAAAAGTTTCTAAGGAAGCTGTCTGCCAATATTTTCTAAAAGGAATACCTGCTTCCATATATTGAATCAGGTTGCTTTAAGGTCTTCTTTGTTAAATTCCTTGTAAGATCTATCAAGCCAGGTATTGGTGGCTAATACCTGTAGCCCTAGTTATTCAAGAGACTGAGACTTACAGGAGGATCACAGTTTGAAGCCAACTCAACCCCCCCACCAAAAAAAAAATCCAAAAGATTCCATCTCCAAAACAATCAGCACAAAGCCAAGCCAGAGTCATTGCTTAAATGATAGGTCTGAGCAAGAAAACTGAGAAAGTGTGAGAGCCCTTACATTCAAGCCGCAGTACACACAAACACACACACACACACACACACACACACACACACACACACACACACACACGAGTGCGCTCATGCGCACTCGAAATATCTGAGACTGCAGCTCATTTGTCTTGAAACAAGATCTTTCTAAGCAGCCCAGAGTGGCTTCAAACTTGTGATCCTCCTGCCTCAGTCTCCTGAGTGCTGGGGTTAAAGGCTTGCACCTAGTTCATTCTTATAAGAAATATATGCCATCAATTTAATTGCAGTATGTGAGAGATGGGATCTTTTGTGACTGATGTTGCTGCTTTCCTTATGTTTTCTGTTATACCTACCTGCTTATCTGTAGTACTTTCATGAGAATAGGCTAAGAAGAGAGTCTCCTTTGGTTCCTGTTTTTAAAGGCTGCTTTTTTCCGCTACCAACTTGAATGTGATGTCAACTTGGATCTTGGGCTCATCCAAACTTATTTGGAATTACATTTGAGCTTTTATGACATGCGTGGGCATCTTAGTTTGAGGCTGAACCCTGGAGGTTATGCCCTCGTGGGGCTAAGGATTGGCTGAGAGGTGGCTGTCTGCCGAATGAGTAGGTGGGTGGAGGATGGAGCTTGGCTTTAAGGGGTCCGTTTCTACATGCCTAATGTATGGGACCTATTTCTGTTCCTTGTGGAATAAAAACAAGGCAAGGAGAAAAGAAGGGAGCCAGATGCAGTCTGGAGACTATATATATTCAGGGTAGGAGGACAAATATATTATTTCTTACTAGCTTGATTTATAAATTACTCTTGGACTCACAAATTTTAGATGCTGCTTGGCCTAGCAGAGTGCCTTATTCAATATAAGCAGTTAAAATGTGAATTGATTTACAGTCTGAAAACTATGGAAGTGTTAAAAATTTTTGTAATTATTAATTCAGTAATATCTGTATATATAACTAAAGAGTTTTAGCAGCTGAGAATAATATTTTAATGAATTTATTGCACAACTCATTTATTATATAAATATCTATGAATATATAACAAGTACATCATACATTATAAATCTAAATAACTGTGTGCAGAGATTATAATTCTTGAGGTTTCATGAAAATCAATGAGGGTCTTTATTTAAAATGCTGTCACAAATACTTCAAGAAGGATGCTTGGAGTGGAGAGCACAGTGGTAGAGTATGTGCTTAGCATGCAGAAGGACCTGGGTTCAATCCCCAGCACCAATGAGAAAAAGAGAAATACATCAAGAATCTTGACATTTAACTTAGATGACTAGCTACCAAGAACCCACTTTTTCTGTTGCATTGAACCTGGCATGGCTAAAATAATCAGTAGTTTGTGTAATACGTCTATTGGCAATGGATCCACAAAATTACATATATTCACTATTCACGTTATTCTTTCACTCACTAGTGACTGTAGTATTTATTTATTTATTTCTTCTCCTGGAGAGAAATAAAAGGCTCTTGAATGTTCTTCCTGGGAAAATAAGAAGTTAAACCTACTCTACGGTAGAACTCACCCCCAAAAGCCAAGAAAGTATATCTAAACCTAAGGTTCTCCCCAATAAGTGTAAATCTAAGGACTTTCTCACTATATCTCACATGGTTGAATGGCATTTGAGATAATTTTTTGCTCTAAGATTTTTAAACATTGGTCTGAGGTATATGCCTGTGATCACTCATGACTATAAATAGTTTGTGTATAAGCTACATTTTTAGTTAGGAAATAAACATATTTTTACTTTTTTTTATTCCAGTGCTAGGGCTTGAACTCTTGGCCTGAGCACTGTTCCTAAGCTTTTATGTTCCAGGCGAGTGCTCTACCACTTGAGCCACAGCTCCACTTTCAGTTTTTTTGGTGGTTAACTGGAGATAAGAGTCTCACATACTTTTCTGTCTAGGCTGGCTTTAAGACATGATCCTCATATCTCAGTCTCTTGAGCAGCTAGGATTCAAGGCATGAGCTGCCCAAGCCCAACTTCTTTGTATTTTTTAAATCTTTCAGCCAAATCTGTAACAGATGAAATGTAATTATGGTGTATAGGAATATAATGATATTATTTTGGCAATTAAAAACTATTACATCAAAATTATTCCTAAAACACATAAACAATAAGAAGTCTACTTTAATCAAAATTACTTTAATCAAAGCGAGTTACGGTTCATAATGGCATCATTTGAAGAATGATTTACAGGACAGAAAACTATAGTTATGGCTGCAAGTAACTAGAAGATTTGTCTGCATAGGTTGACATTGAACCTCAACCCCAAATCTCAGCTTCCAGAATAGCTACGATTACAGGCATAGCCACCTGTGCATGGCATCATTTGTGGACTTTGGTGTGTGGCAGTTATGTAGCATTTATTATGTTTACATTGTTGTGAAACCATCACTACTTTCATTTCCAAATTTTTCCATTTCACACTATTAAAAGTCTACTGGTTAAAAAGAAACTCCTCAATCTCTTCTTCCCTCAGCCCTTGGCAGTCTCCTCATATTTTCAGTCTCTACGAATATGACTACTTTATGTAC
This sequence comes from Dipodomys merriami, assembly GCF_024711535.1. Lineage (NCBI taxonomy): Eukaryota > Metazoa > Chordata > Mammalia > Rodentia > Heteromyidae > Dipodomys > Dipodomys merriami. The sequence continues at coordinate 101,619,564 of NW_027204492.1, forward strand.
CTCATATAGGTAGGACATCCACTTTCTCCTTTGGCTAATTACAGTTTTCAAGTGTCCATGGGGCTTTTATCTTAAGGTTTGACATATGACTATCGCAACACCATGCATATACAGAACAAATTTTCCAGATTCCTCTTCAAAGTGGGACTTTGGCACTTCAGCAAACTGGCAAAAAGGACCATTTCCAGACAAAGAAATCTTCTTTTGTGCTATTTTTTTGTGCGATAAGGTTATCAAGGTGGCTCAAAAGAGTTAATATACTTCCCAAAGCGTCCAACTTATTATAAGTGAGTAACTCAGGAACTAGAGAGCAAAGCCTAGAACCCAGTATCAGTTGTCAGCATTTCTGGGCAAATTATATATCTTTCTTATGTAAGTCCTGTAATGCCAGTGAATCTTTCTCTTCAGAGTAGTTACTGTTTAGACGATGAACAGACTGAATTATAAGTTGGATATTTATTTTTTAAGCTCTGTTTTTAATAGACTCATTTTTTAGTTCTTACAAAATAGCTTCATGGGAGAACATGTGCATGTCCTATATTTCAGATCTAGTGATTTGTCAATTATGGCTCTTGTGTTATGATCGTACCTAACAGATAACATTACCTTAATGGTTATTCCTTCACATTAACAGAGAAAGAATTTTTTTTTAAAAAACCTACCTCCTGACTTGCTCAAATTAGGATCCTTGTCCTGACTTTCTGCCAATTTTCCTGAAAAATTGTTAAGTATTTAAATTATAGCACCCCCTAATAAGAGATTCTTGAGCATATAGGAAACAAATAACCAAAGTAATGAACTAATACAAAACACTGCTTAGAAGTCCCTATGAAGAAAGAAGGATTGGGATCTGACTGAACTTGGAATGAAGAGGAGGGAAGCAGTATGTTATGAAGTGTCTTATGAGAATGTATATATTTAATATTGAACTTATAACTACATAATATATTCAAAACTTAAGTTCAAAAAACAAAGAATAGCAACTGATCTTGAGAATTGGCAAAAGTCTGGAACAGGTGCTTGATCAGAAAAGATTACAGAGTGACAGAGTTACGGAAACATGCTTAACATCATGCCACTAGGAAATACAACTTAATGCCACAATAAGATGCCACTTCTAAACTACAGAGGTTAAAATAAACAAAACAACCTGTGTTGGTGAGGGTGAGGGATCCTTACATACTATAGGTGAGAGTATGAAATGGTTTCACCATTTTTGAAAACTGTCAGGGTCTCCTAACATGAGTACATGTATCCCCAGTGACCCAGCAATTTCACTTCTAGGTAAATATTAAAGAGTGGTGCTATCTATCTGCATTAGTGATACGTTCTAGAATATTCACAGAAGCTGTTTATAATTCTTCCAAAGAAAAAGTATCCAAGAAAGCATGCAACTAGTGTTAAATAGATATATACATTGTGGAACATTCATATAATTGAACACATTACATTAGTGAGAAAGAGCAATCTTTATTTGTATGTGAAAAAAGGGACTGGATGAATCTCACAGATTAATCTAGATATAGAATAAACATATTTGGCTCAACTAATATTAAGTCAGAAAGCAGAAAAAAACAAACTGACCCATAGTTATGTAAGAATCATGCCTTCCACCTTTTTGGAAATAGTCTGGATTCTTTTTCCATAAGTAAGTTAATCTTGTAAAGATGTGCCAGATTTTGGTATTGCATACTTTTCTAGGTACAAATGATTCTTCTAACTCAACAGCACCTTAGAATTTTGTGATTCAGGAACTGAGGGTTACTTGAGCTGTAGCAAAGTGAATTTGTCAAAGCAATCCACAGTTTTCCAAAGCCAAAGAACATACAGTTATAGAATATGACAAATATTACTTTCTGTTTGGAGCATCAACTATAATTCAAGATCCAGTCGGAGCTCAATGAACTGTGAGTATGATTTCACAGGATTGTGGCAAAGTTGCTTGTAGAAGCCCATAAGCATAAATCCACAGGTTTATTGCTCAGTAAGTGCCTACTTCATCACCCAGTGAAATGATCCCCGTTAGGATGGTTTTGAAAAGCAAAGCTTAGAAAGGAGAAGGAGGGGTTTGAAACTCAGCTTGCCAAAATTGAGATAGCAGCTATTAAAAGGTTAACATTTTGGAACAGACAATACTAGTAAAGTGGAAGTGCCCATTGAAACAGAAAACTTAAGTCCTAAACTGGATGAGATTTTCATTAGTACCCAAGCCCACCTAAAGATGTCTGAATTATTGGCAGGGACATTGAAACTCAGAAACTAGATCCCTATGAGCTTTTCTCACACCTTAACATGCCCAGGGAGAAATAATGGCTTGTCTGCTCCATATGTATTATGCTCAGCCAACCACACCAAAAGCAAAAGAGAAGCTGTCAGGTTCAGTGGGAAGACAGAGCATATGTTGTGTTCTCATTTTCATTGTTTCCAACATTATGTTTCCCAATGAATAAGCAGTTGGGGCAGAAATGTTGACAGAAACATGATTAAGTGGTCAGAGGTTTGCCAGGATTGGCAACACAATACCACACTGTGTCCAATTTGGTCGTCACTAACCACATGTGCCTATTTCAATGCAAATTAAATTTGAAAATTCATATTCTCACTAGCACTAGCCATGTATTGGTTACCATATTGGATAGTACAGACTTACTCCTGCAAAAACTTGCAGTGGATAACACTGCTTTCGATTAGGGTTTTAAAAATCAACATCTTTAACCCAGCTTGCTTTTATGAATAAAGTTTTATCAAACTAGAGACCAGTCCTTACCTACAATCTTAGCTACTCAAGAAGCTGAGATCTGAAGGATCTCAGATTGAAGTCAGTCCAGGCAAAAAAGTCCATGCAGTTTTAGTGAAAGGCTGGGCTATAGGCATGGCTCAAGTGGTAGAGTGTTAGTGGTGAGCAAGCAAGCCAAGCAAGCATGATGCTCTGAATTCAAACCCCAGTATGGGCTAAAACAAAAGCAAAAACAAAGTTCATAATAATATATATTTTTACAATTCAGAGTATCTGCTTATATATTGCCTCTGGCTGCTTTAACAGTAAAATGTCTGTTGAATATTAGCAATAGAGATTGGCCACAAAATCTAGAATATTTAGTTTCTGGTCTCTTTGGGAAATGTTTGCTTGGGGAATTTTTTGATCATGTCACTTTGGAAATTTTCCATAGAAATTCCCAAGGGCTTCATGCAAATAGACACAATTTCTTCACAAATGGAAACACATAGACTATTCCTTCCATCTCTAAATAATCACAAGAAAAGTGAATTAAAGGCCTTCTAAAGCTCTAAAAGCCTGTTCGGTTACAATGAGGAATTGACTATGTGGGAGAAGAAATTCAGGTCCATCATTGTACACCTATCTAGTACATAAGATTGTATTTGTTGCTGGAAGAAGAAGGAATAATAAAACCTGGCCCAATTGGGCTTGAATGAGAAGACAAAGTAAATCATTTGTCTACTGACTATATGCTAATTAGAGTGCTTACAGGCTTGTTCCTTTCAAAGCACATTTCTCCATGTTATTTGTGGAGATGAGACGTTTCTGTATGCATAATGCTGGGGTAGACATGGTGTCCCTTCTAACCAAGGCATTGAAGTGAGGCCAAAGGTAGTATGATTCCTAGTTTAGGCTCCCTGGGAAGCAGATAAAGAGCCTGAATGTGGTGACAAGCATTTTTGTTGACATACTCCTAGTGGCTTCATAAGAAAAGAGAGATAGACTTAAGATGATAGATAAACATTTGCCATCCCCGACTTTTCTATGTGATGTTCTACACCACTCTGGGAGTATGTACTTTTTCCTTTTCAAAGTTTAAATTTACTTTTATTCTCAACTTCATTAGGTTGCTAACCTATTCATGATCTGAGTCTACATATTTCCTTGAAGAAGCCCTGTGGGTCCCATAATTTTAGTCAGTTTCTCAAATCCAGCCACTCTGAGTTACATACTTTACAGATTTTTCCTTAGGAGGACTTGCTTGCATATTGTGACTATGTAGTAGAGAGGTCTTATATAATTTACATAACAAAGAACCTGAAACTACCAATCCATTCCTAACCAAGAGCTCTGCTGTGTCCTCTGTAGCCCTTCTTTCCTTCTTGATCCAAAGAAACCCCAAGCATATATATATTTCCATTAGGGATTCTGACCAGAAACGGCATTTTCTTCAACGAATACAAGTAGCCCTGGGCAAATCCTGACTATATTCTTTGAATGGAGAAAGGAAACATGAAATTGTACATTTTATAAAGAAAAGAGGAACACACAGTAGTTTCTCAATATGTTACCCTTACGAAGGATTATGCTTTCCAGGGGCAAAGCTTAGGATGGATGTGGGGATAGCAGATATTTATGAAAGGATCAACTTTTTTTTCTTATTAATACGTGTTTTTATTGTGAAAATACCATACATAGGGGTTACAATTACATGAGCAAGGTAATGAGTACATTTATCAAGCATTGTTGCCTCCTCCTTTGTTTCCCTTTAAGGATCATCGTTTTTAAATATGTTTTTTAATTGTAAAAATACTGTACAGAGGGGTTACAGTTACATGAGTAATGAGTATATTTCCTATCTAGCATTGTTACTTCCTCCTTTGTTTTTCCCCTACCATCCCTTCCCACCAAACCTCCTCAACTCAACCCTCCCATCTCTCCAAAGTTGTAAAGTTCATTTTCAGCATAGTGTCTTGTACATCTCATTGTTACAATGGGTCAAACTGTATCCTTATTTCAGTATTTTGTTATTTCCTTTCCCCTCCCCAAATTAGAATAATGTATATACAAGATGCAGGGCACCAAATCAAGTACAGTGAAAACAGAGGTTATGCCTGTGGGGGAGGAACATACAAGAGAAACAAAAAATTACATAGTACATTTTAAATACATTAAAAACAACAACAAGAAAGAAAAAAGAAACACTTGTGTCCCTATCTTCGGGTTCATATCACTTAGCATCATCTTATATGGTCATATGTACATAGCTTTTGACCTCTTTTGCTTGTCCTAGACATATGGGACCTATGTTTCTTTGGGCCTGGCTTACTTCACTTAATATAATTTTTCCAAGTTTTTTCATTTCCTAACAAATGGGGCGATGTCATTCTTTCTGATGGAGGCAGAGAATTCCTTGTATAAATATACCACATTTTCTTGATCCATTCATCTACTGAGGGACATCTGGGTTGGTTCCATATCTTATCTATGGTAAATAATGCTGCAATAAAGATAGTTGTGCTGGTAGCTTTAGTATGGTGCTGTTTGTGATCATTTGGGTAGATGCCCCAAAGTGGGATTGCTGGGTCATGGGGGAGCTCTATGTGGAGTCTTTTGAGGAATCTCCGTATTACTTTCCAAAGTTGTTGAAAAAATTTAGACTCCCACCAACAATGCAGTAGGGTTCCCTTTTGTCCACATTCCCTCCAGCATCTGTTGTTATTAGAGTTCTTGATTATAGCCATTCTAACTGGGGTGAGGTGGTATCTCAATGTTGTTTTGATTTACATTTCTTTTATGGCTAGAGAGGTTGAGCATTTCTTCATGTGTCTATTGGCCATTCTCATGAAAGGACCAACTTTTAAAGGGCAGAGGGACAAAACATTACTGAGGAGAGAGGAAAGTGATCTGATGTACATCAATCTAGTGAAGAGCTCTGTAGTGAGGATTACCTATTGGAATTGAGTGAGAGATAACTGAGATTTTTATAATGCTATCTTGCTCTGTCACCATGAAGTCTGCTTTGGAAAATACAGGACCTTCACTGAAGCAGATCCTACCAGCTAAGGATGACCCTAAAGTGCTGCTAGCTAGAGGCTACTTAATAAGCCTACTCTTGACAGTTGGGTAGCAAGCTTAGAGGGCAACCTGAGGGATGCAATTCTATATCAACCCAAACTCTGCTACAGAAAGATGAACTGTTCTGCTCCTTAAGCTGGTAATAGCTTGTAAATCCATAGTAGTTGCTATATTTTAAGTGATTTTTCATATAATATTCCATTTTGATCCTTACATGTGAAGCAAATATAATTACCACCATTTCACAGATGAGAATATAAGACTTAAAAATGACCATTGATTTGGGATTAAATGGCAAATTATGAATCCTGTGGGCTAAATCTTGCTCAATACCTGCTTTTTTTTTTTTTAAAGGTTTCATTATGTCAGATTTCTTCAGGAGAATAGAACCAATAGAAGGTATAAAACTGTAAGAGGGGATTTAATATATTGGATCACATGATCAGAGGCTGGCTAGTTCTACAATGTCTGTCTTCAGGCTGAACTGGCAAGAACATTAGTAACTGATGAGTCCAAGAACCTGGGAATCTCAGAACAAGAAGAACCAACGATGCAACCTTGAGCAGAGGCTAATGTCCTGAGAGCTCCCTGGCAAGTCATGTACAAGCATGCATTCAATGGCTGAAGAATGTGGAGTCCGATGGCAGCACCAAAAAAAAAACCAAAACCAACAAACAAAAAAAAAACAGATCCATTCAAGAAGAGTGTAGCCTGCATGTACACGTTTCCGTCTTGTCCTGTGTGTTTTATTCCCTCTGGGCCATTAGTCTACTGAGAAGTACTACTCACATTCACAGTGTGTCTTACCCATTCAGTTCTCTGGAAACTTGGATACGCCGAGGAATGTGCTTTGCCATTTGTTTTTAGACATGGCTCAATCTTAACTAAGGCATAGTGGGACTCACTTTATTGATTTTTGTGGTAACTCTGCTTGCTTGCTTTCTACAGACATGGGCTTGAGAGTTCTGAAGAAGACTGGTCTATAATGCTAAAATGTTTGATATTTGGCCCTTGTCCCAACTTTTCTACTATTCCACACAGCCCTTTAATTGTAAAATAGGAGTAAGAAGAGATCACAGACAGACATATCAGTAGGAACCAGAAGTAAAGGACAGGAATGACACCAGAGATGATATAGTTGGACAAATCTACATTGTGTCAAGGAAAGGATAGTCATCAACTGGAAGGGCTATGTCTATCTAAATGGAGCAATTCTATGTAGATCTCAAGGTTAGGTAATAACCATGGTTTTCTCCTTAGCAAGACACATATCTTTTTTAAAATAAGCTATGTGTTTTAGTGCGAAATAAAAGTCATGTGTGAGTCAAGTGGAAATGAAAAAAAAAACAACCAACTGTGAGGGCTTATGATGATATATCTGTAGGGTATTTTCTTCACCTCGGTATGTGGAGCTTCTGAGAAGTACACACAACTAGTTGCTTAACAAGAAAATGAAAAACATCCCCGAGAGTTGAGATGTTCTCAAACGAAATAAATATCACATAGGGCATATGAACAGGATATGTACAGAGAGTACATAAACAATGGACAGACAGGGCCAGGGAGGCAAAGACGCTGTGCAACAAGAAAGAGATTACACACTACTCCCTGTACTGACTAAAATGTGCTTCATCTGCAATGACAGCTCTCTGTTATTAATTCTCCTTCCTCTTAGGTAAACAATATCAAAATACCTAATTGCCAGTGTTTCCTGCTTCCTGGAAACCTCTAATCTAGTCTCTACTTCCTTAAAATGTCCTTAGACTCATCTAGCAGGAGCTCAAATATTCATGATCCTCTGACATGAATTCCTGCAAGCTACAGTAAGTTCAATAAACCGTGGCTACACTTGGATTTGTGGTTGAGTTTGGACAAAACATAAAGAATGTCTTCAAATGCTTGCTATTTGAGATTGGCTTTTAAAAAATGTATAACTGGTAAGAATGTATGGAAAATGTAGGTATAGGATAAGGCTTAAGCACAGAGTGAGAGAAGAGCACAGGATTAGTTAGAGGACAGTGAGCTCCACGGTTTGTCAATAACCCAGGTTAAACATAGGAAAATACAGAAAATCAGAAAGGTAGAGGGGCGGCATTTGTCTGCATGATCAAGACAATAAGCCATAAGGAGCTCCAGGAAGTTTTTGAGAAGAGAAGGGGATGTTATACATTGAGCCACCAGAACGCACGGAGAAGTACTTTCTGGACAATGAAAAAAACTTCATTTGGAACTCTGGAACACATCAGCAACAGCAGTAACTTGGCATAACTAAAAAAAAAAATCACAGAAGTCCAGCCACTACTAATAATTGAAAATTTCCTCTTTTGATTGGTGGTGTTTTGGCGAGCCCCAGAATAGCAGTTGAGGGTGTTTAATTGGTTTTCCTCTGCTCAATTTTATTAAGCTGTCCTGTGATCTTGAGTCAGCCAACTTAGCACTTTTTTTTAAAAGCTGAGCTTGCTTTCTCTAGAAGGTTTTTCTCCAGTTTATTCAGCTTAAGTTCTCATATCTGATTCTGAACACTCACCAGCTGCTGGGCATGCAAGAGAAAAAAAAAAGAAAGAAAAATCTCAGTAATTGTATCTGAAGTTTTCTATTTTGCCTCAGAATATAACCAGCTCAAAGAAAAACAGTATGAACAAGTTTCTCTTTGCTGTTGGACAATATGCCCAATAATTAACTTGTTGTGAGTGCTTGAGGGTATCACAGCCTCTCATAGCATGGCATGTCAGAAAAAAAAATTCCAAGCAGGATCGCAGTGGAACTGGCCAATGTCACTATTCTGCCATTGACCAACTGTGTGATCATGCAATTAAAGATCATGGTAATTGACATCAATATCCATTTCTTCCCAATATTTATTCCACATAAACTTTGATTGTGCACTAGAATCATCACTACCACTTGCTAACATTTCATACTACATTTAATTATGCTTAGCCAGGATGGAAAATATCTGGTCGAAACTAATCACTGTTAGGATTGTTTAGTTAATTGCCCCATAGGTGGTGATTTGTCAATGAGATTTAATAACACAAATGAGGGCTGATTTTTCTCATTTCTTTTTTATTGGCCTATATTAAGTGGATAAAATAATAATTTTGATTTTGACACTTTCACATATTCCTGATTTTAGTTTTGGTGGTGCTGAGGTTTAAACCCAGGGGCTTATACTTGTTAGGCAGACAGGTATTCTACCAATTGTGTCACCCCTCTAGACCTTTTTTCCTTTAGTTATTTATATTTTGGATAGAGCATTGTGTTTTGATTTTGTGGCCTACCACCATACTCAACTTGTTGGCTGAGAATGTGGTCTCACTAATTATTTGTCCAGACAGGCCTCTAACTCTGATCCTCCTGAGTAGTTAGGATTGCACTCATGAGCCACTGCGCCTGGTCTGCATAGGGTAATAATAGCCTTATCTAATACTTAGTACAAACAAGCCATCTCCAAACTGAATGCTTTTAAACTATATTCATTTATTCATCTCACAATTCTATGAATTGGATATGAGGTTATTTTAGAGTGACCTTCAGGTGTCCAAGACTAGTTGAAGGGATGACTAGGTATTGGACAATCTACCTTGTTTATGTGACTGTAACCCCTCTGTACATCACCTTTACAATAAATAAATAAATAAATAAAAAGGATAGTCTCATTCATATGTTTGGTGGTTTCTAGGGCAACAGAACTAGTGTATCTTTCCTCTCCAGCAGGCTACCCTGGGACTACTTCCTATGAGAGCAGTATTCACGAAACATTTCAAGACTTAGCTTGTGTCATATCCAGTCTTAGCTAAATAAAGTCACATGAAGCTGGGTGCTGGTGGCTAATGCCTGTAATTCTAGCTACACAGGAGGCTGAGATCTGAGGATCGTAGTTCAATGCCAGCCTGGGCAAGAAAGCCTGTGAAAATCTTGCCTCCAATAAACCACTAGAAAGCTGGAAGTGGTGCTGTGGCTCAAGTGGTAGAGCACTAGCCTTGAGCTGAAGAGCTGAGGGACAGCGCCCAGGCCCACAGTTCAAGCCCCACAACTGACAGGAAAAAAAAAAAGAAAGTCACATGAGCCCAAAGTCAGTGTGGAAGGAGTTACAACCAGGAAGGCTTGAATGGTTATTGTCATAATCTACTATGTGCCAGAAAATCTCCTAAACACTCTATGTACAAAAATTCATTTAATGCCCATGAAAACCGAATGAGATAGGAAAAATATATTTATTCTTTTTTATAGTTCTAGAAAATGAAGCACAAAATAGTTAAGTAATTTGTCCAAGGAAGGTATCCCAGCCACTAAATTACATTGTTGCTGCTTCAACCCCCTCAGCCTGGTACTGAGAGTCCATATTTAGAATCACAAAATACATAGCTGAAGGCCTTTAAGGAGACTGCTCCTTACTGTCGTGAAGGAGAAATAGGAAGGGGTAGCCCTGCTCCTCCCTTGGACATTATCAGGATGGAAGATGGTTCTGATGCTGAAGAAGTCATCTTAATAACACATAGTGGAGGTCCAGGTTAGAGAGAATTGGTGACAGCCAGATCTGAGGAACATTGAGGAAACCCACCCTGTTTTTTATTATGTGCGATAACACCCACCTTACTGTATAAATAAAATTAATACTTACAACTTTGATCATAGTAATATTTCAATAGTTCCATAACACATATTTCCATGTCTTAACTTGCTTGTATGTCAAATATAACCCTTAAATTAGATGAATGCTGGAGTTTGTGACATTAACACATTATTTCAGTGTTATTTTTGATAAGGGGAGAAATTTGGTTGCTGATTATTGCAAAGGATCTGTACATGAGTAAAAAGACAGACTGGGAAATCTTTAGTTTAGTTTTTGTATTAGTGTTCTGTTGCTGCTCTAACAAAGCACCACAAAATTAGCAGTTTAGAGAAACCATGGGACCTATGTTTCTTTGGGTCTGGCTTACTTCACTTAATATGGTTTTTTCCAGGTTTTTCTATTTCTTTACAAATGGGGTGGTGTCATTGTTTCTGATGGAAGCATAGAATTCATATTTTCTTGATCCATTCATCTACTGAGGGGCATCTGGATTGGTTCCATATCTTAGCTATCATGAATAATGCTACAATAAACATAGTTGTGCTGGTAGCTTTAGTGTGGACTTGTTTGTAGTTGTTTGTCCCATGGTTTCTCTTATGTGCAATAATTAGCATTCGTCTAGGATAATCTTAGCAGATGAGCAGAATAACTCAGTTGCTATGTATATATGACCATATAAGATGATGCTAAGCCAAATTAACTCCAAGACATGGACACAAGAGGTTTTTCTTTGTTGTTCTTATTTTTAATGTACTATGTGATTTCTTGTTTAAATTGTATGTTCTTCCCCCCATGCTATATTCCCTGTTGCCACTGTATTTGATTTTGGTAACCTGAAATTGTATATACATTTATCTGAATTAGGGAAGGGAAGCAGAACAACAGAATGATGAGACAAAGGACAAGGGGGAACCAATGCAACAGCAATGAACACAAGACAATATGTTGGAAATGATCTGTACAACTTGGGGGTTTGAGGGGGAGGGAAAGTTGGAGAAAAATGAGGGAAGGGGTTACAAGTTTGACATGAAATGTACTTATTATCTTACTTATGCAACTGTAACCCCTCTGTAAATCACCTTGACAATAAAAAGAGAAAAAATAGCAGTGTAAAACAATACATATATATATATATATATATAATATGTTTTTAGAATAGGAATTCTACACAAATTGATTCCAGAAGTTTTCAATCATGATTAGTACCATTTCTTTGGGCCTATGATGGTTTAAAATTTCATGTTAGGAAGAAGATGTTGGAGACGATGGGGCAGAGCTGCTGAGCTTGTGGGAGATTTTTTTACAGATATTATTGATTGTTTCTCCAGGGGATAGAGAGTGTGATAGGCAAGAGGAGAGACAGAGAGACTCACAGAGAAAAACTCAGAGAGACAGACATGGAATGAGGCTAAGGTGTTGGGGGACTAGATTAGCCTTCAAAGGCAGGTCTTCAATGAGTTCTTCTATGTAGACCCTACCTCCTAATGCTTCCACTACTCATAGCTCATTAAGAAACAACTTCATAAATGGATGATTCCATGATAAGGTCAGAAATCTATGATCTAATAACCTTGTGTAGGCCTTACTTCTGAGCACTTAACTAAATCCAAACTTTCAACATCAAAGCTTCTGGGAGGTCACTTAAAATCTAAACTATAATAGGTACTGTTAGAGTAAATTAGACTTTGCCAGAAAACCACTCAGACATCCAGGTACAAAGAACAAAGAAAAGGTTTATTGCCAGTAAAGGGATCTGCAAGACCCTTCACAAGAGAGGAGAAGCCCTGGCTATTGTCTCAGGTGACGTTATATAAACTCCCAGGTTTGGGCGATCTTGCTCCCTTATATGGTTATAGCTGTCCTAAAGGAGTGCCCTCTCAGATGACTCATATAACCTGTGAGGTTTAGGGAATTTTGCTGCCTTATATGGTTATAGCTGCCCCAAAGGAGTGCCATCTCAGGTGAAGGGGGCAGAAGCTAAATATTTACTACCTCTACTTAATATGCCTAGTGTTGCCTAGGGAAACAGCCTGCTAATCTATGAGGCAGGAGGCTATTGGGCTAATCGGTGGTATATAGGAATACCATACCCTTAATGAGTATCAACTGTGTAATATCATTGCGAAGTCTTTCACTTTTTTATTTAGAAGGAGTTTTTTTGATTGTTCTTCTTTTTGTGAAAAATAAGTATACAAATCCCATACCATTTGTATAAAATCTGCCATGATGACTTACACAATTGCTGATATAGAAGCCAGAGGATCAGAGCATTGGGACTACCCTAGAAAAGATTTTGAATTTAAAGGTTAAGAAATCTCAGGATACTCCAAATCATATAGTCTAATTTTAATTATACAAGTCAGATTTAATCTTCTTTTACCTCTATACATTTGTATAATTTAAAAATCAGAAACTGTTTTTCAAAGTTATATTCAAAATATTCAGCTCACTTTGCCCTTGATGAAATAACTCTAAAATGCTTCTGGCCATGCTGGTGGTCTCCAAGCTCCTCAGGACTAAAATTGACAGCTGAACACTGCTCAAGGGAGCAATGGAGAGATTAATGCTACTTTGCATTTTTCCCATTCACAGCATTTCTATTAGAGTCATAATAATTGACCCTTGTGTGTGGATCCTCCACTTGGGAATCACTACAGAATTAGTACCTCATAAAATGGCACCTGCTCAATTGTCCCTTCACAAGTGTGATAAAAATTGCTTAATTTCATAAATGTGATAGAAAATGCTGCCATAATGATGATAATGGATCTCTTTAGGTCTGCAGTATCTTATCCATTTCCCTATGAGTTTTTCATCGTTCATTTCCTTTACTGAAAATATTTCAAAAGTTTGATGAAAAGCCATAAAATAAAATCATTTGATATGAAGTCAATCCTCCCTCTTATCCCAGTTTAGAGTGACTAGGCATTTCAATGAATGTGTATCTCTATTGTCCATAAGTAATTTTAATGATTAGTTTGGACTGTGTTTTTCTATATGGCTTTAAACTTACATATATGTATCCTAAATTTTGCTTTCATTCCTTCCTGGAATTTGGTTGATTTTCAAATCAGAACAGCAGTATCTTGGGGGCCATTTTGCTAAGTTACTCAATGAGTTTGGGTTGCTGAGGGGAAGCACTGTGGCAGGGGGAGTTGTTTATGTTCAAAATATAATTAGTCACATGGCAAATCCTAACAGTAGCATCCTGGGCCTCACTTCTTCAGATGGGAATTTTCACTTCATAATTTTTCTCCTCATTATAGTAAGAAGGAGACAGGGCAAATAATATGTATGCTGAAAGACCTGGATAAAAACACTCATAGAACCTTATTTCTAATAGGCCTAAATGGAAAACACCCAACTATCCACCAAGAGTAGAATAAATACATATATCACAGTAGCTATATGCAGTGGTATACTATAGAGCATGGAGAACGCACGTAACCAACTCTTCAGAAGTGATAGGGGAAATATCACAAGAAATCAGTATGTGAAACTTGACACAGAAGAGCACACATTGATTTGTGTTTCTACCAAGTTCAAATTCAGGGAACCTAAAAATAATGGAAGTCAAAATAATGGTTAGACCAGAAGGGAAGATTTTGACTATGAGGGGTAAAGATGAGGCTTTTAGTTAATAGTCTACACTCTTACATGCATAAATTGCTATGTAGATATGTTTGTTTTATAGAAATTCCATGAGAATAAACATTTATGAGCTGTGTGTTTCACTGAATACATATGTATGTCAATAAGGCTAAAATTGGCAGTGCGTATTTGTTTATTCATTGATTCAATTGCCTGTTGGTCATGTTGCATATGAGAAAACATAAGGATTTTCTGGCTGAGAATAATGAATGGTGGATATAGAAATAATTTTGGCTTACATTTAGGTACCAGAAAACACATCAACAAGAGTATAAAAGTGAATTTAGTCATAAAAGTAGATATGCCACTGGCTCAGTAAGCCAACAATTTATGCACAAATTACCAAGTTTATACTGCCCAAAGTAGGTATCTCCTATTGCTCAATGGCACAGATAAGCATGTTAGGAAGGAATAAACTGTTGTCAGTTGGGAAGGGACCTTTGAAAATATTCCCTCAAAAACTGTGCAGCCATCTGGATAGGAGGTTTATAGCCTTAATGCCATGTGAATATCTATTAAAAGGGTACATGAAGATGAGGCCATGAGGAAGAATATATATGAACATTCTATACTTACCTAACTGGAGTTTGCAATTTTCTAATAATTCCAAGACATATTACCTTTCCTTAGCCCATTAGAAAAAAGATCTGATGAAAATGGGTCTTGGATATAATATACACAGCAAGGAGAGGGGTAAGGTTTGCTTCCCAAATTATGCTTGGTTTCATAGAAATACGATAACAACTAGCCCCTAGACGACCATACACTTTTTTCTGTATGGATTTTAAAATAAAACACTTTAATGCCTCTTGATTTTACAACTGAATTTATACTGTATAGTTCAGTTGAAAGTGAGCAAGTATAGAACTTGCTCTATTTCTATACACTTGAAAGAGAACAAAGGATAAGATTAAAGGAACTCTTAACACTGTTGATTGGAATATAAGTCTTAGTACTACCATTATAGAAGTCATTATGGAGGTTCCTTAAAAAACTAAAAATAGAATTCACTTAAAAGTGAATTATATAATACAAATGATAGGAACATTCTTCATGATGCAGGAAAGGTCACATAATATCTGACGTTGGTTAAGCTTATCCTAGCCTGTTGTTGATGCTACTTGAACAGACTCCCAAATGGTCATTCCTTTGGTGCTGTTTCTCAGTAAAGTTCTTCTGTTGTTCCCATAATTGTCAGTGGTTCAAAGAGAACTCGCATACTCACATCCTAGGCATGCTATCATACTCCAAATTTCTGCAACTCATGTGATCAACAGAGTGAAGAATCTCGCAGAAAACAACAAATAACACATTGTATCCTTTAAATATGTCACATATGGTAAGCCTTCAAAGAATATAAAATGAAAAATTCCAATGCCACGTTCAAAAATGAAACTACTAATACCATTGGCAATCTTTCCAAAATATGGTTCAAGTGATTTAATTGAACCTTCTCAGTAACTCATTGGCAAGTTGGTTAAAGACACTTTGATAAAAAGTAAGCTCTTCATGTTCTCAAAATTTTGAAATATTTTATATTTCTTAACTTTTTATTACATTTGTCCTCTTTAAAACACTACTTTTTAAAAGCTGCCTAATGGAAGGAACAAGACGGCAGATGACGGGCACTTGCTGTATTTCTGTTTCCACAAATCTGAAATACAACATCAGGCATGCCAGTATAAGAAGAGATCAGTGGCTTAGAAAGTCAAAGGAGGACAAAGGAAAGAAATACCAATGTTTAGATTTACAAAAGAAAAAAAAAGGGAAACTTCATGGAGGATAAGCCTGGAGATGCCGCTATACTTACTATCATGGAGAATTCAAACTTCATAGGATATGTTAAGACTCATTTTGTGCCTGGTGTCTCATGTAATTGAGTGGAGAGACCTGGAAGTATGCTAGGTGCCATTTTGCAACTGGAGTACCAACTATTCTGTCTAGGGTGGCACCTGTAAACCATACTTAGAAATTGCCAGAGCTGCCTTGTGCCCTGAGCTCCTTATCAATTATAATACAGTGAACTGTGTGACCCTACAAAGGGTAATCCTGATCCACCCTATTCCCCATGTACTTGAGTGGACAATGCAAGCAGTATGTTTAGGTCACTCTACCCTGACCAAGAATGCTGCTATGTGCTCTAGGCCTCCAACAATGGCTCAGGATAAAGGACAGGGATAAAGGAAATCATATACACTGTTGGTAGGAAAGTAAATTAGTACAACCACTATGGAAGTTATTATGGAGGTTCCTTAAAATACTAGAGACACCTGTATGTTCATGTTTATTGTGACACAGCCATGCTATAGAATAAACCTAAGTGCCTATCAACTGATGAATGGATAAAGAAAATATGACATACATATGATGGCATAATGTTTAACTATGAAGAAGAATGAAAATGTGTCATTTACAAAAAATGGCTGGAACTGGAGCTTAACATGTCAAATGAAATAAACCAGACCCAGAAAGATAAATAGCATGTGTTTTGTCTCATGTAGATTCTAGATCTAAGAAAAGAAAGACATGTAATAAAGGACCTATCTAGTGTGGGAAAGCCAAGGAAATTGAGAGGGGGAAAATGAGTGTGTGTGGGAGAATATGACTGAAGTGAATCGTGCATATAGATCAAAAGGTAAAAGTGAAACCCATTTATCTTTTTGTGAGTGGTTTAAGAAAAGGAAGTATGGATAAGGGGAGATTAGAAAGAATAATACAAGTGTTAAAGATGATCAAAATGTATAATGTGGATGTAGGGAAGCATCACAATGATACCTTCTCACCTTGTACAGCTAATATACATTAATAACAGAAAATTTACCTAAAGGCACAGTGCTTGACATGTGATACGAATATTGAATATATTTCCATAAACAAAATGTACACAAGGTAGTTGGAAGGATGGGGAAAATATATGCATTAATAAATATTAACAGTTAATGCATATGTGATGGGTCTTTTATGGTGACCAAATGTTCAAATTATGAGCTGGATGCTGGTGGCTCACACTTGTAATTCTAGCTACTCAGGAGTTTGAGATCTGAGGAACATGGCTCAAAGCCAGTATGGGCAGGAAAATCCATGAGTCTCTTGTTTCCAATTACTCACCCAAAAATCTGAAAGACTCAGAGACAGTGCCTGCACACAACAATGTTCAAGTTACATCTAAGATATATACATCTGAGTTGGAAACTTAGCTACAGATTACATTTTGCATATTCCTGGGCAAGTTATACAACTGTTCTAAGTCTGATAAAGTAGGGATAGTAATAGAACCTATGTTGACTCAGAAACAACAAATCAAAGAAGGGTTGGACAAATGGGATTGCATGAAACTGCAGAGCTTCTGCATGGCAAGCGACATAGCTAGCAAGATCAATAGAAAGCCTGCGGATTGGGAGAAAATCTTAACTAGCCATAAAATGGACAAGGGTCTCATATCTAAAATATACACAGAACTCAAAAAGTTAAATCCCGCAACAGCAAATCTTCAAAGACACAACCACCCAATTAATAACTGGGCTAAAGACTTAGAGAAACTTCTCTGAAGAGGAAATAAGAATGGCCAATAGACACATGAAGAAATGCTCAACTTCTCTAGCCATAAAAGAAATGCAAATCAAAACAATATTGAGATTCCACCTCACCCCAGTTAGAATGGCCATAATCAAGAAATCTAATAACAACAGATGCTGGAAGGGATGTGGCCAAAAGGGAACCCTACTGCATTGTTGGTGGGAGTGTAAACTTATGCAATCACTTTGGAAAGTAGTATGGAGGCTCCTCCAAAGACTTCACATAGAGCTCCCCTATAATTTAACCAAGCCATCACAAACAAGGCCATCTAAAGCTACCAGCACAACTATGTTTATCGCAGCATTATTTACCATGGCTAAGATGTGGAACCAACCCAGATGCCCCTCAGTAGATGAATGGATCAAGAAAATGGAATTCTCTGCCTCCATCAGAAAGAATGACATCGTCCCATTTGTTAGGAAATGGAAAGACTTAGAAAAATTATATTAACTGAAGTAAGCCAGGTCCAAAGAAACATAGGTCCCATGGTTTCCCTTATTTGCCATAACTAGTATATGTCTAGGACAAGCAGAAGAGGTCAAAATCTATGTACATGTGACCATATAAGAAATGAACCCCAAGAAAGGGACACAAGTATTTTTCTTTCTTGCTATTGTTTTTAATGTATTTAAAATGTACTATGTGATTTTTTGTTTCTTTTGTACATTCTTCCCCCATGTTGTGACCCGTGTTTTCACTGTATTTGATATTGGTGCCCTGCATCTAGTATATACATTTTCTAATTTGGTGAGGGGAAGAGAAATAACAAAATGCTGAAATAAGGATACAGGTTGACCCATGGTAACAATGAGATGTACAAGACATTATGTTGAAAATGAACTTTCCAACTTTGGTTGGGAGGAGGGAGGAGTTGGGGAGGTGAGGAGAGAAGGAATGTTAGGGAAAAACAAAGGAGGGGGTAACAATGCTCCATAGGAAATGTACTCATTACTTTACTCCTGTAACCCCTCTGTATAGTATCTTTACAATTAAAAAATAAAATAATATAACCTATGTTATAAGGCTTTCTCGAGAATATATCGTCTATAGTTGAAAATGCTTACCACAAATCTCGACATACCTATTTCTAGGATGTGTTACTTATTATTTTTGCATAATATCTACTTAATTTCAACAGTTCAAATAATTGTTTAATTATAAATAATTCTATATTGACCTTAGCTTTAAATAGGACAGTGTCACATAGTGTGGTAGATGTGTGTAATTGATCTGTAGTTGAATTACCTTCTGTCATATGTCTAATTTTGGGCAAGTTCCTTAGAGTTTTGTTTTTCATCTGCAACATAGTTACAAAATAATGCCAACTAATAGGGTTATTGTGAAAATTGTAAGGTACATGGTAGGTAAAAATTTAGGAAGATAGATACCTGCTACGAAATGAATAACAAGCTTACTTTATTATTATATAAATTGGCTATTTATCCTCTCATTTTCAGGCTTTTCTGTGCCAGTGTCCAATTAAAATTAATTATACACAAACAGCCTACAATCAAATGTCAAAAGCAGAAGTATAAAAGAGTTATGTTTGGAGTTGAAAGTAAGCACAGCATTTCAAAAAAGAGCTCAGAAGGGGATGATTAACTCTATTGATGGTGGAGATCTTGTCTGAGAATCCCAGGGACTACATTGTTTAAATGTCATTGAGCTGACTTCTTTCTTTTGCCCTGTCTATGCTTTGGTTATATGTCTGTTGTTATTTGTTTACATATCTGTGTAATGAAATAGTTTATAGACTATTTCACTAGAATGAGTGAAATACAGACAAAGACTGGGTTGAAACCCTTGTTATACCATACAAATACATACAGCATGTGGCTGTTCAAAGTGGCAAATGAATATATGATTTTCCTGTATTACTGCAAAGTCTCCTGATTTATCTGAAGTAGGTGGAAGGCCTTATGAAACAGTTCAGAATATTACCTGAAATATTTCTCTGGGTTATAGGTAGAGATGACTGAGATGACTGACAGATTTTTAGGAGATTGGCTTATATGAATAAATTGAGTGTATGCTGCGCATTTGTAAATAGCTTATCATTTTATGATTGTGAGATTTTCATAGGAAACAAGAGCAAAAATCACATATTATTTGGTTCTTTGCATCTTTCATTTTCTCCATTTTACCTTGTCTTTCCTATATATATACCAAGACTGGTAGAACTCAACATGAGACTTTAAGCTGTGTGTTAAGCAGAATCCTAGAAACTAAAAAAAAAAAAAAAAAAAAGCTCAATTGCAAATATATCTTAGAATAACTCCTAAAACTGTACAGTTTTTAAAAGAAGTATAAGTGCTGAACAAATACACAGTTGTAAAAGGAATTCAAATCAAAATGACACTGAGATTCCTTTATACTCCAGTCATAATGGTACCCATCAAGAAATCAATGAACAATGAATGATGGCGATGATATGGGAAAACAAACTTGTATACCATTGGTGGGAATGCAAGTTGATTCACGCACTATGAATCAGGGAGTCAATATGTAGGGTCCTTTAAAACCTAAAAAAATAGAACTACTAAATGATTCTGCTATATCACTCCTAAGTACGTACCTGAAGAAGTGTAAGCCTACACACAATAGACATACCTGTATACCATGTTTGTTATAGCACTGTTTACATAGCCAAGCTGTGGAATCAGCCTAACTGCCCATCAACTGATAAGTGGATAAAGAAAATATCCATCTATACAATGGTTTAGCCATGGCAAAGAATGAAATTGTGTCATTGAAAGGAAAAATGGCTGGAAGTGGAGACCATCACATTAAGTGAAGTAAGCCAAACTAAAACAAAGAAAATATTGCATATTCCTCTCATATACAGAATCTAGACCTTAAAAAATGTATGACATGAGTATAAAATGGGTGCTCTTTAGGAGAGAGACTAATGAGAGAGGAAGAGGAAATTGAGAGTGATGGGGGGAATATAATAAAACTATTTTTATGCATATGTGAAAATAGAGTAATGAAGCCTGTTAAAAATCATTTAAAAGGGAGAAAGAGAGAGAACAAGAAAAAGTAATAGAGGATGTGAATTTGATCAAAGTATATTATATACATGTATGGAAATACCACAAATAGTGCAATTAACATATACCAATAACATAAAATAAAAAAGTAAAAAAGTAAATATTTTCCTAATTTTCCTTTAAATAACAAGCATATGTAAAGCATTTTTGTAAATAAACTCATTTTTTCATATCTATTGCCATGGCATCACATAATGTTTTGAATCCTAATCTTATTGATTAAAAGTACTTTTAAGATAGACATGGCAATATGCTTCCCATTTGATTCTGTAGTTTAGTGTGAGTCACTTTAGTTCTTTGCTTTTCCACATCCAAATATATGAGTAATGTTAGATGTTCTGTAAAGACCTACTCACCCATTATGTATTGTTGTGTTATTTGGGAATTTGTGTTTGAATTCACAAAGCAATAGAACATTTTCCTAGGAAATATCAAGTGATAAATTCAGATTACCTAGAGGAAAAGATATTCAGAAAGAGGACATAGCAATGAATGGTATAAACAAATAAATATAGCTTGCAGAAGGAGAAAAGAAATTATGGTTAGAGAGAATGTTTTGAGCTCTAGTAGTGCCTGCCTTCAGAAACATTAGAAAGAATGCAATAGGTTTGACTATATAAGAAGTATGAATTAAATGTTTTCAGATATACAAACCAATGCTTTTTTAAACTTCTAGGGCTCATGCATGCTTTGGAGAATCTGACAAAATGTAAGAAATGCTTGACAGAAAGTTAGGTAAAGATACATGTTTACACCTCCCCATTCTACTTCCACATAATCAGATTAGAATCAACTCATATGGCCACAGAAATACTTCCTCAATATCTCCTTCTTACTCAAAAGGTTAAGGAAACTGGCTGTGCCCTGGGGAAATCAATTTTGCTAAAATTATACCTATTGGACTGTTCCAGTCTCTCTTGAGTTGTGAAAATGGATAAGGAAATGTAAATAGTGTCTATAATCTCTGCAGCACTATTTTATGTCATCCTGCAGACAGATAGGGGATATTTCTGAGGTCCCAAATCTCTTAAAACTATGCAACTTCATTTATGTTACCTGTAATATATCTACTTACAGAAAATGAAGCTATACCTGCTTATATTCTAAGTTACATATGCTTAAAATCCATCAAAATAACCTAGAACAAAGAGGTAAGACAAATTATCACTAAATGTAAAAAAAAAAGTCTTTCACAGAGTTTACCTGCTCTTGGATTCCTTCTTTGACTGCTTACATCTTTACATCATATGGCCACCTTGTTTTGGCTGCTTGCATTCTCTATATCAAATGACCACCTTGTTTGATGGGTAGATAATATAAGCACAGGTTAGCAAGGCTAGTCTGTGAAGATCATGATGACCAGTACCAATGCATTAGAATCTCATTTACTTCACCAAAATCAGCATTTATTTCTCATTGCTAAGCTAAACCCTGTAAGATTTTCTTTTGTTTTATAAATTGGGGGCAGGGGTTATTGGCTTGGGGAGTGCTGTCAGAAAGTTAGTTAAAAAAGATTTTGCAGTTGGTGTTTTGTCTCTAGATAAACAAGTCCATCGTCTAAAATGTCATATCTAATTGCTTTAGGTTTTTTCCCCCTTTGTGTCTGTTGCTGCTTTGCAAACATTTTTGCAGTTCTAAGAAAAATCGATTATAATAGGCCTCTAATGTTTTCTGTTTTTGCTCTTGCTAGGGAAAAGCTGATTATTTAAGATTTCAGAAAGCAGGTTCAACATTGATCTTCAAACCTTAATATAGTTATTTGTATTGATAAAAAAGAAAATGCAAACCAATTCCAGGAACCATAAAATACTTTTGCCACAGGAATTTTTAATAAAGACACAAAGACCCAAGCATATATATTGTATATGCATAATGCTTTTTTATTGTAAGACCTACTAATCCCCTTTAACCTAACTGTCCTAATTAAGTTGGACAATATATGATATGTAATAAGATATTGACTGCCATTAGTAACCAAATGTAGTAAACCTACTTGGCCATATTTTGATAAAATCTCAGCAAGTGGAAGTAGTCATGTTTGATTCTCTTTAAAAATTACCCAATTTCATTTAAGGCAATTTGTACTAAATGCTCAGTCAGAAAAATGTAGGGATCATAACAATTCTTGGCATACTGTTTTTGGTCTGAGACAGAACACAGTACAGTGTTTACATCTGTTGGCCCCTGATCAGTAAATTGCGTATGCAGGAAGTCATTTCATCTTATTTTCTTTGAGATGGACTGCCAATTCACAAGTTCAAGCAGTATTTTTCTTGCCAGTTGAAAACAATAGAAGGGCTTTTTACTCTGACTATAGTTTGTTTTTGTTCTGTTACAGGCTCCATTTTACTGTTGTCTGCTCATTATTAGTGCATGATGGGTACTACTATACAGTTGATATGTGTGCACGTATGTATGTTCAGCTACAAACAACTCATGGAGAGCAGCCTGAAAATAAAGGACTATTAGGCCATCCTTTTTAATTTTTGAAAATATCTATGGGATGGAAGAAGAAAAAGGAGTAATTAAATTCTGAAAGGCATTAGTGTACAACTTATGTCACATTATATCACAATAGATATGTTACACATTATACAAAGATTATATTGTAATGGATTTGGGGTATAGTTCTAAAACAATAAAAAGGGGTATTTATTTAGTGTAGTGTCTGCTGGGCACTTTCATAAGTCTATTTGTCTCAGTCTCCATATTAACCATGGAGGGTAAATACAATCTATTTTTTAATGTTTTATAAAAGAAGATACAGTTAATTTAGTATTTTGTAATGCTATATCTCGATGAATTTTTACCAACTGAGGACAACTGTGAAGCTAGTCACCAGATGAAGAAAAGAATATGATCTGTTACAGAACAAGCTAGCCTCCTGCTCTTTTTCTATCACAAGCCCTCTTCCCATTAAGAAAACAAATACCATTATAATTAACAGCATAGCTTTAGTTTGGACAATTTAACATTTTGACAGTACAATAATACAATATGGAATCTTATTAGTCTTCTTTCACTCAATACCAGGGATATGAGATTCTTTCATAGCAGTGAATGTAATTGTAGTTAATTCATTTTTATTGCTGTCATGATATACTTATCCATTGTATTGTCAAAGGACATTTAGATAGTTTGCAGTTTGGGACTACCAAGAGCAATACAGCTAGGAGGTTTTTAGTATGTTTCTTTTGGTGAAAAAAAATATACACATTGCCATGGAATATACATACAGGAGTGGAAATTCTGATTTATATATTATATGCATTATGAACTTAATTGCTTAAGAGAAAATGGTTTTTATTTTATGTCTTGAATACTTTTATTATATTAAATAGTTGTCCAAAGGAGCTGCCATTATACAGAGTAGCCTATGAATAAAGTGCCTCTTGATCAGTCACCCCTTTTCACCTTCTCACCTACACCTTCCCTCACTTTTCTTAATTTAGGGGTTATGTATAGAAATCTTGCCATTTAACAAAGCCATATATGTGAAAACTGCATCTTCATCTATGTCATCCCTTCAACATCTTCACATCCCTCTGACACACCCCCTCTCTTAACATGTCTCAATTTTGTGGTCTATACAATGAATTCTTTTTTATATGTTTTTATTGTAAAAATACTATACAGAGGGGTTACAGTATCATGAGTAAGGTAATGAGTACATTTCCTATCTAGCATTGTTACCTCCTCCTTTGTTTTTCCCCTACCATCCTTTCCCTCCCTTCATCCTCAACTCCCCCCTTACAAGTTGTAAAGTTCGTTTTGAACATACTGTCTTGTACGTCTCATTGTTATAGTGGGTCAACCTGTATCGGTATTTCAGCATTTTATTTCCCTTCCCCTCCCCATATTACAAAAGTGTAGATACAAGATGCAGTGCACCAACATCAAATACAGTGAAAAGAGGGTTATATTGTGGAGGAAGAACATTTAAGAGAAACAACAAAATCACATAGTATATCATAAATACATTAAAAACAATAGCAAGAAAGACAAAACCACTTGTGTCCCTATCTTGGGGTTTATTTCCTTTAACACCATCTTATATGGTCATATGTACATAGCTTTTGAACTTTTCTGCTTGTCCTAGACTTATACTAGTTATGGCAAATAAGGGAAAGTATGAGACCTATGTTTCTTTGGGTCTGGCTTACTTCACTTAATATAATTTTTCTAAGTCTTTCCATTTTCTAACAAATGGAATATTTATATATATATGTATATATACCGCATTTTCTTCATCCATTCTTCTACTGAGGGGCATCTGGGTTTGTTCCATATCTTAGCTATGGTAAATAATGGTGCAATAAACATAGTTGTGCTGGTAGCTTTAGTATGGCCTTGTTTGTGATGGTTTGGGTAAGTGCCCAAAAGTGGGATTGCTGAGTCATAGGGGAGCTCTATGTGGAGTCTTTTGAGGAACCTCCATACTGTTTTCCAAAGTGGTTGAACAAGTTTACACTTCCACCAACAATGCAGTAAGGTTCCCTTTTAGCCACATCTCCTCCATCATCTGTTGTTATTAGAGTTCTTGATTATAGCCATTCTAACTGGGGTGAGTGGAATCTCAATGTTGTCTTTTATGGCTAGAGAAGTTGAGCATTTATTTCTTTATGTGTCTATTGGCAATTATTATTCTTCTTCAGAGAAGTTTCTCTTTAAGTCTTTAGCCCACTCATTTTTTGGGCCATTGTTTCTTTCAGGATTTGTTGTTGGGGGATTTAGTTTTTTGACTTCTAAGCATATATAAAAACCTGAAATAATAAATTAAAGCAGAACTTAGGAAGTGGAAAAATCTCCCATGCTCCTGTATTGGGAGGATTAACATCGTGAAAATGGCAATACTTCTGAAGTCTATCTACAAATTCAATGTGATACCTATTAATATTCCAACCTCATTTTTCAATGAAATATAAGAAGCAACCTCAAAATTCACATGGAACAATAAAAGACTCCAAATAGCCAAAACAATCCTTAGCAGAAAGAACCATGCTGGAGGAATATCAATACCAAATTTCAAACTCTACTACAAAGCCATAGTAATCAAAACAGCTTGGTATTGGCACAAGAACAGACCTGAGGACCAATGGAATAGAACTGAGGACCCAGAAATGAACCAACAGACCTATAGCCATCTAATCTTCGATAATGGAGCTAAAAAAATATAATGGAAGAAAGACAGCCTCTTCAGTAAATTGGTTAACTACTTGTAGAAAACTAAAGCTAGATCCTTATATATCACACTTCATGAGAAACAACTTCAAATGGATCAAAGACCATGAAGCCAAAGTAGACTTTCTAAAGAATTATACTATTTTCACTTACCATGGAGTCAATTATATTTCAGTTAATTCATTTATATCTGTTTAAATACCACCCAGTGTGTATTTATTTATTTATATTTGTCTTTAGTTTGAGGTGCTGAGGTTTCCACTTATCAGTCTCCCAGACTACTTTTTGCTATTTATGTTTGCGATTTGGCTGTACTTCCCCCTTTCCTCTGGAAATCTATCTAATTTAGGCTTTCATTGTTTCAGGATCACATGTCCATACCACTGTGTCCAGCTTCTCTCTGTGGAGTTGAGTCTTGCCCAGGCTGACCTGGAACTGAAATCCTCTCAATCTCAGCCTCCCTATGTAGCTTGGGATGACATCTGTATGCCATTATACCCAGTTATGGGCTGAGGAGTTTCATGAACTTTTATACCTGGGCTGGCCTAGAACTGAGATCCTTACAATCTTAGCGTCCCAAGTAGCTAGGATTATAAGTATGATACACTATTGCCTGGCAGGAGACTGAATCTTAAGGAAATTAGTCAAGGAGCTCAAGATCACACAACTAGTAAATGATAGAAACATGGTTCCAATGTAATTATAATTATGAAATCCACTATTCAACCTAATTTAGTCCCTAACAATAGACAAAATATAACAGATATTAAGCATTTTTCAATTGTAGTAGATTGTGCTCTACATGGCATTTTCTATACCTAGGCCAGGTTTTGCCTTTTGTTTTTAAATGCAGCAAGTAATGAATCAATATGACAATTAATCAATAAAAGAGACACAGAAAAATGGCTGGGTAGTGTTTAATTTTACGACAAATACTTTATATAGCTTCATTTACACTAAAAATGAGGAATTGTTGTATGAAGAAATAGGTCTTGTAAGATAACTAACTCAAACTCTGTGTCTATGGCAATCTGTTTACATATATGTACATATATTTTAAATATAGTATCCCAATTACCACAGTCAACTTATAACTCATATTTAGTCATAGTAACTAATTTGACAATTTGCTTATCATCTGTACATGTAAAGCTATTTTATTGACTAACTGAGTATAATGAAAATACAATGAGATTTGACTGGTTAGCCTATTCCTTTAATAGTTGGATGAATTTTCAAATATTTATTGCATACCCACAATGTTCCAGGTTCCATGCTAAATGAAAATATGTCAACAGCTCAATAATTTTATCCTATCAGTCAATGACTCCAGTGCAGTAAGCAATTTGTAGAGAATACTACACTAAAGCAATGGAAGAGGTAATAGGAACTGTGTTTATACCCTAAACAAGTTGAAAATGGACATGAGCAGTAGAAATTTGAAGTAATAAAATGCAATGTTATGAACTGGAGAGAGAAAATGAGACTTAAATATGATTGGCTTCATCAAAAGGAGGGGAAGAAGAAAGAGGTATTTCTTAATGAATTGTTACAGCAAGCTTTCTGAATAGCCCACCATATGCCCAATTTTCAATTGCAAATAGGATAATGGGAAAGTACTGGTGTCCTGCAAAATTGTTGCCTTCCATGATTTCCCTAGTCTGCAGCAATTTTCCATGCTCTTATTTCCATAGCACTTGAATTCTGTGCCACATAATTTAGTGCAGTTTTGCACTGCTTGCTAATTATGTTGAGGATCTTGATTACTTAAATAGATCATTATCTCCTTGAGGGTAGAAAACTTTTCACAGCATTTTTTGGGGTATTTTTCAATATCTCACACTGTGCTGTGACTTAGCCATGTGAATAGCCAGAGCTGTGACTTGATCTT
This sequence comes from Dipodomys merriami, assembly GCF_024711535.1. Lineage (NCBI taxonomy): Eukaryota > Metazoa > Chordata > Mammalia > Rodentia > Heteromyidae > Dipodomys > Dipodomys merriami. Next base: position 101,647,286 of record NW_027204492.1, read on the forward strand.
TAAGATGCAGCTCCTTTCCCTTGGAAATGGACTTGCTCGTGTTTCTGTCTCTAGGGACCATCACATTAAAGAAGCTGGAATGCAAATGTGTGTACACATAAAAGGTTTTAATCTCAACCATCCTAAGACTTTGTTGTAGTTAGTGATTGTAGTTAAAGTGGCTTTTGGGGGCTGTTTTACAAGAAAGGGTAATGACTCTTACTTAGATGCAATAAGTTATCCCATGAACTTTAGCAGTAATAGATTGAATTTCTCACTAAAAAACAGCTGAGCTATAGTATGCAAGCAGACGAAAGAGTTTCTGATAGGATTACAGAATGTGCAACCCATGAAGGATGGAGAAAAGAAAATCACAAAATATCCATTGCCAATAATGTGCAAAATAAGACTTTTATGACTCCTTGGAGACTCGAGTCTGCTTGTTTTATATGTACCAGAGTGCATTGGTACAACTGAGGGCCATGTGAATATTCATAATGAACATTGCCCCAACCAACATAAATCTCAGCTAATAAGTATTATGATGGGCATACAATTATCTTAGGAGCTTCAACATACCAATTTAATTCATTCTGTTCTAACTATGCCTTCCATGGCTAGGCAGTATACATACGAGAATCTCTGCTTTTAAGGTGTTCTCTGTCTCATGCAAAACATATATACTTTTAAAAGGATTTGTTGGGCTGTGGCTAGAACCCAGGGTCTTATGCATGCTAGGTAAATACCATTTTACTGAGCTACAACCCCAGGCCTAAAATATTTTAATGGATTAAATATTTTAATACAAGAATATTGAAATTTTGATGGTAAATTATTTTGGGTTTTAATGTACTATTTCTTATGTGTTATGACTTCTCTTTTTTTCTTAATGATTGTAACATTCTATTTTTAATTTGGAAGTGTATATATATTCTTCCATTGCATAGAAAAAACAATTATGAAAAATCACATTTTGTAAATGTTAAACCAAATGTAAATTTAAAAAATGCAAAAATTTGAATCACCCTGTTTTTTTGTTTTTATTTCTACCTTTAAATGTTTTCTTAGCTAGCTAGATATCTGTTTAAAATATTCTTTTCAAAGAGGATAGCTATTAGTTATTGTTTATAATGAGTCAACTTCCTATAGCAAGAAAGAAGTTTTAAGGAGCACAAATAAATCTAGATCACATTCCAAATAGTCAAACTTTTATGATCACTAATTTTTTTGATATCCTTAATGTGATTTTAAAATATGATATAGAGGAAAAGATACTTCTTTCTCCATTGCTATGATTTTAGTTATATACATCATTTCACACTTTTAAATTTTTTGCCACGATAAAATGTGACAATTATTTTAATTAAGCAGAGAAAAGTCAAGTGAGTTTGAGTTCTTAGTTTCTTCTAGGTGTCTCTACACAAAAAATTTGATAAATATCAATTTTTATTGTGTATTACCCTTATGTAGAATTTTATGCTGGCATTATTTATTTATTTATTTATTTTTGTCGGTCGTGGGGCTTGAACTCTGGGCCTGGGCGCTGTCCCTCAGCTCTTCAGCTCAAGGCGAGCTCTCTACCACTTGAGCTACAGCGCCACTTCCAGTTTTCTGGTGGTTTATTGGAGATAGGAGTCTCACGGTCTCTCCTGCCCGGGCTGGCTTTGAACCGCGATCCTCAGATCTCAGCCTCCTGAGTAGCTAGGATTACAGACGTGAGCCACCAGCGCCCGGCTATGCTGGCATTATTTTTGCGATTCCCTAAGATGTAAATAAGGTTTTTACTTTTCATAAGGAAAAGCTCATTCTACACCATAATTACTTAGATTATAAGAATTATATTATAGTTTGTTTTGTTAAGCTAATATCTTAAGGTTGTTACTTTCATATCTACATATATTAAAAATATAGTCACTTCTCATAAAGGTAGGAAAGTTCAAATATGAAGAGTTTTAAATTACTGACTTGATAGCAGCAGGGGAAAATATACTTTGCAAAAGTAATTTTTATGACATTTTTATTGTTATTGTAGAGTTGATATATGGAGGGGCTGCTACATGAATCAGGCTATGAGTGATCAATTCAATTCTTTCTGAACCATGTCTCCTCTTCCATTGCTCTCTTCTGGTTTTCCCTCCCATTCCTACCCACATTTTTTTTTATTACATCTAGTTGTCTCTATTGGACCACTGATGCATTACTGTGCTGGTAATTTGATTCCTACAACTTTATTGAAAGGTAAAAAGTCTATATTATCATAACTACTACCATATATTGACAAATATTATGCACAAAACCTTTAGAAAGGTACTCTGTCTTGTACTAACACTGAGAAATGATATATTATTCTGAAATAAACTATCCATTAGTGACATGGAAAGATGAAACACAAAAATAAGCATCACTGAATTTTTGATGGAAACAATTTTCTTTATTTAGGATGAGCAAAGAGTTCTGTGTTCCAGAAAACCAAAAACAGAAAAGATTTGTTTTAAATATGAAAAAGGTCAATCCTTTCAGAATCTTCTTAGACTTATACAAAAGTCCAATCCTGTCTGGCATTGATAGGATATTTCCATTGAATAATCCCTTGCCCTTCCAAACAGATTACAGTGCTGTTTGTTCTGTTTTCCTCAGTATTGTTCAGATCGGAAAAAGTTGGAATGTAATCAATTCTTGCCAGTAATTAACTAACTCCTTCTATAAAAGCAGAAAATCATTAGGTAGAAAATTATCACATTGAAGAAAAGATTGTAGCCAAAGTTACAGAAAGCAGAGGAAAATATGCATGCTCTAGTATCTGAGAAGAAAAGATTGCTAATTTTTATTTCATTAATGTATTTAAAGTTGTAATTTGGAGATGAAATTTGTGATCACTTGCCATTATTAAGCATCAAATAAGACATGCACAGATTCTGTGCATTTTCCACTGTTCAGTTACTCAACAAATTTTTGTCAGTCCTCTAATAACTTACCCAACACTAAATAAAAATGAACCAGGATCAGTCACAGTGTATGTGCCCACCTGTGTGTGTATGTGTGTGTGTGTGTGTGTGTGTGTGTGTGTGTGTGTGTGTGTGTCTGTCTGTCTGTCTGTCTGTCTGTCTTTCTCTCTCTCTCTCTCTCTCTCTCTCACTCTCCCTCTCTCACTCTCCCTCTCCCTCTCTCCCCTCTCCTCTCTCAAAATTCTTTTCTATAGAGGACATCTACTTGCAAAGCTTAGTAAGTCATAAGAAAAGGCATTAAGAGAGAAAAATATTACAATATGAAGAATAAGTGGGAAGAGAAAAAATATTGCACAAATTTACTCGGATGGATGATGGTAGGTTTATGAACTAGTTGTGGGGTTAAGCTTTGAATTTCAAAAGCATTCCTTCAGAACACCATGCTATTTTTTTCCACCACAGTCTATTGATGAATCTCATTCACCCTAGACAGCAAGTATCTCAAGTAAAGCACAAGTTCATTTAAAACAGTTATGTACTAAGAACTAACAGAATGGTGGAGAGTCAGGGGAAGAAATGAAGAATAACTATTAATGGTTATGGAATTTATTTTAGGGGGTGACAACATTCTAAAGTTGATTGTGGTGATGGTTTTACAACTCAGTATACACATTAAGATGAGTTGGATTCTATACTTTAAGTGAGTAAATCGTGTGATATGTGAATTAGCTCAAAAGTTGTTTTCATATATATATATATATATATATATATGTGTGTGTGTGTGTGTGTGTGTGTGTGTGTGTTTGTGTGTTATGTTCAGTGGCTCTCTTGCCTTGCCTTTACTCTTCACATAGATGTAGTTGGTAGTTATAGGAATGTACTAATGGTTTTCTTATACATTTGGTACTAATAACAATCTCTTGTTGATGAGATGGTGGAAATTTAATTCACAAGAAATATATTTTTAGTCTGTAGTAGAAAACCCCCACACCTAAAACTCTAAATCTTTGGCTGACCTCTGAACTATGAATGCGTATGGAAAATTTCAGGCAACCCAGCTAAGGTAGGGAAAAATGCATGCACAAATATTTCAGCTGCTTTTCATTGCAGGAGTGACAGAGTATGAAGTTTACATACATCCAAGTAGACACACACACACACACACACACACACACACACACACACACACACACACACACACACACACACACACACCCCTCTGAAGAAATTTAGAATCTAGGATTTGCATGTTGTCTGACAGCCCCATTATATAATATACACTTTTGTTTTAGTATTTGAATGTGTGTAGGCACACATGTGTTTTCATGTAGTTTCTTCACATGTGATCCATTCTTAATCACAACACACAATTCAAGGAAATGTCAATCCTAGCTAGTGGAATGATAATACAGGAATGATTCTTGGAAAAGTGATTAGAATTTATGAAGATCTTTTGATTTTTATTCAACAATTTTAACAAGTAGCTAAAGTATTCAAAAACTACATACATATTTCTTTATACTCTTGGTGGCTTAATTTCCATATCTAGTAAATAGAAACAATTGTGGTACTTAGATCATATGCAGATTGGGATAAATGATGAAATTCATATAATAATCTTTCAGCTCAGTCAGTGCTTGGCCCATAATGAACTCTTGATAGATGGTAGTACCATTGTTGTTATTAAGATTATTTCTTTACTCCAACAGAGCATTCTCTAGAGTATTCATTTAGTCATATTTGGTACCATTGATATTTGGTACCTGCCATATTCCAGGCCCTATCTGAAGCATTGAGTTATCAAAAGCAATCCTTGCTTCTATACTGAAAATGTAAGATGTATATATTGATCACAGGTCTGATCGAGTACCTGATAGATCCCTGAATTAATGGATTAGAGAACACATCCTAGTCAGAAAGCTGATTAAGTCTAAGTGGTTGATCTTCTCTCCAATAACAAATCCATAGAATGGCTGCAGTTACTTACTTTGGTGTTTTAATATCTCCAACCCATTCAGCTGCTATGTCAATGCATAAGAAAGCACCACATTCATTTTACTTTGATATCTTTATATGTACCATCTACTATCCAAGGCTATAGAAGTGCCACTTCAGTCAACTACAGATTCCAGAATACACAGATAAGATATTATCCTGCTAGTGAGATACAGAAAACTCAACACACACACATGCACACACATACATGCACACGCACATAAGCTCTCACAAAGAATGCTTTGAAGCAAAAATGAAATGTCACTTCTCAACAAAGGCAATGAACATGAACCAAATGGTCAAGTCAAACAGTGCAGATTCTAGCTGCAGTGCTGAATCTAAAATCAGTTTTCTAGCCTACAAACCGAAGAATTCTTGGGAAGCTATGTTTCTTTTCTGTTACATCCAAGGACAAGCTCAATCATCCTTAATGTTGCAGTTAGCCTCAGACTTAAGTAGGAATAGTTAAATATCACTGAGTAAGCACACCAAGATCTTTGCAGGCACATCTTTTACACAGAATGCTTAAATATTGAACACAATCTTGGCAGTAGAAAGAGTGAAGACATAGATTTATTTATTGCACCCGAATAGTCTATACTATCAAATGTGATAGATTTATGCACCTGCATAAGAAATCAACAAATGAATGCTCCTGAAGTAATCATTATGACTTCAGAAAATCTTTTTGCTTTTCATACAGGAAGACCCTTGAAGATCAGTTCAGTACAAATCTGTATCTTTTCTAATGTTTTTTTTTAAATTATAAAGATGCTCTACAGAGGGGTTACAGTTACATGAGTAAGGCAATAAACACATTTCTTGTTGAACACAGGTCTTTTTTGGTTGTTGACCTTGTTGTTGACAATGTACTGTATCTAGTTCTTTCTTCTTATTTTATTTCATTTTTCTTTTTCCATTGGTTTATCCTTGCCAAATGTTATATCTTTCTTCAAGCTTTGCCCAATGTACTTGGAGATCATTCTGCTCTAAATTTCATACTGACCTCATTCACCATCTCTCTAATTTTGCAAAACTTCATAGTTTTATGGATTACTCTGAATCAAGGGTCAACAAACTTTTTTTTCCTATAAAGAGCTAGATAATAAATATTTTAGAATTTGTAGGCTCCATACCATCTCTGTTGCATATTCTTCTTGTCATTGTTTTTAAAGTCCTTTGAAAAATGTTAAAAACAATTCTTAGCTCAAGGGCTGTACAAAAACAGGCTGCCAGCTGGATTTGGCCCTCAAGTCAGACTTTGCCACCTCTTCTACTAAATCATTGAAAGTGTAAAGATGTGGGTAAGAAGTATACAAGGAAGTATGTATAATGTAACCTGCATATTCTTTCACACACATGCTGTAGACATGCAGTTGCTTATTTTTTCCACTTGAAAACAAATTCTTCCTGTGCAGAGATTTCTCTAATTTTTTTACAGTTCTTCCAAACAGCAGGAAATGACTTCTACACATAGTAGATCTCAATAAATATAGACTGACAGACTAGTAAAGAAAATAGCCTATGGTTAAGAAAAAAACATAGCCAGGGAAAATTTAGATCTTTTTTTCCAACAGGAAATAAACATTCTACTTTATAACTAGGAATACATGTTATTTAATGTTCAAGGCTATGTGTGTCTGGTAATGTTATTATCATTATCAACATTGAGATTGCTACTTTTTAAATTAATTGGAAAGGTGATGTAAGAGGGGTTACATTTACATAAATAAGGTAATGAATGTATTTCTTGTCAAACATTGTTACCCTTCCCTCGTTTTCTACCACTTTCTCTCCCCCTCCCTGATTCCACTCCTCCCTCCCAGATGTAAAGTTCATTTCCAAATAGTGTCTTGTGAGTATGGCTGTTACATTGGTTCCCCCTTTGTCCTTCATCTCACCATTTTGTTATTCCCCTTCCCTTCACCAAATCAGATAAATGTGTATACAACACGCAGGGTACCAAAATCAAAAACAGTGAAAACAAGGGACAATCCAAAGGAAAAAAATGAAAGAAAAAAGAAATAACTTCACACAGTACATTAAAAACAACAACAACTATTGTGATCCTCTGCGAGGACTATCCTAGACATATAATAATTATTACAAATGAGGGAAACTATGGAGCCTGTGTTTCTTTGGGAATGACTTACTTCACTTAAAATGATTTTTTTCCAAGTCATTCCATTTCTTCACTAATGGGACCATTTCATTCTTTCTGATGGAAGCATAGAATTCCATTGTGTATATATAATCACATTTTCCTTACCCAGAGATGCTATTTTATTTTTATTTATTTATTCCTTTTGTCGGTTTTGGGGCCTGAACTCTGGGCCTGGGCACTCTCCCTCAGCAATTCAGCTCAAGGCTAGTGCTCTACTACTTGAGCCACAGTGCCACTTTCTGCTTTTAATGCTTATGTGGGGCTGAGAAATCAAACCCAGGGCCTCATGCATGCAAGGCAAGCACTCTACCACTGAGCCACCTTCCTAGCCCTGAGATTGCTATTTTAATATATCACAAATTTTGATTTTCAAAAATGCTATCTGTGTGTTTTCCATGGATATCAGAATTAATGTATGTTTTCACAGAGAAGAGAAAAACAGATTTCCCAAGGGCAAAGACCAACATAATAGCTCAAAACTGCCCTGAACGAAGTCTACATTTTATGACAATCCATGATTGTTTAAAAATGCAAAATATATTTTTATGCCACCTATGTATATGTGGAATTTGATTAAAGGAAAGGATGAAACATATGGTGGCGAGAATCCATATAGGAATCAGAAATTCATTATTATCTTTCTATTTTATGAAATATTTTTGGTCATATAATGACTGTATAATATGGTCAGGCTTTTCCACCTTGTGGCTTTTTTTTATCTATTTATCATCCTAGGAATCAGAATTTCATTATCTTTCTATTTTATGAAACATGCATTTTTAAAAACTATAGCAGAGGCATTTTCACATTCAGCACTAAAATAAAGATTTTATTATTGAACACCAGTCTGTTCTTTCCTCTAAAGATACCTGAAGTTATGCATCACTAAGAATATTTTCTTCATGGTTTGGAAAGATTTTCTTTACTACAGTTTAAAATGCCAGCATTCTGAGCTAAGCTATCATACAAGATATTGACAACAAAGTCAATATGCAGCCATCTACTTTTTACTCTATGATTTTTGTCTTGTTACTCAGTTGTGACATACAGAGGGTATGCATTTCCTCCATATCATCATGTTGCTCAACTTAGAGCTTCAAAGATAATGTTCATGGTTGCTAAATGAAAGCAATGAGACATTGTGAAAAGACAATTGGTTCCCATTGCCATTACCATTGTTAGTTCCTGGTTTTGTTTTCTGACAACTTCACCAGTGCATCTTTCTCTACCTAGGAAATTCATCTGTTACTTTTTACTTTTTCTCTTCCCAAAGGAGCAGAGATCCCATGTTTGTAATATATGATTGTTGTTACAATTACTTCTAAACACCTGCACCATGATTTCAAGGTCCTTCATAAAATTATGTTTCTTAATAGTTAATATATTTCTATATAGAAACTTGGCAAGATATATAGACATTATACATATAGTTAATAACCACAGAGTGAGTTTCACTATTACCTGCAGATAATGGGTACACTGAGTTCAGATTCTACTAAGAAAATGAAAACAAACAAACAATGTTCTCCCCCCTGACGGAATCACACATTTAGTACATATGACACATACCGTAGCTGAATGGCCAGGAGATTGTTCTACAGGATTATTCTATTTCCTCTCTTTACTTTCCTCTCTAAACGTGGTATCCATCAGGCCATGGGGTCCATCATAGGAGCTGCACCTGTAGATTCTTCAGAGAGAGACAGCCACAGATCATAGCAAAATTTTGTTGCTATGGTGAACAATTATCATTGTGTCATTTCTTTCTTCACTTTCTCTACCCCAGAAAGGAGGAAGAACATCTTCTACCTTGTTAATATGGTCGTGTCACTGATACCCAGAAACACCAGGTATATCTGCATTCACTCACCTAACTCATGTGTTGTTCTCTTCCAGAACCCCTGTTCTGCTGTGCTTATTTCAGTCCTTCAGAACGTCACTCCATATTTGGCATGGAATCTTCTGTCCCAGTTATCTATCACCACATAATAATCCACCAACAATTTACTGACATCACACAACTAACACTTTACTTTGGTCAAGATTTTATGGGTCAGGAATTTGGGTGATAGACACAAGGCATCAAACATTTTCAGTCGATGACTGGAGTCTCAGCTGGATGGTTTGAATGCCTAAAGATACTTGGGATAACTCAGTTTGAGTCTTATATCTGTGAACTAGCTCTACTGACTATCTTTCCTATTCTCTACATCTCGGTTGCTGGCAGAGAATCATATGTCTGAAGTCTGAGACTGGGATGGCTAAAACACTGAGGTTGGCCAAACATCTTTCTATCTAACTTCTACATGTGACTAATTTGTATGCCCTAACAATATGAAAGTCTCAGAGTGTTCAGACTTTCATCATGGTGGCTAGCTTGCCTCAGATGATTAAGGATGTGAAAATACAGGTAGAATAGTATATATTTCTAATACATACAGCTGATGAAAGATCTTACCCTGGGTATATTCTTAAAATTCAATACAAATTGTTAGTAAAAAGGAAGGTACTTCAGTACAAACGTAAGAGAATCAAATGAGTAGTTCATAAGACAAGAATATAATAATAAACACATAAAATAGCCTCAGCTTCACCAATCACTCAGGGACTGCATTGAAACATAATATTATAATACTCGTCATCAATCAGTATGGCTAAAATGAAAATCATTGATTATACGAAGTAAAGAAAAGTAAGTACAGAAGCAAGAATTCTCAGAATTGCTGAGGATTAAGAGATCCACAGGCACTGTGGGAAAGGGTGTACAATTATCTACTAAAATGGAAGGTACCCTCACCCTGCTATATTAGGGAAAAATTCTTTAAATTCAATAGACAAGGGGCTGGGAAGGTGGCTCAGTGGTAGAGCGCTTGCCTTGCATGCCTGAGGCCCTGGGTTCAATTCCTCAGCACCACATAAGAAAAAAGCCAGAAGTGGTGCTGTGGCTCAAGTGGTAGAGCACTAGCCTTGAGCTGAAGAGCTGAGGGACAGCGCCCAGGCCCAGAGTTCAGACCCCACAACCGGAACAAAAAACAAATCAATAGACAAGTTCATATCCCATCATATATGAATGTCAAAGACATAATGCTAAACACAAGACAATGTATGTTAATCATAGTTTTGTGCACTGTTCAGTAGGTACATTCGATTTCGTATCTAAAATTATTGAAAATCGAATTTATACTACTGCTTTTCTGATCTTTTTTTCTAAGTTTGTCTTTGTCTAGATGTGACGCTTTCTATTTTATTTTATTATTTTACTGTTTGATGAGTTCCATTTCTCTGGCAAGCTAATTGCAAGAGTTTCCCCCAGGTGAGGAGGGAATAGATAACATTGTAGTTTAGATGACTTGTTTTTTACTGTGCTGGGCCTCTAAGCTGCCATAAAGCCAGACTGCATCTGATTTTATTTCTGTGATTCTCCACCTAACCTTCATTCCTTCTCTGAACGAAGTGAATCTGGTAAGCAGCAGGGCCTGGGGAGGAGGTGTGGAGAAGACTTCTGCTACCACCTGGCTTTCCCTTGTTTTCTATTCTATTTTATATAGAAAAGTAGCTTTTCCCTCAGCATGTAGTCCTTATTGCAATAAGTTTATTTTTATCTTTGATTCCTGGGACATGCAATGTATTTAGACATATACGTGCTAGAACATATATTTTACATATAGGATATGGACTTGTGGTAGATTATTTTTTTTTTGGCTATTTTCAGCTGAGAGGTGTACAGTTCTTTTTACAAGTCCTTCCAAAGCCCATAAAAGAGTTGTGTTGATATTTTATTTTTTTCCTTTGTTTAATTATCAAATAAGAAGTTTTTCAATATATCTATATCCACTATTAGTGGATATATACAAATAAATTAGTACCCTTTCTCTGACTTATTTTTCTTGAAGGTTTCTATTGAAATATAATAGAATTATTATAGTTAGGACATTTTACTTTTTTTCTTTTTAAAGAAAGACATTTTCTAAATTCTCATGATAATAACATAGTACGGACACACCAAAAAAAGAAGAGACCCAATATTAAGATCTTGCTATGTATGGAAATTCTTTGGGTGCACAATATGTGAAAGTCTTTAGTCTAATTTGTTTCTAAATATACCCTAAAATAGAAAGAATGTTCAATGTAAATGTTGAATTGGTGGACCATTACCACCTTTTCAATTAAGAGACTCTAGGGTGTATTGAGAAGCTACTAGAGATGACTTTTCCATATTACAATATTTTTCAGAATCAATGTTTTGTGTAAGATCAAACATGTATATCCTGGTTGAGTAGTAGTTTCTTAAGAATGATACTCTGCTCCTGATAGAAACACTTTTAAGAAATTGTTTATTTTGAAATTGTTTGTAGTTATTTTAACTAATTCTAGCTTACTAGATAATTGCCCTTACTGTTCTATGAATTTGGCTTATATAGTAGTGTAGTCCCTGAAGTTAGAGCAACTGATTTCAAATTCCAAGTCATTTATTTGCTACCATGTGATACTTAGTAAGTTACTTGACCCCTGTACCTCAGTTTTCTCCTGAAGGTAAAAACAATACTTAGCTGAGTGCTGCTGGCTCATGCCTGTAGTCCTAGCTATTCAGAAAGTTGAACTCAGTAGGATTGTGATTCAAAGCCAACTGGGACAGAGAAATCAGTGAGACTTTATTTCTAACTAACCAGCAAATGAAGTGAGGTTGCAGACATAGAGAATTAATGGTCCAACCATTAGCAAGCAAATGGAGAGAGTGCAAGACTCTGAGTTGAAGTTCTTGTACCAGAAATGAAGTACCAATTTTACAAGTTGCTTATAGTGTTTAAAGTCATAACACATGCATTCATAGCTTTTATCATAGTGGCTCCTACATAGTATGTGCTCAATAAACATTAGCTGTTGTTATTTATTCTGATATCCTAATTTCTTATTACAAAGAATTGCTTTATTGCAGTAATTCAAGCCTGCGTAATACAGTGATGCTAAAATGCTTTAAAATTTAAGGCAACATGAGTTTGTATGATAGACGGTGAAGCACAATCATGGCTCTGATATTTCATCCTACTAACACAGTTGTTTGCTACATTTTCGTGTATTTTGACAGAAGATATTAGCTTCCTGAATCAGGGTCCAAGAACTCTAGTTCTTATAGAAGGCAGAATGGACATCAAATTTGTGTGGATGCACTTTGCCCTTCTTAAGTATCCTGGCAGCAATATGGAACAGTCCAGATGGATGTTACACATGTAGCAGATTTACATCAAAAATGAAGATTTTGTTTGGAAATTCTTCATCTTTTTAATATTTTAATTGTAAAGATATTCTACAGAAGGGTTACAGTTACAAGAGTAAGGTCATGAGTACATTTCCTATATAGCATTGTTACCCCCTCCTTTGATTTTCCCCTACTATCCCTTCCCTGCCCACCTCCCCAACTCCTCCCTCCCCACTCTCCCCACCAAGTTGTAAAGTTCATTTTCAACATAGTGTCTTGTACATCTCATTGTTACAATACGTCAACCTGTATCCTTATTTCAGCATTTTATTATTTCCCTTGGGAAATTCTTCATCTTTTCAAGAGAATTGCTGCCAGGTGCTAGCGGTTCATACCCATGACCCTAGACACTAAGAAGGCTAAGATCTAAGGATCACGGTTCCAAGCTAGCATGGGAAGAAAAGTCTTGGAGACTTTTTATCTCCAATTAACCACCAAAATGAAGCCTGCCAAACATTTTCCCTGGTAGGGACATTATCTTTGTTAATCTTTTTGAGAGAGGCAGAATTTTTGAGACAGAATCTTGCACCATTACCCAAGTTGGCAGAGCTGCATCTTGCTCTATCTTCATTACCAGTAACAGTGAATAAATATGTCATTCCTGAAAGCTCATGCCGTCTTTCTCATGCAAGACTATTTGCTTTACAAATATACCAAGAATCTAGAACAAAAAATGTCAGTGCCTCCACTCCAAAGATTTACAGAAATTTGAGAGAAAATAGAATTGTCTCAGTATAAAGAGAAATATAAATTTGAGAAGAAACTGTGTGAAGATGAGAGAATAAAGGGAATCATGCAAAGACTTCTTTTTCTTTTGCCTTTGTAACTTTTTGTTGATGTGTGCTGCATATACAAAAAAGTGAAAAATCATAATTATTGAGCTCAGTCAACTAAAACTGTGTCTTTCCACTTTTCAGGACTCTTGTGATCTCTTCCAGTAACTGGGAACAAATGATAGAACATGTATGTATTTGTGACTTTTTTGTGACTCTTTATTCAATAGTATGTGATATTTATCTATGACTTTGCCCACATTATCTTTTCTTTTTTAAAAATCTCTTGTTTCTTTTGATCGTACTGGTGTTTGAAATCAAGGCCTTGTGTTTGGTAAGCAGATCCTCTACCACTTGAACCATGTTTCTACCGATCTCCTGTATTCACCTGAAACTGGACTCTAACTTTATGTATATCCCTCTGACTACCTAGAATAACAGGTATGTTCCAATATACCTGGCTTACTGAGTGACATGCAATCTTGCTTACTTTTTATTCTGGCTATCTTTGAATTGTAATACTCCTGATCTCCACCTTCTGAGTAGCTGGGATTACAGATATGAGCTGCTGTTCCAAGTTTATATGCATTTTAAATTGTTTATTCTAATGGTCATGTAATGCTCTATTGCATGACACAATTACAGCTTGTTTGCTCTGCTGTTCATACACACTTGACTGCATATTGATTTAGAGCTATTACAAACATTTCTGCTAAGAGGCTCTAACTCATGTATGTTGATGAATATATATATTTATTTATTTATTTCTGTTCAGTATTGTGGTGGTCTGAATGTTTGTTTTCTCAAAATTTAAATGTTGAAAAATTAACCATCATTGTGATGGTACTTGGGGGTAGTACCATTTGAGCATAACTGATGCCCTTACAAAACAGGTCTGAGAAAGCTTACTTGCTTCCCTACTACGTTAGGAAGTAGTAAGAAGTTGCTTCTGTGAACCAAAAATACACCGAATCTGCAATTGCCTTGTTATTGGACTTCTCAGCTCCTGAAACGGAGAAATAAATTTCTATGATGTATAACTCACTTCGTTTATAGTATTTTTATAGCTGTCCAAACAGACTGCAACAAGTATATATTGATGAGGAAAACTGCTGGGCTTGAAAAATATTTGGGAAAGGACTAAAATGTGTTAATGCCAAATCCTGATTAAAAGAATAATCTCTTCAGATTCTTATTAGCCTCTGAAGAGTACATCTGCAGCATATTTAAGCAACATGCCACTGTATAGTCATGATTAAAATAACAGAGGTTTTAGAGCCAGCTAAATTAGAGATTCTCATCAGCCTCCATATGAAGTTTTAATTAAAACACATTCACATTAAAACTCTGTCACTTTAGTGTTGCTATTCACTTTTACTGCAAAATAAGCAAGGAGGCAAAGATAGATCTGAGTCGTTTGCAGCACACATACCTAAAAGTAGAACAGAAAAAGCAGCAATGGAAGGTAATGTGGAAACAAAATATCTGTGACAGAAAGTCCCAGCCATGCTAGAAGAGAAGCTTAAAAAGAAATTGATATGAATACACACACACACACACACACACACACACAATGTGTAATTGGTTACATAAGCACAGCCAATAGAAGGTGTTGAGTGTTTAAAGATTAGTGATTTACTGAATCAAGAGAATATATCAAGTAAAAGCATTAATCCATGAAAGCAATTCTCCAAATCTAAAGTCCTATCTGGAAGAATACAGAAAGGCCTGGAAGTTTAAAAGCGACAGCTAAATCTAGCACTTACAGAAACATGAAAAGCAAATGAGAAAATCATAAGAGGTAGAAACCAGGCCAGGTCTCTAAGGGGATCTTTAAAAAAAATTTTTTTTAAGCCCACAAACCACACATATCACTTTACAGGGCAAATCGAGGAAACTGGAATCTGAGACAGAAAAGTAACACCACTTGCAGAATATGCTGAAAATTTCTAAGAAGACCTTCTGTAATTGTTGCAGCTATGGGGACAATCCAGGTTCTTTTCCTCTATGAAAGATAAGGTAAGTGATATTTCATATCCAGAATAAATGGATGAAGTAGATGGAACTGACTGTAGAATCTAAGGAAGCTATCATTGTATCTATTTCAGCAGAACGACTTTCAATCACTTTGGCCTGTTAGAAGAAGGCCCTTCTTAGATGGGAGAAGTTAATTTCAGTTTACACATGGGTGGGTGTGGACACATGTAAGGCACACCTTCATTCCCTGTTACCGTCTGAACAACTGTTCTATTACTCAGTAGGGAAACCTTAAGTGTAGACTTGGTAGAAACACTTAAAGAATCACAGATTTTAACATATTAAAATTTTATGTAATTAATATTTCCCACTGTTTTAGAGTAGCTCTTTATGGCTTTTGTTAATATAGCAACATCAGCATCACCTGGGGATTTGTTAGAACTACAAATAACTGGTTAAGGCTGAGCAATCAGAGTTTCACTAATACCACCAAGTGATTATGAGTCACGTGAGAATCATTGCTGAAAAGCATTCAAAGAACTCAGAAGAAGAATGAGATTGAAAATGAAAGACTCCTTTCTCTATAGGTAACCTTGTGTTATGATTTGGAATGAAACCTAATAAAACTTTTCAGGATTTATAAATACATCCAGAACAGGTTTAGATATGAGTATATTACAGGTCCATCTATTAGCACATCATTGTTTGTTGTTGGTTGTGGGGCTTGACCTCGGCCTGCGTTCTGTTCATGAGCTCTCTTGCTCAGGCTCAAGGCTGGCGCTCTACCACTTTGAGCCACAGTGCCACTTCCGGCTTTTGAGTGGCTAATTTGAGCTGAGTTTCACAAGGACTTTTCTGTCCAGGCTGGCTTCAGTGATCGTCAGATCTCAGCCTCCTGAGGAGAAAGGATTATGGCTGGCTGTGAGCCACCAGAGTCCAGTACAGCAGACCATTTTTGTCCTCTGGTTGGCTCCACTGTTATTACAATTTTATTATGTAAGACCAGTTTGACTCTTAAGAAAAGAGTCAGTTTTGTTATTTGAATTTCAGAATCCTAATCATAGCATAAAATAAAAATGATAACTCAGAGAAAATTTTCTTTATCTTAAATCTAGAGAAGATTATCTAGGCTGAGGGAAGAAAAGGCACCACAAGTCCTCATGTCTCACCATTGTCTTCAGTCAAACCACTGAAGTGTTTGTTGAGGGTAGAAACCCCCTAAAAGGTTTGAGGATTTAAGATATGCAGTACCTTCAAGAATAGAAATGAAAGCACATCCCCATTTGTATCAATTCACTGGGATTGAAAAAAAAAACTCTTGTTCTTTAAAAAAATATGTTATTTTTGGGCTGGAAAGGTGGCTCAGTGGTAGAGCGTTTGCCTTGCATGCATGAAGCCCTGGGTTCGATTCCTCAGCACCACAGAAGCAGAAAAAAAAGCTGAAGTGGTGCTGTAGCTCAAGTGGTAGAGCACTAGCCTTGAGCTGAAGAGCTGAGGGACAGCGCCCAGCCCAGAGTACAGGCCCCATGACTGACAAAAAAAATATGTTATTGTTACTATAGACGTGATGTATAGAGCGGTTATAATTACAAGGGTCAGGTAATGAGTACATTTCCTTTCGTACAGTGTTATCTGTTTC
Source organism: Dipodomys merriami (assembly GCF_024711535.1). Taxonomy (NCBI): domain Eukaryota; kingdom Metazoa; phylum Chordata; class Mammalia; order Rodentia; family Heteromyidae; genus Dipodomys; species Dipodomys merriami. Next base: position 101,664,015 of record NW_027204492.1, read on the forward strand.
CTCATTCTTTCTGAGTCCCTCTCTCTCATCCCCAGCTACGAGTTGTATAGTTCACCTTCATCAATGTCCACTCAGCTCCACTGCTGCACTTTTTACCCTTTTTCCCTCAAGTTCTGTGCCCTCTCCCAACCCTCCCTAAGACATACTTGTGAATACACTGTACATATGGTAAAGGAGACAGAATCATCAAAACCAAAAACTAAAAAAAAAGTCTTTTGATTCCGTATCTTGGAGTTTGTTTCAGTATGTATATTATTTTATATAAAAATGAAGACGCACTTAAGCATTGTACCTTTGTGATTCTCTCCTAAGAGTATCCTCTTCTGGTCTGACTGTATGGGAATATCTAGAATCCTGTATAATTTGTCATTTCCCAGTGCATTTTAGATCTAGTTTTTGTATATCAGAGAGAACGCATGTGCACTTTGTCTCTGAACTTGGCTGACTTCACTTGACATGAAATGTTCTAGTTCTATCTTTTTTTCCTGCAAATGACATTATTTGATTATTTCTAATAGCTGTGTAAAATTCTTCACAGTTTTGGGGGCATCTGAGCTGTTTCCTTATCTTGGCTATTGTGAATGGAGTGGCAATTAACATGGATGTGCCAGTGTCCTTATCATGTCCTGGTTCATGATGTTGCGAGTAGATGCCTAGGATTGGTATGGCTGGGTCATAGGGAAGGTCTATGTTTAGTTTTTTGAGGAACCTCAAGACTGCTTTCCAAAGTGGTTGTACTAGTTTATAATCCCACCGACAGTGCAGTAGGGTTCCTTTTTCCTGTTCTTTTTATCATCTTTAACAAAGCAGTTTATGAATAAAATTTATCTTGATAAATGTCACCCCTTTCGACATTCTTGCCCATCCAAGGCTCATATTTATTAGTGGATATAGTAGCTTTTGGCACTATATAGACTATTCCCCAAGTATATGAAGGTGACAGGCATGACAAAGCGAAGATGAGAACAAATATCATAATCAGGCTGGAAGCAGGATGAGCAGGCACAAGTCAGCTGGAATGTATAGATAGGCCCAGGAAATTAAGTAGTAGGGTGGGAATCATATAGTACAATGGTGTTTTCTATACCCTGATCTGGAAGCTCAAAATTGAACTCATGTTGTTATAAAATTAAAAAATCATTAAAAATAATTTATTCAATTATGAGTCTTGAGACTACAATTAGTAGTGATTACATACTACAGTCTAAAATAGTAGATATATAAATGGGAGTAATAAAAGGCACAATATAATACTAACAACAGCTAGTCATGTTTAGAGAGCTGCCACTTCCTAAGCAACTACTGCATGGGTATTTTTTTTTAATTGTGAAAATACTGTACAGAAGGGTTACAATTACATGGGCAAGATAATGAGTACATTTCTTATCAAGCATTGTAGCCTCCTCCTTTGTTTCCCCTTCCCATCCCATCCTCACCCCGAACCCCTATCCAATCCCCCCTCCCCCCGCAAAGTTGTAAAGTTCATTTTCAACATAACGACTTGTACATCTCAGTGTTGCAATGGGTCCACCTGTTTCCTTATTTAAACGACTTGTTTTTCCCCTTCCCCTCCACAAATTATACCGACATCAAATACAGTGAAAGCAGGGGTTATATCATGGGGGAGGGACATACAAAGCAACAAAGAAATCATCTTATAAATGTGTTAGAAACAATCGCATGAAAGAAAAAAATATTTGAATACATATCTTAGGGTTCATTTCCCTGCATGGGTATTTTTTACTGTTAATGTTCACTATCTATGAAAAGATCTTACTTTTACCATGGCCAATAAAGAAATTGTTCTGATGCCCTCCCCTGCCAAGAGGACTCCACTAGACTTCCCTTTGAGGCCCCTCTCCTCCTGGTGAGTCTTGCTGTCTCCTTCCATAGCTTTCCTTTCACTTTCAGATAAACTTACTCTGCATTAGTAAACATTGGTTTTAAAGGTTGAGTAGCTTGTAAAAATGTATTCAGTTACTGATTGGTTGGCCAGTCACACTCTTCCCATACTGTTCTGCTGCTTGTGTTGGCCAGTTAATTTTTTTTCATAGAAACTTTTCCATATTAATAAACACAAATTGGTGTTCAATAATGCAGTAAGAAAAGATGACAAAATTCAACTGACTCATAATTCCACTCCATATTCAACTTCTACTGAAATTATAGTAAAGGGTTTTTTGAAAATGCTCAGAATGATGAAGTAAACGGGAAAGCTCATAACAGAAACAAAAAAAGCTAAAGCTGGGGGCAGGGAAGGGATAGTGTGAGAACAATAAAGAGAGAAAAACAATGCTGAACAAGAAATGTACTCATTACCTTACTCATGTAACTGTAACCCCTCTGTACAGTATCTTTACAATAAAATAAAATTTAAAAATTAAAAAAATTTAAGCTAAGAAACAGATGAGTATAATCTGACTTAGGAGTTCTTGTAAAACAAAAATTTATGATAGCAGTGGGAAAACTGAAACCTAATACTATTTACATTAAAGCTACAAATCTATAGTTGCTGCTGCCCCTGATTTGGGATTGAGGACAGTGATAAAGTATGGAATATTAGATAAAATTAGAATCCAGTGTGTTCTTTCTCACTGCAAAATCATATGAATGTTTTTACCTCCAGAGGGTAAATAAAAAGGCTCTTGGATCATGAGAATATCAGTGATAGGTGAGCAAATGAGAAGATTGACTGTGCATTCAATAAACCACTTATCAGACATTTACTAAACACTCTTTGCAATTCAGGCACCATTTTTAGGATATCCACCCTAGTGGATATTACTTCCAGAATGCAACAAAAAATAAATGCCATGCGTGCCAACATATGATATATGTGGTAGTGGTGAGTGTTATAGAGGAAAATGTTCACAATAAGATAAAGAAGTTCAAAACATATTGGCAGTGTAGCTGGAAGTCAAAGTATGTCTGAAATGTCTAAGTGTACATTTGAACAAAACCTCAAAGATTTAAGTGAGTTAGCCCTATAGATGATTGTGGGGAAAGAAAAAGTGGTGATCTTGAAGACCAGAATATAGGCTGGAGAAGGATGGGTGAGTTGGGTTGAAGAAGACATCAAGACAGAAGATGATAAGGAATCAGGCCATTTGTCTTGATAGCAAATCTACCTTCCTATAATTTCAGGCTTCAAACTTTAACATGTATGTCAAGGTTTGAGGCCTGAATCTTCCCACCATTTCTATTGCTATTTTTTAATAGTAATTCTTAGTTGTGTTGTTGTAAGAATTCTGTTGTTGGAATTACTCATTCTACTCTTGCCCACTAGAGTTGGCTATCATATTCCATGAAACTAGAGGATCCTTTAAAAATTACATGCCATTGTTTATGAGTGTTCAATCATTGTAAAAGACTTGGTGTAAAAGCCAAAGTTCTATATGTTCTGTTCACTCTACTTAAATGTTCCCATTGTTTTTGAACCCTACTTCATATCATTCATCTACATTTTCACACCATACTGGCTTCTTTTATGTTCCTCAAATACCTGCAAACTCACTACCCTCATGATTTTCATATTGCATGAAATTTCCTCCATTCATATGCCTGTAGCTATAACTCATCTGTCAAGTCTGTACTTATATGTCATCATCCTAATGAAGCCCATGTTATTGCCACCCAGTGCCTCATATACAACTATTTTCCTTGTTCCCGTTATTTATAACTTGTTTGCACATATGAGATCACCAATCACATATACAAAACCATTTGTATGTTCAGTTTTTACTGTTTACATCTGCTAGATTGTAAGATTCAGGAAGGCCAGAGACTTTAAGCTTTTTTTTTCAATCATTTATTTTTAACACATACTAAATTGTCTGACAAAGAGAAGACAATTCATGTTTATTTCTTGAATAAGGAAGAGTAAGACAGTGATTGTAACAAAATCAGAACACTGTTACCTTCAAGGGTGTAAAATTCTCTGTGGTATTGACAATGTTCTAATTCTTATTTTTTGATAGACAGATGTTCAACATACTTTAATTATTTTTTTTTAGTTTCATTGGTTTTTAACTCTGACCAATTTTTTAAAATTTATTTATTTTTTATTGTGAAAATACTGTACAAGGCATTATGTCAAAAAACAAATTTTACATATTTTAATTATTCTTTAAACTGTATTTGTATGCTTCTTTTACTCCTAGGTAGATACAGTAAACTAGAAGTTTCAAGGACAAGAATTTCTTTTTTGTATTTTAAAATACATTTTATAGAAAGTCTGTTTATTTTGTTGCTCTACCTCCAAAGTTTAGAACAGTGCCAAACACTTGGCACTTATTCCCTTCTATAATAAAAATTAATGGCACTTTTCACAAATTAAATTTGTCAAATCAGGTAAACAATAGTATTGGGAGTATTCATGTAGAGTATTCATAAATACTAATGGGAATTTATACATTATTATAGTATATTTGGGTCCACTAATTTATTCATAGTTTTTTATCCTCAGAGTTTGTTATTCATCTTTGTCTTTGCTCATTTTATTCTTTTGGTTGAAGTTTTAGATTAAATATGGTTCTCTTGATTACTTTAATACTTTATATTTTTTTCTATTTGGATGTCCTAAAATCCAGATAATAATTCTTTTTTTTTTTAGCTCTTTTTTGCTTAAGGCTAGCACTCTACCACTTGAGCCACAGCACCACTTCTGGCTTTTTCTGTGATTAATTGCAGATATGAGTTTCACAGACTTTCCTTCTCAGACTGGCTTCGAACCATGATCTTCAGATCTTAGCCTCCTGAGTAGGTAGGATTACAGGTGTGAGCCACCAGCACGCAGCTTCTGATATGAATTATTCTAGATTCACAGTGTGTGTGACTATGTGTGTGAACTTGTGTTTATAACTTAAACTCCCTGGAATTTTCTTTGCAGATGGTAGAAAGTAAGTATCTAATTATTTTTGTCCAAAGGAGTAACCAGTCAGCATACATTTAATAGGTTAACCCATCCCCATTAAAAACTTGCTCTTACCAAATATGAAAACAGGAGGCTTCAAGAACCTTGTTTTATAACAAGGAAGACAAATCTTTCTCACATTTTTTTCTCCCCAAGTATCTTTTGGTTATTCTCATGCATTTCCCTATTTAAAAGTATGTGATATTGTTTGTCATGTACTATTAAATACCTTAAGGTTTTGTTTGACAAAAACTGGGAGCTAGTGGACTCTGCCTAACCCACAGGCTGTAAAGCACCCTGAAAACACCACAGCTACTGGTATAATGGAGGAAAGCTTCTATAGTGAACTGACCTTTCTAGGGGGGGTCTCCTACTAGTGTACCATAATCTGAACAGTGGCAGGGATGAGCATCTGTGCCCAGAGTATGACAGTGACTTCTAAACTATTGTGCCATATTCCTGTCAACTGAGAAATCACATTTCAATATGGCCATTGCAGTGTTATGTTTCACCATTGGGAATATTTCAACTTAAAGATTACAGGTGGTTAAAAACCCAAACCAAGAACTTGGTAAGCCTCAGATGCTCAAATTCTAATGCAGTATCCCAAGAAATTAGAAAGAACAAGGCACCATGACTCCTCTAAAACTCAACAAACGGTAACAAGCATAGTAAGAGTGAAGTGGATGGAATCCCAGATAAACAATCCAAGTAAAAAAGTTTAAGAATGGCTAGTGAAATTAAAGAAGACATAAATAAGCACCTCAGTGAATTCTAAGAAAACTCATAAAACTCATGAAAAGGGATTTCAATATATATATGTACATATATATATATGTATATATAAACCAGAATTTTTTATCAGATTTTGATATTACCAGTGATGTTTGCTATAAGCTTATGGGGTATTCTTTCCTTAAGTAAAGAAAGTTTTATTTTTTTTAATTATTCAGCGTTTGATGACAAAAAGTTTTAACTTTTTGTTAAAATAGTCCATCATTAGATAGTTAATTCAATCTTATCACTATTCTGTTAATGTGATGAACTATATTAATTTAATTCTCAATGTGAATTACCCTTGCATTCCTAGAATGAACCCCTAAAACTAATAGTTTTACACTATAATAAGTTTGAATGAAATTTTATTTAGGATGTCTACGTTTATTTTTGTAAGTAAGAATGACTTACAAGTCCACCTAAGCTTTGAATATCAGGATTTTGTGAACCTGTTAGGAGATAATTGAAATTTTTCTTTCATTTTGGTTTTAGAAGAGTTTAAGTAGAAAACGTATTTGTTTATATGAGATTGGTAGAACTAACCTATGAACCTAACTGGGCCTATAACATTCCAAAGAGTGGACATTTTAATTATATTATTAATATTTTATCACCATCTATCCATTCAGACTACCTTCGAGTTCTTCTCTCAGATTTGGTAATATTCACATTTTCTAGAAAAAAATCATTACCTGAAAGTAGCAGAATGATTAGTAGAGGGATTCCATAATTTCCAACATAAGGAATGATTTCCTTGGGCTGCTATACTTGAGTATTTCCCTCCTTGAGAGTTCTGGTTTCACTTATTCTTCGAATTCACATTTTCCCTTGGTCTGCTTTTGAGGTTCAGGAGTTGCTTCATTTTACTCTGCAGCTTTCACTAGTCATAACTCACTATATGGCAATCATTTCCTCAACTCTGGTACTGCAGTTTACTCTTCTTATTCTTATCCATCACTGCCACCTGTATATTCCACATTTCCAAATGTGGAGACAAAGTGTGCCACATTTATGGAACAAATTTACTATTCTCATTTACTTGTTTCTTTGTTTGTGGTACTGGAAAGGAGTGCTTTTCAAAGTTTAATGTGAGTAAGATATCCTGAAGATCTTATTAAAAGGCATATTTTGGTTCAGTGGAGGTTGAGTATACTCAAGATTGTGCATTCCTAACAACTCTGAGACGCGACTGTTGGTCTTTGGACCACCATGTTGCTATAAATCACTTTGACAAATAATTGAAAGGAACTTTTGGGATAATTTTCTGTCATTGTCTTTCTTAAAAGTTGAACAAACTGATTCATAGGAAATAAAAGCCAAGTCTTTTTGCAGTGGTTAATCCAAGTCTTACTTAATATATCATGTTGGTTTTTTTCTGAGGTTTTCTTTTAATTCCTTGTAGATAAAACTAGTGAAATGAAAATGCATTTCATTCAAATGTAAGACATTTTTAGTGTTTTAGTCTTACATACCACATGTAGGTTTAAAAAGTTGGTTCAAAAAATAGCAGATATTTCCCAAAAAATAGCAGAAAGATTGACTGGGTGCCGGTGGCTCACACCCGTAATTTTAGTTACTCAGGAGGCTTACATCTGAAGATCACACTTCAAAGTCAGCAGATGCAGAAAGGTCTTTGACACTGTTATCTCTAATTAACCAACAAAACAGCAAAAGTGAAAGTATGGCTCAAATGGTAGCACAACAGCCTTTAGCAAAAAGCACTGATATGAATGCAAAGCCCTGAGTTCAATCTCCAGTATCTACATGAAATAAAAACAGAAAGAAAGAAAAAGAAATTTGCTGAAAGTAGATTTTAAATGTTTTTACCAGAAAAAAGGGTAGGTGAAATAGTGGATGCATTTCTACATTAACTGACCCATTCTGTAATGTACACATATTTCCAAGTACATGGCTGTACATTATATAATATTTCAAATTTAATTTGTCAATTGAAATTAGATCTAAAAATAAAACCAGCAAGTTTCGTCTTTGTTGTACTACTAACACACAGTAAAATAGACTATCAGTGCTAAAATGACCATTGACTGCCCTCCTATCTCCATCATCGTCCATACATAAGAAATAGTAGAGGCCAAGTAAACATTCATTGAAAATGAAAGGGTAAATAAAACTGCAAATTATCTTTGTTGCTAACAAGGAAAGAGACCTCTCCTCTTTCATATTTCACTGAGAAACTATATAGTTTGTGAAGCCTTCCTCTAACCCTTTGATTCATATGTAAATCTCCATAAAGGCTAGGTAATCTGGTTGCTACCTTTATAACTCAGGAATATTTTTCTTAAGGGTCTTAGAACTATATCTTTGAAATGTAAACATCAAGGAAGAGAAGACCCCTATATTTTTTGTCATCCTGAGAGATAACCTAGCCACCTTTCTGTGTGCTATAAACCACTTTCTTCTCATAGAAGTTTCATTATTCCTTTGGATAAAAGCATTATTTTAAAAAATGGCTGCCCCAATTACCAGGTGAACTTTGGATGAACTATGAGAGAATATATAGCAATGGATACTGTCAAGTTCTCTTACAAGGACATGAGTTGCCATTAATTGAGAGATTGTATGTATAATGCTAGGCAGTATGAAGTGGGTGGGATTTCTTTGTGTCTTTCTATTGTCTGATTCCCTATGATACACATTGTAATCTGGATTAATGTTTCTTCAACAATAAGTGTGTTTACTGTCTTCATATTTTGTACAGGAGCGTCTCAAGTAGCAAGGTTTTAAATTTTCTCCAATAAAAGAGAATGATGGAGAAAAAGGAGAGAGAGAGAAAATAAAGTCTATAAAGGAAAGAAAGCATCCAGAGGAGCGGGGGTGGGGGGGAGACAAAACTGGTTTTCTTCATTAAAATTTTCCTTGGCAATGCATAGATTCCAGAGTGGGTGGATGACTCATGGATGCAAGCAAATACAGGATTTTTTTTCTTCCTGCTGTGAAACAGGGTACTGTTGTTTGACCTTAAAAAAATCAATGATTTAATGAAGCAATGCGTTCCATGTACCCTTATTCACTCTCTATTTCTACCATGAAGCAAGTCACAGAAACATCTGTTATATCATGTTTCAAAGCTTATGAGGTGCTTTTTCATGCCACTTTCTAATGCAGTTTTCTGTGACTGTTAAAATGTAATGTAAAGTAAGACATTGTAATCACTTTGCTACAATGCCCTTACTAGGCAATTAGCATGGTTATGTACATGAAGTTTTTTTTCTTGGTTATTACCTGTTGGGGAAATTAGGGAGAACAAGTATCAACTTTATTCAGTGCAATTAAATATATCCCAAGGTATGACATAACTATTTAAAGATTTTCTTCAATTTTCATATATATAATGACTACTGGAGCATTATAAAATAATTGATGATAAAACCCTCTAGGCTAAGAGAATTTTTTCGTGTTTGTTTTTTGTTTATTTGTTTTTTAATATATATTTTTGTTGTAAAGATTCTGTACAGAGGGGTTACAGTTACATGAGTAAGGTAATGAGTACATTTCCTATCAGGCACTGTTACCTCCTCCTTTATTTTTTCCCCTACCATCCCTTCCCTCCCCAACTCCTCCCACCACCCCCAAAATTGTAATGTTCGTTTCAACATAGTGTCTTGTACATCTCATTGTTACAATGGGTCAACCTGTATCATGGTTTCCCTTATTTGCAATGACTAGTATATGTCTAGGATAAGCAGAAAATGGCAAAAGCTATGTACATATGACCATATAAGATGATGCTATGTGAAATGAACCCCAAGATAGGGACACAAGAGGTTTTATCTTTGTTGGATGTTGTTTTTAATGTACTTATAATGTGCTGTGTGATTTTTTGTTGCTCTTGCATGATCTTCCCCCATGGCATAACCCCTGTTTTCACTATATTTGATTCTGGTGTCCTGCATCTTGTTTGTTTGTTTTTGTTGGTTGTGGGGCTTGAATTCTGGGCCTGGGCTCTGTCCCTCCGCTCTCCAGCTCAAGGTAAGATCTCTACCACTTGAGCCACAGCGCAACTTTTGGTTTTCTGGTGCTTACTTGGAATTAAGAGTCTCGTTGACTTTCTTGCCCAGGCTGGCTTTGAACTGTGAATCTCATATCTCGGCCTCCTGTATAGCTAGGATTACAGGTGTGAGCCACTGGCGCCCAGCTCTAGGAACCATTTTAAAAAATATTTTCATTGTTATTATGAAGGTGATTTACAGAGGGATTACAGTTACATATATCAGGTAAAGAGTACATTTCTTTTTGGCTAATGTAAACCCTTCATTCACTCTCTCCGTTTTTCCCTCCTATCCACATTGACAAGTTGTATAGTTCATTTTCAACGTAGTGTCCAGTAAGTACCATTGCTGCTTTTGTTCACCCTTTGTCCCTCCATTTCTTTGCCTCCCCTTACGCTCCCAAAGATATATAAACAAACAAGCAACAAAAAGGAAAGAAACAAAAACAGGGAAAATCAAGAAATAGAGAAAAAAACTTCTTGTTTTCATTTCCTGGAGTTCATTTTGATAAATAATATTTTGTATGATCAGATAATAGGTGCAACTTTTATTGAAGAAAGAGAATTTGACTCCTTTTTTAAAGTAGTTGTAAAATTGTCTTTTCTAATTAGTAATATGAAGAAGGCAACAGTGACAATAGGTTTGGAAATTTCATAAAACATTAAAAAATAATCCTTACTCTAAAATACACAAAATAGTTTGCTTAATATCAATTCCTATATTTATCTCTAGTTATTTTTTTCATTTTCTTTTAGTTAGACTTACTGTTTGGCTTTTTCCACACTAGAAGATTTTCCTCCCTATAATTTTCTTTGATAAGCTCGGAGCTTGTCTCCAGAAGATCTCCAAATCATTCTTTCAGGAGTTCCTCCTGAAATGTGGAGTATGGAGCCATGGGTGGGGATCTGGGAATTAATATACTTCTCATTGTATGCTAGAGCTCTTGACCCTCAGGTTAGCTCTCTGGTTCTTTGAATCTATACAAAGAATTCTTTTTTTTGGCTACTCTCAATATTTCCCAAATAATAATAATTTCCAGATGATCATTATCTTGGCAAATATTGTTTAAAATACACTTTCTTGGATGCCACTTCAGACTCAAACTTTTGAAACTACATTAGGAGGGCCTAGAAAGATGTATGAGGAAAACAAATAGAGATGATATGTCTCTTCTATTTTGAATATTTTATAAATGGTTTACAATATTTTAACATATATTATATAATCAGTGAAAGAGCCAAGGGTTAGAGACAGTCCAGGGTAGAAGTTCTGAAGACTTCCTTTGTGGGCTCAATTGCAGGTGATGCCACTTAACAGATTTTGATCTTCAGCAAGTTTCTAAACTTCACAGAGCCTGTTTCTATCACCTATCATCCTACTTCATAGAGTTATTTTGAGCATTAAATAAGTTAGATTACATAAAACACTTTAAATTTTCCTGGCACAAAGTTGGTGTTATGTGTCAGCTGTTATTAATATCTTTAGGTACAGAGATGGAAAGGTTTCAAAGTAAAGTTAGGTGAAAAGAAGTTGAAGAAGAAAATATATGGTACAACAATTTCCGTGTGAGAATCCATTTCTTTGAATAAATACAAAGTCATTGTGGGGAGAGACTATGCGCCTTGGGGTAAGAAATTTTTAAAGGCAGGATAATAGGGATCCTGGAGAAAATATTGAATAAATATCTCATTTATTGTCTATGATTTTTTCTCATTATTTCAATGTTTACACTTAGTCTGTTGTCTCATATTAATTTTGTAATTAAAAGTGAAATTTAGAATGCCATCAGAAAGATAACCAAGATAACCAAGTAGCTGGTTCTGACATGCTTTCCTTCATAATAACAGTTCAAAAACAAGTAAAAAACAAAACAAAACAAAACTGCTACCCCACTGGAATGAATGAAAGAAAGTTCCAGAAGTACAGTAGGATCATGGTAGAGATGTTTCCCAGAATAGAGATTCAGGATGGTTTTGTTTGGCAAGAATGGCCCTCATTTCCTTACTTATGTAATGGTAAAACCTCTGTAAGTCACCTTTACAATAAAATTTGAAAAATAAAAAAAGAAAGAATGGAGTGAACAGCTTCCATAGTCTTGTATCCCAAGGTGATATCAATCCTGATTCAAAATAGACTTCATGTAGTAGGGAAAGGTAAACAGGGTGTTCCAGCAGTCTTCTTGTAGAACTATAATATTCACTTTTCAGAAGATGTCAATCTTTTTTTTTCTTTTCTTGTTAGCACAAGTTCTTGTTTTTTTTTTTTTTTTTTTTGGTCCGGTCGTGGGGCCTGAACTCTGGGCCTGGGCGCTGTCCTTCAGCTCTTCAGCTCAAGGCTAGCACTCTACCACTTGAGCCACAGCGCCACTTCCGGCTTTTTTCTTTTTGCTTATGTGGGGCTGAGGAATCGAACCCAGGGCCTCGAGCATGCAAGGCAAGCGCTCTACCACTGAGCCACCTTCCCAGCCCCCAAGTTCTTGTTTTTATTGTGAGAATACCATACAGAGGAGTTACAATTACATGGGCAAGATAATGAGTACAGCACAAGTTCTTTTATATATTTTTTTTTATTGTAAAGATACTATACAGGGAGAGTTACAGTTACGTGAGTAATGAGTACATTTCCTATCAAGATTGTTATCTCCTCCCTTGTTTTTCCCCTACTATCCCTTCCCAATCCACTTCCTTAACTCCTCCCTCCCCATTCCCCAAAGTTGTAAAGTTCGTTTTCAACATAGTGTCTTGTACATCTCATTGCTACAATGGATCAACCTGTATATTACAGCATTTTCTTATTTCCCTTCCCCTCCCCAAATTAGAAAAATGTATATACACAATGCAGGGCACCAGAATCAAATACAGTGAAAACAAGGGTTATACCATTGGTAAAGAATATACAAAAGAAACAGATAATCACAAAGTACATTAAAAACAACAGCGACAAAGATAAAACCTCTTGTGTCCTTATCTTGGGGTTCATTTCACTTAGCATCATCTTATATGGTCATATGTGCATAGCTTTTGACCTTTTCTGCTTGTCTGGTAAGATTATCCTAGATGTATACTAGTTATTGCAAATAAGGGAAACCATGGAACCTATGTTTCTTTGGGTCTGGCTTACTTCACTTATTGTAATTTTTTCCAAAGAAGACATCAACTCTTAATAGGACCTGTGCCAAGCTTTTGAAAAAGTAAGGTAACATGATAATTACAAAGAAACACAATAACTTTCTAGTAAGTAGTAAACTTCAAGAAAAAAGAATTGACAAGTTGCCAGAAAAAATATATTTATTATATGAAATTCAGTTGGATACAAGATAATCCAAATAGGTAAATTGATGAAATTAGGTAAGTAATTCATGAATTTCTTTGAATGAGAAATTTATCAGACAGAGATAGTCACAGAGAAATATTGGAATTAAAGAATTAAATGCTGAAACTTAAAACATAGCTGGGAGCCTCAACAACAAAACGTGTCTCTTGAAATAACCCAGGCAGATAGAAAAGGAAGAAAGGGGAAACAATAACAACAACAAAAAGAATGAACAAAGTCCATATGACTTGTGAAACACTATTAAACCAATAAATATTTACATTATAGGTGCTAAAGAAGAGAAAGGAAAAGTAACAAAAAATAACCCATATGTAATGAAATGATAGCTGAAGTGGCTTCCATAAATAGTGCTTGGAAAACCATATATACGTATGTAGAAGGATAAAACTAACTCCCTATCTCTCACATACAAAACTCAACATAAAATAGGTCAAAAATGTAAATGTTAGACATGTAACTATAAAGCCACCAAAATTTAGGAGAAATGCCTTAAGATATTGCTACATAATTACCTTTTTAATCAAATTCCACAAAATATAAGCAACAAAAACAATTATACAAACTTTTTCACAGCAAAGGAAATTCTCAACAGCTAATCTAGAAAATGAGATTGAATATTTACAAACTATCCATGGACAAATAAAACAATGTTCAGAATAAATAAGAAGCGATTCAATTGCAAAACAAAAATAACAAAGACATAATCCTATGTTAAAAAGGGGCAAAGAATATGAATAGTCCTTTTCAAAAGAAATTATACAAGTAGATGAAAAAGTGCTTAATATCAACAATCAGATAAATGCAATATCACCTCACCCTGGATAAAAGTTTTGTTTTAAAAAAAATTATTGTAGAGCATTGTTACCCTCTCCTTTGTTGTTCCCCCACTATCCCTTCCCTCCCACATCTCCCACACTCCTCCCACTCATAATTAAAAAAAAAAAAACACAAGTGCCAACAAAGACTTCTTTGTAGAAATGTAAATTAGGATATCCATTATGGAGAACAGCATGAAAGCTCCTCCAAAAAAAAAAAAAACCCACAAGGGCTGGGAAGGTAGCTTAGTGGTAGAGTGCTTGCCTTGCATGCCTGAGGCCCTGGGTTCGATTCCTCAGCACCACATAAGCAGAAAAACAGCGAGAAGTGGCACTGTGGCTCAAGTGGTAGAGTGCTAGCCTGGAGCCGAAGAGCTGAGGGACAGCACCCAGGCCCAGAGTTCAGACCCCACGACTGACCAAAAAACAAACAAACAAACACTAAAATGACAACGACAGTAACATTTAGCTGTTATAGTTTGGATCTAGTTTCCACAAAACTTATGTTAAAGGCTTAGTCTCCAAGAAGGCTAACACAGGAAGGTTTTAGGTCTTTGGGAACAGGTCTTGAAAAGATTGTGGGCCCACTGTTGTTGCTTCCTCTTTGTTTTGTTCCAGGTCGTGAGGTCTACAGGTTTCTTCTGCAGTATGTCCCCACTATGATGTATTATTGGACACAGGCTCAAAACTAATGAAGCAAAATGACTATGGATGGAAATCTCCAAAATTGAACCAAAATATACCTATCTTCTTTTTAAATTTAATTGCTCAAGTATTACTTTATGATAGTGGAAATTTATCTAACATACAGTTGTCCCACTACTGGGGATATATTCAAAGGAAATGAAATCAGTATATCAAAGAGATGCCTGCATGCCTCCATTTATTTCAGCACTATTTAGAATAGTCAAGGTATGGAATCAACTGAAGTGTCTATAAACCGATGAATGGATAAAGAAAATGTGCCAAATATTCACAATATAATATTTGTCCATGAAGAATAAATCCTGTCATTTGCAGCCACATGGATGGAAGCAAAGAACATTAAGTGAAATAAACCAGACAGAGAAAGATAAATGCCACATGTCCACACACATAGGGAAAGTAAAAATTTTGTAGGAATAGAAATTTTGTAGGAATAGAATGGCAATCACTAGAGACTAGTAAGAGGATAAGTTGGATAAAAGGTAGAAATACAATTAGATAAGAAGAAAATTAATGTTCTATAGCACAATAGAAGACTATAGCTTATAGCAATTTATTTTTTGTACTTTTTTCTTGTAAAAATGCTGTACAGAGGGGTTACAGTTACATGAGCAAGGTAATGAGTACATTTCCTGTTGAACATTGTAGCCTCCTCCTTGTTTTCCCCCTACTATCCCTTCCCTCCCACCTCCACAACTACCCCCTGCCCCAGCCGCTGAAGTTGCAAAGTTTGTTTTCCACATAGTGTTTTGTACACATCATTGTTACAATGGGTCAACCTGTATCCTTATTTAAGGATTTTGTTTTTTCATTTCTCTTCCTTGAATTAGAGAAGTGTATATACAAGATGCAGGCACCAACATCAAATACAGTGAAAATAGGGGTTATACAGTGGGGAAGGAACATACAAAGCAACAAAAAAAAATCACATGGTACATTATAAATAAGTTGGAAACAATAGCAAGAAAGAAAAAAGATATTTGTGTCCTTATCTTCGGGTTCATTTCACTTAACATCATCATATATGGTCATATGTCCATGGCTTTTGGCCATTTCTGCTTCTACACATGTACTAGTTATTGTAAATAAGGGAAACCATGGGACCTATGTTTCACTGGGCCTGGCTTACTTCACTTAATATAATTTTTTCCAAGTCTTTCCATTTCCTAACAAATGGGGCAATGTTATTCTTTCTGATGGAGGCATAGAATTCCATTGTGTATATATATACCATATTTTCTTGATCTGTTCATCTACTGAAGGGCATCTGGGTTGGTTCCATATCCTAGCTATGGTAAATAATTCTGTGCTAACCATGGTTGTGCTGGTAGCCTTAGTCTGGCCTTGTTTGTGATCATTTGGGTAAATGCCCAAAAGTGGGATTGCTGAGTCATAGGGGAGCTCTATGTGGAGTCTTTTGAGGAACCTCCATACTGCTTTCCAGAGTGGTTGAATGAGTTTACACTCCCACCAACAATGCAGTAGGGTTTCCTTCTGTCCACATCCCCTCCAGCATCTGTTGTTATTAGAGTTCTTGATTATAGCCATTCTAACTGGGGTGAGGTGGTATCTCAATGTTGTTTGGATTTGCATTTCTTTTATGGCTAGAGAGGTTGAACATTTATTTATTTCTTCATGTGTCTATTAGCCATTCTTATTTCCTCTTCAGAGAAGTTTTTCTTCAAGTCTTTAGCCCACTTATTTATCGGGCAGTTGTGTCTTTGAGGATTTGTTGTTGAAGGATTTAATTTTTTTTGGTCAGTTGTGGGGCTTGAACTCTGAGCTTGGGCACTGTCCCTGTGCTCTTCAGCTCAAGGCGAGTGCTCTACTGCTTGAGCCACAGAGCCACTTCCGGTTTTCTAGTGGTTTATTGAAGAGTCTCACGGACTTTCCTGCCCAGGTTGGCTTTGAACCGCTATCCTCAGATCTCAGCCTCCTGAGTAGCTAAGATTACAGGTGTGAGCCACTGGCACCCGGCTAATTTTTTGAGTTCTAAGTATATTTTAGATATGTTGTTGTATGGCTAGTGAAGATCTTCTCCCAATCTGTGGGCTTTCTATTGACCTTACTAGCTATGTCCTTTGCCACGCAGAAGTTCTGCAGTTTCATGCAATCCCATTTGTCCAAACTTTCTTTGATTTGTTGTGTTTCTGGGTCTCTATTAAGAGACCCAATGCCACGGAGACCTAAGGTTTCTCCTATTTCTTCCTGTAATGTTTTCAGGGTGTCTTCTTTGACTCCAAGGTCTTTGATCCATTTGGAGTTTATTCTGGTTCAGGGTGATATACAATGATCTAGTTTTAGTTTTCTACAGGTCTAGTTTTAGTTTTCTACAAATTTTGCCAGCACCATTTTGTGAAGAGGCTGTTGTTCTTCCATTCTATTTTTTTTTTAGCTCCCTTATTGAAGATTAGGTGGCTATAGGTCTGTGGGTTCATTAGAACAATTTATCATACCTCTTATAAATGTCTAGAAGATTGTAGGTCATAGGTTTCTCAATGTTTAAGAAGCTGGTAATTACTTTGATTAAATCATTACAGGGCGGCAGGGGATTAGGGGTGGAGATGGGAAGGTGGGGGATTGGGGAGGTGGAGATGGGAAGGGATGGTAAGGGGAAACAAAAGAGGCAACAATGCTTGATAAGAAATGTACTCATTACCTTGCCCATGTAATTGTAACCCCTCTGTATGGTATTTTCACAATAAGAAGATAAAAACATAAAACATTACAAATCATAATCATGCATTGAACTATAATATTGTACTTCAAAAACACAAAGAAATACATAAAATATTCACACCATTAAGATGAAAATATTTAAATACCCCAAACACAATGGTACTGATACCTATGGATTTTTTTTACTCAAATATGGGGATATTTATTTCCAGTGCCAACTATTTATCCAGAAAAAATGATCCAGGCAGTTGAATTTAAGATGATACATTATAAAGCCTTGTTAACATTTAGGATCTATGCAATATCTGCCCTGGCTTTTTGTGAGAACCAGTATTCTACACTTTGTTAAAGTAACTGATCAGAATTGCTTGCACGTTCTTTTGCTCACCTTTTGTAAATTATAAATAGAGGTCAAATTTCTCTTTAAGGATGGCACATTTTATGTTTTATCTTTTGATCTTCATTAAAGAGAGTTGGTATTCTATAACACACAATGACATTTACAGGCCCAAGCTCCTTCTTGCTATTTGAGGGACTTTTATTAAATAAAACTTTATCGCTCCAGTTTACCTTGCCTTTCAAGAAATATGTGGCCAAATGAAATTAATTTCTGGGAGGATGACAGGAACAGTTTATGGGTAAAGGGAACAACAATAGATAGGACAAAAAGTGAACGTAGGACCCATGGATATATTTTAGAATCAGGTGTAAGAAACAAGTGAGATGCTGTTCCTAGAAATCAGAACATGAACAAATTGTGTAGAATAGTCTATCACAAGAAGAACTGCCAAGGGACAGAATAAATCCAAAGCCATTCTGGTGGGAAAGATACCTGGAGAAGGAATATCTTATCCTCACTCTTTTTTCCCTTCATTCTTTCAGGGCCCACATAAGCCAAACCCAAGTGGAGGTCAGAGAGCATAAAAGATGCACTATATGATACCATGAAAAAGAGCAGGAAAGAGGAGAGAGCAGATACAGAAAGATAGATGGCAGGTATCCAATATAGTTTCTGTACCATATGGTACACAGTGATCACTGCGTCCCTTGACCTTTTAACCTTCAATATAGATACAGTATCAATGAATGTAATAACAGGTAAGGGCATGCCATCTTTCTAATCAAAACCTAGTCTCAATGGTTGGCATAATTATGTAGTGTTTGACAATTTTCCCTATTGCTACTTAGCTTTCTGATGAGGATGTTCAGCCCTCTTGTCTCCATAGCTTAGAGACTAATACTTTTTATATTCTTTTTGGACTGTAGTATTTTTTGAAGTATGCTACAACTACATCCCGAAATTCAAATAAATGTCAATAACATCGAACCTC
Source organism: Dipodomys merriami (assembly GCF_024711535.1). Classification (NCBI taxonomy): domain Eukaryota; kingdom Metazoa; phylum Chordata; class Mammalia; order Rodentia; family Heteromyidae; genus Dipodomys; species Dipodomys merriami. Next base: position 101,682,577 of record NW_027204492.1, read on the forward strand.
AGAACTAACATGGTTAGCACCCATCAGTTCAACTTTTTCACCAGGTTTTCTTCTATGTAAACTTACGTACATAAAACTGAATAGTGAGATAACATTAAGTTCTGATGGCTATCAGGGAGGAAATGGTAACACCTTGGAATACATTCTATTTTCTACTAATTCTTTGCTTTTAGCATAGTGTATGGAAAAGAATAAGAATGCAAGAAACTTGGAAATGAATGGATATAAGTGCTCAAGAAATTTTTTCTTTCAAGGTGCAAGCACATTGTAATCCTTCAGGTGACCTGTAGAACTTACAAATCACTAGAATGAGTAAGACTTGATTAGACATGTGCTATCTTACTCCATAGTAAGAGGATTTTGAAAAAAATGACATTTTAAGCAGCAATATTTAAAGAAAGTGAAGCCTATTAACCAGGTGCAGTTAGAAGGCATCAACTAGTCTTCACACCTCAACACATTTTATTTATTTTAATTTAATTTTATTGGAAAGGTGATATACAGAGGGGTTACAGTTACATACGTAAGGTAATGAGTACCTTTCTTGCTGAACATTATTATCCCCTTCCTCATTTTTCTCCTGCTTTTGCTCTTCCCCAGTTTTAAAGTGCATTTCCAACATAGTTTTCAACACATTTTACTATTTTTTTAATATATTTTTATTGTAAAGATACTGTACAGAGGGGTTACAGTTACATTTCCTATCAAGCATTGTTACCACCTTCTTTGTTTTTCCCCTACCATCCCTTCCCTCCCCACATCCCTAATTCCTCCCCCTAGCCCTCCCAACAATAGCGTCTTATACATCTCATTATTACAGTGGGTCAACCTGTATCCTTGTTTCAACATTTTATAATTATCCTTCCCCTCGCCAAATTAGAAAGATGTAAATACAAGATGTAGGACATTGGAATCAAATACAATGAAAACAAGGGTTGTACCATGGGGGAAGAACATACAAAGAAACAAAAAAAATCACATAGTACATTATAAGTACATTAAAAAGAACAACAATAAAAATAAAATCTCCTTGTCCCTATCTTGGGGTTCATTTAATCAGGTTATATTATCATATGTACATGGCTTTTGAACTTTTCTCTTTTCCTAGATGTATACTAGTTATTGCAAATAAGGGAAACCATGGGACCTATTTTTCTTTGAGTCTGGCTTACTTCACTTAATATAATTTTTTTTCCAAGTCTTTCCATGTCCTAACAAGTGGGGCAATGCCATTCTTTCTGATGGAGGCATAGAATTCCATTGTATATTTATACCATATTTTCTTGATCCATTCATCTACTGAGGGGCATCTGGGTTGGTTGCATATCTTAGCTATGGTAAGTAATGCTGCAATAAACATAGTTGTGCTGGTGGCTATAGTATGGCCTTGTTTGTGATCATTTGGGCAAATGCCCAAAAGTGGGATTACTGGGTCATAGGGGAGCTCTATGTGGAGTCTTTTGAGGACCCTCCATATTGCTTTCCAAAGTGGTTGAATGAGTTTACACTCTCACCAACAATGCAGTAGGCTTCCCTTCTGTCCACATCCCCTCCAGCATCTGTTGTTATTAGAGTTCTTGATTATAGCCATTTTAACTGTGGTGAGGTGGAATTACAATGTTGTTTTGATTTGTTTTTTTCTTTTATGGCTAGAGAGGTTGAACATTTCTTCATGTATCTATTGGCCATTCTTATTTCCTCTTCAGAGAAGTTTCTCTTTTAGTCTTTAGTACACTTATTAATTGGGTGCTTGTTTCTTTGAAGATTTGTTTTTGGAGGATTTAATTTTTTGAGTTCTAATTATATTTTAGATATGTGAGCCTTGTCTTTTGTATGGCTAGTGAAAATCTTCTTCCAATCCATGGGCTTTCTATTGATCTTGCTAGCTATGTCCTTTGCCATTCAGAAGCTGTGCAGTTTCATGCAATTCCATTTGTCCAACCTTTTTTGATTTGTTCTCTTTCTGGGTCTCTATTAAGAAAATTTCGGCCTGTACCACAGAGCCCTAGAGTTTCTCCTATTCCTTCCTGTAATGTTTTCAGAGTGTCTGCTTTGACTCCGAGGTCTTTGATCCACTTGAAGTTGTTTCTGGTGCAGGGTGATATATAATCATCTAGCTTTAGTTTTCTACAGGTGTTTAACCAATTTTGCCAGCACCATTTACTGAAGAGGCTTTCTTCCTTTCTATTTTTTTAGCTCCCTTATCAAAGATTAGGTGGCTATAGGTCTGAACACATTTTATACTCTACCATCTTTTTCGAATTAATCAGTGAGGCCTTTATGGGACCAACAAGAGTTAGTTGGATTATAAACCTCAGTTACTTCAACTGCCTGAAATCAGCAAAGGGACAGATTACAAGAGTTCCTTAGTGCTGTGCTTGGCCTATACTGTCCTGTTAGAGTGTCTGCTACCTATTTGAAGAATATACATGATATAATGTGTGTGTGTGTGTGTGTGTGTGTGTGTGTGTGTGTGTGTGTGTGTGTGTGTGTGTGTGTGTGTGTGTGTGTGTGCCTATCCTGGGGCTTGAACTCAGAGCCTGGGTGCTGTCTCTGAATATTTTTGCTCAAGTCTAATACTTGAATCACAGATCTACTTCCAGCTTTTTTGGTCTCACAGACTTTCCTGCCTGGGGTGGCCTCAGATCTCAGCCTCCTGAGTAGCTAGATTTATAGGCATAAGCCATCAGTGCTCAGTCCAGTTATCTTTTGATATGTGCAGATTTCTTCCAAAGAAACATGTGTGTATGTTTGTGTGTGTGTGTGTATATGTGTGTGTGTGTACATACTGTTATCATAGGAGACATTGCGTATTCTTGAGAAAGCTGTCATTTGGGGAATTGTTTTTCTGCACCTATAGAAAAAGTAGATAATACTTCTCTGCTTGTCATGAAACTCCATCCTTGCTGACAGAGAGCTCAGTAAACTCTAAGACTCCTTTACAAAGTGAAAGAGGAGTGGCATACACAAAAAGAATACACTATCAGCAATGCACTTTCTAAGAAATGCTACAAGCTTGGAATGTTTTCAAGACTGAGTAATGAGAAGGCTGGAGGAGCAAAATGAAAAGAGAAGACAGAGCTGTTGGAAGAATGTTCAATAATGCATTTTTTACACATCCACATCCTCAGATTGGAAGCTCTCAAACACTACAGTCGGAATTAAAGATATGCCAAGCTAAAGGATTAAATTATTAACAAAGTCAAGGCAGCACAAGAATCATAAGATTAGTGACTTAAATTTTCAAGTAAAAATTATAAATAAACTATATCCATAATGTAACGAGTGGGAAAAATCGTCTAATTTTATACTTCCTGTAATGCCACCCCACTGAGCACCCCAATTCCTCCAAATTGTTCTACCACATTTCCTCCAAAAATCTATTAAAGTTGTATGGTTGTTGCTGTTGAAATATAAGTTTGAACAGTCATTTTTGATTTTTCAATGTTCAAGGCCATCTCTTCATTTCAAATAAAGTTCCTTTGAACCTGATAGTACATAAGAAGAATATGTAAAACGTCATTTTAATAAAAACTGTCAGCAATGTGATATGCTTAGGATAAGAGTCTGAAGAACTAGAGAGCACAGGTGCTTTAGGCAGTATGATAGTGACTGTGAAACATTTTTGTCAGATATACTTTTTGCCTTGATCAATGTTATCACTTTAATATGATCATTATTCAGTACCATTACTGGTATCATGTATATACATTGTATATATATATATATATATATATATATATATATATATATATATATAGCAATAGCACAATATCCCTTAAATATATACATGTCAAAAATGAACAGAGTTGGGTACCAGTGGCTGATGCTTGTAATCCAAGCTACTCAGGAGGCTGAGATCTGGAGGATCATGGTTTTCATCCAGCCTGGGCAGAAAAGTGCAAGAAATTCCCTTTCCAAGGTAACCAACAAAAATCCAGGTTACATGTGTGGCTCAAGTTGTAAAGGACTAGCCATAAACAAGCAAGCTGAGTGACTGCAAGACCCTGAGTTCAAACTACAGTACTGCCAAAATAAATTAGTAAATGTACAACCATATAAAAAGTAGATGCACAGCTAGCCAAGCACTACAGATGTCTATAATTTGGGCTTTTTAAAAGTAACACTTCACTCCTTTACAGTATAATGTGATTGACATATGACATTGCCCTGAATCTATTAATGTATGATATATATGAATATATATATTCATAACCTATGAAAATTGTGGAATATACAGTGTATCATTTATTTGCTACCATTTTGCAAAATGGTAAAATTAAACAAGAGTTACCAAGATGTTTTAACTTCTCAGTGAAGTCCTTCTCAGTTTTAAATGTGTTTTGTTTTCACATCTGTGCCAATCAGCAGCCAGTCCTAAAAGCAAACTTTTCTTGCAGATAGATAGGGAAACATTTATACTTAGAACTAATTAGAAAAATGTGATTTTTAAAAGACCAAAGAAATACAAACAGAAGATGGAAATGAAACTATGGATTAGCAAGAGAAAGCAGTTGACACCACTGCCAGTGGAGAAATTGGAGACAGAGGTAGCAGTGCCAAGACATAAGAACTAGTGGTTCTGAGTTAGAACTGCAACCAAAAATGAAAGACATTCACAACCAAAGAGTTTGCCTGAAGCAGAAATATGTGGAACAAACCATCCTAAATTCTCCTTCCACTTGCTTTCCAATGTCCTGTCAGTGCCTCTCACTACATGTTCTAAAACAGAAACCAGAACAGTACTGAGAAAAAATATCAAGTAAAATAAATGCGTTGAAATAGAGATACACAGAGGGAAAAAGAGCTTGGGTATTATCAATCAAGAAAATAAGTAGATTGTTTATCCAATCCCGCCTTGCCTTCTCTCTGTCCCTGTCTCTGTCTCTCTGTCTCTCTGTCTCTCTCTCTTTCTCACCTTGCAATTCAAGTTCTTGAGGTGGGGTATGCATTCCAACTGAAAGAATTTACTATAGGGAAAGAATTGCGAATGAGAGATGTAAAACTTCCTGAAAATTCAAACAGTGGACACTAAGACAGTCTTGAAATTATCAATAGTAAAGCAGAGATCAGGAAAGCCCACGTAGGTCTTCTGATGAGTACCAACTGAACTTCCATCTGAAAGCTGCTACCAATGACCCATCAAGTGAAGGAGTAAGTGTTTAGGTAATTCTATTCCTCACTCTTCTGGCAATAGCTTATGGAGATTCAAAACTGAAAACTCATAAGCAAAATAAATATTGTCATTGTGTGTGCTACTAAGGGAAGGGGTGGGTTGTTCAACAGCAGTTGATGGGGTCTGAAACTAAACAAGCCAATTTACTTGATCAACATTCTTTTCATTTTCTCATCTCTGCTTCACCTAATATTTGAAGATCTCAATTGGAACCAATCACACTCAAATTTTATGACCGTTTTGGATATTTATTGCCCATTGTTGCTGGCAGTAAAAACAATCTCTCAACTCATTAATTCTCATTATTCTTTTGAAGCCTAAGTGGTTGTCCAAGGAAGTTATAGATTATACCTTAACTGGAATAATCTCCTTAATTAAGTGATGACAGAGCTACGTTTTTGTCATATAAAGCATCAACATTTGGAACTATAGTTACATATATGAAATTTATTTTACTATTATTTAAAACTAAGCAGAAATATAATTCCACTCATTAACTAAGAAATACTTAACTTGCCCATCTGAACAGTTTTTGGCATATAAAAGATTAATTTGATAATTACTCATAGAATTTTATTTCATATTTAGCTTAATTTTTGACATGGGAAAAGAAAAGGAAAATGGATAAGAGAATGTAGAGTGATTAAGGAAGAAGGGAAGAGGAAGGATAAATGGAAAGTGGAGAAAAAGAGAAATAAAGTGCTAAGGCTGAATATGGCTGAGAAATGTACTTTCATATGCATGCTTTGCCAATGGCTCTTTCACACAATGGGAAACTTTCATGAGAGGAAGAGAACAAAGCAAACCTAATTGGGGCATCTCTATTATGTTTTTGAAGACAATGGATTCAAAATGATTCCCTCCGAAACATACCAGAGAGAGACTGGGGACAAGATAATGCCAATAACAAGCCAATAACCAATTATCTAGGTTACTTTCCATTTGTGGCTAAATTTCTTCATGCATAAAATATATGGGTTATAATATATGGATGTGTTCTTGATCCATCCATCCATTGAGGGGCATCTGGGTTGATTTCATATCTTGGCTATGGTAAAATATGCAGGTTCCATGTTTATTACAACATTTTTTCTCATACTCAGAGAAATACCCTGTTTGTTGTTGGATAAATGAATAATGAAATTATGGTGTGTATGTATAATTATGAATGTGGATGTGTACATATATATTATGTGATTATACATAAATATAAGGATAACATATTAAGTGATTAAAAAGAAAATTCTTGATCCATTCATCTACTGAGGGGCATCTGGGTTGGTTCCATATCTTAGCTATGGTAAATAATGCTGTGATAAACATAGTTGTGCTGGTAGCTTTAGTATGGCCTTGTTTGTGATCATTTGGGTAAATGCCCAAAAGTGATATTGCTGGGGAGCTCTATGTGGAGACTTTGAGGAACCTCCATACTGCTTTCAAAAGTGGTTGCACAAGTTTACACTCCCACCAACAATGCAGTAGAGTTCCCTTCTGTCCACATCCCCTGGAGCATCTGTTATTATTAGAGTTCTTGATTATAGCCATTCTGACTGGGGTGAGGTGGAATCTGAATGTTGTTTTGATTTGCAATTCTTTTATGACTAGAGAAGTTGAGCATTTCTTCATGTGTCTATTGGCCACACTTATTTCCTCTTCAGAGAAGACTCTTTAAGTCTTTAGGCAACTTAGTTATAAGACAGTTTTTTCTTTAAGGATTTGTTGTTGGGGTATTTAGTTTTCTGAGTGCTAAGCATATTTTAGATATGAGACCATTGTCCATTGTATGGCTAGTGAAGATAGATGAATGGATCAAGAAAATGTGATACACATACTCACACACACACACATACACACACACACACACACACACACATACATGATGGAATTCTATGTCTCCATCAGAAAGAATGATATTGTCCCATTTGTTAGGAAATGGAAAGACTTGGAAATTATTATATTAAGTGAAGTAAGCCAGGCCCAAAAAAACATAGGTCCCATGGTTTCCCTTGTTTGCAATGTCTAGTACATGTCTACAACAAACAGAGAAAGCCAAAGGACGAAATAATGTTAAGCAAAATGTACCACAAGACAGAGACAGAAGGGTTTATTTCTTTCTAGCTATTTTTTAATGTAATTATAATGCACTATGTGATTCTTTTGTTTCTTTTGTTAGTTCTTCCCCCCATGTTATAACCCCTGTTTTCACTGTATTTGATACCGGTATTCTGCATCTTGTATATACATTTTTGTGATTTGGGGAAGGGGAAGGGGTATAGTGGAATGCTTAAATGGGGATGCAGGTTGACCTATTGTGACGATGAGATATACAGGACACAATGTTGAAAATGAACTTTACAATGTTGGGGGGGAAGGAGGAATTGGGGAGGTGGGGAAGGAAGTGATGGTGGGGGAAATCAAAGGAGGAGGTAACAATGCTCTATAGGAAATGTACTCATTACTCTACTAATGTAACTGTAACTCCTCTGTATATTATATTTGTAATAAAAATATAAAAAAGAAAATTCTGCCATCTAAGACAATATAGATGAATTTGAAGAACATTATACAAAGTGAAATGAGCCAGGCACAAAAGACAATTATCACATGGTCACAATTACATTTGGAATTTAAATAAGTCAAATTCATTGGAACAGAGTAAAAGGTTGTTATTGGGAGTTGGAGGGAGGAAGAAATGTGGAGATGCTGGCCAATAGTTTAAAAAATATACCAGTTCCAAGGTGAATAAATTTGGAGATCTAATATACAGCCTGGTAAGAATAATCAGTAATAATATATTATATTGAGATCTGTTGAATAGTATTAAGTAGACACTTATGGTACTTAGCTCCTTGAGGAAGTCATTTTACAATATATGTGTATACCATATATACAATATATGCGTATATCTTTTTTAATTACACAAAAACTGAAAAATGTACTTTATATTTGTACTTGTCCTATGTATTCATTAGTTACATCATATGTAAAGAGAAAGAATGATGTTGACCTTATACAACTGTCTTTAGTATTAAGGGAGACCAGGCTCCTGAGAAATAAGGATTTTATTCTTACTTGGGTTGTTTATTTCCATGATTATCAATTTATATAATCATTTACTATTATAAAATTCACATATACTTATTTACTTACACCTTGGCATATAACTGTCAAACACATAGAGGAAAAAACCATGAAACAGTCTTCCAACTCCATGCTCAATCTTCACTTTAAAAGATAGCACTGTTAAAGATGCACCAAGTGCAAAAATTGGCATGTTAAATCAAAACTCTTTCGTATAACTTGTAAAGACAATTTAAAAATTATTTAATAAGACTAACACAAAAAGGTTAAAGAAAGGAATATAGAGCATAAACATTTCTTGGCACAATAATCTTTTGGTCATTTTACACTTGTTATTGCCAGTACCTGGGTGTGCGCTCAGGGCCTTGCATTTACTTAGCTTTCTTGCTTAGCTGGTGCTCTATTAGCCCGACTTTTTGTTATTTTGGAGTTGGAGACTCATAGACTGTTCAGTCTAGGCTGGCTTTGACCTGTGATTCTCTACATCTTGTCCTCCTGAGTAGTAGGGTTATAGATGTGAGCCACTAGTGTCTGCCTTTTTATTAAATTTATTTTCATATATTTGTCACCTAATTAGTTATAAGTTCTTTGAAGGCAAGAATTAAACGACCTTCTGGTAATTTGTTTTACCCATACTAAAATCATAATTATTTGAGGTTACGGATTTTAAATATTCCCCCTTGATTGAGGGATCTGACCTTAGTCACTTTGCTTCAAAAGGACTACTGAAGGCCTTCACAGAAATATTTATTACTTTCCCCTGCATTTGCATCAATATAAGGGAGATTTCAATAGTGCTGTCATGGAGATGAATAGATCATACCTGTAATGGAATACTGTAGTCAAAATGGGCCTCAAAAAGTTTTGCCTTAAAACATTCAGCTATTTTCCACAGCATGATACCTGCTATGGATAAAATTTTAATGCTACTATTAATAATGACTGCTTTGTTCTTGCATTTTGCTTCAAATACCTTGTGATGTTGAAGAGAAAAGAATAACCTCTTGAAGAATGTACACCTTAAAAATCAGACTGGTGGTTAAAACCATATTCTGACACAAAGCATCCCAGATCCTGAATCAAAGATGAGACAAAATCTAGGTTCTGTGACTAAAGGAAAAGGATTCCAGAATTGTATCCTGCAGTGAAACCGATTTGCCTGAAGTGGGCAGATTGATATCTATAGCTTGTCTGGTGGGTAAGCATTCAAATTAGTCCTCCACTTTAAATCAAGATTCAATTTTCTATATAAAAAACCCACTTGTCACGGGAAGAAATGCTCTAAAGCTGCTTTTTTACTTTTCTAATAACTAAAACTGGGAGAAAAGCGTGGCATCTCTGCCTTCATTTTGTGTCTGTGCTCTGCAGTCATTTTGGAGTCAGGGAAGGACAGAACTGATAAATAGTACCTGTATGACAAGGGACCAGAACTACCCCTTAGGAACTATATGATCTCGTCAATACATACCATCTCCTATCCAACAGTGACTTGTTTTCTCCCTACAAGTGATGACACCGATAACAGCTTTTCAGGAACCATTCCCAAAACAAAGACTATAAAAATGATCAATGAATCCATGCTTTGACCAAGATGGTTAATATTTCTTCATGTCACCCACCCTACCCCCAATCTCAAGTTCTTTGTCTGTAAAATCTAAAGCTCATATCTGTTCCCCTGAAGATAGGTAAAGATAGGCAAAGCACTTCCTTTCTACTGCATGCCTGTTCTATGTGACAAATCTTTATCTGAGCTTCAAAATATTTTTTAATCTGGTGTAGCCAGATCCCATATATGGAATTCTAGGGATTTTTAGCTTGGGGTCTAAACTTGTTTTCATCATTGTTAAAGAGTCCTTAAAGAACCAATTGTATATCTATGCTATCACAAGTCAAAAGCAGTTTGGTGTCCAACATAAGCTACAATTATTGTTACATTGATTCAGCATTGTTGAGGTCACATCAGATTTACTTATGATTTAAATAAAGATCTTACATAGAATTATGTTCTAGAAGGCAAGATATCCTAATTCTCTAGTGATATTTGTATGGTAAAATTATATATACATGTACTAATGATAATAAAAAACAAGATGCTTATATATTTGGCATATTTACATATATACATACATATTTACATAAATACACAGTGCTGGTGATCTATGATGGGAAGAAGAATACTACATCTCTTTGGGATACTTTATAATATAGTAATCAGGAAAGACATTTTCCCCCACAGAGGCACCAAAGGGCATGAGGAAGGAAATCCTCTACATGTATTGAGAAAGACTGTCCCAGTCAGCAACAATACATGTGCAAATCCCTAGAGAAGAAATATGTTTAATGTATTCTAGAAGGAGTGAGAAAATCAGTGTAGTTGGACACAAGCCAACAAGGAAAAAAGGTCTGAGGGTTAGTAAGTGTCAATCACATTGGTCTCACAGGAAAGAACTGCGAATGCATCTTAATTCAATCATTTGAGATAGATGAGCTTCTTGTTTTCCGATTTTACTACGCTGCTATTCTGGCATTAGTATTATACTAATAAAGCTCTAAATAAATTCTGGCTATGTGGTGGAAATAGGAGGATCGAAGCCCATGGCTACCCTAGCAAAAAGGGTAAGACATTATCTGAAAATAAATGAACTATAAATGGACTAGAGGCATGGCTTACCTGGAAGAGTGTTTGCCTGACAAGTGCAAGACACTGGGTTCAGATCCTCCTATGGCACCCGAAAATATTGTATTATATGTGACATCATTGGAATGAGCTTCTATGAAGTAGTGGAGAATGCCAGAGACCAGAGAAATGTTGAGCATCTTATTAATATGTTAAAAACAATTGAAAGAAAGAAAAAAACATTTGAATCATTATCTTGGGGTTCATTTCACCTAACATCAACTTATCTGACCTTTTCTGCTTGACTCAGACATATACTAGATATTGCAAATAAGGGAAACCATGGGACCTATGTTTCTTTGGGCCTGGCTTCCTTCACGTAATATAATTTTTTCCAAGTCTTTCCATTTCCTAACAAATGGGGCAATGTCATTCTTTCTGATGGAGGCATAGAATTCCATTGTGTATATATACCACATTTTCTTGATCCATTCATCTACTGAGGGGCATCTGGGTTGGTTCCATCTCTTAGCTATAGTAAATAATGCTGCAATAAACATAGTTGTGCTGGTAGCTTTAGTGTGGTCTTGTTTGTAAACATTTGGGTAAATGCCCAAAAGTGGGATTGCTGGGTCATAGGGGAGCTCTATGTGGAGTCTTTTGAGGAACCTCCATACTACTTTCCAAAGTGGTTGAACAAGTTTACACTCCTACCAACAATGCAGTAGGCTTCCTTTCTGGCCACATCCCTTCCAGCATCTGTTGTTATTAGAGTTCTTGATGATAGCCATTCTAACTGGGGTGAGGTGGGATCTCAATGTTGTTTTGATTTGCATTTGTTTTATGGCTAGAGAGGTTGAGCATTTCTTCATTTGTCTATTGTCCATTTTTATTTCCTCTTCAAAGAAGTCTCTCTTTAAGTCTTTAGTCCACTTATTTATCGGCAGTTGTTTCTTTGAGGATTTGTAAAAAATTATATTAAGTCAAGTAAGCCAGGCCCAAAGAAACATAGGTCCCATGGTTTCCCTTATGTGCAATAACTAGTACATGTGTAGGACAAGTGGAAAAGGTCAAAAGCTATGTACATATGACCAGACAAGATGATGTTAAGCAAAATTAACCCCAACATAGGGACACAAATTTTTTTCTTTCTTGCTATTGTTTCTAACATATTTATAATGTACTGTGTGATTTTTTTGTTTCTTTGTATGTTCCTCCTCTACGGAATAACCTCTGTTTTCACTGTATTTCATGTTGGTGCGGTGCATCTTGTATATACACTTCTCTAAATTGGGTAGAGGAAGGGAAAAAACAAAATGCTTAAATAGGGATACAGGTTGACTCATTGTAACAATGATATGTACAAGACACTATGCTGAAAACAAAGTTTACAACTTTGGTGGCGGGGGGGGGGGGGGGGTTGTGGGAAGGGGGAAGAGTGGCTGTAGTTGTGGAGATGGGAGGGAAAGGATGATGGGGGAAAACAAAGGAGGAGGCAACAATGCTTGATAGGAAATGTACTCATTACCTTAATCATGTAACTGTAACCCTTCTGCAAAGTATTTTTACAATAAAAAATGTACAAAACAAAGAATATTTGGCTGAGTGCCAGTGGCTGAGGCCTGTAATCCTGGCTACTCAGGAAGCTGAGATCTGAGGATCACGGTTCAGAGTCAGCCAGGGCAGGAAAGTCTATGAGACTCATATCCAATAAACCACCAGAAAACTGGAAGTGACGCTGTGGCTCAAGTGGTAGAGCATTAGCCTTGAGATGAAGAGCTGAGGGACAACGCCCAGGCCCAGAGTTCAAGCTCCATGACCACCAACAACAAAACAAGAATATTTGTACTATACATAGAATTCTAATTTGAGTATTCTTGTTGTTCGGCACTTTAAAGAAATTTCCATGCTGGGCACTGGTGAATCATATCTTTAATCTTTGGTACTCTAGAGGTACACATCAGAAGGATTCTTTTTCAAGGCTGGCCCATCAAAAATTCACAAACTCCTCTCTCAATAGAAAGAGAGTGGTGATATGTTCCTGTCATTCCAGCTATGGCAGAAAGAATGAAGAGGATTTTGTTGGGCAAAAAGCAAGATCCTATTTCAATGGGCACCAGTGGCTCACACCTATAATCCTAGCTACTCAAGAGGCTGAGAACTGATGATCATGGTTCAAAGCCAGCCCTGGCAGGAAACTCTGTGAGACTCTTATCTCCAATAAAGCACTAGAAAATCGAAGTGAAGCAGTGGCTTAAGCGGTAGAGCACTCGCCTTGTGCTGAAGAGCTGAGGGACAGTGCCCAAGCCCAGAGTTCCAGCCCCACAACCGACCCCCCCAAAAAAGTGATTCTATTATTATCTCCTCTCCTCCTCCTCTCCCTTCTCCTCCTAGTCCTCTTCCTCCTCTTCCTCCTTTTGCTTCTCCTCTGCTTCTTCCTCTTCCTTTTCCTCTTCCTCGTCTTTGCTTTCTGCTGCTTCTGCTTCTGCTTTTGCTTCTGCTTTTGCTTCTGTTCCTTCTTCTGCTTCTTCTCTTTTGCTGCTTCTCCTCCTCCTCACCCCCATTGCACTGTTACTAGAGTTTAATTCCTCTATTTGAGTAGCTGTACGAAGAGAATTCAATACAACATGTCAATTTATGAGTGATAATTTTAAAGTAAACACAATAAAACAAAAAGTAATCAGAGCAAAAAGTGGTGGAGTCATGGCACAAAGGTCATATCCACAAATCTCAAAGCTAGGAGTTCAAACCCAACTACTGCCAAATAAAAAGAAGCAATTCTATTATCTTTCTCCTAATCATAGTGTGACTTTTATTCTGCTTCTTTGTTTTCTGTTTATCTTTTATTTCCACTCAATGATATTTTCAGAAATACTCAATGAAAATACTGATTGTGTTCCATGATTATGTCACTGCATAGGTACTTTTTGGAGTTTTACTATATTTTCTAAATCACATCTTTCCTCATCCTTTCTATTTCTTTTAAAAGTTACTTAACATATTTATCATGCTTCTTTGAAAGTGCTTATGTGCTAATTTTAAGTTGTATGATGTCTGTATGTCTACTTCCACTGACTGTTTTCGTGTCTCCTGATTAGCTATTACATTTTGCTTATAAATTTTTATATAAAACCAAAAGTCTTCATTTTAATGTTTTTGCTTAATTACATTTTTCCCCTGGAAGACACAATATGTTTTCTCTAAATGGCAGTTAAGTCAAGGGACTTGTAATACCGATAAGACTAGTTTTCAGCTTTAATTACTTTGCTTTCACCTTTAGTTTTGAATGGAAATAAGATCTTGCTTTGCTCTTTAGTCCAACCCTCAAGCTGAGGCATTAGCTTCTTTCATGTTAGTAGGATTTAAGCTAAGAGCAGATTGCCTTGTAACACTAGGTTTTTTCCTTTTATTACCCTTTGAATTCAGTGCCACTAAGACCCTAATATTTAAGCACCAGAAGCTATATAAACTCTGCTTTCCAGCCTTACCTCTGCTGCAAATTCTGTAACTTTCTCTGCTGCATAGTCTGCAAAGTGCTTAGGGCATGAAATGGAAATTCTTAGATGGAACCAAGTGATTTATTTTTGCATTTGGGGCTCTTCCAAATTCTAATCCATCCTGTCAGTGAACCATGTCATTAAAAACTCAGATGTATTTTCCTTGTCCTGCAAATCTCTCCATCTCTGTCAGGTCTGCTCCTTCGACACCTCAGCTTTTAGAGGTGTTGCTTCTAAGTATGGCAGTGTTTATAAGTCTTTGTTCACCAACAGAATTTAGTTCAATGAGACCTCTCAGAATCTACCACTATTCAACAGTATTATGGATATATATATATATGATTATTTTTTTCTAGAAATTGGTTAATTTTTTATTATTGTGAAAATACCATACAGAGGTGTTACAATTACATGGGCAAGATAGTGAGAACATTTCTTATTAAGCATTGTTGCCTCCTCCTTTTTTTCCCCATACCATCCCTTCCCCTCTCCACCACCCCACTCCCCACTCCCCTACCACCCCCCACTCCCACCTTATTTTTATATTTAATTTGTAATTGCTTTTATCCCTAGGTCTTTCACATTATTTTATATCTTGGGTTAGAATAGAATGGAATGTCAAAATACATATTTGATTTTTTTTAAAGCAACAGCAGATTGAATACAAATATTTAGGCTCCCAAAATTTGGAAACAACATGCTTTTGAGTAACAAAGCAAAAATTTATCCTGTAAATAGTAAATTTAAGAAGAGTATCTTATGTTGATAATATAATTACTTTTGTTGCTTATATTTTCCAAAAATTCTAAAGAGCCAAAACAGAAATACAATAGATTCTTTCACTGAAACAAGGTTTAATATAACACCAGCAAAACTGGCCCAGTGGATTTCAGGGGGGATCAGAGAATTTTTAGAATTTATCAGAATCAAAATATTAATGTATTGTTCCTTTGTGTGTGTGTGTGTGTGTGTGTGTGTGTGTGTGTATAACTTCAGAGATTTGCCAAGAATATAATAGTGCAGTATCAATAAAAATGAAGAGGCAACAAGTATTATTTAGGTTGTTTGGACCTGAGAAGAACTATATAAATCTCTGAAATGCCCTCTTGATTGTATTTTAAATATACAATAGAATATTCATAAAGTGTCCACATACTGAGGGAGGTATGGAAATTGGAACAAGGACAAAGTATACGAAAGCATGTGTGGAAGGGACTGCGGGGTGCATCAATAATCATGCGTTCCTTTACAATTCAGAGGCTTTCTGGCCATCAGACTAGTTTTTGCAGAAGGGTATGAGCAGAAGTGATGTGAATCAGTTACAATTCATGTGGCTAAAGCATTCACTATGTCTGTCCTATTTCTTCTTCTGGTGTATCATTAAAGACTATATTTTAAAGATAATAGTGCAAGATGAAATAGAACTGGATCTTTCTATTATGTAGGAATCAGCTTCCCAGGAATGTTTAGACAAGGAGTAATAACATTAAATTTTACCTGAGCAAAAATTAAACATTTATTCCTATAGTCCACTGAGATTTCATATTTTCTTCATTATTTCAGCCTATCTCAGCCTAGTTTTAATCAAAATGCAGTTCACAGACTAGTTTTCTTCTGCAAATGGACACCAATCTATGAAGAAATTAAGTACAGAAATTGAGAGGAAGTTTTAAGAAACCTTTATGGAAATTGGAAACACAAATTTTGTGTCTGTTAAATTTATTTTTAAGAAATTTAGGTGTACATTTTGTTTTCATTGGCTTAAAAATTCGTTTTTCTAGTAATCTGTGCTTTTGGATTTTACAAAAGTATTGGTTTGTGGCAGATTGAAAATAACTTTAAAAAGAAACTTCGTTGTTTACCACTATGAGTTTGCTAAACATTGACTATTCTACCCTGACTAATACACCAAAGCAAAGTCAGAAATGTCTTCAAAATAGATTGAAAAGACTAAAGATAAGATAGTTCTCCCTGAAGGAAGAATACCACAGAGACAGTTTGAAACACAGGGCAAAAGACTCTGAATTTACTGTTTTAAATAAGTGATTGAAATCAATTTCCATGCATAATTATCCAAGATAATATTCTGTACCTTAAAATAAAATTATTAGTAAAATAGAAAATAACTTCAAATCACAATGAAAGTAAACAAAATTTTATATATACAGATATCTATATATATTTAAATGTGAAAATCTGAGGCATCTTCTATCTAGTAAAGGTATATCATCTTGAGATGTACGCATCTCATCTCACCACTTGCCTTTAAGTCTGGAACTTTGGTAGAGATAGATGAGGATGTCCCCAGGGAGTAATACTTCCCTCATTTCTTTATTTACCCAAAGGTATTTCTTTTTTTTATTTTAGTGTTTTTTTTAATTGTGAAAATACCGTGCAGAGGGGTTGCAATTACATGGGCAAGGTAATGAGTACATTTCTTATCAACATTGTTGCCTCCTCCTTTGTTTCCCTTTACCATCTCTTCCCATCTCCCCACCCCTTGCGTCCCCCCACCATGCCCTGTGCCAAAGTTGTAAAGTTCGTTTTTCAACATAACGTCTTGTACATCTCATTGTTGCAATGGGTCCACCTGTATCCCTATTTAAACAATTTGTTTTTTCCCTCCCACTCCACAAAGTATACCAACATCAAATACAGTGAAAACGGGGGTTATACCATGGGGAAGGGGCATACAAAGCAACCAAGAAATCATAAATATGTTAGAAACAATAGCAAGAAAGATAAAACATTTGAGTCCTTATCTTGGGGTTCATTTTGCCTAACATCAACCTAATCTGACCCTTTCTGCTTGTCTCAGACATATACTTGTTATTGCAAATAAGGGAAACCTTAGGATCTATGTTTCTTTGGGCCTGGCTTCCTTAACTTAATATAATTTTTTTCCAAGTCTTTCCATTTCCTAACCAATGGGGATATGGAAGCAACCCAGATGCCCCTCAGTAGATGAATGGATCAAGAAAATATGGCATATATACACAATGGAATTCTATGCCTCCATCAGAAAGAATGATATTGCCCCAAAGGTATTTCTAATTGAATACAACAATGACAATATTCCTTCCCTTTTCAGTTTCATTGTATTTGCTTATGATAAGGCAATCACGATGTTTGAAATCCCATGAGATTTTTAAAGTTCTGATCTTCACGATTCCTTATGATGAAGCAGTCATATACAGTATCACAGAATTCTACTGAGGCTTCAACAGCTCATCCTCACCTGTGCTTAGGAAAATACAATGGTAATAATGAAAATCTTTCAGATGTTTCCTGCTTTTCAGTGTTGATGCTGTGCAGTGATGAGCTTTGTGCATGCTTATCCAGCAGTCTAACATTAAGCTACATCTCCAGCTAACATTGGGGATTCTTGTGAACCTTGAAGCTTTTTATCTTTACATACCCTCTACAATGAGTATAAGACCCATGGAAGAGAAGATTTACATAGTTCTGGAATCCTGGTGGTCATTTTGGTTATCACCATTTCCAGAACCCCTTAAGGGTAGAAAAGGTTTCTCAGAACACCTTCATTCTACAATCTCAAATTAGAGTTGACCAGTGGGCAAAACTGTTGTGAAAACTGGAAGATAGAGATGAAACAAAAGCCATTACTACACCATAATTGTGTTGGACATGCATCTAGTTCTAGACCACTCCACATACTCCCACTTTGTGGTAGGCTGGTTTATTGTACTTTCTCACAATTGGAACTTTTTAATTCCCAAACCAGTGTGATACAGGTGTTCACAAATGTTTCAAGCAATATCAACTCTATTATCTCTAAGGTTCTCCAAAATTGTATGTTTGAATTTCAGTGTAAGAGATTTTTGGCAAAGGTTAGGCTAAGAAGCATTTTGAATGGAACTTCCCTAGTTATTGATTTATCATGAATGCAATCGGATTGTAGCCATCATTCTTACAATAGGTAGAAGTACAGTCCATAGCCATACCACCCTGAACGCTCCCAATCTCATCTGATCTTGGAAGCTAAGCAGGGTCGGGCCTGCTTAGTACTTGGATGAGACACAATAGCTAGAAGTACAAATTAGGCCCAGTGAGGTATACTGATATCTCATTTCCCAAGAGGGAATTTCTTTCAGATTGTTATTATCTGACAAGAGATGACAATAGAATAGGGTAGAACCACATGACACGACTGCTATATGACTATTTTGCCCTACAGAAACAATAATGTATTTTATTTTATTTTTGAATTAGCATACATTTGTAATATGAGGGGGTTTCTTTGTAATATTTCCATAAATGCACACAGTGCACTGTCAGCAAATGTCTTGTGGTTTAACCTAGGGTGTGATAATCTTTATTCTAATGGAATTTTATTGGAGAAAATATAATTGTCTTTCTCATTTGGAAATGAGGGCTTCTCTTTCAAGAGCCCACTTTCTGTATGGGGAGAGTATTTGCAGGGAGAACATAGGTAGTTAATGACTCTCTAACTCCAGACAAATCTATGGATTTGAACTTAAAGCAGAAAAATGCCTTCAACAATAGTTTATTTCATGTTTTGCATTTACGAACTAATATTCAAGGTCTAACAATCATATTGATAAGTATGCCTCAAAATTTTTGGAATCAAATCAACTACTTTTCTCCTATGTTAGGATTTCTCTGCCTTAACACCATGGACATTTATTGTTGGAGAAGAGTGGAGAAGGGAGCTACAAAGGGTGTGAAGGGTGCAGTCTTTTGCAATGTAGAATGTTTGTCAGCTTCCCTGGCCTTTACCAACTAGATGGTGATAGCTCTTCCCAGTTGTGACAACACTGCCAAATGTTTCCTCTGAATTTAGCCTCCCCATGGTTGAGACCTACTCTCCTAGACAAAACAGAAACATGATATTGCCTAGAGCTTACAGTGTTC
This sequence comes from Dipodomys merriami, assembly GCF_024711535.1. Classification (NCBI taxonomy): domain Eukaryota; kingdom Metazoa; phylum Chordata; class Mammalia; order Rodentia; family Heteromyidae; genus Dipodomys; species Dipodomys merriami. The sequence continues at coordinate 101,701,844 of NW_027204492.1, forward strand.
TTAATATTAGCTTGTATTTCAACCTTCTACCTTACATTTGGTTTTCCTTCAGGATAGAGTGAAATCCTCTCAACAGCTCAGGAAGGAGATTGAATGGTATCAAACTGTGCAGGATATGCCAAAGAAACTATTTTAAGTGCATTGGCTGTAAAGAATCCAAGGGGGAAGCCATGTTTAATTGCTTCTGAGTAGCAATTTAGAATGAATTCACACTATATGCTGCTGCTGATGTTTATTTTTCTCTTAAATTAGATATTGCCTTCATCACCAGGAGATATTAGATTGGGTATCAATAAAAAAGACTACACAAGGGATAGGAAAGTAATCAACAAAACATTCCTTTATTTTCAAAATCAAGTGTAAGCTATTTTCACCTTAACTCACTGAAGCATAATTTAGAAGAATTCAAATCAAACAAAATGACTAATATTGAATCACTGTGCTCCCAAAACATGGCATAAACTTGAACTTCTTTATTTGTGGTACTCAATCTAAAATTGTTCTTATTTCATGTTGCTTTTCATGGATACTCTATACATAGCATAAACTAACAGGAAAAAGGAAGCACCAAACTAGCAAATGGATAGCAACACACTCCTAAATGGGTTCTCTCGCATAGAATATCCAGTTCCCATAGTCTGAGGAAAGCAGACTGATGTCAGTCCAGCTGATGCTTGTATTTCAGCTGTCTACAGAGGAACTGGTTGTCAGAGATTCAGATGAAATATATTTTATTCTCTTAATTTCACAGGGACCACATATATTGTCCTTAAATCTATAAAATATATATTCTAATCTTTTACTACTTGGATACACATCTTCCTAAAAAGACTAAGAAAACATTAAATGACACAAAATCTAGCAAATCTGAATTCAGACTATTTTGCATAGAGGGTATAATCCCTTCCATAATTTCAGCGGTCTAATTACCCTGTGTTCTGATCACTATTATTCAATTCAATTGTGATCATGAATTCATCTCACATAACTGACAGATGAGGTTGAATGTCATTGAACTAGATCAGCAAAAAGCAAAACAAAACAAAATAAACAACCAGTTTATTTTCTTCAAGTATATCTATTGAATGAGGTTTTATAGATTTGGGGACTTTACCCACTCCAGAATTTAGCCACAGACACTTCTTAGTCATCCCAATCTCAGTAGCATAATGCCTACTTACCTTCAAATTTACCAAAGAAAACCTCTTTTCTGTATGTCTCCCTTAATGCAGACATGGATTAGATTCCAGACCACCATAAGAAGGCAAGTATAATGATAAAAAGAAGAAAAAAAAGACTATTTTTGGGTTTGTCTCCCAAGGCATATAAAGGTAATTTTATACAGTACTGTAGGCTATTACTTGGGTAACAGCATTATATCTATAAAGCAATTCATGTACCTTAATTTAAACAATGTGTTGCCAAAAATGCTAATAATCATCAGCTATTAGAAAAATGCCAGTGAGATATTTGCTGGATAAAGAATGCTGCAAATTTGAAATTGTAAAAAATACAGTATCTGTAAAATGCTCCTAAAATGAAGTGCAATAAAATGAGGCAGGCCTATATATTGAATTAGATAGTCATTTTCATATGCATTATCCCAGTCTAAGGAAATTTCTGAATGGACACTGGGGGAGTATTTCTAGTTTACAATAGGAAAGATTAAGGAACTATTTAAGGTAAAAAAATTAACAATATCTGTGAAAATCCTTGTGAGATAAGGTGAAGGATACTACTATTCCAATTTTAAGTGCAAGAAAACTATGACTGTGAATGTTGTGAACAGAACACAATCCAATCATAGAAGTAGTAATTAGGTGGCAGAACTGGGGACAAAATTCTGCTAACTAGTGGAGTGATATTTTCTCTATATCATACAGTAATGGAAGCAGATAGGAAAGTGTGGTATCACTGTAAATACAGATTCTAGAACCTAGCAATGTATTTATTTAGCATCCTAAATGAACAAAGAAGAATATATCTTTCATATGTATGAAAGGAGACATCATTACACTCCTTCCTATGTTGGGAAATATGTCATTGCTTATGTCAATTCAATTCTCAGAATCTGACATGGTACAAAAGTCATGTTAGTTACTTTGTCTTTAGGAGGGTAAGTGGGGACGAAAAAGGTGGAACAAAAGGTGAACAAGGGCTGGGATGTTGGCTCAGTGGTAGAGTGCTTGCCTCACATGCATGAGGCCCTAGGTTCGATTCCTCAGCAGAAAAAACTGTGGCACTGTGGCTCAAGTGGTAAAGCGCTAGCCTTGAGCTGAAGAGCTGAGGGACAGCGCCCAGGCCTAGAGTTTAGCCCCCACGACTGGATCAAAAAAAAAAAAAAGGTGAACAAATACAACAATGATACTCATTGGACATTATATGGAAAATGAACTGTACATCTTGTGGGTAGGTATGGGAGGGAAAAACTGGGAGAGAGAGAAAGACGGAGGAGGAGACATAGTTAAAAAAGATTTGTACTCATTACCTGACTCATGTAACTGTAACCTCTCTGTATTTTACCTCTACAAGAACAATAAAAAATGTCATGAGTAGACAAAAAAGAAAAAAAAGCTGGAGTTAAAAAAATTAATTAAATGAGTGGCTTATACAAGCACCTATTACTATTATTTTTCTATTCTGAGAAGTATCATTTTTTCTGTAAAGGGAAACAACCTTAGAATAATTTATTTTGAATAAAAGGCTAAGAATAAAATCAGCTTCCAAGAAAAGTGGATCCTTTCTACTTTGTAAACACTCTCAACAATCTAAGCTTAATAAATCTTTTAAATTTGTAGTGTGGCCTTCTTCCATTTAAAGAAGACGACCCACAAGAAACAGAGATAGTCCTTGAGAAGCACACAGACTTACAGCCCTCTGTGAAGACTTAATACTTGTTATCTGAGTGGAGACTTTCTCCCCACAACAGTGAGATACTCTAAAGACCCTGATACATCGCTACTTTGTCACTTAGCTTGGCATTTTGAATGCACTCGTTAATAATCTTCAAAAGTTCTAAAATATCTTGCCACAATATTTTGTACTATTAATGGCATGTCCAGTTTGCTGTGATTTCTTGTGATCCTTTTCCAAACCAGGAAAAGAGAGGGGCAATCTAAGTCTCAAAACAACTAGAGCTGGAAAGGGGCTTTTGGTAGAGACTCATGACAGAAAAGTTACATGATAGTGAAGAACAAAACTTGAGACTGAGCTATCCCTCAATTAGTGGGAATCTTGAAAACATAGAGCAAAAGATTGACTGAGTAATTTGTGTGAATAAGGGTTAGATTTGAGCCTTGTTCACCAAAGAACCTCACCCTTACATGGAAGTTGGAGAAAGGAAAGCTGAGCTTCCTTTCCTAGAAGTCTATGGTAATTCAGAAGTGGCCATGCTGGGTATCTAGGCAACTGGGACTGAGAGAGAATCACAGAGTACCTCTACACAAAACATGGAAACGAATGAGAAGGTAAGCTTTGCATCCACAAGAAGCATAGAAAGAACCAAGCTAACAGAAACACATGAGGACCAACGAACAGATGGGAAGGAAATTTTGGAAGATGCAACACATATAGTTTACTCAGATCCAAGTCTTCTTTCCCTGCAATGAGATTGAACTTGAACCATAAAGGAAAAGCAGGGATGAGGAAGAAAGTGAATGGATTCAGGCAGATTTTTCACTGCCCTGTAGAAATAGTTAAAAGAAATATATAATAGAAATAAGATTTTGTTACCTATCCAGCACACATAAATATATGGACTCTGATTTTTCCCTGCTGCTTCCTTTCCATTGCAAAACAAATTAGTTTTGTACCTGCAGACTTCAAAGTTGATAATAACCATCAGCTGTGCATAAATCCATGTCCTTATTAATAATCCAGAAACCAGAGCTTGCAGACTGGCATTAAACTAGGGAAGCTCTTTTTTTTGAAAGTAACTCTTTAACCATAATTTTCAAAGTTAAGTATTTTCAAATAATTTCTGTATGTTAACAGTGCCAAAGTATGCATAATTAATCCATTCTCCAACTCTAAAATTATTTTGCAGCATATCCTAAGGAAATGTGCTATGCTTTACCTCTCATTCACAGATACATTTTCACAAAGACTGGTAACTTTTGGAATAGTGTGCAAAAAGTCTTATAGTTACACAACCAGAGTGGTGATGTTTGGCGGATGTAGTTACTGCAAAAAATTTAGCAGATATGATTAGTTGAAAGACTGATTTAGAGAGGCCTTTATTCTAATTAAAGGTAGAGTTTAGTGTAGACTTGTTCCAATCATTAAGCACCCATTCTACGTCAGCTTCCTTCCTAACACATGTCATTAGGTCTGTTTCTTTTCATCACAGTAAACCCACACTAAGCTACAATTGCACTACAGGGTGGGCCTTGTCTACTTTTGTTCACCCCAGTAACTCCAATCCTAGCAGAGTAAATATTTGCTAGATGAATTGATGTATTTGTAAACTATTCATCTCGCCAGTTTGTTCTCCAGTTTGCACTTGACAAGAAATTATCCTGCAGTACCTCCACATCTTCCCCAGTTCTGTGTCCTTTTCTCTTGCAGGATTGATGTAGTGATTCTAAGTGAATTCCACAAACCTCTTGCTTTCTTGACTCATTTTCTTTCCTCTGGGTTAAGAAGCTAGGGTAATTAGAATAAGATGAATGTCTTACGTCTCTGTAAGTGCCAGTTAGAAGTCTCTGGAAGCAGTATCATCTCTGATTGCTCTCTATGTGGTCATTTAGTGGTGGCACTCAAGATAAAGTTCTGACCTTTAATGGACAGCAAGGTTGAGCAAGAGTATAGGCTCTAGAGTTTCTCTTAGGAAAAAAAAAACAGGAGTTCCCCCAAGATTCAGATCTGATATTCTGAATTCCTCCTTTCTGTCTGGCTAAGGAGGTAAGAACAGACCCATTCATATTGATATTTAACCCCTTATGGTAATGTGGCTGCAGAAATTTTTCCCAAATTGAACTTCTTATACTAATACACTGGAAAAGGTTATGACATTACCTGTATAGTGCTAAAACAACATTTGAAAAATGAGATCCACGTAGTAATATCCTGAAGGAAAAACAAAAGAAAACAAAACAGTATCTCATTTCGAGAATCTCATAAGAATATGGAACTACACAAATATCTAGATTGAGTTAGTTGGTCAGTTCAAGAATAAAAGAAAACAAAACTAATTTTGCTGCTGTTGAATTTCTACTAAATTGCCTGACTGTAACAGATGTTTACATGGCATAGAAAAATGTACATGCTAAAAGGTTTGAAATTGTATTCCAAGGCCTATGATTTCTTTTTCCTTTGCAATGAAGTTATTTGGCTGTTAATTGAAATGACCAAATTGCCTAAATGTTGCACAAATAACTATATATATATATATGTATGTCCATATCAATCTCTAATGCTATCATCTACATATGTATACACACATATATACATAGATAGATAGATAGATAATCTCATCTCTCAAAAAAGATTTCCAACTTGTTAGCCCTATGCCTCCCGTTTAATTATTTCTAGGCTGCTAAATTTGCCATCAAGGATTTTTTTTTTGGGTCCGGTCGTGGGGCCTGAACTCTGGGCCTGGGTGCTGTCCCTCAGCTCTTCAGCTTAAGGCTAACGTTCTACCACTTGAGCCACAGGGCCACTTCCGGCTTTTTTCTTTTTGCTTATGTGGTGCTCAGGAATCGAACCCAGGGCCTCATGCATGCAAGGCAAGCACTCTACCACTGAGCCACCTTCCCAGCCCCTGTCATCAAGGATTTTTATACCCTCTATGTGAAGCATTTGGGGAACATAACTGTTGCCTTAAAAACATCCTGCTTCACTGTTATCTAGCAACTTTAGCCAGAGTAAGACAAAAGGTTTGAAAGGCAGCTGGGCAGCACCATCTTCATTCCAAGTGTTAATGTGCTATCTGCGTAATTTCATCTGCTCATTCTAAATACCAAACTCCGTTTCCAGAAGTTAATTGGTTTTCTTTCCTTTTTGTTTTTATTTTTAATTTAAATGTATTAACAGATTTTGTTTGCATTTTAATCTTCTCAGTTTTGGCAAGATGCACCTTTCAATTATAATTATTTGGGCTCACCATGGGACTTACGTATTTTAAAGATCACAATAATTAGCTCTCAAGGAAAAATGCATTTTATTCCTCGTCAAGAGTATTATCAGCAAGCATATCCAAATGATTTCAGCGCATTTGTAATTCAGAGTACAGCCAAGACCATTGTGCTTTTTTATTAAAGATCTATTGTATTGACATTAATTTGCCCAATTTGTAAACCAAAGATAATTTAGATCCAAATATTCTGACTTATAACTATACTCTTTATTTCTCTTCTTCCTCCTGCCCCTCCCCCTTCCCCTCTCCCCCCCCTCCTCCTTCTTCTCTTTCTTCCTCCTCCTCCTCCTCCTCCTCCTCCTCCTTCTTCTCCTTCTTCTTCTCCCTCTTCTTCTTCCTCCTCCTCCTCCTCCTCCTCCTCCTTCTTCTCTTTCTTCCTCCTCCTCCTCCTCCTCCTCCTTCTTCTCCTTCTCCTTCTCCCTCTTCTTCCTCTTTCTCTCTCTCTTTCTCTCTCACACACTCTGGTGATCAGGAATTACAGTAAGCCAATATTGTTATCAAAAGTTAATATAACCTTCTACCACTAAAAGTCACTGTAGTTTAACCCTCTATAAAGGCCTTCTAACCTAGTTGTTTGGGCCTCCTTGCGAGTGTTTCAGGAGAACTAATGTATCAGTATGGCAACACAGGAATATCTCTTACATGCAGTGATGCCAGATGCTGAGGTCCCCTCGAATGTCCTTCCCTCCCTCAACTGCTGTTACAATGTGACTGTTGTCATTGCTTTCCTATTGCTGCCAAGTTAGCCATGCTTGATCACCTTTACCCTTCATTATTTGGCTGTCACATATGACAATGCCTGTCTTCCCCTGAAGTAATACTGGTATGTGGACTTTACACAGTATTGGCATGGCAGGGCTCCATTCTCAACCTTTGCCTTCCTATTATAGTTTTTTACCAAGTAGTGCTTTCTGCGATGTTTCGATATTTCCTGAGGTTATTTCCCTTCCTAGTTTTATCACTGGAGGCTCCTCTCTGCTAGGGTTTAGGCATCCTTTTTCAGGATTCCTGAAAAAAAGGAATGGTAGGAACATCCAGAGTGGAGAAATCGCATGTCTGCATCTCTTTTCTTCTATGAATCATCTAAGGTATCCTGGGAACAATGTTATGTTTGAAAATTCCAGATGTAAATTCAATATAGTAAAGCCAGGAGAGCTGTGTTCAAGATATAACTTGTGTTACACTGGAGAAATTTTGGAATGTGTAAAACCTCTTTCTCTGTCTCTGTCTGTCTATCTTTCCACCTCTGTCTCTGTCTCTCTGTCTCTCTCTGTCTCTGTCTCTGTCTTTCTGTGCATGTGGGGACACACAATAACACAACATATCACATATATCACCAGGGGAAGATAAAAGACAGCTGTAGTGTTGTAGTTCAAAGCATTAAATCTGAGCTCTTTCACTTGTTGGCTTTGTGAGCCTAGACCAGTCAGTAGCCTGCATGTACTTCATGCTTCTCATTTTTAAAAATATGAATAATAATAGTACCCACTTCCCAGGGTTTAATGTGATTAGGCAAACTAATCCCTGCAAAATGTTTTGAATGGTACCTGGCACACAGCAAGTGCTACGCTAGTGCTGCCTGTGATGATAGTAATGGTTTTCTCTGAGTGCTGCAATTATTCTTTCTGGTCATCAAGGTGGTAGGGATGCAAACTGTGAGTGAAATAGGTAAATATCTTAACCACAGAGGAAGGCCATAATAAATAGAAATACATATAATTTTTAGGAAGTAGTAAATGTAGAGAAACAAAAAAAATAAGGAAGTAAAAGAAAAAAGTAATACCAAGGTTTGAAAGAAGAACTTTGAAATTATTCTCATGAGTGCATTATTTATTTGTTTGTTTATTTCTGTCAGTCATGGCACTTGAACTCTTGGTCTGGGCGCTGTCCCTCAGCTCTTCAGCTCAATGCAAGCACTCTACCACTTGAGCCACGATGCCACTTTGGGTTTTCTGGTGGTTAATTGGAGATAAGAGTCTCACAGACATTTCAACTTGGGCTGATTTTGAAGTGTGATCCTCAGATCTCAGCCTTCTGAGTAGCTGGGATTATAGGCATGAGCTACCAGTGCCTGGCTATTTATTCTTTTCAAAAGAAAAATTGTTTATGTATTTTTATTTTCTTTGTTTTATATTCCTTTTATATTCCTTACAGTTACATAAATAAGATAATAACTACATTTCTTGTCAAACTTGTTACTCCTTCCCTCATTGTGCTGGTACTGGGGCTTGATCTCAGGGCCTAGGTGCTGTCTCTTAGTTTTTTCTTTCAAGGCTCATGCTCTACCACTTGAGCCAAATCTCCAGTGGAACTTGGTATTCTTTCAGTTTTTTTTTAAATCGTAAAGGTGTTGTACAGGGGGGTTTCAGTTATATAAGTAAAGTTATTTCTTTTTGAACAGTGCTATCCTCTCCTCATTTTCTCCTGCTTTCTCCCACCCCTGCAACTACCCTCTCCCCCCAAATTATAAAGTTCATTTCCAACATTCCACTGGAACTTTTGCATGACATTCCATGTCTACTTCTCTTAAAAATTCTTTTTGTTTCTATTGCAGATAAAAAGACAGTAAATGATACTAAACAATCTACCTATATACTTATACAATGAGAATTGAAACCATACACTGTTTTCTGTTTACATTAAATGTTGACAGACTACAACCCATGGACAAATCTTGCTCACTGCCTTTTTTTATGCAAATAAATTTGGAATACAGCCATGTCCATTTGTTTTCAAGTTGTTTATATTTATATATTTGTACTACAATAGAAGTTGAATAGTTGAAAGAGACTTAATAGTTTAAATGCCTAAAGATTTTTTTTATTGTTTTCTTTCTGCGTTTTACATACTTCTTGCCCATATCAGAATTTCACTTTTATGGCACTGTTGCCATATTTAGATAAAGAATTTTTTGTAATTAAGATTTGTTCTCTGCATTATATGGTGTTTAGCTATATCCCTGGCTGACCCCTATCAACCACATGCCAGTAGGATCCCACTTTCCAACTTGTAACAACTGCCTTTTCTCTCTTTCTTATCTTTTTTTTTTTGTCGGTCGTGGGGCCTGAACTCTGGGCCTGGGCGTTGTCCCTCAGCTCTTCAGCTCAAGGCTAGCGTTCTACCACTTGAGCCATAGCACCACTTCTGGCTTTTTCTTCTTATGTGGTGCTGAGGAATCAAACCCAGGGACTCATGCATGCAAGGAAAGCACTCTACCACTAAGCCACTTTCTCAGCCCCAACAACTGCCTTTTCTTAAATGCAGTGAGCCACATCTGAGAAACGCTGAGAAGCCTTTGCTGTCTAGCTATCTACATAGTATTACTTTTATTATTCTAGACCATAATTGCCCAGGAAAACCATATTGTGCCTTAAGGGAAATCTTTACAGGACCATCCGCTCTTTAACAGAAAACATTAACAATTTAAGTCCTAACCTGGATAATATCTGAATTCTGAAAAAAATATGTTTCATACTTATCCTTAATCAAACTCCTATATTACAAACCCATCTTAAACTTAAATTCTGAACAACAAAATCTGACCTCTTCTTTCCCTAAGATAAGATCATTCTATAAATATGGTACTTTCTTTAAACAGAGTATGCCACAAGTTTTGATGTTTCCTCTCACCAGGCTATACTGGGGATATTTAACTTGCTGACATTTGAGTCTACTTTTCTCAGAACAATCTACATATATTTAGGCAATTATACCTGAAGTACCCTTCTTCTTCTAAAATACTACGTTGAGACGAGGGGAGACCAAGATGGTGATGGGGCAGTAGGGAAACGCCACAGCTCTCCCCAACCAAAAAGAGACTTCGAGTTCCAATGCTTAATCTCCCCAAGAGACCTACAACAACAAAAAGATGAACACTCAGAGAAAAACAGGAGGTGGAAAATAACAAAAAAGAAAGAGAGGAAAAGAAGAATTTCAGAACAGAGAAGAGCGAAGATCCCTCCCCCAATCTTTACTGGCCACGCGGCAGTGCGCCAAGCCACGGCCAGCTGGCCTGGCGGGAGCTGCTGGAGCCCCAGAAACACAGGGGCCCACCTGCAGATCACCCGCGCAGAAGCCGCCTGAGGTACTGGTTTGCAGACCTGCTGATTACCACAAACAGAGAAACCTACCAGCCGGGAGTCTCCATGAAGATCCCACCCCCACCTCTCACTCTCCACCTGAGCAGAGAGACTCCATCCCACCAAAGCCACCCGGCACGGCACCAGCAGCATGACAAAGGGAGCTGTCTGCAGACCACCCGCGCAGAAGCAGCCTGAGGTACCCCTGTCAGACCTGCTGATCGCGACGACCCAGCAGGGGCCGCCGGGGTCCCAGAGACACAGGGGGCTGCCTGCAGATCACCCACACAGAAGCCGCCTGAGCGTGGACACTGTGGACGTGACAGCTTCAACAGAGGCAGAGACAGAAAAGAATCACACAGAGCCACCACTGCCCAGCCGAGCCCGCAACCACCCCAACTGAACTCGGATTGCAACAGCAACTGACGACCTACACCACACAGAAACAACTAGCTCCAGGGTGAGTACCCCACAGTGGACAGTGTATCCCTCAAGGGAGACCAGAGCTGGAGGGAATTCCCAGATCCTGACCCAGACTCCCTACCCCAACACCCGGACCACAGGACCCACTAAAACTGGGAACTGTTCGAGAGCTCCACCAGTCCATGGAGCACACTCCACTGGCCAGGCTAGAGCAAGAGCACCCCTGGAAGGGAGCTTAAACGCCCAAGCCAGGAACAGCGCCCCTGGGTCAAGACAACCAACAGTAGAAGAAATTTGAACTGTGTATCCCAGGCTGCATAACCTAGGTGGTATACACAGCAGCACAGGCCCAACAAGCACGCTCCAGGTGGGAGCCGGAACCAGGCCTGGGGATCTGACACCTGAACAACACAACCAACTCCTCCCAACTGAAGTCAAAAGCTGAGCATATGCCTCAGCAGAGGGGGCTCAGGACAAGAGAAGCCCAAACCCCACCAAAACCCCACCCATTTACTCTAGGCTGGGAATTGGGCAACACAGGCCACCAGCACCTGATAGTAGGCAGGAGCTCAGGCTGATAAGGTGGCTCAGCAGTAGAGTGATAGTCTTGGATGCATGAGGCCCTGGATCTCATTCCTCAGCATCACAAAAGCAAAAAGGGTCAGAAGTGGTACTGTGGCTCAAGTGGTAAGGTGCCAGACTTGAGCTGAAAAGCTGAGGGACAGCACCCAAACCTAGAGTTCAAGCCCACAACCAGCCCCAAACAAACAAACAAACAAAAAAAAACCCATCAGGAGCCCATAGCAGACTCCAGCATCTGGGAGAGTGCATCCAGAGCATCTGATCTTGCCAAGAGCACCCGTAGGAGCAAACATGAGCAGTCTAGGCTGCTCAACCCTTCCAAAGGCGGGAATTGCCAGTGATCTACAGCAGAAAGCTGAAAATCCTAAGTAGGTCAGATCAGCAGGTGGAAGTAGGTTCCCAACAGAACCCAGATCAGGCACAGACTCTCTCTACCAATACAGAATCAACAACCAAGCAAAGACATACACACCAAAACAAAATTGCAGATTAGTCTCCTGAACCCCCATATGAAAATCACAGGGAAAAATTACAAGGTTTACCACCACCCAAGATAGCAAGCTATCCTCAATAGCCAGCAGCCACACAGGGGAGAGCCCCAGTGGGAGCAAAGCAGGAATGGAAGACAAAAGCTACATCCAAGGGTTGCTGGAGGCAATGACTCAAGAAATAAAGCGAGAAATAGATCGGAAATTGAAAGAGCACAAGGATGAAGTATCAAAAGAGATACAGGATATCAAACAAGAGATGCATGCAAAAATAGAAGTTGCACAAACCTCAGTAAGAAGTGAGATAAATGCCAAATTATATGTAATAAATACTGATCTCACCTCATTGAGAGGTGAGATCAGTACTTTGAGAACCAACATCGAATCCATAAAGGAATACATTTCCTCCATGCAAACCACAATAGAAGCCACGGTCAACAGAGTGAACGAAATGGAAGGTAGAGTGTCAGACACAGAAGACAGAATACACCAACTGGACCAAAAAGTGACAGATATGGAAAAATCACTCAAATTAAGCCAAAGGGAAATTCAAGAGCAAGCAGATAATGCCAAGAAATTTAACCTTCATATAATTGGAGTGGACGAAGGTGAGGAATTTCAGAGCAAGGGAATGCAACACCTATTCAACAAGATTATCAATGAAAAATTTCCGCACCTCAAAAAAGAACATCTTACCTACATAACAGAAGCATAGAGAACACCCAACAAGCAAGATCCCAGGAGAAACACTTCTAGACACATTATAGTAAAAATGATAGATCTGAATAATAAGGAAACAATCTTGCATGCAGCAAAAATGAAGAAGGAGCTATACTACAATGGGAAAAAATTAGAATCACTGCAGATCTCTCCACACAAACAATGAATGCAAGAAAGGCCTGGAAAGCACCATATGAGCCCTGAGAGCCAATAACTGCCAACCCAGACTGATATACCTGGCAAAACTAGCATTCACATTCGATGGAGAACTGAAAATTTTTAATAGCAAAGAAAAACTAAATGAATAAATAAACATTATGTCAGCATTACAAAGAATTCTAAGAGGGGGGACACAACCTGAAGAAAGCAACCAGGAACTAGGACCTGCCCCAGACAGGCATTAATCAAAGTCTAACTGAGCAAGCTCAGGAGGAAAAGAAAGAAGAAAAACTTAGGAAAACGGAATGACAGGGACAACAATGCATCTCTGTATACTTTCTCTTAATATTAATGGGCTTAATTCGCCAATCAAAAGAAAACGAACTGCAGACTGCATCAGAAAACAAGACCCATCCATTTGTTGCCTTCAGGAGACCCACCTCTCATCCAAACATACAAACAAATTCAGAGTAAAGGGTTGGAAAAGGATCTACCAATCAAATGCCCCCAGTAAGAAAGCAGGTGTAGCTATCCTGATATCTGACAAAATAAACTTTTCATTAAAATCAGTACAGAAAGACAAGGATGGACACTACATATTAATACAGGGAACAATCCAAGAGGAGGATATTACCATCATCAATGTATATGCCTCAAATATTGGTGCACCCAGATATGTTAAACAAATGCGCTCAAACTTACAGAATAAAATAGATCCCAATACGATAATACTAGGAGACTTTAACACACCACTCTCACCAAAGGACAGGTCTACCAAGCAGAGGATTGGCAAAGAAGCTACCGAATTAAGTGAGGCCCTACTTCAAGCGGAATTAACTGACATCTACCGAGTATTTCACCCTAAAACAACAGAGTACACATTCTTCTCAGCATCTCATGGAACTTCCTCCAAAATAGACCATATCATAGTTCGTGCAAGGAACTTAAGCAAATACAAAGGGAACGACATAATCCCCTGTATCCTATCTGACCACAGTGGAATCAAGCTAGTTCTCAATAACAAAGCATACCACAGAAATTTCTCTAATACATGGAAATTGAACAGCACACTCCTTAGCAATGCCTGGGTAACGGAAGAGATCAAAGAAGAAATAAAACATTTCCTACAACTCAATGAAAATGAAAACACTTCACAAAGAAACTTGTGGGACACAGCAAAAGCAGTCCTGAGGGGCAAATTTATTGCCCTCAGTGCCCACATCAAGAGAATGGAGACCGGCTAAGTAAATAATCTCATGTTGCAATTAAAACAGCTAGAAAAACAAGAAAAAATGGAACCTAAATTTACTAGACGAAGCCAGATAACCAAATTAAGAGCAGAGATTAACCAATTAGAAAATCTGAAAATTATAGCCAAAATAAACCAAACAAAAAGCTGATTCTTTGAAAAAATAAACAAAATTGATGGCCCATTGGCAAGATTAATTAAAAAAAGAAGAAAGGAAACCCATATTAACAGGATTAGGGATGCCACGGGAAAAATCACAACATGTACCCAAGATATCCAAACAATTCTAACACAGTACTTTCAAAAGTTATACTCTCTAAAGGAAGAAAACCTGGCAGAAATGGATGCATTTTTAGAGAAATACATGTTGCCCAAACTGAGCAAAGAAGTAAACCAATTAAATAAGCCAATATCCTACAACGAGATACAGGAAGCTATCAAAAGTCTTCCAACAAAAAAAAAGCCCAGGACCAGATGGATTCACAACGGAATTCTATAAGACCTTTAAAGAAGAACTAATACCCATACTCCTCAAGCTCTTCAGAGAAGTATAAAAGGAGGGAGCTATCCCAAACTCATTCTACAATGCCAATATCACACTCATCCCTAAACCAGGCAAAGACCCAACAAAAAAAGACAACTACAGACCAATCTCCTTGATGAACACAGACGCAAAGATCCTTACAAGATTCTAGCTAACAGAATCCAGAAACACATAAAAAAAATCATACGCTATGACCATGTAGGCTTCATCCCAGAGATACAGGGATGGTTTATCATACGTAAGTCAATAAATGTAATCCAACATATCAACAGAGCCAAGGTCAAGAATCACATGATTATCGCCACAGATGCAGAAAAGGCCTTTGATAAAATTCAACATTCATTCATGCTAAAAGCTCTGGAGAAAATAGGAATAGAAGGAACATTTCTAAAAACAATAAAAGCCATTTATGACAGACCAATAGCCAATATTATACTTAATGGGGAAAAGCTACAACCAATTCTCCTAAAATCAGGAACAAGGCAAGGATGCCCACTGTCTCCACTCCTCTTCAATATAGTCCTGGAAACCTTAGTCAGGGCAATAAGGCAAGAAAAAGACATTAAAGGGATCCACATAGGGAAAGAAGAAGTTAAACTATCCCTTTTTGCAGACGACATGATACTATACCTTCACGATCCCAAAAACTCCATCCCCAAACTCTTAGAAATCATAAATCTCTTTGGCAAAGTAGCAGGATACAAAATAAACCCACAAAAATCAGTTGCCTTCCTGCACACTGATAATGTACAAGAAGAGAGGGAAATAAAGGGAGCAACTCCATTCACAATAACCTCCCCCAAAATAAAATATTTAGGAATTAACCTAACCAAAGATGTAAAAGAGCTATTTAATGAAAACTATAAAAAGTTAAAGAAAGAAATTGCAGAAGACACTAGGAAATGGAAAGACCTCCCATGCTCTTGGATAGGCTGACTTAATATAGTAAAGATGGTAATACTTCCAAAATTAATATACAAATTCAATGCAATTCCTATTAAAATCCAAATGACATACATCACTGAAATACAGAAAACAGTCCAAAAATTCATATGGAACAACAAAAGACCTAGAATAGCCAAAACAATTCTAGGGGATAAAGACAATATGGGAGGGCTATCCATGCCGAACTTCAAACTCTACTACAGAGCTATAATAACAAAGACAGCATGGTACTGGCACAAAACCAGACCCGAAGACCCATGGAACAGAATAGAAGATCCAGAAATAAATCCACAGGCCCACAGCCAGCTGATATTCGACAAAGGAGCCAAAGAAATACAATGGAAGAAACACAGCCTCTTCAACCACTGGTGCTGGGAAAACTGGGCGGCCACATGCAGAAGACTAAAAGTGGACCCCAGCTTATCACCATGCACCAACATCAATTCAAAATGGATTAAAGGCCTTCACATTAAACCTGAATCTCTGAAACTACTGCAGGAAAGAGTAGGAGAGACACTTGAACTAATAAGCACAGGAAGGAACTTCCTGAACAGAGTCCCAGGGTCACAACAAATTGGAGAGAGACTCGACAAATGGGACTACCTTAAAATAAAAAGCTTCTGCACAGCTAAATCTATCACAACCAAGCTAGAAAGACAACCAACTAATTGGGAAAAAATATTTACCAGCAATATATCAGACAAGGGGTTAACATCCTGTATATACAGGGAAATCAAGAAACTAATCCTTCCCAAACCTAACAAACCAATTACTAAATGGGCCAGGGAACTAAAGAGGGACTTCTCAAATGAAGAAATAAAAATGGCAAAGAAACACATTAGGAAATGTTCATCATCCCTTGTGGTGAAGGAAATGCAAATAAAGACAACCCTGAGATACCACCTTACCCCAGTCAGAATGTCCCACATCCACAAATCAGCCAACGACAAATGCTGGAGGGGATGCAGAGAAAGAGGAACCCTATTACACTGCTACTGGGAATGTACACTTATACAACCACTTTGGAAAGCAGTCTGGAGGGTCCTTAGAAAGCTAAAGATTGACCTCTCTTACAACCCAGTCATACCACTTCTAGGCATCTACCCTGAACAACAGGAACCAATATACAAGGACACGTGCACCTCCATGTTTATTGCAGCACTGTTCACAATAGCTAGGATATGGAAACAACCCAGATGCCCCACCACAGATGAATAGATCCAAAAATTGTGGTATCTATACACAATGGAGTATTATGCAGCCATTAGAAATGACAAAATAATAGCATTTGCAGGGAAATGGATGGAGCTAGTAGGAATCATGTTGAGTGAGGTAAGCCAAGAGCAAAGAGACAAATGGTACATGGTCTCCCTGATAAGTGGATGCTAAATCCAAAATGTTAGGTGATACGACAAAACTAACAGGACTTAAGAAGCAAAGAACTCCCACTCATCTGGTCGAACCACTACTAAATATCCCCATGCTGCTGATCACATGTATGGTGTATAACATGTGTACACCGTCATATGTTATAGACTGTGATAGACAGTTTGCTCCAGGGAAGTTAGAATGAACTTGTGACTTTAAATGAGCATTATTATTCTGCAATACTGTGAAATTTGGGAAATTATGTAATCACTTAATCACAATCAAAAAAAAAAAAAAGAACCTCAGGGAAGGTAGGGAGGAAAGGGATGGTAGGGGGAAAACAATGGAGGGGGTAACAATGCTCAATAGGAAGTGTACTCATTACATTACTCATGTAACTGTAACCCTCTGTATAGTATCTTTACAATAAAAAAATACTACGTTGAATCTAAACTATTCTTTTATATTTTATATTTGTAATTACCTCTAGTCTCATGCTTTTAGAAGATATAGATAAAGCAGATTTGGGGGAAAATGCAAATGCTATATATCAAATAAAACATTTTAATGTTATTGGGATTTGCCCAACTATGTATAATTAAACATATTTCAGAGTAAGTTATCTGCATATTGAGTTGGCATCCACACTAACAAAGAGGAAATTGCTGAGTTCTACATAGGAAAATTGTCTTCCCAATGAGTATATACAAAGACAAAACATTCTTTGAGTGCTTGGGAAAACTCACGATTGATTTGCCTTAATAATTACTCAAACTCGTTAAACTGGGTAAAAATAACTGCATAGCCAGACACTGGTGGTTCATGCCTTTAATACCAGCTTCTCTATAGGCTTTGATCTGAGGACTGTAGTTCAAAGCCAGCCCATGCTGTCTTTGTGAGACTCTCATCTCCAATTAACTGCCTAAAAAGCAAAAAGTTGAATTGCGGTTCAAGTGGTAGCACAAACACTCAGGAAGAGTGCCAAGGCCCTGGGTTCAAGCCTCAGGATTGGCATCACACACACACACACACACACACACACACACACACACACACACACACACACACACACACACAAAACAAAAACAAAACTGCATATCTTAATCTATCAAAAGCCTCTTTTTGTGTTTCTCAGATCTTGCTAAATAGTTTGGGCTTTGAACTCTACATCGTCCTGCCTCAGCTTCTCAAGTGGTAGAATTTTAAGTGTATACTACCATGACCAGCTACATTTTTGTTTTTTTATTTGTTACTATAAATGGAGCTTATGAAATTTAGCCCTGTTTTATTTACTCATTAATCCTCAGACCTGAGATGTTTGGTGGCAAAGAGTAGGCCCTCATTTGTGCAACACATGTTTGATAAAGAGAATAATCAAGTAAGATAAACAGAATAATCAAGTAATAAGATACTCTTTCTATGAAAAGGAGTATAGAAAATTATCTCAGAATTTTTCTACAGGTTACAGCACTCACATCGACTTCAAATGCATTAATATCTAAAACTCCTCAGGCTCCCTGTGGATGATGCCCTGTGATGGCTGGATGTATTCCTGATTACTGCCTGGGGCAGCCATTTGCTTTTGAGAATTTTTCACTGGCTGAAGGTGTCATATACCTATTCAGAGCCATTCTTACATCTAGTTAGCTACTTAGCAACTTTTATCATTCTGTCTTTTAGTATTCAGTCCTCATCTATAGCTCTTGGTCAGGGATATTTGTTCAGTTTCTTTCTTTCTTTTTTCCCCTTCTGGTCCTGGGACTTATACTCTGGACCTGGTCCTTGTCCCTGAGCTTTGGCTCGAGGCTAGCACTCTGCAACTTGAACCATAGCTCTACTTCTAGTTTTTCACAAGTAGTTTATTGGGGAAAAGAGTCTCACAGACTTTCTGCCAGGGCTAGCTCCAAACTGCCATCTTCAGATCTCAGCATCCTGAGTAGCTAAGATTACAGGTATGAGCCACCAGCACCTGGCTTCAGTTTCTTGATAATAAAGGATCATTAAAGTTTCTGCAAGTTTAGGATGTAGAAAGCCATGAAAGGATATTGAATCTATCCTAACAACTAGGAAAAAATGGATACCTTACAATATCAGTTTTTAAAAATTTCCTATTTTATTAGCATCAATTAATTGTACAAGCTTTCATTCTGACATGTCCACATGTACAACAATCCAATGTCTCTTAATCAGACCCATCCACATCATCAGTCCTCTCATCCCTTTTACCCTTCCCAAACCAATCTCAACAAGGCCTATTGTTCTATTTTTACTTGTGTACAGAAAGTCTTTTGACCATATTCACTTTCCTTCTCTGTTCACCCTTCTCTCTCTTTCTCTCTCACTTTCCCTCTCTCTCTCTCTCTATCTCTCTCTCAATCTCTCTGTCTCTGTCTCTCTGTCTCTCTCCTCTCTATTTCCTATACCCCATATAGGACACATTCCACATTCCAACTTAATATTAATTTTCATTCAAATTTTTTTAGTGAGTCATGGGGCTTGAACTCTGGGACTGGGATCTGTCCCTCAGCTCTTCAGCTCAAGGCTAGTGCTCTATCACTTGAGCCATAGTGCCACTTCTGGTTTTCAGCTGAGATAAGCATCTCATGGACTTTTCTGGCTGGGCTGAGGTTTTTACTAATTGCTCAAAAGGATCTCACCACGGTCTTCCATACATGCATATACCATACTTTAGTCAGATTTGACCCCCTTACATACAATCAGTATTCCCAACCTTCTACCTTCTATTATTCAGCAGCTTTCAGTGAGTTTAGTTTCATACTCTCCAATCACAGATGCAACACATTTTGGTATTGTTTACCATCTAACATTATCTTTTCCTTGCTCCTCCCCCTTAAAATCCCCTTATGCATTCCCACAATTGCAAACATGCAGTGTATTTATGTGAATGAGTGTGTGAATTTTAGGTCCACTGTCTAAATGTGAGGGAAATAAAACCATAACCTTTGTCTTTCTGAACTTGAATTAACTTCATTTAATATGATGATCTATAGATCCATCCATTTCCCTGCAAGCAGCATTATTTCATTCTTTATGGTTGGCTAATACTCTATTATGTGTATATGTCACGTTTCCCTGATCCATTCATCAGCTGTAGCACATCTGTACTGTTTGCAAAGATACATTTCCAGAAAAAGGAAGAATTCCATTTCAAGATTGCAACTAAAGTTGTAACCCCTCTGTACAGTATTTTCACACACAAAAAAGATTGCAACTTAAAAACCCTGCTGGAGTTTTCAGCCTGCTGCTCTGCCCTGCAAATTTCTAATTTGCTAGTGTCTATGGTTGAGATAGCCATTTCCTCAGAATCTCTCTCTTTCTCTACCTGCTTCTGTCTTTCTTCTACTTCTTGCACTCAGATCCTCTTTCTCCACAAATGATGTTGAGTCTATCTTTCTTTCAAAATTTCTTAGAAGTCTCATATATCAACTTTTACTTTTGTCTCCACAGCTTTAAGTGTGCCACATCACAGCTTTAAGTGTGCCACATGGCTGGCAATCCTCAGCTGAAAGGACAGCTGGAAATGTGGTTAACTACATTTATCTTTAACTGGGCACATTGCCTACACAGCTGGAGTTCTTATCTAATCTAATAGAAAAGAAAAGAATTATGCATTGGTTAAGGGCTGTGGTGGAATGTTTACACACTCCTCAAACCATATGTTGAAATCCAAATATCCAAGGTGATTGTATTGGGAGATGGGACCAATATAAAAAGAACTCAGGAATAGGATAAGAATAAGATTAGAAAAATAGCCAGAACACTTAGGAAAATAGCTAGACAGGGATTCCTTGCTCTTTTCTTTCTGTGAGGACCAGTGAGTAGCCACTGTCTGTGAGGAATGAGTTTTCACCAGATGTTGGATTGCCTTGGGCCTAGTCTTAGACTTCGAAAACTCTAGAACTGTGAAGAAAAAAATTATCACTTAGAAATTACCTAGTTATGGTATTTTCATCTAGTGCCAGGAACAGATCAAAACATTAATTTACCAGCATTGTTCACCACATCCATGTAGTTTAGTGGATTGGTCCTTGGATCTGCTCAGGTTCTTAGTTTCAATAGTCTTAAATTTCTTGAGTACTAGAATGGTATTTCTGTCTTGCGAGCCTTTGCTTGTGGCTCATGTCTATAATAATAGATCTTCAGGAGGCTGATCAAAAAACAGCCCAGGCAGAAAAATCTGTGAGACTCCATCTCTCATTAGCTAGCAAAATGCTTAGCTAGGGTACTTACTCAAGTGGTAGAGTGCCAGGTGTGAGTAGGAAGGCAGAGTGAACATGAAGTCCTGAGTTTAAGCCATGGGAAGAAGATGTTTGAGGATCTTCAGTTCAAGAATGATCATTGTTTTCTAAATGTCATTATTATTTCGTCTCCTTCCCTATTTTCCTACAGCCTCTTTACAACACACATGCAGATCCCATGCAATTAACCATACAGTGCAACTGGAAATATGTGCATTTACTAGTATTTCATGGTCAATGTGTCTGGTCGACAATATACACTTTTCTAATATTGAAGAGTCAGAGTTGCAGATAATAATAATTAATTTTGTGGAACAACATATTTTTAAACAAAGAGGATTTCAAGTTTAGACGATGATTGAATAGTTAGAAAATTCATTTCCCAAAACATTAACATTATGTGTAAGTTCAAGTCTATTAACTTCTAGAGATGATACGAAATTAATACATAAGACACAGTTACATTCTTAGATATGGTACCACTGGGACTGATTTCTGCCTGTCAGAAATAGTGGTTTTAAACACAATGCAAAATCAAATAAAGAGGGCTAGTAAAGTGGCTCAGTGGTAGAGTGCTTGCCTTGCATGCATGAGGCCCTGGGTTCGATTCCTCAGCACCACATAAGCAAAAAAGAAAAAAACTGGAAGTGGCGCTGTGACTCAAGTGGTAGAGTGCTAGCCTTGAGCTGAAGAGCTGAGGGACAGCGCCCAGGCCTTAGAGTTCAGGCCTCATGACTGGACCAAAAAAAAAAAAATCAAAGAAACTTAAAAAATTACCCTAAAAGGGGCATATGTAAAAGATGTTATTAACTTTTTTACTGTAAATAAAAGCTCCTTTGGTAGAAGACTGCTATTCAGCATATTATGTAAATTATCTGTTTAATATTTCTGTATATATCCTTTTTTAGCAATCTTATAGGCACTTATTTGCATCAGACTTTTCTATTGGTATTTACCTATATGACTTTTTAAATCTTATTCTTTGTGGAATTCCATTACAAACTAATTCCATTTCTAACTAATATTCTATTCTAACTAATTTCATTCTAACTACTAATTCCATTACTAACTACTAATTCCATTTTCCTAACTTGGAATCAAATTATGTCACTCTACTACATACAAATCTATGTAACTTTCAAAATGAAGTAAAATGCTTCAACTTAATACATACAGAATATTTGTGATCTGGGCTGCTTCTGAGTCTCAGCCTAACACCCAGAATGTTTGTGATCTCCTACATGCCTCTCTGAAAGGCTCATCTTCCATTCCTCCCAACTCTCATTCTGTAAACACGCTGTACTTCATTCACTTATGAATTGACTCAACAGTTATGTATTTATTACAGACTGTGTGCCAACTATTGTTCTAGGCAACAATGGTCATGATAGATCTCAGATTGATGATGTTAGACATAACTGAAAAATAAAAGGATTCCATCAAGTAAGCACAATGGTAGAAAACTTTCCTAATTTGGAAATAAGAAGGGAGGCTGGTCAAGGAATAGTTGTATATATTAATAACCCTTTGACATATAATAAATCATCTATAAAGAATAGTTTAAAAGAGCAGCAATTGAGGGGGAGGGGATCAAGATGGCGACAGGACAGTAGGGAAATGCCACAGCTCTATCCAACCAAAAAGATATTACGAGTTCCAGTGTATAATTTACCCAAGAGACCAACAACAACAAAAAGATAAACACACAGAGAAAAACAGGAGGCGGAAAAAAAACAAAAAAGAAAGAAAAGGAAGAATTTCAGAACAGAAAAGCATGAAGACCTCTCTCCCAACCTTTACTGGCTGTGCTAAGCCATGGCCAGCCCGGCCCAGTGGGGGCTGCTGGAGTCCCCAGAGACAAAGGGGGTTGTCTGCAGATCACCTGTGCAGAAGATGCCTGAGGTACCACTGTCAGAGAAACCTCTGAGCCAGGAACCTGCACAAAGATCCCACCACCATCCCTCACTGTCTGAGCAGAGGAGTTCCATCCCACCAAAGCCACTTGACCCCATGGCAGGAACCCCAGAACTACACGGGTTGCCCACAGAACGCGAGAGCAGAAGACCTGCAAGGTACCGGTGCTGATCCAGAGAGCACAAACAGAGACAAACCCCAGCGCTCAGAACCTGCACAGAGACCACTCTCCCAAACCTTGGCCGAGGGCATGAGTCCAGAGGCCCATCCCATGTCGCCGACCCAAACAGCATCAACAGAGGCAGAGGTAGAGACAGAGGAGAAACATGCAGAACCACCACCACCCTGCCCAGCCTACAAGCATCTCAAGTGAACTCTGCAGCTGCAACCAGTGACCTACATCACACAGAAACAACAACTCCAGGGTGAGTACCCCTCAGGGAACAGCGTATCCCTCCTTAAGGGAGACAAGAGCTTGTTGGAACACCCAGACCTTGATCCAGACTCCTACCCCAACACCTGGACTACAGGAACCACTAAAACTGGGAACTGTTTGAGAGCTCCACCAATCTGTGGAGGATATCTAGCCAGCTAGGCTAGATCAAGAGCACCCCGGGAAGGGAGATTAAACACCCAAGCCAGGAACAGCGCCCCTGGGTCACAACAGCCAACAGTGGAAGAAACTTGAACTGTGTACTCCAGGCTGTGCAACCCAGGCAAGATAAACAGCAGCACAGGTCCAACTGGTGTGGGACCTGGAGCCAGGACCAGGCCTGGGGATCCAGTGCCTGAGCAACACAACCAACTCCTCCCGACTGAAGCCAGAAGCTGAGCATATGCCTCAGCAGAGGGGGGAAAACCGAGAACTGCACCCCCTGGGAATCACGCTGTGACAGCAAAAGACCTGGGTGTCCAGAGCAGGAGAACCAGAAGCCCAAACCCCACCAGAACCCAACCCATGTATCCCAGGCCAGGAATTGGACAACTCAGGGTGCCAACACCTGATAATAGTCAGGAGCTCAGGCTGGTAAAGTGGCTCAGTGGTAGAGTGCTTGCCTTGTGTGCATGAGGCCCTGGATCTGATTCCTCAGCACCACATAGCAGAAAAGGCCAGAAGAGGCACTGTGGCTCAAATGGTAGGGTGACAGCCTTGAGGTAAAGAGCTGAGGGACAGCACCCAGGCCTAGAGTTCATGCCTACAACTGTCCAAAACAAACAAACAAAAAACATATCAGGAGCCCATAGCAAACTCTAGCAACTGGGAGAGTACATCCAGCACACCCGATCTCACCAAGAGCACCTGTAGGAGTAAACAGGAGCAGTCTAGGCTGCTCAGTCCTTCTAAAGGCGGGAACTGCCAGTGATCTACAGCAGAGAGCTGAGAGCACTACGTGGGTCAGACCAGCAGCTGGAGGTCGGCCCCCAACAGAACCGAGACCAGATACAGACTCTCTCCACCAGCCCAGAAACAGCAACCAAGCAAAAACAGACATCTATTGACCAAAACAAAAATTCAGATTAGTCTCCCATAATCCCTGAATCCCCATGTGAAAAATCACAGAGAAAAATTACAAGGTTTATCAACACCCAGGATAGCAAGCTACCCACAAAAGCCAGCAGCCACCCAGGAGAGAGCCCCAGTGGGAGCAACGCAGGGATGGAAGACAGAAACTACATCCAAGAGATGCTGGAGGCAATGACTCAAAAATTAAAATGAGAAATAGACCAGAAATTTAAAGAACACAGGGACGAAATATAAAAAGAGACACAGGATCTCAAACAGGAAGTGCACACAAAAATAGAGGCAGTACACACCTCACTAAGAAGTGAGATTAGTACTTTGAGAACCAACATCGAATTCATGAATGAGTCCATTTCCTCCATGCAAACCACAATGGAAGCCATAGTTAACAGAATGAACAAAATGGAATGCAGAGTGTCAGGTACAGAAGACAGAATGCACCAACTGGGCCAAAAAATCACAGATATGGAAAAATAAATTATGTAAAAGGGAAATCCAAGAGCAAGCAGATAGTGCCAAAAAATTTAATCTTCGTATAATTAGAGTGGACAAAAGTGAGGAATATCAAAGTAAGGGAATGCAACACCTATTCAACAAGATTATCAATGAAAATTTCCCTCATCTTAAAAAAGAACATCATACCTACATAACAAGCATATAGAACACCTAACAAGCAGAATCCCAGGAGAAACACTTCTAGGCACATTATAGTAAAAAATCATAAATCAGAATAATAAGGTAACAATCTTGCATGCAGCAAAAATGAAGAAGGAGCTATACTACAATGGGAAAAAAATTAGAATCAATGCAGATCTCCAAGCAGACATTGAATGCAAGAAAGGCCTAGGAAAGTACCATCCGAGCCCTGAGAACCAATAACTACCAGCCCAGACTGATATACCAGCAAAGCTAGCATTCACATTCCCTGGAGAAATGAAAAATTTTAATAGTAAAGAAAAACTAAATGAATTCATAAACAATAAGCCAGCATTACAAAGAATAATAAGAGGGGGAACACAACCTGAAGAAAGCAACCAGGAACAGGGACTGGCACCGGACAGGTATTAATAGAAGTCTAACTTAGTAAACACAGGAGGAAAGGAAAGAAGAAAAACTTAGGAAAACAGGGAATGACAGGGACCACAATGCATCTCTCTATAATAACCTTAAATATTAACGGACAATTCACCAATTAAAAGAAAAAGAACTGAAGATGGCATCAGAAAACATGACCCATCCATCTGTTGCCTTCAAGAGACCCACCTTTCAGCCAAACTCAGAGTGAAGGGTTGGAAAAGGATCTACCATGCAAATGCCCCCAGTAAGAAAGGAGGAGTAGCTATCCTGTTATCTGACAAAATAAATTTCATTAAAATCAATACAAAAAGACAAGGAAGCACACTATATATTAATGCAGGGAACAATCAAGAGGAGGATATTACCATTATCAAAACATTGGAGCACCCAAATATGTTAAGCAAATACTCTCAAACTTACAGAATGAAATAGATCCCAATACGATAATACTAGGAGACTTTAACACACCACTCTCACCAAAGGACAGGTCTACCAACCAGAGGATTGGCAAAGAAGCTACCGAATTAAGAGAGGCCATACTTCAAGCAGAACTAACTGACATCTACCGAGTATTTCACCCTAAAACAACACAGTACACGTTCTTCTTAGCAGCTCAAGGAACTTTTTCCAGAATAGACCATATCATAGTTCATGCAAGGAACTTAAGCAAATACAAGTGGATTGACATAATCCCCTGTATCCTATCCTAGCTTGGAATCAAGCTAATTCAAAATAACAAAGATACCGCAGAATTTACTCAAATACATGGAAATTTAACAGCATACTTCTAAGCAACACCTGGGAACAGAAGAAATTAGAGAAAAAATTAAAATTTTCCTACAATTCAATGAAAATGAAGACACATCACAAAGAATCTTGTGAGACACAGCAAAAGCAGTCTGAGGGGCAAATTTATCGCCCTCAGTGACCACATCAAGAAAATAAAGACAGACCAAATAAATAATCTCATGCTGCAATTTAAACTGCTAGAAAAACATGACAAAAATGAAACCTAAATTTATTAGATGGAGCCAGATAATCAAATTAAGAGCGGAAATTAATGAGCTAGAGAATAGGAAAATTCTACATAAAATTAATAAAACTAATAAAATTAATAAAATTAATAAAAGCTGGTTCTTTGAAAAAATAAATAAAATTGATAGACCTTTGGCAAGATTAATGAAGAAAAGAGAGGAAACCCAAATTAACAAGACCAGGGATGCCAAGGGAAAAATCACAACAAATACCCAAGACATCCAAACAATTATAAAGAACTATTTTCAAAAGTTATACTCTCTAAAGAAAGAAAACCTAGCAGAAATGGATGCATTTTTGGAGAAATACAAGTTGCCCAAACTGAGCAAAGAAGAAAATCAATTAAATAAGAAGATACAAGAAACCATCAGAAGTCTTCCAACAAGGAAATGCCCAGGACCAGATGGATTCACAGCAGAATTCTATAAGACCTTTAAAGAAGAACTAATACCCATACTCCTCAAGCTCTTCAGAGAAGTATAAAAGGAGGGAGCTATCCCAAACTCATTCTACAATGCCAATATCACACTCATCCCCAAACCAGGCAAAGACCCAACAAAAAAAGACAACTACAGACCAATCTCCTTGATGAACACAGATGCAAAGATTCTTAACAAAATTCTAGCTAAAAGAATCCAGAAACACATAAAAAATCATACACTACGACCAGGTAGGCTTCATCCCAGAGATGCAGGGATGGTTTAACATATGTAAGTCAATAAATGTAATCCAACACAGCAACAGATCAAAGGTCAAGAACCACATGATTATCTCCACTGATACAGAAAAGGCTTTTGATAAGATACAACATTCATTCATGTTTAAAGCTCTGGAGAAAATAAAAATAGAAGGAACATTACTTAAAACAATAAAAGCCATATACAACAGACCAATAGCCAATATTATAGTTAATGGGGAAAAACTATAACAAATTCTCCTAAAATCAGGAACAAGGCAAGGATGCCCACTGTCTCCACTCCTCTTCAATGTAGTCCTGGAACCCTTAGCCAGGGCAATTAGGCAAGAAAAAGACATTAAAAGGGATCCACATAGGGAAAGAAGAAGTTAAACTATCTCTTTTTGCAGATGACATGATACTATACATTCATGATCCCGAAAACCCCATCCCCAAACTCTTAGAAATCATAAATCTCTTTGGCAAAGTAGCAGGATACAAAATCAACCCACAAAAATCAGTCGCCTTTCTGTACACTGCAATGTACAAGCAGAGAGGGAAATAAAGGAAGCAATCCCATTCACAATGCCCCCCCCCAAATAAAATATTTAGGAATTAACCTAACCAAAGATGTAAAAGAACTATTTAACAAAAACTATAAAAACTTAAAGAAAGAAATTACAGAAGATATCAAGAAATTGAAAGACCTTCCATGCTCTTGGATAGGCAGACTTAATATAGTGAAAATGGCAATACTGCCAAAATTAATATACAAATTCAATGCAATTCCTATTAAAATCCCAATGACGTACATCACTGAAATACAGAAAACAGTCCAAAAATTCATATGGAACAATGAAAGACCTAGACTAGCCAAAACAATTCTAGGCAAAAAAGACAACATGGGAGAGATCTCGATGCCGGACTTCAAACTATATTACAGAGCCATAATAATAAAGACAGCATGGTACTGTCACAAAAACAGAACTGGAGACCAATGGAATAGAATAGAAATAAAACCACATGCCTACAGTCAGCTGATATTTGACAAAGGAGCCAAAGACATCCAGTGGAAGAAACACAGCTTCTTCAACCACTGGTGCTGGGAAAACTGGGCGGCCACATGCAGAAGACTAAAAGTGGACCTCAGCCTATCACCATGCACCAACATCAACTCAAAATGGATTAAAGACCTTAACATTAAACCTGAATCTCTGAAACTACTGCAGGACAGAGTAGGAGAGACACTTGAACTTATAGGCACAAGCAGGATCTTCCTGAACAGAGTCCCAGGGTCACAACAAATTGGAGAGAGACTGGACAAATGGGACTATCTTAAAATAAAAAGTTTGTGCACAGCTAAAGCTATAGCAACCAAGTTTGAAAGACAACCAACTAACTGGGCAAAAATATTTACCAGCAATATATCAGACAAGGGGTTAATATCCAGTATATATATAGGGAACTCAGAAACTAATCCCTCCCAAACCCAACAAACCAATTGCTAAATGGGCAAGGGAATTAAAGAGAGACTTCTTAGAAGAAGAGATAAAAATGGCAAAGAAACACATGAGGAAATATTCACCATCCTTGGTTGTGAAGGAAATGCAAATAAAGACAACCCTAAGATACCACCTTACCCCAGTCAGAATGTCCCACATCCACAAGTCAGCCAACGACAAATGCTGGAGGGGATGCAAAGAAAGAGGAACCCTATTACACTGCTGGTGGGAATGAACACTTATACAACCACTTTGTAAAGCAGTCTGGAGGGTCCTCAGAAAGCTAAATATTGACGTCCCTTATGACCCAGTCATACCACTTCTTGGCATCTATCCTGAACAACAGGAACCAGTATACAAGGACACATGCACCTCCAGGTTCATTGCAGCATTGTTCACAATAGCCAGGATATGGAAACAACCCAGATGCCCCACCACAGATGCATGGATTCAAAAATTGTGGTATCTATACACAATGGAATATTATGCAGCCATTAGAAAGGACACAATAATGGCATTTGCAGGGAAATGGATGGAGCTAAAAGAAATCATGTTGCAATAAACATAGTCGTGCTGGTAGCTTTAGTGTGGTCTTGTTTGTGCATATTTAGGTAAATGCCCAAAAGTGGGATTGCTGAGTGATAGGGGAGCTCTATGTGGAGTCTTTTGAGGAACCTCCATACTGCTTTACAAAGTGGTTGAACAAGTTTACATTCCCACCAACAATGCAGTAAGGTTCCCTTCTGACCACATCCCCTCCAGCATCTGTTGTTATTAGAGTTCTTGATTTTAGCCATTCTAACTGGGGTGAGGTGGTATCTCAATGTTGTTTTGATTTGCATTTCTTTTATGGCTAGGGAAGTTGAGCATTTCTTCATGTGTCCTTTGGCCATCCTTCTTTCCTCTCCAGAGAAGTTTCTCTTTAAGTCTTTAGCCCACTTTTTTATTGGGCAGTTGTTTCTTTGAGGATTTGTTCTCCTGGGATTTAATTTTTTGAGTTCCAGGCATATTTTAGATGCGAGACCTTTGTCCATTGTATGGCTAGTGAAGATCTTCCCCCAATCTGTGGGCTTTATATTGATCTTGTTGGCTATGTACTTTGCCATGCAGAAGCTCTGTAATATCATGCAATCCCATTTGTCCAACCTTTCTTTGATTTGTTGTGTTTCTGAGTCTCTATTAAGAAAATTTTGGCCTGTGCCAAGGAGACCTAGGGTTGCTCCTATTCCATCCTGTAATGTTTTCAGAGTGTCTGCTTTGACTCCAAGGTCTTTGATCCATTTGGAGTTGATTCTGGTGCAGGGTGATATAAAGCTAAGATAGGGAACCAACCCAGATGTCCCTCAGTAGATGAATGGATCAAGAAAATGTGGTATATATACACAATGGAATTCTATGCCTCCATCAGAAAGAATGACATTGCCACATTTGTTAGGAAATGGAAATACTTGGAAAAAATTATATTAAGTGAAGTAAGCCAGGCCCAAAGAAACATAGGTCCCATGGTTTCCCTTATTAGCAATAACTAGTATATGTCTGAGTCAAGCAGAAAAGATCAGATAAGTTGATGTTAGGGAAATGAACTCTAAGATATGTATTCAAATGTTTTTTTTTTTCATTCATGCGATTGTTTCTAACAAATTTATAAGATTATTTCTTTTTTGCTTTGTATGCGCCTTCCCCACAATATAATCCCTGCTTTCACTGTATTTGATGTCGGTATAATTTGTGGAGGGGAAGGGAAAAAACAATTCGTTTAAATAAGGATACAGGTGGACCCATTCCAACAATGATATGTACAGGTTGTTATGTTGAAAGTGAACTTTACAACTTTGGTGCAGGGGAGTGGGGGGTGGGGTGGAGGGTTAGGTGGGGGGGCAGAGAGAGGATGGGAAGGGATGGGAAGGGGAAACAAAGGAGGAGGCTACAATGCTTGATAAGAAATGTACTCATCTTGCCCATGTAATTGTAACCCCTCTGTACAGTATTTTCACAATAAAAAAGAATAAAAAAGAATAACACACACAAAAAAAATAAAGAAATCATGTTGAGCGAGGTAAGCCAAGAGCAAAGAGACAAATGTCACATGGTCTCCTTGATAAGTGGATGTTAAATTCAAAATGTAAGGTGATACAACAAAATTAATAAGAATTAAGAAATAAAGGACTTCCACTCATCTGGTTGAATCACTACTAAATAACCCCATGCTGCTGATCACATATGTGGTATATATGTGCACACTGGAGGGAAACCAGGAGTAGGACACAGAACTAGAGGGAATCAGGGGAAAACATACAACAGCAGAAACCATCAGCTGTACTGGACATTGATCAAAATGAACTAAGCAACTTAATGGCAACGATAGGAGGGAGGGAACAAGTGGGAAAGAGGGAACAGCTGATGCTATGCAAAACAAAAGAAATGTACATATCACCCAATGTGGAAGAAATAACTATCACAAAGCTCATAGAACTCATAAATGTTATAGACCACGATAGACAATTTGCCCCATGAAAGTTAGAATGTGTTTGTGACTTTAACTAAGCCTCACTATCTCACAATACTGTGGAATTTGGGAAATTATGTAATCACTTAATCACAATAAATAATGTGAAAAAAAGAGCAGCAATTATGTAATAGTATTATCTCCCATGTAAACTGACACATATAAACAGTACTCATTCAGGATTTCTCATTAAGTTTCAGCCATCTCAGTGCCTAAGTTTGGATGTTATCTTAAAGTCTTTCTTACATGTTTGGGCTTGAAAGTCTTGAACAAGTAGGGCTGAAACAAGGAGAGAGAGGGGTTTCTTGTTACTGTCATTTATGTTTCAAAAGAGAAATAAAGGAAGCTTCATCACCTTTTATGACCTAGCCTCTTCTTATGGCTTGGAAATGGGTATTCCATGCTTTGGGAGATATTACAGACTTTAGTAAGTGGAGCCCAAGACAGTCTTAGATATTGGAGGCACACCCCAGAAGTGGACTTCAGGGCTCCAGCTTACTTTATCTCTTCACTTCCTGGTTCAAAGTATGTCTTTTGTTTTGTTTTGTTTTTTTCTAACATACACTGCTACCATGATGGGCTGCCTATGCCAGAGGACCAGAGGACCAGAGCAATGAGGCACCCCATGTTTAACTACTTTTGAGTATTTTTACATTGTTGTTACTGAATCCTGACATAAACAACCTAAAGAAGGAAAGATGTATTTGAGCTCATGATTTCAGAAGATTCAGTTCATGGTTATTTGACTTTGTGTTTTGGGGCCTAGGATAAGGCGCCTGTGATAGGTGATAGGCACCTGTGGCAGAGGAGCTCCTTCACCTCATGGTGGAAAGGAAACTGAAAAAGATTAGAAAGGACTAGGGAACAAGCACAACCTTCAAATTCATCTTCCCAGTGACCTATTTCTTCCAGCTAGTTTTCATGACCTCTCAAAATAGCGCCACCAGCTGGTGATCAAATATTCAACACATGCGCTTGTAAGGGATATTTGATATTCAAGCTATAACATTTCAGCATTTTGAGCCGAAATATATCTTTTCCTTTTGTAAATTAATAGCCTTGAGCATTTCATTATAGTAATGTGAAGCTGACTAATACACCTCTGAAGTCATATAGTGTCTGGTCTACCATACTTTATTAGTGAGGCAATCCTCAAAGATTGTCAGGTTCAAGATGAAAGAATATAGAGTAGGTTTCCACATGTGAGACTGGCACATTTTTTCAAGCATATAGATCCACTAACAGATTATTTGAGAAATACAGTGGACCACCAAAATCTTTCCTGTGAAAATCTTTTTAAATGCTATTCACATTTCCTTAAATTCCTCTTTCCTACTTTTTGTTTGCAATTGTGTGTGTGTGTGTGTGTGTGTGTGTGTGTGTGTGTGTGTGTGTGTGTGTGTGTGTGTGTGTGTGTGTGTGTGTGTGTGTCCCTGTACTGGGGCTTGAACTCCAGGCCTAGGTGCTGTCCTGGAGCTTTTTCACTCCATCTTAGTACTCTATCACTTGAGCCACAGCTTCACTTCTGGCTTTTTGTGATTTGTCCAGGATAGCTTCAAGCCAGGATTCTCAGATCTCTGCTCCCTGAGTAGCTACAATTATAGGTGTGAGCCACCAGCACCCAGCACCCTACTTCTTGATTTACTAAATACTTTGGTAGATCTTAGCTAAGTTCTCTCCTGCTTTAAAGATTAAATGTTTTTTCATTAGATAACCACTGTTGTCCTACATTTCTCCCCATACCCTGCTTCCTTTTCATGTTATGCATAATCCTAGCCCTCATTTTACAATATATGTTAGCTGATTTCTTTACTCTATGACTGAAAGCTGGACTTCTTGAAGGCATAAATATTATCCCAATATTCCATCCTCACAAGTTGATTTAGTACTTGTTACATAGTATGAATTGAAATAAACTAATGTGAAGGCAAATTCGATTATCTAGAAAAATATATAACTATAGAAATGATTGTTACACTTTTTGCTATGATTTAAGGTGCTCTTGATAGATAAAATATTAAGGAAATAAAAAGAGGAAGGAAGGAAGTAAGTAGGAAAGAGCAAAGCATTTTATATCAAAATCAAACATACTTAGCTTGAATGTGTGACTGGAACATACGTACACGGAATGTGTTAGTGGAACAAATGGATATGCATTGGTAAATTCATACTTATTTCATAAATAAAAGTGGATGAGAATGATTTTAGTAGGCTTGACATTTTCAAGAAACTCAATATATTTGCATTTACCTCAAAGATCATAGATATTACCTCTACAGATGAGGAAACTGAAAGAGCATTAAAATAATTGGTCTAAGTAGTTACTCAGTTAACACTATTATACCTATGCCTTTTCTAAATCATGGAACTAGGAAACTGTTTCCCCTATTAGCTCTGATTAAATATCCATCGCTGTTGAAAGTCTCCAATGACACTAAATCTCAGTGGTGGGAGATGCCCTTTTATTTGTAGGTGTACTTAGGGAACTGACAAACATGTTAAAAAAGTGATTGCCATAGATGGAAAAACTCTAATGGTCTGTTATTTTGCTTTCATTTGTTTCTTATTCTTTCTTAATATGTTATTTGCTAGAACATAAGGAAATAAAAAGCCTGGGTGGAAGTACTGAAGAAGAATCTATGACCTTAATGACAATTGGAGATGAAGAACTGACCATATAATCACAATGTGCAATTCTTTTATTGATCTTTATTGTTACCAGAGACCTCTGGGACTGATCTCATTGCAACTAATTCAAATATCTTGTGTGTTTCGGAGGAATTACAGTAATAACACATGAAAAAACACACTATCATCGTTGTCTTAACTAAATTTAAAATTAATTAGGAATCCCACACAAATCTGAGATTCCATCTTACCCCAGTTAGACTGGCCAACATCGTGGATTTGAACAACAAATATTAGCAGGGATGTGGGGGAAAGGGAACCCTATTGCACTATTGGTGGGAATGTAAGCTAGTACAATCACTCCGGACAACAGGCTGGAGGTTCTTCAAAGAACTAAACATAGATCTTCCCTACAACCCAGCCATTCCACTTCTGGGCATCTACCCAGAACATCAGAAGCGAGGATGCCATAAAGACACTTGCACATCCACATTCATTGCTGTACTATTCACAATAGCCAAGTTGTAGAAATAGCCCAGATAGGCAGGACTATATTTGCAAAACAAGCTACTCACTAGGTCATTCCTAATACAAGTACTGCTTAGCAATACTTTTTTTTTATTGTCAAGGTGATATATAGAGTTGTTACAGTTACATAAGTAAGGTAATAAGTACATTTCTTGTCAAACTTTCTACCCTTTCCCCATTTTTCTCCTACTTTCCCCCCATCCCCCTTGCAAGTTGTACAATCATTTCCAACCTATTTTCTTGTGAGTAGCGCTGTTGCATAGGTTTCTCCCTTGTCCTTTGTCTCACCATTCTGTTGTTCCCCTTCCCTTCCCTAATTCAAACAAACATCTATACAATACCAGAGTACCAAAATCAAATACAGTGGCAACAGGAGATATAACTTTGGGGGAAGAACATACAAAAGAAACAATCACATAGTACATTAAAAACAACAGCAACAAAGAGAAACCTCTTGTGTCCATTAACTTGGAGTTTATTACACTTAGCATCATCTTATATGGTCATATGCACACAGATATTGAGCTATTGTACTCATCTGCTAAGATTATCCTAGATTAGTTGTATACTAATTATTGCAAATAAGGGACATATGTTTCTTTGGGTTTGGTTGTTGTTGGTTTGGGTTTTTGTTTATTATTTATTTTTTACCAAAACCAAAATAGTTTGCCAATTCCTCCATATGGACTTAGTTAAAGAGTGATTGGAGACACATGAAAACCAACTGGAAACAAATAATACCATTACAGAATTAGTAATATGGCAAGGAAGAAAAAAGTCACAATGGGAACTTGAAATGTTGACCTAGAAGAATTACAAAAGTAATCATCAGTGAATCATCAAGGAGGAAACACTCCAAAGATTAAAGTAATAAAGTAAAAAAAAAAACTCATAAATTCTTTCTTCAATCCTCCAGGTATTTCGGACAAATGAAGATGATCCCAAAATAATCATAATTATTGTCCCCAAAGTGACAGATGCAAAGCTACAGAACAGAAAGATTTAAACTTTCTAAGGTATAATAAAAAATTTCTTCAAAATGTGGAAAGAATTGAATCTGCAGCCTTAAAAGGATCCATAATGTTCTATGAAATTTTGATCTGGGACAAAATATAGTGAACCATATTCTGAATCCATTTCAGGAATCATAAAAAACTTTCAGAGGGGGGGGGTGGTGGGGTGGGGGTGGGTTAAGGTAACTCTTGTAATCCCAGCTACTTTTTGTACTTGTCTTTGTTTCTGCAATTTCTGAACTTGTACATTATTTTTCAAGAAAAATATTATTTTGGAAAAGTTACTTTAAAAGTGAAAGTGACTTTTTTCTAATAATTAGAAATTAAGTCCTAAAAAAAGGAAATATCCCTGATGCCCTACAATACATGAGTGTATAAAAAATGTGGTACCTATACACAATGTAATTTTATACAGGTATTATTAATATTATGTCATTTGCAGGGAAATGAATGGACTTAGAACAAATTATTTTGGGTGAGGCAAGCGAAGCTCAGACAGAAACAGACAGACAAATAGCATGTTTTCTCTCATATGCAGAAGCTAGATCTAAAATACACCAGAGCATTATAAATTATACAAGACTTTAGGCATTCACACACAGTAAGACAAAAGAGGACACCCTGAGGGGAGGAACACAAAGGCACAGTGCCTATGTACCTCTGATCATATAAAATAATATTTATCAAAATGAATTCCAGAAAATGGAAACAAGAGGGCTTTTGTTGTTGTTGTTGTTTTCGTCTCTTTTTGTCTTGTTTATCTGTCCTTGGGAGGGAAAGGAGGGCATAGAAATGGAGGGACAAAGGGTAAACAAATGCAGCAGTGGTGCTCACTAGACACTATGTTGAAAATGAACTATATAACTTGTGGGTGTCCCGGGAGGGAAAAACTGGAGGAGAACGAGGGAAGGGGAGACATTGCACAAAAAGAAATGTATTCATTACTTATGTAACTGTAACTGATCTGTAAATCTGTAACCTTCTCTCCTTTCATACAACACTGTAAATCACCTTTCTAACAACAATTTTTAAAAGGAATATCCTGCTAGAATAACAAAAAAAAAAAACATGGAATAGAATATGGTAGAGAATTCATCTACAGGAAGCATCTACTTATGTGACTGTGAAATTTAGTTGATTTCCTTCTTCTGTCTTATTTTATTCTTTCTAAATTCTGAAAAATGAAACTACAAAACAATGGAAGATAAAAATAAAGAAATATTTTATAATAGATATACTGAAAAAGTAACAAATGCAAATGATATCTTTGTCAACATTGTTTAAGAAGTTCCATCTTTACTGGGAAATCAGAAAAGGAAATATTTGAAGCTTTTTTTCTGTATTGGATAATATATGAGACCTCAAAAAATCATACAAGCTGGGTGCTGGTGGCTCACGCCTGTAATCCTAGCTACTCAAAAGGCTGAGATCTGAGGATCGCGGTTCAAAGCCAGTCTGGGCAGGAAAGACCGTGAGACTCCTATCTTCAATAAACCACCAGAAAACCGGAAGTGGCCTGGTGGCTCAAGTGGTAGAGCGCTCGCCTTGAGCTGAAGAGCTGAGAGACAGTGCCCCAGGCCCAGAGTTGAAGCCCCATGACCGACAAAAATAAAAAATAAGTAAATAAATCATACAATTCAAATACAACACAATTAGTGGATTCAAAAAAGATCATATGAATTAAGTTGAAAAATATGTTTACATTATTATACTGAGTAATTGTCATATCTATATCTATGTCCTAACAAAAGTACTTGAGATTATTTCTTTTATATTACTTCACTACTTCTTTTACTGGTGGGAATAATATATTTACTTGATATATTCCCATAGGAATAAATTATTTCAAAACAGTGGGATCATATAACCTAAGCTTAGGGAAGGAAAACAAAATTTATCCAAAATTGTAGAGCTGATATGAAGTATTAAAAATATCTATTAAGTATTAGAATGATACTTGATGGCTATGTAGAAGAATTTGGTGATTGTTGATATATGACATCTTTTACACAATAAAAAAATCAATTTTATTTCTATTATCATTTGCATATATGCCTGTTTGGTGTGTATATATGTGTGTGTGTATGTGTGTGCACGCATGCACTTGCCACATGCACACCAATTCTGGGGCTTGCACACAGGGCCTGGGCACTATCCTTGAGTTGTTTTGGTAAAGACTGGTGCTCTAGCACTTGAACCACAGCTCCACTTTCAGATTTTTGGCAGTTAATTGGAGATAAGAGTTTCACAGACTTTCGTGCCTAGGCTGGATTTGAATCATCATTCTCAGATCTCAGTTTCCTAAGTAAGCTAGGATTACAGGTGGGCCATTCTTTTTTAAAAGAGCACTAGTGTCCCTCCCAAAAGGTAGTACGAAGAATTCAACCTCCCTCATGAATAAAGTAATTGCCTAAAGTTCTTCCCTAGTGTGAGTTTCTATATCTTTATTTTTTTTTTACTTACAGACAACCATGAAATCAATGAACTAATTACCTTTCCAATACCTTTGACTTTAAATGTGTTCCACAAATGTAGCTACATGAAACAACCAGAACAACTAGTCAATGAACTGATTACTGTGGAAGACCACATTTTCCCAGATTTGATCACAATCCAGTGTCTATTGAAATCAAAAGAAATGTTTTGTGGTTGAAAATATGATTGTTGAATTCGTAATTTCAATTCAATTGCCATATTTACATATTAAACTACTTTCAGGTAACTTCACAATTATTTTAAATGCCCAAAATTATTGAGAAGCACCAATTAAGCTAAGTGTCTACTAAAATACTTATTTGGATGTAGTCCCAGACAATGTCCTTGGTAATGGAGGAAGGAAAATGAAGCCAACTGATTTCCAGTAAATATGATTTGGTCCTGTAAAGTGCCCTCAACCAAAAATATTCACTGAATATATGGTAACCTAAAGGCATAATGTTTAAAAATGAATTATAAGGGTCATGTAATTTGAATGTGTGCCCCTAAGTTTATGTGCTGGAAACATAATCACCGATATGAAAAAAAAAATTTAATGAAACGAGGTGACTAGGACTGTGTGGAAGTATGGTTCTAATGGTTGAATACTTGCCTATCCTGCCCTAGGTTCAATCCCCAGACTGGAAAAAAATGAGGTAATTAGGCCAAATCGGCTTTGGTCTCATGAATGAATTAAAGCATTATTGCAGGAGGGAATTCCTTATAAAAGTTCAAGTTTAAACCATTTTCTACTTTCTCTTCCGCTCTGACCTTTCACCATGAGATGATACATTGAAAAGACCTTCGTCAAATGGCCTTTCAATCTTGAATGGCTGAGACTTATACATAAGTACATTTCATTTACTTATAAAGTAAGCAGTTTTGGGTTTTCCTTTTTAGCAATACAAAAATACATTAAGGGGTTGGAGGTGTGGCTCCGTTGACAAAGTGCTAGCCAGTGAGTAAAAGCGGCAAATACTGAGTTCCACTCTTAGTCTCAGACCTATAAAAAAAGAAAATACATTCAGACAAGAATATTGTGCATATCTGGGAATACACAGAGAAATTAAATTTCAGATAATTCTTAACAGCAGCTGTCTCGGAGGAAAAGGTCATTTATTTTCATTTAAACAATAGTTTGCTGTTAGAATTTTTACACCATACAAATGTTGCAACACATTTTTGAGCTTAAATTGAAAGTGATAACTTGAAAATCCCCCAAAATTTAAAATATAATGTGAAAATATAGTTCTTATTGTCATTACTGTTCTTTTAAAAATAAAGCCTCCGTGAGTACCAGGAAAAGGCTTGCATCTAAGGTCTTTTCTACAGGATCTCTGATTCAGTCATAATGACAAGGTTATTCATTAGGAAGCAACTATGTAAATGAAAATTCAATTTTTCAGGGTATAGAAGTAGCCCAAAGAGTCAAATTAAGGTGATTTGGAATATATGGGGAACCAGTAAGAAATATTTCTCAAAATATCTTTCCCAGTGCCAATTATGGTCAATCTATTTTTAAAATGCTTCCCAAGCTTTTGAGTCTCTTATGATGCAAACATGAAGGCAATGTTTGCAGATAGAAAAGGGCCTAGGATAGGTGTCTTAGGGAACATCAAAAAGAATAAAGGGAAGTTGAAGGGGGGAAATGCTACATGATCAAGACATGAGACTTTCAGAAGTCTGCTGTGAACTGCCTTATTTCTTTCTATAGCAGCATCTTTGCTTTATACCCATTGTTTT
Source organism: Dipodomys merriami (assembly GCF_024711535.1). NCBI lineage: Eukaryota > Metazoa > Chordata > Mammalia > Rodentia > Heteromyidae > Dipodomys > Dipodomys merriami. The sequence continues at coordinate 101,741,415 of NW_027204492.1, forward strand.
ATCTCTCCTTTCACTCTCAGAAGAACCTGTGCTCTTTCAATGGCTTTTAAGGATTCTTGGTCCTATTTTTTCTGAAGTCTATCTTACCTCTTTCATTAGCAATTTGCCCTCTGAATTCAATCAGCTCAATTAAAGGTCTAGCCAATGCATGTTTCTAACCTATTTGTTATGGTGATAACGATTACCATTCTTGTTAGCTAGGCCTTTGATAGTTTAAATTCACTGACTCTAGATCTGGCTATAGTTCTTGCTCTTGTCAGCAAAACCATAGCAAATATGATGTAAGTAGGGACTTGTAAAGAATTCGATGTTGAGCTTTGCCCTATTGTGCTGTTCTTGGGGAACTCTGTGAGCACTGCCACACAAACAAACCCAAGATAGATTATTGGGAGAGGTAAGGCACATGTCTCAGATACCCTCTTTGCCCAACCATTAGAAATGTGAACAAGGCTATGGATCATAAGCCATCTACAGATTATCATTGAATCCTCAGAATAATGAACAAATTGGTGTTGATTTGTTACAAGACAGAAATCTTCATTTCACTATATCATCATCCTAGCTACCACTCCTATTCAACTATGCAATTTTGTAGCAAATATAAACTTACCCCACAATATGCACACAACGATATAAACAAGGTACCTTGATTGAAACCATGCCAAACAACTAAGCACCAATTTATCACACTGTTAATACTAGCTACTCATGAGGCTGACATCTAGGATCAAAGTCAGCCTGGGCAGAAAAGTCCATTGCATCCCATCTCCAAAATAACCAGCAAAAAGTCAAGCTGGGAATATGGCTGAAGTGGTAAAACATCAGGCAAGCAAATCAAGGTACATCAGGCAAGCAAATCAAGGAAGTGTGAGGGGCCTGAGTTCAATCCTCAGTACTATCAACTATCAATAAAGAGAGAGAGAGAGAGGGGGGGGGGGAGTACCAGGGCACTGGTGGCTCATGCCTATGATTCTAGCTACTTAGAAGGTTGAGATCTGAGAATCATGGCTCAAAAGCCAACTTGAGCAGTCAAATCCAAGAGACATTTTTTTTTCCTTTGGCAAAGCTGAAGTTTGAACTCAGGGCCTAGCACTTGCTAGGCAGGTTTTCTACCCCTTCCAGCCCCCAAGAGGCACTTACCTCCAATTAACCAGCCTAATTGCTAGAAGTAGTATGTCAGCCATGAGAGAAAAATGCAAGCAAACAAGCAAGACCCACTACTGTCTAAATAAACAGTCAGAGCAAAAAAGAGCTGGAGGTATGGCTCAAGTGGTAGAGAGCCAGCTGATCAAGCAAGCAATCCTTCCTGGGTTCAAATGCTGGTACTGGCAAACACGAAGAAGAAAGAGGAGGAGGAACAGAAGGAGGAGGGGAAATTGAGAGGGGGAATGGGGATGGAATAAAGAAGGAAAGGATGAGAAAAATGAACTTTACTAAATAATAACAGAATAATAAAGAACAACAGATACAGGGACAGGAAGCAATGATAAGTAAATTGTATTCAATGCATTCTATATGCCATATTTTACATACCACATTAAGCTTCAACACCTATTAATGCATCACAACAGACTTGTTAGCCCCACAATACAGATAAAGAAATAGAGTCTCAGGGATATTAAAGAGATTTGATTAAAACCACAGTAAGTGGTTTCTCCAGAAGCTGTACTCTACAACGAAGTCCATTTCATTTTATTGTAAGGACAGTTATGAAGAAATATGGAAATTTAGTCTTTATTCCCCTAGTAACTTCTGTACATATGAGAGAGCAAATCACCTTTATTTATTGTTGAAGGCCTATGTGGTTACTCTTTGCCCCAGTGCACAAATTTGTCTTGACTCCAGTCACTAGCCATTTACATTTTGTCTAATACTTAATCCTTCAGTATCTGTCCTTCTCTACATGAAAACTGAACATTTGAAGGCCATCATTGTCTTTGTTGTTAAATCCAATAACGTATCAAGCTCATTCATACTGAATTCTTTGCCTGATGTTTATATAATTGCATAGTATAATTATTAAAAGAATGAAGTCATTTTCTATTATGGTGAATAAAGCTTGTTGAAGCCTTCCTCACATTTTGAGATTTTCTTTCTTAATCCTCTACAACTTTAGACATTGAATCCTCTTTGCCCGTATGACTAAAAATGCAACCCCAGTGTAGGGCAATATTTTCAGAGTATATACAAACTGATGAGTGGTGAAATCTGTGTTTTATATTTACAATGTCAACTTGCCTGCATTTTAGAATTGGTTATTCCTTTCTCATTGCTGTGTATAGTCCCGTGCTTGATAAATAGGTTTTCAAAATCTTATTTCTCTTATTATTTTGCAAGTCTTAAATCAGTACCACAGGTAAGGAAAGGAATTGTGCCTGCAAGAGGTTTTGGTGGTGATTTTCAGGTTGTTCACAGTCTGCTGATATCGGAGTCTTCTCAAAATCCAGATTGAGATATAGTCATCATGAACAATAGCTCAGAAGAAGCCTCTTTGCTGCTAACACAATTGTTAAGTGTATTGTTTTGAAAATGAAAACTTATGATTTGCAAAAAGTTCTCCAATCTGCACTCATGCCACTTTTGAATTGGATGAAATAACAGAAAAATGATAGTATGAGTCTTTCTTATGTGAAGATGTTATTTTCTTTTCTAGAATGCAATATGTGTATCTTTTTATTCACACTGAAGTGCCTCATTCAAAACACAGAGGAAATTGTACAAGAATTCTCACCCAGGATGAGGTTTCATATAATTGAGTAATATCTCTACTTCTCAGCATGAAGTTAATTTACACAGTTTATCACACTTTAAGATAAAATAAAGTATGCACACATCTAGCACATCCCACACTCTTTTTAAAAGCAAAAATTTAATCCTTGTTATAACAATGTCCAATCACTTTAATTTCACAGGGATGCCTTTATTTTATTGTGGTACCATTAGTACAGTCATTGGCTTCCTGTGGTGTAGTACAGAAAGCAGAGAGCAGTCCTGTGCCTTTTTATCCTCACTGATTTTCAGAGACTTTTAAAATATAGCTTACAGACATATAAGGGAGAAGAAAGAAACTCAAAGTCAACTATCTTTAATATTTTCATTTAAAAACTTCTTTCTGCAATCTGTGGATATCTTGTATCTAGGGAAATTATTCTTTCTCCAATTTGCTTGAGTAATTATGCAGTGTTTTAGAAAGTGACTTCTATCATACAGTGTTTTCTTCTGAAAAGTGATATTAAATGAGGTTAAATAAGATAATATATTTTATGGTTAAAGTTAATTCTAAACTTTACTCATATATCACCAAAGTATACTTCATCCAGACAAGCATGATTTTCTTTCTTTTTTGCAAGAAATTAAACAATGTGGATCTATTTGAAATTCTCTTGTGAAAGTTTCAACAAATAGACTTTATTTTTATGAATTTATGTAGCATCATTATTTTCTAATTTTGGGAGAGGAAGGGAAATAACAAAATGCTGAAATAAGGATACAGGTTAACCCATTGTAACAATGAGATGTACAAGACACTATGTTGAAAATGAACTTTACAGCTTGGGGTGGGGGAGGAAGGAGGTGGGGAAGTGGGGAGGGAAGGGATGGTAGGGGAAAAACAAAGGAGGGGGTAACAATTCTCAATAGGAAATGGACTCATGTAACTGTCACCCCTCTGTACAGTATTTTTACAATAAAAGTATATACAAAAAAGAATCATTCACCATAAAACATAACAAGTCACCAATTCAATTTAAATAGGAAATAATTTACCTTGTTTATCAAGTCTCTCATGTATATACGACTATGCTGTTTTGTTTTGTGTTTGGGTTTTTGAAATTTCTAGAAACATAACAAGCTAAGAAATACATTGTATCAAGAAAGTTAGCTAAGGACTGGCTATAGATAATATATGCATATACTCTATATGTATACATCAAATTATGTCATTTCCTTAAAAATTGATGGAACTGGAGATCATGATGTTAAGTGAAATAAGCCAGTCACAAAGTCACAAAGAGATAAATATCACATGTTTTCTCTCATTTGTGGAAGCTGTGGGAATAGACTAGATCGTGAAGATGAAAAGACTACTAGGGAGATAGAAGGGGAAGGGAATAGTTGAAGGGAGGAATATATGAAAGAGTAATAGAGAAAGTGAATAAGGTCAAAGTGTATTTTATAAATCTATGGAGTGTCCTGATGAAACCCCTATGTCTAATTTAATATGAGCAAATAAAACCTCAGAAAATGTGTTGTAAGGGCAACCTGCTCTTTCTTTTTTTTTTTTTTTACAACTACCTTTACCTTGTGCTATTCACACTTCTTTGTTGCACAACCTGAAAGAACTCTTGAAAGTTACTTCTTTATGTGTTTTTTCCTGTGCCCCTGAGATAATGTATTACTTTTTATTTTATATTATAAATTATTATTGGGTTGTTTTTTTCTAATTGATGATCTTCCCACAGGAAAGGAAAATGTCTTGCTACTCATTGCAAACTGTACCTTTCACAAAGAAATTCATTCCCAAGTATTTGTTAAATAGATGAATAAATTCCACATGCAATTCTTGCTGACTTTTTCAAGCATCCCACTGTCTAACACATGAAAGCAGCCTCATTCCTTCATTCTGGTCTTAGAAAGTGTATAAGTGATTCCTTTGAAGTTTTCTTTGAATAGTCCTTGCTGATATTTTCCTACAAAGAGAGAAGTCACTAAGAAGAGAAGTCACTTTCTTGAAGCACTGAAATCAATGAGAGAGACATTAACTACAAGTTCCTACCTCTTGAGTATTATATTGTGCTTCCTGTAAGCTGAGTACCTAAGGAGAAATACAAGAGAGATACTGTACATCAGAACTGATGTTTCAAAGAACAATCTTTTTCCAAAGAAGATACATCATCATTGCCCACATCAGAGGAATATTAACCACATTACTCTGAGGAGCCATGAAGTCTATGTAATTATCTTGAAAGCCATTGCTTGCTATAGAGAAATACATAATCAAGGATGTTGGATTCATTTGCTATCTTGGGGTTTAAGGAACTACATTCACTTCCCCACAACCTCCCACATCCTTCCTACTCTCTTTACTCTCTACATTTTGGCTCCACAAGAGGAATAAGGGACAGTTGGGAAGAGGCAACAATGCTCCATAGGAAATGGACTCATTACCTTGCTCATGTAACTGTCACCCTTCTGTACAGCATTTTTACAATAAAAATGTACAAAAAAAGAAAAGTTGAAGTAAAATGTCAGGTTTTAGAAACAACTCCCCCAAATTTACATACCCTCAATTCTGTCTACCAAAAGTATGACTCATTATTTCACACTGACCTTTAGTCACAGATACAGCATAAACATCTCTAGGCCAAAATTCAAACTCTGAAATGCTTCAAAATTGGAACTTGTCTCAGCCCCACACTACATCTCATATGATGGGTTGAAGGAAAAATTCAGGCATACTAGAAATAGTTTGTGAAATTACCTCAGGCTATGTGAATAGGTATATATAAAACATAAATATAAATGTCACGTTTATACTTCAGTCTTATTCCTGAGATAGTTCATTACATATATACAAAATATTTCCAAATCCCCCAAAATATAATATCTAAATCATTCTTGTCCTGAGCATTTCAGATATAGGGTACTCAACCTTTTTGTCACAACCTACTATTGATTGGATAATGAAGAGAATTATATGTGTACAGGATTTATCCCAATAACTCATACACAGTAATAGTAAATGCCATAATATTACTATTATCTTTATTCATTTCCCAATTGTTTTGAAGTATCAATGAATATTAAAACAAGTGCTTACAACTAAGCTACATGCTTAGTCCTTCAAGAACATTTTCTTGAAAATTAATTTTGAAATGAATTTTAATGAAAATCTTGTATTTAGAGAGAGTAAGATAGTCAATTGGCCATTATAAAGACTATGTACATAGTGGAGACAATTTGTTTCTATAACATAATCAGAGCTGAAGAACTGTTGCTGCTTTATTTTTTCTTAATCTGATCTGATCTCTTTCATGAGTCCTTACCCACTGTGTAAAAGAGGAAAAAATAAATTCTCCTTCTGGTTTAAGCCTATCACTGGGGACACAATCTCTCATAGGTAAGAAATCTCAGTCTCTTATTCAGCCTCCCTCTATTTTTGCTTGTTGTAAATAAGATGGTGCTTAACTCTGTAGGGGAAGAGAGAGGCTTCCCAAGCCACCATGCTTGCAAAGAAAAATCAGTGCCCTTGGGCCTCATGTCCCTTGATTTCTAAGATAATAGCCCTGTTCTATAGTTGTTGATGAACTTGCCAGCTGAAGCTATGTTTAGGTTCTCAAGAGAAATAGAACCAATAGGATGTGCATATTATAGAGAAAGATTTATTTTAAGAAATTGGCTCACACAATTACGAGGCTGACAAATCCAAAATCTGCATAGTGAGCCAGCAATATAGAGTCCTGGGGAAAATGCTGATATTGCAGTTCAAGTCTAAAGGCTGTCTGCTAGCAAAATTCTCTCCCCTTTTTTCAAGCCTTCAACTGGTTGGATTAAGCCCATGTGTATTATAGAGGGCAATCTGGTTGACTCAAAGTCCATTGATTTAAATGTTACTGTCATCTAAAACATCTTCATAGAAATATCCAGAATAATGTTAGACTAAGTATCTGGGCACTGTGGCCCAGTCAAGTTGGCATATAAAATTAACTAAAAACGCTACATAATAATATGTCTTTGCCCTTTCATGCTTCCCTAATGCAAAAATGGTTGGTCCTAAATAAGAGGAATTTACAGGCTGACATTTTGATGGTCCAACCAGGCCCAGACCATATCTGATTTGCAGGACTATGTTAAACTGGCCTACAGCTCCGTAATGTATAATTCTGCCCACTTCTACTTACAAAATAAAATGTCATGTTGGTTTTTAGACTCCTACTTTCTCCTCCTTGCAATAAAAAATAGAATGATGAATCACATGAAAGTATTGAAGGATAAAAAACATTGAATTAGATAATATTTAAGATTCCCCAAAGCAGGGGGGGGGAGAAGGATTGGGACTGGGGGGGGGAGGAGGGAGGCTGGGAAGGGATGTGAAGGGTAAACAAAGGAGGAGGCTGCAATGCTTGGTAAGAAATGTACGCATTATCCTGCCCATGTAATTGTAACCCCTCTGTACAGTATGTTCACAAATAAAATAAAATTTTAAAAAAAACAAAGAACATAAAAAAAAGATTCCCCAAAGCTCTAAAATTCTGCAGGAAAAAAGGAAAAAATAAAGTCAGATAGATTTCTCCAAAGACTTTTCCATATATTAGTTCTTGCAATGGTACCTGAAGATTAAGAGTATTTGTGGAGGTGGCATTGTATAGAGAAGGAAAAGTAGAAATATATTATCAGTGGCTGCCAAGAATTTAAGGGAAATGATGGAGGTCATAAGAATGGAACACTAGGGATACTTAGAGTAGTAAAATTATTTTGTGTAACACAGATGATATCATAATATCTGATTAACAACCATATATATTGTTTTTGAATATTTTTATTATCTTTAAATAGTTGTACAAAAGAGATGCCATTCAAGAGAGCAGTTTATGAATACACTGCCTCTTGGTCAATGTCACACATTTCAACATTCTCACCCACCCCTTCCCATCCCTTCCCTTCCCTCACTTTTCTTAATTTTTAGGTTATATATTGATTTTTTTATTTAGCAACATTGTATATTTTTAAAGGTCATATAATAGTCTAATTGAATGAAATGTGTAGACCTAAGTGAATGATAATTTATGAGTATTATACCACATTAGTTCAAGATATTTGTAATAGGACAGAAGGTAGAGGTAGGCAAGAGGCTTTTGCTTTTTTGCTCTATTTCTGTCAACCTAAAATTTCTCTAAAGATGGACTCTATTAATTCTTAAAAATAGACACCATTTAAGTAATTGTAGTAGGGAAATTGTCAATGAAAGAATCTGCTAATTTGAAAGGGGTCCGCCCTATAGGTAATAGCAATATGGTCCTCACATTTATCATACCATTGATTATTGCACTTGGGATTTTACTTGGCCTTTCAATATTAATAGTACTAGTTATTCTTTAGAATAACTAGGCCTTTTCTTCATTAATTTTCTATATGGTGCCAAAGTATTAATTTTGTTTCTTAAGCATCTCTTTGATTCTTTTATTTGTATAAGCTGCAAGCCTCCTTTAAGTCATATATGTTGAAGGTTCTCAAAATTGAAGGCCCATTTAAATCACGTGGGATAAAAGAAAAAAATTCTGCATTAGAGACTTTTCAATTCAGAATTTCTAAGATTAAGTAATTTAAATGTTTTTTGTTTGTCAAATTGGACATACAAAGAATTAAAAGAATGACAGATCTAATGTCTATGTGACAAAAAATTCTATAATGATCCATTTTTTCCTCAGAGAATCCAAAGTTACTGAATATCACTTTCAGTAGCATCATAACTTTAACAATTAGCATTTCAAAATCACTAGCATATTACAGATTTGCAGAAGTCATAATTACTTTCAACCTATGTTAAGTAATAATCAACTGCAACTTTGGCATCCAGATGCCATGCAGCTGGGTTTGCCCACATGGGTTCAAAACCTTTCAGTGATTACAATTCTCTGCCAGATAGAAGCTATATGTAGTAGACAAAGGATAGTGTACACATGGTGCCCATGGTGCTTCGGTGATGTACATTGTGTCATTGTGAAATTAATACATTCTCTCATGATCACAATGCAGAGTTCTTTCACTTCCCTTTGAATCTGCCTCAAACTATTTCTGGCTAACAAGCAGGAGTAATAGAAGATAGACAGCTGAAAACTGAAGTCCAGGTTGATTTCTTTCTTTTTTAAAAAAATTTTTTTGTCAAGGTGATGTACAGAGGGGTTATAGTCATATGTAAGGTAGTGAGTATATTTCTTTTCTTCTTCCTCTCTCTCTCTCTCTGTCTCTCTGTCTGTCTGTCTGTCTGTCTGTCTGTCTGTCTCTCTCTCTCTCTCTCTCTCTCTCTCTCTCTCTCTCTCTCTCTCTCTCTCTCTCTCTCTCTCTCTCTCTGTCAGTCCTGGGGCTTGAATTTGGCCTGGGTGCTGTCTCTGAGTTCTTCAGCTCAAGGTGAGTGCTCTACCACTTGAACCACAGCACCACTTCTGGTTTTCTGGTGGTTACTTGGTGACAAGAGTCTTAAGGACTTTCCTGCCCAGGCTGGTTTTGAACTGCAATACTCATATCTCAGCCTCCTGAGTAGCTAGGATTACAGGTGTGAGCCATCAGCACCCAGGGGTGAGTACATTTCTTGTCAAACATTGCTACACTCTCCCTTGTTTTTCACCCACTTTCCCGCCCCCAACTCCCCCACCCCCAAGATGAAAAGTTCTTTCTTTGAAATTGTTCATATGATGCTTTTTTGTTGATAACCAGGGACTCAACCTAATTCTATTAGCACTGCTCTGGTTATCCCATCCATGGATACTTTCAACAGTTGGACATGATCCCTGCCATCACAAAACAAGACCGGAAACAGGAAAAAGAATCAACTAATTTTCTCTAATATTGTGATTCTCAGTGACTGAATTCTGCTGCTACTTATATCCTCAACTTTACATTGCCAAGACCTGCTTCCAGGACTAAATTGTTTCTGTGATAGTATAGTCTTTTACTTCGGAGAAATACACTTTCCCTTAGGATTGCTTTGGCTCCTATATTTGCTTGCAAGTTTCATTTTCACCTGATGTTTCTCTCTCTCTCTCTCTCTCTCTCTCTCTCTCTCTCTCTCTCTCTCTCTCTCTCTCTCTCTCTCTCTCTCTCTCTCTCTCTCTCTCTCTCTCTCTCTCTCTCTCTCTCTCTCTCCATCTAGCTTTTCTGCCAGTCATGGGGCTTGAACTCAGGGCCTGGACACTGAGCTTCTTTTGCTCAAGGCTAGCACTCTACCACTTGAGCCACAGGGCTCCTTCCAGCTTTTTCTGTTTATATGGTACTGAGGAATCAAACCCAGGGCTTCATGCATGCTAGGCAAGCCACATTCCCAGCCTTACATGATATTTTTTTAAACTGGGTTCATTATCATGAAATGTTAAACGTGTATTATTTTATGCTGCTAGGTTCATGGAACTTTTTAATGTATCATAGAAAACTGACAAAACAACTAACACCTGTACACTAAGTAGCAGATAGAAAAGCTCATCCTCTACCCCAAATTTAAGAGTAACTAATATCCTATAGAGTTTACTCTGTCTCCTTTCTCTTTGCACCTGACCCTCATATCCAGGCTTAGCCTCAGCTCAATAGTTAAGGATATATTTTTCCCTTTTATAGTATTATATATATATGTATATATATATATATGTATATATATATTTCATTGTATAACAACTATTCCAAATTTTTTGGATTGAAGAAACAATACAGTTGTTGGTTCAATGACCTCTCATTGATTCCAAAATCTAGATATTCAAATTTTTGTATTTGTGTATAACCTAGATACAACCTCTAGTATACTTTAAACCATCTCTATATTATTTATGACATTTAATACAATATCATTTTATACATATATTTGTGAAAATAGACAAGGAAATAGATTTTATATGCTCAATACACTTGAATTTTCTTTCCAAATATTTTCACCTTGCTGTTGTTGAATGCAGAATGGGTATAAATATGTTACTCAAAGATATAGAGGGTCAGTTGTATATTATCAGGGCCCTGGTAAGTAGTTTTCATGTACTTACAGTCTCTAGCTGAAGCTAGACTCATCTAGCTGCACAACAGGGATGGGCATCCATGACAATGTTTTCAATTGGGGTTGATGCTGGTTATTGGTAGTAAACTCAGATAGAAAAGTCAATTGGAACAGTTGTGCGTAATTTTTCCCCATGTGACTTAGGTTTCTAATAACATCATGGATATAAATGACCTTAGAGAAAGTATCCCCAGAGCCTGCATTTCAAGAAATTGTAAATGAAAACTTGTGGGCAAGTTATGGTCTTGGGTCCATAACAAAATGTAATTAGTTCTTCTATATCCTATGCTAGTTTGAAGGAGGAAAGAAATAGACTCCATTTCTTTATGGGGGTGGGGAGAAGTAAAGTGATTATAGGAAATGGTATAGAATAGGAAATAATGTTGTAGTTATCTTTGGGAAATACCCTTGGCCAATATAAGAACTAAACAACTCAAGCTCATTTCTGTATTCTCCACTGAATTATCTTTTTTTCATTTTTATTTTATTTTAAGGTTGATGTACAGAAGGGTTATGGTTATATAAGTAAGGTAATGAGTACATTTCTTGAATTAGCTTTAGAATCAAAGGTTCTTGAGATTAATTCATTCTGCTATCCTTTACTGGCTATGTTAAATTGACAATTTAATTCCTTGGGAATTGGACTCTTCATTTCTTAGGCAGTAATTCCTACCTCATTAGTACTTATATTCATTACTAGGCCTGTAGATTAAAAAGATATAGCAGAGTATCTGAATCACCTACAACTGATGGTTAATATTGACTTTGTTAGTTCAATCTTGCCTTTATGACTGATTCTTGTAACTGGAACTCATATTGCCAAGATCTCTTCCATCTTTTCAAAAGTAAATAAGTTATATTATGAATTTCTAAACTAATAATCCTCCCTAGACTACAGTTCTCTAGGATATCTTCCGTTTTGGTTATTATACCTGCCTCATTATCTCAGGGTTTAATCACAGAGGAAACTCAAGCCAAGTTGATTAGAAATTTTATTGTTGTTTTGAGACAGGGTCTTACTGTTTAACCCAGTCTTCCATTTGTAATCCTCCGGGTGCTGGGATTACAGAGATGTGCCAACACATCTGGGTAGAGTTTTCCTTTCTTTCACTTAATTTTCTGCACATGGCTTGTCCTGTGATTGTCTACTATCGTTTGTACATCGGCAATCATGTTTAAATCAGGTTACCTGAGGCTCATAGTCTAGTTTGAGCTTTGGTTTTAGAGTTTTCACATGGCTAGTTCTTACAAACAAAGCTAGTTTTAGGTTATAAACTTGTTTTTTCACTTGTCATATCCTGCTGGAAATGTTGTGACAATTTTGGTCAGATTAAAGTGATAAGTGATATTCAGGATTTTTATTCTTCACATATTGATGTTTTTCAGAATTAAACTCAGGTCTACTAAGTGTATTGTTTTCCATACCCATCAACTCCTTCCTGCTAGCTTGTTTTGCTTCCTTCATTGGGTCACTTCCTCCTGCCTCTCCAGTACAAGACAAACTTCTTCTACAGGAGTCCTAAGAGTCCACTTTCCCCAAACTTAAAATGACCTATCACCTGTATTCAAAAGCATTACTGTATCTCCTCTCAAAGCTCACACGTAGAGATTACTGGGTTTCTGTCTCTGTGTTATTATAATTATAAAAATATAACAATAATAAAAATTAACACTAGCATTCCATACATTTATAATTATACTTGATCCTGTCTACTCTTACTTCTCCTACCATCTGGCTTCCTTCCTAGCTTACAAACATGCCTCTTCTATTTTCAGGTCACCTTCCTCCTTATTTTCAATGTCTTCATATGTGAAAAACATACTATGGATGTCTTCCTGTATTTGGCTTATTTTGCTTAGTATGATGTCCTCCAGTTTTATACATTTTCCTGAAAATGGCAGCACTCTATTTTTCTTTATGACTGGATAATGCTCCATTGTGTAATACAATGTGTTTCCTACAGGTGTATATTTAAGAGTAGGAAAACTGGATCATAAGATAGATCCATTTTCCAATGGCGGGGAGGAGGAATCGCCACTGTTTTTCATGCCTGTAATAACTACACTGAGATTCCATCTCACCCCATTTTGAATGGGTATTATCAAAAGCAAAAAAAAATATTGGTGAGGTTGTGGAAAAAAATAAATCCATTCCATTTTGATGAGATGAGCATAGAACAAGATTCCATTCTTATTTAATGGCATCTTAGTTCCATGAGTATAGACACAGCCCTCGATCCACAATGACTTTAATAGTAGAATGTTTTTCACTTTCACATCTATAGGAAAAGACAATCCTTTAGCAAGTGTGGCAGGCTGATTTATTGCAAATTTGATGTGAAGGGTTGACCTACAGAGAAACAGTATTGTGTGCCTGCTGCTGGAGATTCGTTGTGAAGGAATGAAAACTGCTTTTTACCCCACCAGGAGGCTGGCCAGGCTTTCAACTCCCTAAAGTCTGGGGTCTCCTTTCCCCTACTGGAGACTAATCAGTTTTGGAATTTCAATGCTCTGAGGATGTTTTCATGTGGGGTAGTTACAGAAGTCTACCTTAAAATGGATTTTTGTTTTGAGGAGCTTAGAGCACCATGAATGCAATTAAGCTTTATTGTTTATAAAGAAGTGAGAAATAATCTTGGTGCTTTAAATTATTTGTTAAAAAACAACTATTTTAGCTTTAACTCTAAGATTATGACATAAGAAAACCGATGGAGTGTTTCCAGTACTGGAGTGTAAGAATTAAGTGCCACCTGTGTGCCTTCTGGTGCAGCAATGTGCCTAATCCCACAGCTCTGGGATTTTACAAGATGGGCCAATTTCCAAGCTAAGTAAGGAATGAATTCAGAAAGGAGTGTCCTAATTGGAATGATCGTCTTCATCTGAGCCAAGGCTTCCATCTCTGGAGAAAAACTGCCTCATAAACAGAGGAAGCTTTCTATAGCTACAAGTGGTAACAATGCATTATAGTCCACAAAATCATCAACAACAACCCCCCCCCCAACAAAAAACGAGTCATACACTAAGCAACTATAGCCCCTGTGCTGATAATTAGAAATATGAGAAATTGCCTTCTTAAGGATATTTGTGCTTCTCCAAGTTGTGATATTTGCCTTTCCTGGTTCTGGTATGATTTTTACCTTCCTATGAGTTCCCAGGAGCAGATGGCTAGAAATACATTTCAGGACCTCATTGCCAGACCATATCCAGGTTAAATGATATCACAGAAAGATACTTGCCAGATATTTAAAAATGTGATGATTCAGGGCTGATGACTCATGCCTGTAATCCTAGCTACTCAGGAGGCTGAGTTCTGAGGATCGCCATTTTGAAGTCAGCCAAGGCGGGCTAGCTGGTGAGACTATTATCTCCAATAAAGTACCAAAATAGAAAGCCAGAAGTGGAGCTGTGGCTCAAGCGGTAGAATGCTAGCGTTGAGCAAAAATGCTCATGACAGCACCCAGGTCAACACACGCACGCACACACACACACAAAACAAACAAACAAAAACGGTGATGAACAGAAATTGTGGGCAAGGGTTGGGATAAAGCAGACTCAGTGTTGACATCTTCTAAGCATCTTTCCTAAGTCACTCACATGGATCTTGTAGACAGTTGAGGTTATTGGTGGCATTCCCCTCACATTCCTGCATATTTTGTTTACCTGATGCTAGGAGTACTGCAAAGATTTTGGAAGTCTCTGTATTAAATCTCTTTCAGCTAGAAATACTCAGAATAGTTTCCCTTTTCCTGATTGAACCATGACTTTAAAGAGGATGTAAATACATATCCCCCAAATCGGTCATTTTGGGTTTACAATTTGTGGATTGAAGCTGATTTTAATCAACTTGAGGAAAATAATTAACTCTGACATTATTCATATCTCTTATTCTGTGGAGGAATTCATATTTATTGCATAATAAGAAATGGTATTTGTGGGAAATTTATTAAGGCAACTGTTAGGAAGATATATGGTAACCAACAATGGCATTTTCTAATATTAAAAAGCTTTTAAAATGTCATTACACAAGAAATGCCAATAACTTTAGACTTTGTGCCACAAGCAGAAATTCAGAGCTGTCTGAGGGAAAAGAACAGTAAGAATAAAAAGTAAAATAAAATGAAATAATTGTGTCTCATCTCAACTGCAACCATCTTACAATTTTAAGAGAGTATTTAAATGGAGGGAATAGTAAGAAATGTAACCTTTGAAGTAACCAAACTTTCAGTCATTCATCTTTTGACATACATCATATTTTTCATTCTTTGTGACTAAAATAGAATTCACCCTAACCCTGGGAACACAAAGTAGATCCCGACTTTAGAAACAATTGTTTCATTGCATTTTAAATGAGCATTTCCTGTCATAACCCATCTTAACCTTGCTTATTCAATTGTGTTATGGCAAGGATAAATGGTGAAGTGTGAAGAAGTGGACCGAAGCAGTTTCTTCAACCATGAGAAATACGGAAAACCAAAGAGTGTCACAACTTGTTCAAAGGAGCAAATATTCTATTGAATGAATCTACAGTAAACATTAAGAAATACATAATAAATCTATACCGTGTCAATGCATAGCAGAACCTATCATGGTAAATTAACTCTGTAATAGAGAAACGTTCCATTAAAACATGTATAAGTGAAAAAACTGGCACAGTCGACTGAAATCCTTCCAATTCTCCTACTAAGAAAGACAAATGTTTTCTGGTACACTCCAGGCACCTGTGAGCTTTCAATCTGTCGAATATAATCTAGCTGAAGTCAGCAACCTGCACTGAGGCTGCAGCTGTCCAGAGAGATTCTCCCAAGGGAAGTATGTCATCCCCACTGGAGGAAATATCTGTCATGGTAGACTAGCCATTATAAATGTTCTTTGTGAACTAGAAAATCAAGTAAAAATTGATCTTTCTCATTTGTCTTTTGCCACTAAAATACAATTTGACCTAAAATGTTATGTATTTACTGTTTTGTATTTAAGTCCTGATCATATAATACTATACTGATTTAAACTCAATAAGTATTTGCAGAAGTAAATGTATGAATAAATTAGAATGTTAACATATGTACAATATTTTCAGTTAGTTTGGAAACATTTAAAGACAACAATTTAAGGAATTGGACACATTATCCAATATCATGCAGGAGATCATATAATATACATTTTCTCTCACAGTGTTCCCAATGTTAGATCAGAAGGGATATCTGGAAAATAGATGTCAAATGACACAGTTCCAAGTAAGCCAGAATGCATGGCCTTCCCAAACTTCCCATTCATTCTCTTCAAACTTTTTACTAAAATACCAAACAATAAAGTAAGAAAAAAAATCAAAGTTACTTTTAACAGGATCTCATTTACAAAAATCTTAAACTGCAGTAGACTTTATATGTACTGTGTATATAGCAGGAAGCTGACTTCAAAAATAGAATCAGGAATACAAAGATTTCATTTGTTAGCGAAAGGAGATCGTTTCCAGGAAAGCTGAATAAGAGGAAGAAAAGAAAATGGGCAGAGAGAGCTTTCAATCACATTACAGATCTGACATCTATGAAAGGAAAGGAGAGGAGATAGCACAGAGCAGGAGGAGATCATGGTGCTGCTCTGACAATATCCAAGACAATGTAATGGGGAATCCTAGAGCAGACTTTGCTTATTAAGAGAGGACTGTTCTGGGCAGTCATGGGCTTGGACTAAATATGGAGTAATTTTCTCTCAGTCAGTATGTAGTATGTAGGGAAGCTCTCTGTAGGAGCTAGATTCTGGTGTCTCTGCAAACACCCACATACCCACCAAAATGTATTTCTTAAGTGTTGCTGGAATATAAATAGAGGATCTTTTCTCGAGGCTAATTCTGCTTGAGTAAGGGTAGCAGCTGAGATTCTAATCACTGACTGTAATTCCCTAATTCACAGTTTACAGAGCTCATGACTCATTCAGCTGAGTGAATAATCAGGGAACATCAGTAATTGATCATTTATATTGACAAATATTGGATTTCCTAATTATACATTGAGAATAACACTGATCCTAAATTCAGATTTAGGAGGAAACCTGCACAGGATTAATCATGTTGTACAGAGACAGGAGATAGTGTCGCAGCACATATGATATATATCTGCATGCATGTTAAGGCAGTGCAGGGGCGGGGAGAATGGGAGCTTCAAAACTGATGAGAGTCAAGTGCTGGTGGCTAATGCTTATAATTCCAGCTACTAAGGAAAAAAGTCCAGAGGATCCCAGTTTGAAGCTATCTTAGGCAAAAAATTTCAGGTAGATTCCATCAACAAATTAAGCAGGACTAGAGGCATGGTTCAGTTGGTAGAGTACTAGCTAAGCAAGCTTGAGTTCCTGAGTTCACACTCAGTACAGAAAGGAAAGAAAGAAAGAAAGAGAGAGAGAAATGAACAGATCTCATAAGGGTTATTTAAAGGAAATTCAGTCTTTTACAGTGCTTCCATTAGTTTTAGCTAGGTCTAAGTTGAATGGACAGGTTTCTGGCCAATGTCCTTCCAATTTAACTCAGGAAATTCTGCCTTTATCTATTCTGATTTATGAGGCTAGCAAAAGATTTCATTTAGACCATTTTAAAGGGAGTTCACTGCTTTACAGTGGAAATAATGGTCAGATGTTTGAAAATGATGGGACTAGAAGGTTCTGTGTCTGTTCCACCTCTAGCATGACAGTACATATAACGTTCTGCAAACCTGGAGAGAAATGCTGCCTTTTTTTTCACCTGACTCATTCCATTTCAGAAACGACTTTTATAATTTGAGGCAGTTGCAGGCATATTACAGCAGGTACAGAGCTGTTGGGTTTTTTTTTTTTTTTTTTTTTTTTTTTTGGGTCTGGTCGTGGGGCCTGAACTCTGGGCCTGGGCGCTGTCCATCAGCTCTTCAGCTCAAGGCTAGTGCTCTACCACTTGAGCCACAGCACCACTTGTGGCTTTTTTGTTATGTGGTGCTGAGGAATCGAACCCAGGGCCTCATGCATGCAAGGCAAGCGCTCTACCACTGAGCCACCTTCCCAGCCCTTGGGTTTCTTCTTTATGTAAGGTCAGGTCTGAGAGGAGAGATAAGAATTGAAAGTGTATTTAGTGTGAGCAGCTGACGAATGTGGCAGCTGCTGAGGGAGCTGTGTAGGATAATTGAGCAGCAGCATTCATGTGAGCTACACCTTGTTTTTCTCAGGTGCTGCTATGTTGAGTTCCAGGATTCTAAATAGGTGAACTTTTATACTAACATTACTTAACACAAAGATTTGATATATTATTAATTCTAAAAAGCTTAAATGACTTCTCTACTCATTTTTAAACACTAAGCTTCTCAGCACAGCACCTGGCTTACAAGAGGTGACATAGTTTTGAGTGGATGAGAGAAGAAAGGGTACACACATTAATTGTTATTCAGTACAGCTCATGTGTTAGTGGAAATAATATATAGAGATATATCTATATATCTCTATATATTAATTTATTTATCCTTTAAGGGCCAGCAATTTTTCATGGAATTGTGCTTCTGTTGAGCACTATAGTGTAAACGCATTAGACAGATAACAACAGAATACATTAGAATCAGTAAACATAAATATGGGTTCCCAGTGGTTAAGTTTTATTGGCCAAACTAACTCTATTCTGTACTTTCTTGATTTTGAGATTTGACTTAGAAAGTGTGAGATTCCTGGAAAATAGTTTATCAGAGACTTAGAAAAGTACTTGTGTCTTTCTTGCTCTTCAGTTGTTGCTTGTGAGCTGGAAGATATAAAGATACTTGTATAAAATTATCTCTCTTCAGTCCCTCTAGCCAAAGCAATCCTAAATGAATGAGCTCCCAATCAAATCTTAGACATGTGAGTCAGAGCACAAGAGAATGATAATGCTACTGAGCTGAAATCCCAGATATATGACCAAAAGATGCTAGTAGCTGCATGATAATGAGTTTCTATGGTTGGTTCTTATTTGGTACTGGCTGTGCCAGTAGATTGTCAATACAATCCAGTTTCGAGATTACCACTTCTGATACCATTAGCAAATCTTATACTTTTGAAAGCCTTATTTTATCTAGTGTGAAACAGAAATAATAGTGCCATTTCTTCTTATCTTATCAATTTTGTACTAGGTGAATCTAATTAAACCATGTAATAAGAAATGTGGGAGTTCTTTTCAAATTTGCTTTAAATTTAGTTTTCATTTCTTTTGTTTATAATAACAACTATGAAATCATATCTCCTTATTTATGCAACAATGATCAGAAGCTTGTCTTAATACCTGTGCATATCCAGAATATTTCTCTTTAATCTGACAGGTGGCAAATCATGTACATAAGTATACTCTTAGCAGAAGCAAGTCAACAGCTGTGGACTATTTCTATCTTCTGAGACTCAATGATGTTTTACCATATGTTGGAATTGTTGCCAGTGTCAGACTTTGAATAATAATCTTCTGAACAGGTATTGTTATAGCAATTCCATCTGGATCCAATTTGACCAATAGTTTCCAAACATTGTTCTATAAAGGTCCTTTTTTAAAAATTATTTTTGGATGTTGATGAGTGACCACTGCCAATCAGGACTTCTAGTCCGCATGAGAATAATTCATCCCTGAATTAATAAGATTTCAAGACAAAGCAAAGAATATTAGTGTTTCCATTCATCTTCCAAGCACTTTCTTGGATATCATTCCCACTGCAATTACATTTTAGGATGATGAAATATAGAAAAACATTTTTAAATCCCTCAAAACTCTTTATAACTGCATACAAATAACTCTTGGAAGATTCAGAATTGGGATCTGATATGGTTGGAATATGTAATGCCCACCATAAGCCCTTGTGCTACTTGGAGAGTAACATAGTACACAGCCATTCTGTGATCATATTCCTTCTTTTCCTAGTTTTTTTTCCAAGAATTTTATCATTATGGAATGTTGAATTTTGTAAAAACCCTTTTTCTGCACTTACTGATAGGTTAAGATGATTTTTTGTTCTTGATTCTATTGATATGCTCAATTACACCTAGATTTATATATGTTGGACCATTCTTGTGTCTCTGAAGAGAAACCAAATTTGTCATGGGACTGTCCAGGGCCTGGACAATCAAGGCTAGCCCAAAGAGAGAACATTACCACTTCAGCCATAATTTCACTTTTGGCTTTTTGTGGTAGTTAATTGGAGATAAGAGTCTCACAGGCTTTCCTCCCTCAGCTGGCTTCAAACCATGATTTTCTGATCCCAGTCTCTGGAGTACCTAGGATTAGAAGCATGAGCTACCAGTGACACACTCAGTGTGTGATATTTTGAATGTGTGGTTGAATTTGGTTTGCAGGAATTTTATTGAATCTATAACATCAAGGAAATTGGTTTGTAGTGTTCTTTTGTGGCCTCTTCCAGTTTTAGTATCAAGGTATTACTGGATTCATAGACTGGGTTTGGTAACATTCCTTCCCTTACTACTATTACATAGTTTAAATATTGAGGTTAGTTCTTCTTCAAAGTTATGATATAATTCAAACGTGAATGTATCTGCTTGGTTTTGGGCTTTTCTTTGTTTAATGGTTTATGTCCTCTTGGTTGAATTTTGGTTGGTTCTATGCATGTAGAAATGAACCTATTCCTTCTAGATTTTCAAGTTCATGAGAATAAAGATTTTCAGTGTATTCCTTAATGATCCTCTGAACACCCACAGATGTTTGTTGTGCTATTCTCTTCCTCATCTTACCACCTAAGAAATTTACTACACCTTTCCCCCTTCCCAGGAAAATACTATCTTTTCAAGTTCAGTTAATCATTGTCAACAACGGGCTGAAAGGCTACAATTGGAATGACTGTAAACTCTTCATATATGACTAGAAGAGTAGCATAATAGCACCTATTTCCTACCTGTAACATTGTTACCATCTTTTTATTAGTGACTGCGAACAGTAACTTGTTGTTTCAGTTATTTTATGTTAGCAGTTGTCAAACTGTAACTCTGGTCTAATTTAACTTTTCAAGGCAACTGTTTATGTATGGTGGTTGGTATCGTTTTGACATTACTAAATAATTGAAATGATAGCAAAGGGACCATAATATTGTAAACCTCATACCACAGGTAAGAATTTGGGAAACCCCAAATTTTAGTGTTCATACAAATGTTTTATAAGAACACTGTGTTCATATATATATATATATATATATATATATATATATATATATATATATCATATGTATCATATATATTTGCTTACCTATTATAAAGTGCTTTTGTACTTCAATAGCAGAAATGATTAGTTATAACAGAGATCATCTAACCTCCAGAGTAAAATGTACCTACTATCTGGTCTTTCACAGAAAAAGTCTGCCAACATCATGTCTATTTGACATTTTCAGGAAATATTTCTCTGTCCATGTTCATGCCATTATCCTTGTTAAGAAAAAGCATCCATACCTCGGAGAATAGAAAGACTTGAAAGAGAACGATGACTTATTAGTTTGCCATCACACCTAAATATTAACAAAGAGGCCATTCAAGGATTCTTGAGTTCCCTAAAAAATTTTACTTTTGATTGCTATGTTGTTTACTATGTGTTGGTCAAGATGCTGATCTAAAGTTGTATATTAACTGACATATTCCATCTAGGAGAAAGTACATAGTTTTATTGCCCTGTAGGATATTAATTTTTCATCCATTAGCAATTCTTTTCAGCTGTCATTTAACATACTGGTTACTTAAATCTCCATTTTAAAAAAGTCTACTTTCTAGTATATGTCTGAGACAAGCAGAAATGGTCAGATAAGTTGATGTTAGGCGAAATGAACCCCAAGATAAGGACTCAAATGGTTTTTCTTTCTTGCTAGTATTTCTAACATATTTATAAGATGATTTCTTTGTTGCTTTGTATGTCCCTCCCCCATGGTATAGCCCCTGTTTTCACTGTATTTGATGTTGGTATAATTTGGGGAGGGCAAAGGAAAAAACAAATTGTTTAAATAGGGATACAGGTGGACCCATTGCAACAATGAGATGTACAAGATGCTATGTAGAAAAACAAACTTTACAACTTTGGCAGGGGTGGGGGGAGTGGGAGGGTGGGAGATGGGAAGGGATGGGAAGGGGAAACAAAGGAGGAGGCAACAATGCTTGATAAGAAATGTACTCATTACCTTGCTCATGTAGTTGTAACCCCTTTGTACAATATTTTCACAATTAAAAAAACACTGCATATACTTCCCTGTGCATGTATGAAAACTAGACCTTCAAGTTCCTTATCACATGGCATCTAATATTGCTTTTGATGTAGTGGTGGTTGTGGGCTTGAACTCAGGGCCTCGGCACTGTCCCTGAGCCTCTTTGTACTCATGGCTAGCACTCTACCAATTGAGCCGCAGCACCACTTCTGGTTTGTGAGTGATTAATTGGAGATATGAGTCTCAAGGGGACTTTTCTGCCTGGGCTGGCTTTGAACTACAATCCTCAGATTACACTCGTGAGCCACCGGTGCCTGGCTAGCAGTGAGTGTATTTTTTATAAGACTGCGTTTTCAAAATGTCTTAGTTATTATAAAACATATGCACACACGCACACACACACACACACACACACACACACACACACACACACACACACACCACCCCCCACACCCATCCCCACCACTGAAACATCACTCTTTAGGAGGGGAAAAAAACAGAAAACAGTACAGGCTAACAATATAGCATTTAAAATGTATGTTTAGCATAGTGTTAAGTAGGAAATGAGATAAAGAAGTGTCACTTAGTTGCAGCAAACAAAGACAATGACAAATTGCCTGCATTTAGAGTATGTGGATTTTCCCCTTTTAAATGTTAGCAAGAATCTTGTATAAGACAAGGCAGGTCTCATCTATGTAAATATAATTACCAGCTTCTTGTATACTGAACAGTGATGGAGCACATTCCCAATCTGCATTAAGCAGCGAGGAGTGAATTTTCCCTGTCCTCGTTTCTCTGTTATTTAGAGGTTAATTGCTGTAAAATGATTATGTTGCAGTGATTAATCTCTAAATAAAGGACCATTAAGACCCCAATCAAATTCATGGCTTAAATATACTTTCTCCTTAACAGTTCAGATTTAGATCTAAGATATTCTAATATTTACTTGAGTACCTAATGCATTCTAAATTATATACTCAGTGTTTTGCATATATATGATTTTAGAAAAATATTAAGGCATTGGCAAACAAGAAGAGAAGCAAAATTACCCATAATCTGAGCTCTAAAATTGTTTTCAATTAATTTTCTTTAACAAGCCTTTGAAGTAGTCATTACTAGATTTGTATTTTCAGTGCTAAAACCGAGATTCCTAGACAGCTTCAAATTTCATCCAATTTGCTTTCTTAAACTCAAGAGTGTGGTTCTCCAATCATCATATTTTAGCAATCCCTTAGGTCAAATCCCATTAAAGATGAGCTTTAAGGTTTTATGAAAGCTTGCTATCAGAAACTTCATTCACCTAACTCAGTGTTCAGCTACCTTGTAGTATACAGCTTTCTAAGTTATCCCTGAATGATTCCCAAATCCTGGTATTATACTCTTGCATAAACTCTCTTGGGTTTGAGCTGGACTTAGTCATCTGCTGGTAGTGAATAAAATATATCAACCATGACAGAATCTAATTTTCTTGATTAGTTTACATATGGCTATGACTTTCCCCCTTTCTAGCAATTTTTGTCTTTCTCCCTTGCAATCATAGTACCTCACAGTGATTAAACAAGCTGTCCATGTGACAGAAATCTGAGGGCAACTTTTATTCAAAAAGTGACAAGAATAGTAGAGTGCTAGCCTTGAGCAGAAAAGCTCAGAGACAGCACCAAAGTCTAGAGTTCAAGCTTCAGGACTGGAACAACAAAAAAGGATAGGAAGTGATTCACACTGAATTCAATTCAATGTCAGTTAAATTTGGTTCATTTTGAATCTCACAAAGAACTGAAATTGTCCAGCAACCATGTGAGTTTCAAAGGAGATTTTTCTTTTTCCCACTTGAGTCTTCAAATGAGATCATATTCCAGCCAATACATTGATGTAATTCTATGACAGACCTTGAAACAGACCTATTTGGATCTGAAATATTTACTTTCACGACTTCCGGAAAGAATATCTCACAATAGATCTCAGTTGTATCATTCTCAGAAACAAACAATCTATGCTCAGATTCCACAGAATCTATACCTTATTTAAATGAGTGTTATTTTAGGTAGTTAATTTGGAATAATTGCTCTGAAACAATTGATACACTTTTCTCATGTGTAACATTTTTGACACTCTGCTCCTTTACTCAACATAGTTAGCCTACATATACTGAGCTATTTCATAAGAACAATTTGGTAATTTATTTTAATCAAAGCATTATTATCTGATAAAATTCACTTATCCCTCATACAAGTATTTGTATTTCAGTTAAACATGGACTTTTAGATTAAATAGTTTAGTCTCCAGGGTGGAAGTTTAGGTATAATTTAACTAAGGGAGAAGTAAATTTTTAAAAAAATATTTTCCTGTGTGAGGATTATAGTGTAGTAGGGTGACTGGGTCCAATGAAAACCCTGTTAATAGTTTATGTAACAGAGTATATCTGGGAAATTAATAAGAAATATTTTCTCTGAGAAAGAGACAGTAATTGAGGGAATTGTTCTGACATACATGCGAGTACATGCACGCACGTGCACATGCGCATGCACGCACACACACACACATGCATACACATGCCCCTGTGCAATACAATGCTGAAACTTCTTTGTACAATTAATATATACTTAAAGAATGGCAGGAAAGTAAAACAGGCTTTGTTGGGGCACAAGCATCAACCAAAGAGAAAGGTTGTGTAGTCAGGGTAAATGGACAAGCTACATTATAAGCATGTATGAAAGTAGAAGAATTAAACCAATTGAAATTGTTCTGATGGAGGGAAGGATAAGAAAAGTTGATAGAGGGGATGAGGTTGATGGGGGTACATTGTATGGATGGATGGATATGTCACAATGTACTACTAATTAATGCTAATAAATAACCATTTTTAAGCAATAAGCAAGAGAAGGGATGACATTGTCCAAAAGAAATGTTCTCATTACCTCACTTATATAACTGTAACCCCTATGTCCATCACCTTTATAATAACAATAAAAATATGAAGAGGCACTTAGACATTGTGCCTTTGTGTTTGGACATTGATGAAAGTGAACTATACAACTTGTGGGTAGAGACAAGAGGGAGAGACTGAAAAAGAGGGAGGGAACAGAAGACACTGTACAAAAGGAAATATACTCATTACCTGACTCATGTAATTGTAATTGTACATGACCTGGATAATAACAATAAAGTAAATTATTTAAAAAAAAACAAAATTTAGAAAGCAATACTTCTGGAAAAAATGGAACCATTAGACATAAAAAGTAATGGATGAAATAGTTTTGCATAGAAAGGGAATGTGAATGGATTTAAGGATATCATTCTGTTTTAGGATAGACTCTCTATGAGACTAGACTGTTTTAATTTCAGAATTTAAATAAATCAGTCGCCTCTCCACTTTGTCCAGATTTCTAAATCCTTTATTTATTTATTTATTTACTAAGGTATGAATTCTTGGCCTTCAGCTTACTCTGATTGCTCACATGGCTGTTGTGCTACCTCTTTAGTCATACCTCCAACTTGAGTTTTGCTATTTGGTGTCTTGAAGACTTTTCTGTCCTGGCTAGTTTTGAATTATGATTTTCCAGAATATTAGTCTCCTGGGTAGCTAGGATTACAGCTATGAACTACTGGTATCTAGTCCCTAATGTAATTTTTTGTCAGTTGTAGGACTTGAACTCTGGGCCTGGGCTCTGCCAAATGTAATTTTTAACTATTGTTGTTTTCCTGTCTTTGCTACACCACTGATTGTATCCTCAGGCAAGAATGGGACATACCATTCATACCTTCTTTTATAAGTATCTTAATCATATAAAGTTGTACCCACACCTAAGTAAGAGAATGATTTGTTAGCTTTTATCTACGGCTGACTTGAATATAGATGTTGGATGAGAGTTTAGGTTGGCATATATGAAGGCTGTAGAGCCTTGTACATGTGAAGACATATACAGGGATTGGTGGTAAATATAGAGGATGTCTATGCTAGATGGATAGCTGTCATAAACTGGGACGGTTGGGTTGCTGTTGTTCCACAATGTTTCTGACCACCTTAAAAGATGTTTATTAGCCACGTGCCAGTGTCTCATGCATGTAATCCTAGCTACTCAGAAGGCTGAGATCCGAAGATTGCAGTTTGAAGCCATCCCACACAGAAAAGTCTGTGAGACTCATCTCTAGTAAGCTACCAAAAAGCTGAACTGTGGCTAAAGTGGTGGAGTGCTAGCCTTGAGGAAGAAAAAAGCTAGAGGATAGCACCCAGGCCCTTAATTTCAATCTCCATCAATAGCACAAAGAAAAAAAGATACATAGTTCTGTGTGAAGATGGCAGCTTAAAGTGCCTATGTTTGGTAATGTGATGTTCTGAATATCCTGGTAAGAATCTCAGTGAGATGAGATTGGGTATATTCAGAGTGGTGTAGCCATCAATTTTGGTACCCTGTGTCTTGTATATACATTTATCTGAATTAGGGAAGGGAAAAGGAACAACAAAATGGTGAGAAAAAGGACAAAGGGCAAACAAATGCAATAGTAATACTCACAAGACACTATGTTGGAAATGAACTTTACAATTTAGGGGCATTGGGGAGGGAAAGTGGAAAAATGAGGGAGGGGGTTACACTGTTCAACAAGAAATGTACTCATTACATTACATATTTAACTGTAATCCCTGTGTACATCACCTTTACAATAAAATTAAGTTTTCAAAAAAGAAAAAAAGAATCTCAGTGAAGTCTTCAGCAGATATAGCCTATTAAACAGACTAAAATGAAAAGAAGGAAAATTTCCAAGGTGAGAACACTGTTTCAACTCTTAAATCACTGTAACAATTTACCTTTTCAGTTTAGTCTCTAATAATTTACACATTCACCCACAGCTTTTTTTAACTCTTCATGACTTCATCATCTATTGGTGCATGATTTGATTGGTATGTACAGATGTATTTTTGTTAATATTTTAAAAAAATCTTCAATTTTTTATATTCAATATCCTTCTTTCTTGAATTGGGTGATGTCTTCTGAATAAAACAAAGTGAATGGCATACCTACAAACTTCTACTTTCATCATTTATATTCATAATCCATATTTACTTTAAAAATCATCCACAGAATGAAATGACTGAGCTGAATTTCAAACAAAACTTTATATTTGATCTGTATGAACACAGATTTAAGCCACTTTCCTTAATGGTGTCTCAATTTGACTGCAATTGTATTCCATTTGGAATCTCTCTGGGGCACACATGGCATTTTGCTAAGACTTCCCAGAACAGATAGTTATAGTTCAGTTGATAATACATACTTCTTGATGGAGGAGTTCAGAGAGACTGTATTTAATTGTACTTTCTTCTCCTTGCTGCTGTGTACAAAAGAACCAAGTAGAGTAGGTTCATCTTTTCCTCTCTAAGGTGATGATTTGCATTTTTAAACACTCTGTGGATGGTCTCTCTGTGGCAGCTCAGTGGCTAATGGCTAAGCACATATTTGCATTTGAAAAAAAGTTGTGAAAGGGAGGAAACTATACATTTGATCAAAGAAATGCTAATGAGAATCTAACATTGCTTCAACTTTTCCATTTTGTTCAAAGAGTTAGTATACCCTGTTGGCTAGAAATTGTATCCATGGTTTGTATTCAGTTCTGAAGACTGAGGAAAGAATGCAACTCTATATGCCTCTGAGTCTTTATTTAGAACGTAATCCTCAGAGTGCTTACTGGCCGATGTTTAGCACTAGCTCATTGCTGGTAGCACTTTAGTACGAACTTGCCCCCAGAATAGCAGGCTCCCTGTTCTCTTTTAAGTGCAGCAAGCCAGTTTTGTCTCAAATAATAAAGAATCATTGTCTAAAAGAGGACAAGAAGGAAGAAAGGATTTTCTGATTGTGTGTGTGTGTGTGTTTAAATTTGGGTGCAATAATGAGCATTTGATATTAGACATTTCTACTGAAATGCTGAAGGCAACTGTAGACTTTTCTCTAAAAGACTAACCCTTGAAGTGTTTCATGAGGTGCATCTATGAGCTCCTTACTAAATAAAAGATTCAGCCCCACACTTTATTCTCACTGATTCTGTGGTAGCCAGTCTTGAGAGATGGCCACCACGAACCATGTGTTGGAGAATTCATGTACTTGTGCGATCCCCTTCCACAATGATGCTCTTTAATAATTGGAATGTAGTGAAATTCATTTGAACCTTAGAAGGCTGCCTTCATTATTGCACTATTCACAAACAAGCTACTTTGTAAGAATTCTAGCAATAAGTTGAAATGTGTGGAGAGAAACTACGGAGGGTTCAAGTAGAGAGCAGAGGCTCCAAACTACTCAAAGAGGGAAATAGGTGTAGTCATCATAACATCTAAGTGTAGTCTCCATACAACACCATTCCCACATACAGTATCACCACAAATTCATGAGAGCCCAGTAAAAGAACTACCCAATAAACTGCAATCAATCTCAGTTAGTTCATATGTGAGATAATAAAATGGTGATTGTCAGCCATAATTATTGGAGTAGTTTGTTGCAGAACAATAGAGGATTAAGTCAATGCATTCTTTTAGGCTTTGCAAAACCACTTTCCTAAATCTTGCACATTTTACAGAAGTGATTGGTGAGACCATTAGTTTGCACTCATCTTTGGCCATCTGTTACCTGAACTTACCTAAATAACATAGACCTGTATTAGTGATACAGCATATCAAGACTATATGCTAAAGTGAGTGTATGTTCTAATTTGATTTCACTGTACTTATAGTTGACTTGGTGAAATAATTAGAGAAGAGAAGAAAAGTATTTTGTATTATTAGCTGTCAAAGATCTTCTTGGAAGTAAGTGATAAATTGTAACTCAAGGATGTTTTGTGAAAAAGGGTAGAATAAAAAATACAAGCCAGGTGCCAGTGGCTCATGTCCATAATCCTAGCTACTCAGGAGGCTGAGATTGAGGACTGTGATTCAAAGCCTGCCCAGGGAGGAAAGTCTGTGAGACTCTTAACCCCAATTAACCACCCAAAACGCAGAAGTGATACTGTGGCTCAAAGTGGCAGAGTGCTAATCTTGAGTAGAAGAGCTCAGAGACAATGCTCAGGTCCTGAGTTCAAGCCCCATGACTGACAAAAAAATACAATACATATTTTCATATGCCATTTTAAAGTAACTCAATTTGAAGCCTACTCTACTTCCAAAAACACTTGTTATCCTTCATTTAGTGCATCCACTATGTGATTTAACATACACACATCAATATACACACATATGCCTGTAAAGACATACTGTTTCCTGCTTCCATTTACAATAACCCCAAAACAATCTCTTGCCTTTTCTTCCTTAAACTTACTGATCTTATTCTCAAGACTAGAGGCATGGCTGATGTGGTAGAGTGCTTGCTTAATAAACTTGAGGCCCTGAGTTTCAATCTTTAGTACCATTTACCACACCCCTAATCTCATTAGCTAGTCTGGTTGGATGAACAGTTTTTGAGACCAGATCTTCTCCTGGTGGTCCTCCTCTCTTGATTTTAAGTTCAGCGATGATATTAGCAATTCTATGTGTTCTATGTCAATGAACCTCTCTAAGTAGTTATTTCTACCCATTTTATATTTTGATTGCATGTATTAATATTTGGAATTTTCTAGTTGTTTCTAAAACTTCTCTTTTGGGTCACCCTCTTCCAAAGCATAAGACCTATGGGTAAGGAATATTGACTATTTAATTCTCTAGTATGTCCTCAGCACCTAGAATTATGTCTGACATTAATGAATGAATAAGTAAAATATGCAAGAAAAAGCTTACAACTGACCTTCATAGAAGGTAAGTCTACCTTTTTCTTTCAGTTGTAAAATTCTAGGATTAAAGAAGTCAAATAAGCTGGGTGCCTGTGCCTCTTGCCTGAAATCCTAGCTACATAAGTGAGGCTGAGATCTGAAGATAACAGTTTGAAGCCAGCTGGGCCAGGTGAATCCATGAGATTCTTATTTCCAATTAACCGCCAACAAGCCAGAAGTGGAGATGTGGCTCAAGTGGTAGAGTGCTAGCCTTGAGCAAAAATCTTTGAGGACAGTACTCAGGCCCTTAGTTCATGCCTCAAGACAGGCACAAAAAAAGAGAAGAGAGATGAGAGGAAAAAGAGAAAGAAGAGGAGGAAGAAGAGAAAATGAGGAGGAAGAAAAAGGTAGATTAAGCTTATTTAACTTAAAATAACATGTAACTCCAAATCTAAAGAGGAATGTTATGTTCCAAGACTTAAAGTAGATAACGTGCCTAAGGAAAAGACCTAGACCAAACAAATTTACAAATGAATAGTGGAGAAGGTTTTATTATTCATATTATGGGCATAGAAAACCAGACATGACTACATGATCACACATAAAGCTACACTATTTAATTTAGGAGAGGAGAGACATATTTGCACATTTGCACTCCAAATAAGAAAATACCAGCAAGGCATACATCTGTGGCTCATGCCTATAACCCTAGCTACTCTGGAGGCTGAGATCTGAGGACCATGGTTCAAAGCCAGTCCCAGGAGAAATGCTGTGAAACTTTCATCTCTAATTAACGATGCAAAAGCCAAAAGTATAGCTGTGGCTTAAGTGGTAGAATGCCAGTCTTGAGCAAAAAATTTAAAAAAAACTCAGGGACAGAACCCCAACCCTGAGTTCAAGCCCCAGGACTGGCACACACACACACACACACACACACACACACACACACACACACACACACACACACACACACACACACACACACACAATTAGTAGTCAGGATTTGTCTTTCTAGCTCTGTGAAAAGAAGAAAATTTCAAGAACAGAGACCTAGAATGGCAGCTATTGCTCAGTTATGGAGACTGATGTGACAGTGGGCACTAAATACTTTCTATTGTTTCTCTATGATTCTATATATCCATATATACTTTTGATTATGACTTCACTTTCCTACAAGGTAAAAACACTCTGTTTTCTTGATCACTCTCATTATAAATAATTACCATTTGTTTTGAAGATAAGGTCCTCAATGCCTTATTAGCATGGTGGTGTGTGAGACGATGTGAGCTCAGAAAACTCAAGCTCAGACTTTCAGACCCTCAGCCTTGGATTATTACATAATTGCTGCCTCTGGAGTCCTTCACAGAGCTGACTCCATACATTGATTAACACCATCATGGAAATATTGAATCCAATATTGAGTCCTATAACAATAATATACACCCAAGATTATATTTATATGACAAACCACAACCAATGAAGCAGGAAAGCTCAGAACATTAGAAGGGGAAAATATATTGTGTGGAGAGGTGTGTTAGCTGAACTTTTATTTTCCTTCTTGGTTTGTTATTAAAAGATACAGATTAGAAAGATGGAACACGAGCTGGGAATGTGGCTTAGCATGCATGAAGCCCTGAGTTTGGTTCCTCAGTACCACATAAACAGAAAAAGCCTGGCTCAAGGCCCTGAGTTCAAGCTGAAGAATCAGCAAAAAAACAGAAAGAAAGAAAGAAAGAAAGAAAGAAAGAAAGAAAGAAAGAAAGAAAGAAAGAAAGAAAGAAAAGAAAGAAAGAAAGAAAGAAAGAAAGAAAGAAAGAAAAGAAAGAAAGAAAGAAAGAAAGAAAGAAAGAAAGAAAAAAAGAAAGAAAGAAAGAAAGAAAGAAAGAGAAAGAAAGAAAGAAAAGAAAAGAAAAGAAAGGAAGGAAGGAAGGAAGGAAGGAAGGAAGGAAGGAAGAAAGAAAGAAAGAAAGAAAGGAAGGAAGGAAGAAAGAAAAAGAAAGAACAAAGAGGAGGTATATTCATTGTTAGGTTAGCCAAATTGTTGGATAAATTATACGAAAAACAAGTGCAATAATACATTTGATTCTGTGAATATAGGTGGGACAATTAGGGG
Organism: Dipodomys merriami; assembly: GCF_024711535.1. Lineage (NCBI taxonomy): Eukaryota > Metazoa > Chordata > Mammalia > Rodentia > Heteromyidae > Dipodomys > Dipodomys merriami. The sequence goes on from NW_027204492.1 coordinate 101,773,159, forward strand.
TGGGTGGCAGAGCAGTACATAATGGGTTAACTTTGCATTGTTATTTTTATTCATTTAAATGCTCTTTAGATTTTTCAAATACATTCCTATAGTAGATTTTTTTGAACAATCATATTAACCCACTCTTAAGTTTTTGACATTTCCTTTGGGTACAACCCAATACAGTAATAATGGCAAACTTTTATGCAGATGTTCAGAATATAGAATAACTGTGCATCATTAAGAAGCAGTAATACTTACCCTGGGTATAGAAACATCTGTGATATACCAGAAATTAGGTTTTTATTTTAATGCCCTCAGCCTCTTAGAAGAAACATTTTACATACTTAACTTAGTAATCCATATTAGATGCTACTTTTTCACACCCCATAACATTTCAGTATAATATCTCATAACCAAAAAAGTGTTGATTCATTTTAGCTTTCTTGTTGCATCATGCCCAATAATGAATGCTATTTCTTCATTTTCTCAGTTAGAAGAGTTTGTAGAACCTTTTTAAAATCACCTAATTTACTTATATATGATAATCACTTCACCTTATTTGAGACTATCTTTTTTTTAAATAACAGCCTCTCATTTTAATCTTCAAGAGATATTTCAAAACAGGTATCTAAATTAAGTACTGATACCTAAGGTATGTGTGTATCTGTGTATATGTATACATACAAATATAGTATATATACACACATATATAGAATATGCATATATATCTGTATAAGTGTTAAATATATAAATTATAAAAATCAGCACATATTTTTCATAAGCTTATTCTTTAGCATATATTTCCTAATATTTTGATCCCAACACTTATAGTCAATATCAGTCAGGTACAAATAGAATATCTTCTAACCTCAAGAGCTATCTTCACATATTAGTTTTGAGGTCCTAAATATTTAATATAATGTATAAGTATTATTGACTTGCCTTATTGTTCTTCACATTTGAACATTAATATAATTTTGGACTAAAACATGAAGAATAAAATTTCTTCCAAAGATAACTTTTTATACTTGTTTGCAGTGAATATGGATATATGTTCATACATGAAATGGTTAATCTAATATTGTACTCAAAAATGTTTTTTTTTTTGTTTTTAGGCAATATTGGCATTGAGTAAAACAAGTATGCATACTCAACTTATTCACATTGCTTTATTTTTTGTTATTGTTGATGTTATTGTTCAACTCACAAAAAGTTTCCCAAGTTATCATGTCCTTGCATTTAACCAGTGAAAGAGTATTGTTGAAAGATTACATTTTACAAACTGGACATACACCCTGTGTATTTTCTCTGAAAGTTGCATTTCGTAAAGCAAGTCCATTTTTAAACCTTTCTCAATATTATACAAAAATATTCTTATGCAAGTAATGAATGTATCTTTAATCACTCAACTTTGTGATATTTAAAGCAGTCACACCAAGAAGTTATCAATGTTAATTTTAAATCTAAACATAGAACACCTTGTGCTTATACAAACTGCTGTTATCATGTGCTCAGATACTCTTTACACAAATCTGGCAAATGTACTCTGTCATTAATACATTAAATTACGTAAAAAAGTATAATCAGTGCAGAACTTGCCTACTTCTAAACAATGTTCTTCAATGATCCTTATCTATATTTGTTTTATATAGATGTATATATAATTTATTTTGAAAAAGAAATTTAAGGCAAGTGCAATCAGTTACAAAATCACTATCTCTACTGCTAACATATCATTATTCATATTTAATGACTGATTTCCTTCCCTATTAAAATAAAAGTACAAACAGTAAGTTATACTTGCTACTGTCAGCTAAGTAGGTCTTACCTATATGTCATATTTATCATACTTTAGATTTATTACAAAACTATACTTCTCCAACACTATACCAGCAAGAAATATCTGCTGTCCCTTTCTTGTGGTTTCTCACCCCATGTCCAATATCCTTGTGAAGATACACAGCAAGTTATTCAAATGCCAATTTTGAAGATGACTATGAGTATAAGATCACCTCCTGGTGCAGAATATTTAAGGTGCAGTACTCATAAGATCGTCAGTTGTAAATTTACTTAATTCTATTGTGTTTTCTATTTCACTTCGGTGATGGCATGAAGTCTGTAAAGAGAAAACTAAAAAAAAAATCTTATCAGTAACTGTATTTCTAAAGTTAGACTTTGCTGAGAACATGTTATTTGCTAAGAACATAAATGGAATCTGAAATGTAAGTTATTTCACAGTCATGGAAAAATAAAATCAACCAAAAGATAGGAAATTCATGGTAATAACTTTGGTGCATTTGCAGGCTGTTTTGTGATAGTTGCTGAGTGCAAAATCTTCCCCATTTTTTTATAAATAAATAATTCAGGGCTACCATGTAATAGAAGTGGAAACAATCACGGAATTTTTATGAAAAGAGGAAAAATCACCCTTCTCTCTCCTTTACGATTACAATGCATTTCCTTAAAGAAAAGTTAGTTCAACAGAAAACTAGGTATTTACTCTTAGCCTGGGAAAAATGATCACTTGGTAATTTCCTTGTGAACTCATAGTAAAGTTAAATTGGGGTATTGTTCTTTTCAACTTACTGTAGAAATACCAAAGTCTACCACCCAATCAAATTTACTATTGCATATTATTTTGGTAGAAAGGTCATTTTTGACTGTGGAAGTCAGAAATGCGAGTATCATTTTTAGCACTTTCCTTCAGAAATTCTTTGATGGCACTACTGCATAAAGAATGGATAGGAATATTTTCTTTATGTGAAGAAGGTCCATACCCTTGAAATATGCACTTAGGACCATTGGCGTGATTGCTTTATGAGACTATTACATCAGACAATACATTCTTCTTAAGAAATAGAAGTTAACAGACTCAATGCTCGTAGTAATTTCTGTAAAACAAGGGGGCATAGAGATTAAAAATTAGCCCAATAACATAAATATGTGTGACAGAAACTATATTGTTAGAATATGGGGCCGAGGGGTGAAACAGAAATCAATTTGCTTGACAATGCTGCATAGGCTATTGTCTTGTGGAAATAACGAAAGATGATGCATTTTATAGCAGTCTTACATAGAATTAATTCAACTCAGTAGCACTGGATGAATGTAGTTTTGTACTTTATGTCATCATGATAAAAATTTTCTGGATACCAGATGTGACAGTGCAAAGCTCTAAGACTAGCACCTGGAAGATTGAAGTAGGAAGATCATGAGTTTGAGGCCAGCCTGAGCTACATAGTGCTAAAGTGTCAAAATAACAATAAGCACAGCAACAAATCTAAAAATCAAGAAACACACACACACACACACACACACACACACACACACAAATTCCTAGGGCTCAGGCATTTTTGAGAGTGAGCTAATAATCTATGTGTTAACACATATTAGAAACTATTAGTTCCTTCCTTTCCTTTCCTTTCCTTCCTTTCTTCTTTCCTTCCTTCCTTCCTTCCTTCCTTCCTTCCTTCCTTCCTTCCTTCCTTCCTTCCTTCCTTCCTTCCTTCCTTCCTTCCTTCTTTCCTCCCCTCCTTCCTTCTTTTTCCTCTCTCTCTTTTCTCTCTTTCCTCTTTGTTTCTTTCTCTTTCTCTTTTTCTTCTTAATTTCTTAACAGCCTCATCTCAAACTCAGGATCCTCCTACAGTACTGAGATAACAAGGGTACATCATTCCTGGGTATGCATAAGAACATATAGAAAACTCTTTACTAGATTCAATATTTTGATAAGATTGCTAACTTGGGGAAAATAGTTGTTATAAGGTATAATTAATTTAAAGGCTTAATATTTATATATTTATTTTCACAACCAATATATTTGATATCATTGTCTTATTTTGTTTTTCTTACTTTACAAATGAAAACAGAATTGACAAGATACCTGTGTTCTCTTAGATCGTTTCTAATAAATAGCACAATTATTCTTTTTGAAGCTACATAATTCTATGGAAAGACTCACTTCGTTTCCTTGGACTAATTTTCTTTTTTATTCACGGATGGCACTCTGCCACTTGAACTAGGCCTCTACTTCTTGCTCTTTTTTCGTTAATTGGAGATAAGAGTCTCTGACTTATCTGCTTCTGAAACTTCGATCCTCAAATTTCAACCTTCTAAGTAGTTAGAATAGTAGGCACAAGCTATTCATACCAGGCAACTAGTTTCCTTTTTGTTTTTCATCCTTTTTAGTTATTGACCAATGAAATATAATTTTCTATAATTCAGAAATTCAGAATTTTTTGATCAAAATTTCTTGTTGAGTTTTGATTTCATCATTTGAAACAAACTACCTAAAAATAAAATCCAATTTATGGTGACATTTCTCTGCTGTGGTATTTAAGTTTATATTCCGAAGTGCAACAGCAGTTGCAACAGAAATGACACATTCTACACCTGTGTTTCTCAAGAAGTGGTTTATGCACTTCCTCATCAGAATCCCCTTGGAAGTATGTTACATAAATTATTTTGAGAGACAACCTCAGTTCTGTTGGGTCAGAGCTGAATCTTCATTTGGGGAACGTGGGAGATAAACCTGAATCTAGGACCTTGTACATAGTAAGCATGCACTCTCCCACTAATCTATAGTCCCAATCTTGATTTTTTTACCTTTACCAAGATTTCTAGACAATTCTTTTGAAGCCTAAATTTAGACACCCATATGTTTATTTTCTATAGTTTTCAGTTCTGGTTTTCTAGAATCATCTGGAAAAGTGACTAAAAAAATGCCAAAACTTGGAACAACTTGCAAACCTGTCAGTTATTTCTGAATCTCTGGAACATTAGGGCATATAAAAAGAAATCTTCTCCAGTGATTCTAAGTGTACCCATGTCTTTGAGCCATTTCTTTTCTTTTTAAAAAAATTATTCCTGGGGTTTGAACTCAAGGCCTGGGCACTGTCCCTGAACTCTTTTTGCTCAAGGCTAGCACTCTGCCACTTTGAGCCACAGTGCCACTTCCGATTTTTGAGTGGTTAATTGGAGATGAGAGTCTCACAAGTAGCTTTCTGCCAGTGTTAGCTTCCTACTTCTATCCTCAGAACTCAGCCTCCCTAGTAGCTCAGTTTAAGTGTCTGAGCCACTGGTGCCCAGCTTCTGAGCTATTTCTAACAGGCCTTTTAGAAGGATACTCTGAAAGAATCTTTTTACTCCTTACTAAATCTTTGTCACAATATTAATTAAGTATGTCAAAATAATTATTTCTAGTCACACGTTATAATACTTGGTGATTATTTTCATATAATATTTAAGAAAATTATGTTAAGAAAATGACCAGCCTAAGACTACCTAAAAATTATTTGAATTTGGAGCGCAGGTTTTCTTTCAAGTATATGATTCTCAATAGTTCCTTATGGTTAAGAAAAATTGGCGGACTATATGTTCTCATTTAGTTTGATTTTCATTATCATAAAGTTCTCTCACTTGTTTACATAAGCTTTTACTACATTCTGCTTTCTGGTTTCTTTTTGGTGGAGGGCATGTTATTTTACCTCCTACCAGTGTTCATTGATTTTCTTGTCAAACTTTAAGTTGATCATTCAAAAATAGTTGTGATGACTTTTGATGTGTTACTTTTCCAAGAGTAACATTTACCTATGTTTTAATTTCAACCATGTAAGTATACATTGTTCTACCATATAATATGCAAAACTATGAACAGTATCAAAAAATGCCTAAGTTTGATAAACTACTTACATTTTTAATGCTTGGCAAATGGAAAAACAAATGTATAATAATTCAAACAAAAGTTTCCCTCTGTGCATAATCACAAATAAATTGACATTTAATTGAGGACAAAATTTTTAATTTGGATGAAGATTGCAAATAAAAAATGAGGAAGGGTTAAAAAAGGGTAATAGAGGAGGTAAATAGGATTTAATTACATTGTTTGTGTGTAGAAAATCACAATTAAACCTCTTTGTACAATTAATTTTGTTAATAAAGACTTCCATAGGAAAAAATAGCTAAACTGCCAGACTGGTATGCAATCTAGCTTCTAGAATTTACCCTGCCTTCTTACATACAAAACAAGATATTTTTACTATCCCCATTGCCTTGTATCATTGGACATTAAATATTGATTGAAAAGTACAAGATTAATCAAAGAATCTTCATGTTTCATGTAGCATAAATGCTAAACATTCCATAACATAACAATAAGTGATTGATCACCATTATTTTAAATCTCTGAATTTTTGCCTCATGGTCTATTTCTGTATTGCCTGTAATATATATCTAATAAGAATTTTCTAGAAATAAGGAAAATGTTTTATGAGTGTGAGACTTTTAACAGTCTTTCAATATCAGTGTCCTTGAAAGTTCCTGAGAATTTAAGAGTTTGAAATGCAAAAATCCCAAATATTCTTTAATCCCAAATATTCTTTAATCCCAAATATTCTTTAAGAGTTATCTTCTGATATTTTGGACAATGTGTTATATTCTGTCATTCACAATATAAAATATACTTTAGAATTATATACCAAGTCACAATCCTTATAATATTTTGCTCTTATCAATACACATTAAAAAAAACCCATGATTTCATGATTTATCACTGCTTCACCTTCTTGCATCAGTGTTTCTAAACAGGCTGAATTCTCTATGATGATATTCTACTTAAACAGCCAACTCATTTTAAAAGGCTTTTGGTTGTCACCTTGTTGTTAATGTATAGAAAGATTTACCAACACTCCCTCTCCCCTGTTTAATAAATAACAAGATTATTTATCTTAAACTAAAAATGAAAAGTAAGGCCAAAGACCTTTCATTTTATGAATGACCATACATAACTAGTAAATACAAGCATAGTAGAAAAAAACAAGATGATTAAAGATCTTGGTCACTGAGGAATATTACCTGAGGGGATTATATTTTAAGGTCATTATGTGACTAGTACCTTAAAAAGAAAGGAATATATATTAAGAAGTAAGACTGGGAATTAGCAAAAAAGGAGTCATAGTTATCATTCCTTTAATTTGTTTCTCAAAGAATTGGAAGAAGGAAAAATTAGGAATTTAACCTTGAAAAGACCATTCATGTGATAATAACTTTAAGTGATTGAATTAGGGATTCAAACCTCTCTATGACCAATAGTGAAGAAAAAAGAAAAATGGGGCGGGGGTGGGGAGTGGGGGGTGGGATTATAAGTGGACTTGGGTTCTTAACAAGATTTTCTTTTTCCCAACATCTGGTGTTTATTAATTCTCTCTCTTCACAGCCACAATAAGGAATCAGACCTAAGAATTATAAGTTTATACAGACCTAAACAGAGAGGGAAGGAAAAGTATAACAAGAGTGAAAAAATTAAAAAACATACTTACATATGTTCCAACAACACATTGTTTAATTTATTTTCATCTATGATCAGGTAGAAATCAGAAGAAACATTTGTAGCTTAATAAATAATTTAATCTCTTGAATTTCTATGTAACATATAAATTTATTTTTACAGGATATATAGAGAGCATACTCATAGAGAGCAACAGACTTATGAAACGACTATAAAACACAAATTATAATTTGAGTTTAAAATTTCTCATCTTTACACTTGTATTTGTCTATTTTCCTATTGCTAGTCAAAGCAAAACCAAATATATAATTGTAAGTATTCTAAGAATAAAAGGAGCGCCTCCATCATCTATGCATGAGTTACATACATTCTAGATTGTACAAAATCAAAAGAAGGTAAGCAAACTAAAGGGAAATAGTATGTAAAATGCACTTATTATTTTACTGACTGTTGAACAGATCTGAGTGTAAGTTTAAAATATGACTTGAACACCAGCAGAGGAAAATGACTAAATTCGTTTTCCTACTTGAGTTCCCCCAAATTCTGAAAATGTAAATATTTTTGTAGTTCAATAGCAGATTATATGAACATACCTTCACTACTTTGATGGAAAGAATACACTAAGAATTCTAGTTAACAGGAGCGTTTACTGCCAGGAATATGGACAACCGCCCATGTATCCTAACAGTGAGATGTCTTCCTCTTAGTTGAGAATTAACCTAAAACACTCACATCTGATCTCCCCAAATTTCAACTCTCATTGACTAGTAAAGATAGATCCATATTTGCCACATATTCATGCACTATGTAATAATGTCTTTTCACATTAAATCTTTTTTAATGACACAGCATGCCCTTGGAAACTTAACATTATCTGGATTATGAAGACTGAAACTTACACAATATTGATATTACATGTAGTACTCTGAAGTTCATGTGCAGTTTTTTTTCCAATCCTATTCATTTAGTAGTAAAGGGAACATAGTGTAATGATATTTTTTTAGTGATTGCTTTTGTTAGAAAAAGAATAGTTTTCAAATTTACAGATACTGGGAAATGTATCAATGAAGGTAGTAAATGGTAGGAAAACATATTACTTCTTTTAATGAAGAATTCAGAAACATGAGTTTGTCAGTGGACCCAGAGGCTATTTAAATTTCACTAATGAGTAGAAGGAATTTATACACATACATATTTATAAGATATAGCATTTGATTATATATTTTTTCTATAATGGAGAGATGTGTTTTGAGCCTAGAACAAAAAGTATATGATATTCAATGAAAAATTAGACCCAAGATCTTTCTTTTCTGTCTGTGCATTTCCTATGGATTTAACTAAAGTTTGAGGATAACAAGGCACACAAAATCAAGACTTGGATTCACTCTCCTCTGTCTCTTCCCCTTCTCTTCCTCCTCTTTTCCTTATTAGCATCACCTTTCTCTTTATTCTGATTTAGTCAGATGTTTCAGCTCCTTGTTATAGAATTTCACTTTCTTATCATTTTACTTCGCTACCAATCATAAAACTACAATTTGACTAGTTTATTTTATTCTTAACATTGTTTGTGCTGTTGCTAAGCCATATTATAATTTATGAAACTAGGAAAAACTTACTTCTAAAAGCCAAAGGTATAAACAACTCTAAATCTTTGCATAAAAAAACTGAGTCCTTTGGAGGTAAAACATGTCAAATGGTTGTTTCTTCTCTTTCTCTACTGTTGGATACTGTTTTATTGTAGGAAACATGGTTAAACATAGATAAGTTTAGTGAAGTAGGCATCATGGCCAAATTGTATGATTTTGAACATCAATAAAACTGTCTTTTGAGTAAGTAAAGAATGAATAAACTATCCCAATAATCACAGTCAATTCTACTTTGAATTAGCATGACTTATTTGTCATTTGTTTCAGCATCTACTAGGGTTTCCACAAAGTCAGGCCATTTATCTTTATTAGAAGAAGAATAACTACCCCTGAAATTTGCATGAAAGATGATAAGGAATGATAGACCCCACAGTGCTTGCAAGATATATTAGTTTCTCTGACTATCAGTTTATGAGACTATGCTCTAAAGCCAATAGTTTTTTGGATGATGGATGTCTTAAGACTCATATCCAGGAAGAAAGATAGGTTTATAAACACTATCAACTTTGTCTGCAAATTCAAGGGAGTTATTATTTCCTGTAATGCTTTTGATAGTCTAAGGCATCCTCAAACTCAAGTTAAAAAGTGTTTATTGAGGGTAATAAAAATGTGACTGCTGGGCCGGGAATGTGGCTTAGTGATAGAGTGCTTGCCTAGCATGCATGAAGCCTGGGGTTCGATTCCTAATACCACATTAACAGAAAAATCTGGAAGTGGTGCTGTGGCTCAAGTGGTAGAATGCTAGCCTTGAGCAAAGGAAGTTCAGGGATCGTGCCCACACCCTAAGTTCAAGCCCCAGGACTGACAAAAAAAAAGTGTGACTGCTGGTTCCTTTCTTTGTTCAGAATAATCAAATGGGAAGGATTTGTGATAAGGCAATCAATAGCCTCTGCTTCCATTGACAAGTTACTCCATTTAGCCAGTCCAATTGAATCATCATTTCTTTGTAATAACTAACATTGTTAGAAACAAATTTCTACAATTAGGGCATATGGGTCTGTAGGTTGCATTCCCAACCTGTTTATCTCCATTATTCAAAAATAGTACTAATGACCAATCAGGTTCAAATCAGAGACCAATTTTTCCTCTACTGTGTCTATGTATCTCAGTTCATTTAGTCATTTCACTTATAAGAAGTTGATGCTGGTCTTTTGAATTTCAATAAGCTTTCTGCTAGGACTAAAACTACTATGAACTAAAACTACTTTGAAAATTAATAGGTATGATAAAAATTAGTAGGTATGATGGCACATGCCTATAAATCTCAGCATTTGGGATGCTGAGACATGAATTGAGAGTTTAAGGCCAACCTGGGTTACATAATGAGATCTTGTCTCAAAAACAAGATAAACAAAAAGCAAAAAAGGACAAGAAACAAAGGAAGCTGAAATTAAGCGCAAGATAAAAAGTACTCCTCAAGAATGGAGGACTAGGGTTTTATTTCAGAATCAGAAAATAGTTCACCCATGTATGAATGAATGCTTTCCTAGAAATGGTAGTCCTGATTTACAGACATGGTATCTGAAAAGTTAATGACTATTCTAAGATAATCAAAGATTACTTAGAATTTAGGGGTTGGCTCTTAGTAAATATTTGCTCTTATTATAAAATACTAATAATAGAGAAATATGGAAGAAACCAGCATCTATATATTTAAGATTAAGTGGATAGGGTCCAAATACATATATCATGAAAAAGAATAACAGTCACAAAACGATGGACTGAACAATCAGATGCTTAGCTACAGAAATATAATAAGTTCATGTATCTTAACTCATCGTATCTTGAATTTATTTCATAGAATCGATCTAAATTTAAATCATCTAGATACACAACATACAAGTGTCTTCTCTGCCCACAGAAGACCTAAGGAATGGGGTAAAAATTAAATAATCAAAGATCTGAGCACCAGAATAAAGGGTAGGACGCTCATAAGCAGCAAGTGAAGGTTATACTAAAGAACCAGATGGACTTTTGAATCCATAATGTATCATTCAGAGCTCAAGCGGCGATTGATGAAAAACAGGCAATACCAAACATTACACATGTCCAAGTCTGGAAGTCCATTCTCCCCCCCAGCTTGGCTAACATATTCACATTTTAGATTTATTTTTACAGATAGAGTATTCTTATCCCCCAGTACCCCACTGAAAAAAAGAAGGATGAAACCTAAATACTAGGGGAAATACTTTTTTTCTCATTTTATTGTGAGTACTAACAAAATTTTTGTTAAACATAGAGCATGTGAACACATCAGTTTCCTTCAGTTGTTCTCATATGGAGCTGGTAGAGAAATACTTGGGAGGAATGTTTCTAAAGCCATAGATAGCCTCTTTTGCATTTATTTTATTTTTTTAAATATGACAAAGCATTAGAGGAAAAAAGGTTTCTTAAATTGTGAGAATATCAAATATTACCCATCAGTCCCTGAATCATGCTATTCAAAGTGCTTAAATCTACACTAAAAATAGAACAAAAAATGTACTCCCAATGCAGCTAAATTAACACCTATGGATGCCTAAAATATGACTGTGGTCTGATTACTTCCTTTACATTGATTCCACACTGCCATCGTGCACTTAAAAAATTAAAATTGAAAAAACAAATTAAAAGAAAAACAAAACAAAGAATTAAACAAGGCCATTGCCACATTTACAGTTTGCTGAACACTGGGGGAGTCTGGCATCCAGTCCAATGAGGTTCACCGCCACCAGTCCCTGACAGGTGTCCATAGTACAAAGTAAGCAATGGCCTTCTTGGTTTCTGAAAATAACCCAATGTGCAAAGCTGACCTTAAAGTTCTATGTGTCCTTGCAGCTTCAGTTCTGGTTTGTGAAAATGTGACACAGATCCAAGGGGAGCACAGGAATAAAGACAGACTGTAGAGAAGGACCCAGGCAAGTTGTCAGGGAAGTAAACATTTTTAAAGCAAATAGAAAGCAATGAACATCCCAAGGTTCCTTTGACTTGGCACACAGATGCTGAGAAGTTTACATTGTTCCAAAAATGCTTGTAATCATCACTTACACTTTTACCATCGTATCTTGCCCGCCCCCAATGAAGTTGAGTGCCATTTTCACTTTTTCTTTTTGGTGACCAATTCATTTAGTATTCTACTCCAAACTCTAGAATTGTTTTCTCATTACAGATTGGCAAGAATAAAGCAAACATAAAATAGTCTCTCCATGAGCCCACAGACGATGACTAGGAAACAATTTCCAAGAATAAAGCACTAAAGTAGTTCTATTACCAGAGTTTTTCTCACATTGCATTTTCTTAAACAAAAATCTACGTAGGTAATATTTACTGTTAATGACCCCACCCTCTGCAGGTTCCTTTGTGATTGATTTTTGCATCATACCTAACATGAATATGACTTAGCTGCTTGTGTCATTGATTTCAAACATAAAGCTAAATGGTTAAGTGGTGAATTTTGTGGGAGCATCGGCTTTCTGTTTCTGAAAAATAGAATCATATAGTTAAAATTAAATTAATTCTTTGTACAGTAAAATTAATTATTTTAAATACTTGCTGATCTAATTTAAAAACTACTTTATGTAAATAATGTGTATTTTGAAGATACTGATTTCTGTTATTTATATGTGTGACCTCCTGAGTTCTTATTTAAATACCTTGATATTTATAAGTGTTGCTTATGTTCACAAACTGAAACCAAACAGTTCTGAATGTAACCTGGAAAAGTAAATACAAACGAGTTAACATTTAAATACAAAAGGACCCCACAATACGTTTCACAGATTTTTCTCTTACTCTTTAGAAAATAACATTTTGTATAATACAAGGTGACAAATATATTTGATGACATATCCTGTTCCTCCCTTAGATTTGGAAGCCTTCAATGTAAATTTCATTTTTACTTGCCTCGATTCACCCCTTTGAGTTAACTTGCCTGGCATTTGCACATAATCTCATTTGCAGAAAAATTATAGAGGGAAAAGAGAAAGTAGAATATTAAACAAAAACAGCCACAAACACATTCATGCCTTTCCAGGAAGTGATCAAATATAGGGCTTGATTTTTTTTTGTTTTTTTTTTATGTTTTTTTTGTTTTTTTTGTTTTGTTTTGTTTTGTTTTGTTGTTTCATATATATTTATATATTTATATATATTTATATAAGGGTACATCAACTCATTTAAAAAACGGAAACAACACTCTCCCCCATTTTCTTTCACGCCCTTGATCTTCTTAGCACTCTGCAGTGGTCACTGTCACGTGACTAGCACACCTTTGGGTCTAGAGTGTAATCTGAAGAGCAGTGAATTAAATGTTAAGACAGTTAGACCCACCCCCACCCCTCCGCAGAGTTTACACATCATGCTGCCATTTAGAAGGGTAGAGATGGGGAATGAGGCGGGACAAGGAAGAGATTCAGGGCTCTGACTTGAGGGGCCTTCCTATGAACAAATGTTTCTGTCTCTCTCTCTCTCTCTTTCTCTCTCCCTCTCTCTCTCTCTCTCTCTATTTCTCTCTCTTTCTCTCTTGTTCCCAAATGGCAATGCTGGCATTTGTCACACTGCTCTCTGAAGGCCAACATGGCCCGGATGTCCTAGGCAAGAACCCGAGAGAGGATCCAGTGTTCCTTGTCCCATCAGATAGATTTGTCCAAGCACCCCAAGGAAATGTTAAAAGCAAAATAAAATTTAAAAAGGAAATTAAAAACCCATTCTAAAACTAAACTAATGAAGCAAAAAAGGGGTTTCTATCTATACATCAGTCTCTTCTTAAAAAAAATGTAAATTTACAAATTCTAATGACATATAAAACAAAGTCAAAAAATGTAATGGTAAGAGACATGGTAAAACAGGAAGATACTGATGCTACAAAGAAATTCCAAAAAACATATGTACAAGACCCTGTTTTTCCTCGTGTTCTAGAGATTGTAATGCATGTTTTTAACAGCAGCAGTCGAGGATTTAGTTCCAGGCACTGGACTGCAGATTCCACTCAAACTCCCAGGGACTTGGGATGTCCCTTGCTTTTCTGTCACCAAATCACACTGGATATACTGGTCTCCCTTGGCAACAGCGGCAGGATGGCACTGTTTGTGTGGGCTTCGTCTGGATTCTGCTCCCTGCTCGACTTTGTCTGTGGCCGCTGCCCGTTGATGAGTGTCATAGGGATGTTACAGTAGGTATGCTGATTTCCTATGGAGGTAAGAGGCAGGGTGCCAGTAGGAGGTACGTCGTACTCATAGCTTCGGTAGTAGTGTTTCTGACGCATTTGTGAATGGTAAGTGTTGTGAAAGGTAGAACGGAGATCTGGATGGGCAGTGGCTAGAGCTGTGGAGGTAGCCGCGGCCATGGAAATGGCCGAGACAGTCTGCAGCTCTCCAAAAGGCCCCTGCTCACTGACATCTAAAGCCTGCTCGTGTGTAATGGGTTCTATCCTCTTAAAAGGCATTTCGTATTGTAAACGTTTCCAGAATTTAGAGTTCAACTTGTTGCATTTTGGTCCATGCCATTTAATAACCGTCAGGAGCTTAATGGTGTGCTTGAGGGCTTCTACCTCCTGGTAGTTCATAATTCCTCGCAGTTCACTGCATTCGATGAGAATGACTTTAATTTCTCCAGTTACAAGCATGTTGCGAAGTCTCGTCTCCAGCTCAAAGATGCTCCATCCCCTTCGAACTACATAATTTGGGGTCATGACAATAATCAGGCGCTTACTTTGATCTACACATCTTGCCACATCTTCAATGTATGCTACAAAGAGAAAAATGTCAGAATGAGTGAACTGATCATTTAGTCCCGAAAGGCCTTGGCAGATTCTCAGACATTAAATGAAAATTGCTGGTTGGTAGGTAACAGCAATTTACCCACCAAATGAGAAGACCAAAATGGCCAATAATCACTTTCAATAGAGTTGGTTAGAAATATTCTGCTCAGGTGCAAATGTCTCATTTGATTTCAAGGCTCATAGAATAAGACGTTGGATAGAATAATGAAGTATTTTCTTTGGGGCACCAAAATTTAAAATTTCATGTGAGTACATGAAGAGCTTTCTTTTTCAAGAAACTAACAATTTAAAAAGATTTAAAGGTACAATTTTAAAGCAAAAACATTAAAATTCTACATAAAATGATATTACTAAACAGATACAACAGTATTCAAACGACTATGCAAAGGAAGACATTAACTTACTTCCTGTTGGGATTAAATCCCTATCTGGTATAAACAACTTATATCCATAATGCTTTTCAAGCATATCAGGCAGGATTTCCAGCGCAAAACGTTCTTCCTCCCCAGTCTCTTGATTCCATTGGTCAGGATCCACTTTAGTATATGACAAATAGGCATCATAATCTTTATTGTCTGTCAAAAACATTACAGAATAAAGTTGAAATCATTACTCTAGAAAGAAAACAACAGTACATGAAAATACTCATAAACACCTTCCAATGTTCCATTCCTGGAAGAAGCCTTCATTAATTTTATTAAACATTATGTAATGCCAAATAATCTGAAATTATCTTGGAGGTATAAAGTGTAGAAGTTTGATTTAGTTATGTCTTCTCTAGGCTTAAAAGTATGACAAAATTAGGGCTGGAGGCATGGCTCTGTAATAGACCACCTGCTTAACAACTGTGAAGCTCTGAATTCAAACCACAGAACAGAAAAAAGATAAAAAAAGAAACCACCCTAAAAACTTCAGAGCTGGGCACTGGTGGCTCACGCCTGTAATCATAGCCACTCAGAAGGCTGAGATCTGAGGATTGTAGTTCGAAGCCAGCCCAGGCAAAAAAGTCCCTGTGAGACTCTTATTTCCAATTGTCCACTCAAAAACTGGAAACAGAGCTGTGACTCAAAGAGGTCGAATAAAAGACCTTAAAAAAAATGCTCAGGGACTGTGCTCAGACCCTGAGTTCAAGCCCCAAGTCCAATAAACAACAACAACAACAACAACAAAACTCAGATGAATATAAACACTGGAACATTAAGAGCATATTGAGAAGTCAGAAGATATGTGATCATCTGACCCATTCATACCAATAAGTTCAGGGTGGATATCACCTTTCCTTACATGGCATTGTCCTGGTCACTTTCCAGCCTTTTCATGGATGCCTCTCTTTTAATCTATGAATGATGTCATTCTTCAGGATTTTTCCTGTGGCCCACTTCATTTCTCTCTCATCTAATTTTCTATTAGAGAATTTCCGTTCTTCCCATAGCATCAGTAATCATTTCTATGTAGATACTTCTTAACTTTATGCCTAGCACCATTCTCTTTCTCTTATAACTCGGTTTCTCACTCCTATGTGCTTAATTGGGATGATCACAGCATGTACCTCACAGTTAACATAAGTACGATATACCAAGATTCTGATTGCAAATTGTTATCCATCATTTGCTTCATTTAAATTTTAACAATAAAGCAATTACATTTCTTTTCATCTAAACTTCAAGTGCGTGTTCTACTTGCCTCTACTAATATCAAAACTACTCTCTGGGACATTGTTGGCCTTCTATTTCCTCCTAGGCCAAGCTCTACTAGTTTCTTCGCTGTTCTATTTTACATGATCTTCACTTTTCATTACCTTTTTCTTTTTTAGAATAGAGCGATCAAATTTACCTTCCCAAAATTCACCTCTGACCATGCTTTATGGTAGCTCAAAAATATCTCACTACAGATCATGTAAATTATCAATAGCTATATCTGCAGTTTATTTTCCTTAAAGCTGAGCCTATTTTGTCTCAGTTACAAGTAGAGAGAGAGAGGGGGGAGAGAAGAGAGAGAGATTTGTTAATCTTTTTTTTCTCTCAGAATCCAAAAGATGCTTGTCTTGGATATATGATTAAGGATTGATAGATTTTCAAATGTATCTGTTGATAAAATGAATTAAATGAATTACTAGGAGGTGTGGTCTCTGTTTTGAAAGATTTCTTTGGAATAGTTTGGAACTGTAGTTCCTTATTGTTTTTCTTTTCTTTTTTATTTTTTTTAATTGTGAGAATACCATGCAGAGGAGTTACAATTACATGGGCAAGATAATGAGTACATTTTTTGGGGGGGTCCGGTCATGGGGCCTGAACTCGGGGCCTGAACTCTGGGCCTGGGCACTGACCCTCAGCTCTTCAGCTCAAGGCTAGCACTCTACCACTTGAGTCACAGCGCCACTTCTGGGTTTTTTCTTTTTTGCTTATGTGCTGCTGAGGAATCGAACCCAGGGCCTCAGGCATGCAAGGCAAGTGCTCTACCACTGAGCCACCTTCCCAACCCATGAGTACATTTCTTATCAAGCATTGTTGCCTCCTCTTTGTTTCCACTTCCCATACCTTCCCATACTCCCCCCAGCCCCCCACCCTATCCTCCCCGCCCCACCAAAGTAGTTAAGTTCGTTTTTCGACAGAACGACTTATATATCTCATTGTTGCAATTTCTTTGGGCCTAGCTTACTTCTCTTAATATAATTTTTTCCAAGTCTTTCTATTTCCTAACAATGTCATTCTTTCTGATGGAGGCATAGAATTCCATTGTGAATATATACGATATTTTCTTGATCCATTCATCTACTGAGGGGCATCTGGGTTCCATCTCTTAGCTATGGTAAATAATGCTGAAATAAACATAGTTGTGCTGTAGCTTTAGTGTGGTCTTGTTTGTGCACATTTGGGTAAATACCCAAAAGTGGGATTGCTGGGTCATAGGGGAGCTCTATGTGGAGTCTTTTGAGGAAATTCCATACTGCTTTCCAAAGTGGTTGAACAAGTTTACACTCCCAGCAACAATGTAGTAAGGTTCCTTTCTGTCCACATCCCCTACAGCATCTGTTGTTATTAGAGTTATTGATTATTGCCATTCTAACTGGGGTGAGGTGGTATCTCAATGTTGTTTTGATTTGCATTTCTTTTATGTCTAGAGAGGTCGAGCATTTCTTCATGTGTCTATTGGCCATCCTTCTTTCCTCTTCAGAAAAGTTTCTCTTTAAGTCTTTAGCCCACTTATTTATTGGGCAGTTGTTTCTTTGAAGATTCATTTTTGGGGGACTTAATTTTTTAAGTTCCAGGTATATTTTAGATATGAGACCCTTGTCTGTTGTATGGCTAATGAAGATCTTTTTCCATTCCGTGGACTTTCTATTGATCTTACTAGCTATGTCCTTTGCCATGAAGAAGCTCTGCAATTTTATGCAATTCCATTTGTCCAACCTTTCTTTGATTGGTTGTGTTTCTAGGTCTCTATTAAGAAAATTTTGGCCTGTGCCAATGAGACCTAGGGTTTCTCCTATTCCATCCTGTAAGGTTTTCAGAGTGTCTGCTTTGACTCCGAGGTCTTTGATCCATTTGGAGTTGATTCTGGTACAGGGTGATATATAAGGATCTAGCTTTAGTTTTCTACAAGTAGTTAACCAATTTTGCCAGCACCATTTACTGAAGATGCTGTCTTTCTTCCATTCTATTTCTTTAGCTCCCTTATCAAAGGTTAGATGGCTATAGGTCTTTAGGTTCATTTCTGGGTTTTCATTTCTATTCCATTGGTCCTGGGGTCTATTCTTGTGCCAGTACCAAGCTATTTTGATTATTATGGCTTTGTAGTAGACTTTGAAATTCAGTATTGATATTCCTCCAGCAGTGTTCTTTCTGTTAAGGATTGTTTTTGCTATTCGGGGTCTTTTATTGTTCCATATGAATTTTTGGATTGCCTCTTCTATTTCCTTGAAGAATGAAGTTGGAATATTGATAGGTATCGCATTGAATTTGTAGATAGCCTTGGGAAGTATTGCCATTTTCATGAAGTTGATCTTTCCAATCCAAGAGCATGGGAGATTTTTCCACTTCCTAAGTTCTGTTTTGATTTCCCTTTTCAGGTTTTTAAAGTTTTCATCATAGAGGTCCTTCACGTCTTTGGTTAAGTTGATTCCTATGTATTTTATTTTTTGTGGGGCTATTACAAATGAAGTTGCTTTCCTAATTTCAGCCACACTTTTCTCATTGTTGACATACAGAAAAGCCATTGACTTTTGAGTGTTAATTTTATACCCTGCTACTTTGCCAAAATTTTGAATTGAGTAATTTGGGAGCAGAGTCCATGGGATTCTTTATATATAAGATCATGTCATCTGCAAGAGGGAGTGTTTTACTTCTTCTTTTCCTATTTGGATCCCTTTTATGTTTGCATCTTGTCTTATTGCTGGAGCTAGACATTCTAATACTAGATTGAAGAGCAGTGGAGAGAGCGGGCATCTTTGTCTCATTCCTGAGTTTAGAGGAAATGGCTTTAGTTCTTCAACATTGGGTATAAGTCTGGCTGTAGGTTTGTCATATACAGCCTTTATTGTATTGAGGAATGTTCCATGGATTCCGTCATAAGTGGGTGGTGGATCTTGTCAAATGCTTTTTCTGCATCTATTGAGATAACCACGTAGTTCTTATCCTTGCCTTTGTTGATGTGATGAATTATGATAATTGCTTTGTGTATATTGAACTAGCTTTGCATCCCTGAAATGAATCCTGTTTGATCGTGGTATATGATTTTTTTGGATGAATTGTTGAAGTCGATTGGTCAAAATTTTGTTGAGAAATTTTGCATCAATATTTGTCAAAGCTATGGGTCTATGTTCTCTTTATTTGATGAGTCTCTGCCTGGTTTTGGGTGAGGGTTACTACTACTACTTTGAAGACCTTATAGAATTCCGCTGTAAAACCATCTGGTCCTGGGCTTTTCTTAGATGGGAGGTCTCTTATTGCTGTGTCTATTTCAGTGCTTGATATGGGACTTTTAAGATGGTTTACCTCATCTTTGTTTAGTTTCAGCATGTCAACATTTGCTAGGAAAAGGTCCATTTCTGCCAAGTTCTCAAACTTATTAGCATAAAGGTTTGAGAAGTATTCCCTTATAATGTTCTGAATCTTGGTTGTTTCTGTAGTGATGTTTCCATTCTCATCTCTGAGTTTATTTATTTGTGTGTGTTCTCTTCTTTTTCTGATAAGATTTGCTTAGGGTCTGTATTTTGTTAATTTTTTCAAAGAACCAACTCTTTGTTTTGGTGATTCTTTCTATGGTTTTATTTTATTCTAATTCATTTAATTCTGATTTCATTTAAATTATTTCTTTCTGTCTACTGGATTGGGGTTTATCTTGCTGCTCTTTTTCAAGGAGACTCAGGTGTCTCATTACATTGTCTCAGATCTCTCCAATTAGTTGATCTATAAACTTGCCTCTGAGTACTGTCTTTGCTGTGTCCCAGAGGAACTGGTAATTTGTGTGTTCATTTTTGTTGAATATCATGAACAATTGAACTTCCTTTCTAATCTCTTCCATGACCCACTGGTGATTCAGCAGTGTTGTTCAGCCTCCATGTGTTACAGGACTTTCTTTGGTGGCTTTTGGTGTTGAGTTCTAACTTTATTCCCTTGTGGTCTGAGAGAATGCAAGGTATAACTTCAATGTTTCTGAATATGGACAAGTTTGCTTTGTGACCTAAAATGTGGTCTATTTTGGAAAATGTTCCATGTGCTGCTGAGAAGAACATGTATTCTGCTCTGCTGGGTGAACTATTCGGTAGATGTCTGTTAAATCTAGTTGATCTATGCATCTGTTTAGATCTGCAGTTTCTCTGTTGAGTTTTTGCCAAGTTGATCTATCTAGTGGGAAGAGTGGTGTGTTAAAATCCCCAACAATTAATGTCTTTGGATCTATGTGAGATTTGAGAAAAAGTAGTGTTTCTTGGATAAATTTGGGTGCTCCATTGTTTGGCGAATAGAGATTTAGAATTTTAATATCCTCCTGAAGGACAGATTTCTTAATTAGTATGTAGCAACCTTCTTTATCTCTTCTAACTCATTTTAATTTGAAGTCTATTTCATCTGATATTAGGATTGCAACTCCTGCCTGTTTATGGGGGCCATTTGCTTGGTAGATTTTTTTCCAGCCTTTCACATTCAAAATGTGTTTGTTTTTATGGACAAGGTATGACTCCTGAAGGCAACAGATAGAAGGATCTTGCTTTTTAATCCAACTAGACAGTCTATGTTGCTTAATTGGAGAGTTAAGCCCGTTAATGTTAAGAGATAGTACTGAGAGCTATTTAGGAGTTCCTGCCATTTTATCCACCTTCTTGGGGTCTGGGGCAACTGGATTCTTCCTATGGTTCATGGATTCTCAGTTTGGGTGCAGTTTCTAGGCCTTTATTGTGGTCTTGTTGGTTTTCTATGTGTAGGACATCTTTAAGTATCTTTTGTAGGGCTGGTTTGGTGGAGGTGTATTGTTTCAATATTTCTTTGCTCTGGAAGCTTTTTATTTGAACTTTGGTTATGAAGGAGAGTTTAGCTGGGTACAATATTCTTGGTTGATAGTTGTTTGTCGTTAGTACATGGCATACATCATTTCAGGCTCTTCTTGCTTTGATTGTCTCTCCTGAAATATCTGAGGTAATTCTAATTGATTTCCCTTTATAGGTGATTGATCTTTTCTCCTTGACAGCTTTAAGGATCTTTTCCTTGGTCTGAATTGATCCTGTTCCGATTATAATGTGACGGTGGGCTGTCCTGTTCTGGTCTGGTCTATTTGGAGTTCTAAAAGCTTCTTATATCTGAATAGGCCTATCTTTTTGCATGTTTGGGAAATTCTCTGCTAGGATCTCTGCTAAGTGCTCCTCTACACCCATTATCTTCAGATTAGGCCTTCTAATGGTGTCTTCCAAATGTTGAATAGACCTATCATATTTCTTAGATTTGTCTTGGATGGTTGTATGTTCTTCTCTATAATATCTGGGCTGTCTTCAATCCCCGAGATTCGGTCTTCTCCATGGTCTAACCTATTATCAAGACTTTCTACTTTGTTTTTTACTTCTTTTCCTTCTAATTGGTCGGCTTTGATGGCTTCAAATTCTTTGTTGGAACTTTGTTTTAAATCTTGTAAGAACTTCTTTACTTCCTTAATTTGGTGTTCTGTGTTTATTCTCAAATCACTTAGTTGATTTGTTATGGTTTCCTTGGACTCCCATTCCTTCTGTTGGGTTCCATTCAGCATTCTCTTTGTGGTCTCCCTGATTTCTTTCAGCACTCTGTTTATAGATTCCATGAATGCCTCCATTGATCTTTGTCTATTCTCATCCTGCTCTCTCAATTCCTGTATTAGTCTTTGATTAACTTCCTCACATTCACACAATTCCTGTAGTTCTCTCTGAGTGTTCTCAGCCTGCTCATGCCATTCCTGACTTTCTCTTTGTCTGTTCTCAGCCAGCTCAAGCAATTCCTATGTTTCTCTTTGACTGATCTCAGCTTGTTCATGCAATTCCTTTATTTTTCTTTAAGTGTTCTCAATCTGCTCAAGATATTCCTGTATCAATCTATGAGTAGCTTCCTCACGCTGATGAGACTCCTGTATTGATCTTTGGTTTTCCTCTTCTCTTTCCCTATCATGCTCACACAGAGACCTTTGCAGGTTTTCACTCTTTTCATTTACCTTGTTTACCTGTAGTGTTTGTAGAGCTTTTTGGGAACTCTCCTCTGGATTATTTATTGTCTGTTCTATCCCCTGATTGTCATGAGTGGGAGTTAAGATCCTAGGACTTGCCATTTTTCTTGTGTTTTCCCAGCTTGTTCTGCCCATTTGGAATGAGAGTAACACCAGTTTGTGCTAGAACACTATTTTAAAGTAAGCATCAACTGAAGTCCATAGTTGCACAGTCAAAAGTCTGCAGATACAATCTAGTTGAAGAGATACAATCTATTCAACATCAAACAACTCTGTCTTAATGGCCTAAGAACAGCAAAGGAGAATTTGCCAGCCAGAAATTATTAGGTTTAGGGAGAATGTGGGGAAAAATAGGATTAGAGGGATGTGGAATGTGAGGGGAGAGTGGAATTAACCAAGTCCTAATCTCAAAGAGGAAAATGGTTGGACAGAATTATAGCAGAGAGAGAAAAAAAGAAGAAAAGAAAAAAAGAAGAAAAAGAAGGAAAAGAAAAAAGAGACAAGAAAAAATGGTAAAACAAAAATTTAAAATTAAAAAGTGAAACCCTTAAAAAACTGCAAGTTTGAAGAAGTAGTATTCAGAGAAGAATGGGGATGGGATGAGATGAGGGGAAGGATAGAAAGGAGACATGAAAAACTAAAAAATAAAAATGTTTAAAATATTATATGGGTATAAAGAGGTAATATTGCTATTAAGGAATTCAAGTCCAAGAGGTTTTGAATTGAGTAATAAATTTCTGGATTAAGTTTATACAAAATGGGGGGATAAGATCTAATAATTGATGATGGGTATATCTGAGGATGAGCAGAATAGCAATTAAGTCACGCAGAAAAGAATGAAAGAGAAGTGAAAAGAATGAGAAAAGAAAGAAAAAAGGATCAAAAGGTCAGTAGAGATTTTAAAAAAACGCACACACATATACACCTAAAATAAAAATTATACAAGGAAGAAAAGTAAAATAATAGAAAAAAATTAAAAATTAAAAATTAAAAATAAGGTACAGAAAAAAAGAAAGTTCTTTAATTTTTTTGGGGGGGGAATGGGAAGATACTGTATCTCCCTTGTGTCAGTAACCAGCCTGTTGGTGGAATCTCTGGTCTGCTTGTGGTGTTTGGTTTTCCTGTGGCTTGATTGGTTAGTCAGTTTGTGTGGGCAGGCAGAAAAATGCTCTGCTTTACCCAGGATTTTGTGATCCTCCTCCCAGGCTAGTTCAGTGGGAGGCAGATCTGTTTTGAGTATCACAAAAGAGGGAGATGGCTGTTTCCTCTAGTTTGGAGATGCTGAGATGAGGCTAGGTTCTGGGTAGAGTTGAGGCCTTTCAGCAAACAGTAGCTTTTCCCAGAGGGGCTAGCTTCTGAAATACTTACAGAGCCCAGCCTGGAGCCATTCTCAGGGTTTATGTTTACTGAATTTCAATTGATTGTCAAGGCTGCTGTAGGGAGGGGCAGCCTCTGGCTCTGTTTACCCAGTGAAGAAAGCCACTCCTTGGGAGCAGAGCTTTCTCTGGCTGGCTGGATGACTTTTTCCTGGGTGGAGCTGAGCCTGGCAGGTCAGGTTAGATTCTTGTGACCTGCTAAATGACTCTTGTTTTCTTCCAAGGCCTGAGTTGGAGCTAGCTGCTCATCTGGGCTTTTGTCAGTATCATAGATAGAGATCTCCAGTAGTGGGTTGGAGGATGGGTGGCCTTCCCTCCTCTGCTCCCTGAGAAGGAGTGATGATGTCAGGCTTCTACTCATGCCTCCAGAGTGGAGTGTTGAGTGGAGTGTTGGTTCCTGGGTTGTCTCTGGTCCGTGATCTGCAGGATGAATATATCTGCTCCTTGTCGGTTCTTGCTGGTGTTGAGTAGAATCTGCTCGCCTGGTGCATCTGGGGCCTTTGTCCCGGACTCTCCTTGTTGTAGGTGTGGCGGCTGTGGCTGCCGCCGCAGCTGAGACTGCTGCCACGTCTGCCGGCAAGTGCTCAGATCTGCCTCCTTGCTTGGATTTTCCCTCTCTGACCTAACTCTCTGTACTGTGATGGCACACTTTGTGCGATTCTCTGGCTTAGGACTGTTCACTGGAACACTAAAACTGCTTTCTATGCGAGAGCTTGTTTAGCCTCCAGCTTCTCCTCCGCCATCTTCCCTGAACTCTCTCCTTATTGTTTTCCAAGAAAGCCACATGACTCATGTAAATGCCTCTGAGAAAATGTTTTTCAGACTTGAGCATGAATAAACATTTACAAGACTTGTTAAAACATAGACTGCCTGCCCCTAACTCTAGTTTTCTCATTCAGTAATTCCAGTATAGGTCCTCAGGATTTTTATGGCAAGCTCCCAGAAGCTGATGCTGCTAGTCAGCAACCACATTAAATCTGTTCTGGAGCAGAGTGCAGGCATGCAGAAGTCTCCCTAACATCAGGCAACTTCAGCCAGCTACCAGGTAATTAATTACCTGGAGTGCTAGAGTAGCATAAAAACCTTTTCCCCTCAACTCCATAATATATTGTCTTAATATTCAGATGGTATACACTCTAAACAATAGTGACAATCCACATTTTTATGATAAAGAGGATAGTGTTGGGTATGGTGTTCTTCACCTGTTACTTCAGGTGCAATTTCAAGATTCTGCCAGAAATACAAAGCTAAGATATAGAATCAACCCAGGTGCCCCTCAGAAGATGAATGGATGAAGAAGATGTGGTATATATACATACATATATATATATACACACACAAACACATACATGTATATGCACGTATACACATATATGTATACATACATATACATGTATATCTAAATACATATACACATATGTATATATACACATATATCCATATATCCACATATATCCATATATATACATACATACATACACACAATGGAATTCTATTCTTCCATCAAAAAGGATGACACCACCCCATTTGTAAGGAAATGGAAAGACATGGAAAAAATCATATTAAGTGAAGTAAGCTAGACCCAAAGAAATATAGGCTCCATGGTTTTCCTCATTTGCAGTAATTACGCCTGCTATAGTCCTAGCAGAAGATCACAATAGCCCAATAGCCATGTACATATGACTATATAAAATGATGATAATTTAAGTGATCTCCATGGTATGGAAACAAGAGGTTTTTGTGTGGTGGTTTTGTTTTTCTTTTAGTGTTCTGTTTGCAGTTATTTCTTTTGTCTTTCATTTTTTTTCTCCTCTGGTTTATTCCCCATAGTCACTGTTTTTGCTTATGATACCCTTCATCTTATAAAATAGTTTATCTGATTTGGTGTAGGGAAGGGGAATCACAGAAACAGTGGGACAAAGTATGAACCAATGCAAGGGCAATACTTACTAGAGATTATGTTGGAAATGAACTTTACAACATAGCGGGCAGTGGAATAGGGGGAGGGAAAGCGTGAGAAAAATGAGGGAGGGGGTAACACTGTTCAACAAGAAATGTACTCATTACCTTACTTATATAACTGTAATCCCTCTGTATATCACCTTTACCATAAAGTAATATTTAAAAAATAAAATAAAACAGACAACAAACAAAAACCCAAGATCAAATCCATCAACTAATTGTTTTGTTACTTGAGGCCAAACAACAGGTCCTTCAGATTTTCCTCCTTACAATGACTAAAACAAATTTAAAAACAATAATTTTTAAATATATTTTTTCAAAATTATGTTTTAAAAAATTGAGGGGTTTATAAACCATAGCAAATGAAAGCATGGATTTAAAATATTATGAAGAAAGGCTTTATGTGGTGCCATACACCTATTATTTTAGGAGAAGGTTTACAAGTTTGAGGTCAGCCTAGAATACATGGTAAGACCTTGTCTCAAAAATACCTTGAAGGAGGCGACATTGATCTAGATTCATTGTATTTATAAACTTGTTTGTTAAATGGCACCTCGTTTATACAACTACTTAAAGATAATAAAAAAATTTGTGATAGATGATAGATATAAAATGGGAGAGAGGGGCTGGGAAGGTGGCTCAGTGGTAGAGTGCTTGCCTTGCATGCATGAGGCCCTGGGTTCGATTCCTCAGCACCACATAAGCAAAAAGAAAAAAGCTGGAAGTGGTGCTGTGGCTCAAGTGGTAGAGTGCTAGCCTTGAGCTGAAGAGCTGAGGGACAGCGCCCAGGCCTAGAGTTCAGGCCCCACAATCAGACCCCCCCCCAAAAAAAATGGGAGAGAGAGTTGGCCAGGCATGATAGTGTGAATCTAGAATACTAGATACTTGGGAGGCTGACACAAGTGAATTACTTGGGTCTGAAAATCCCAGACCAGCCTGGGCAACACAGGACAAACATCTCAAAAACCAAAGCAGAACCCAAAGGAAGCAACAAAAAAGCAAAGACACAAAAGTTAAAATATTATTAAGTAATCTTTATGGGCAAACTTGAAACTGTACCAGGAATAAAAATGAGCTTAGAAAGTCGAAGCATATGCATATCTTTCCTTTTAAGATATGAGAAAATATAAATCTCAATGCTCTTTAAGAGGATTGAGAAATCAAAGGATTCATAGGTATTTAGAGTAAGACAGCTTTTTTAACAAATAGAAAATGAAATCTGACAATGCATTATTCAAGAGGAATGTGATAGCTATATTGAATCTGTACTAGGATAGAGATTTGCTGACAATAGAAATGGTTTAAGATTGACATCCAGGTCCTTGGCAGATTTTTAACCTTTAAATATCTATTGAATAGTTGTCATATGTCTTTAGTAGTTGGCTGTTTCTTCTTCTTTTTTTTTCTGTACCATTCTTAAATATTTATAAGTCACATAGTGAAATTGACCAGAGACAGAGGCCATTATTTAGTAAATGGGTTAGCAAAATAAGACTGGATATATTGTGTACTTTTTCTTATAGAAAAGTCATTTTATGTGTGTAGGGTTACCATATGAGCTCAAAAAACTATGGTAACTATAAATTGCCATTGATATAATTTGAGTAAATGATAGTTTTCGAAAAGTAAGTCATTTTTATTTCCCATGTCTCACAGGAGATATGTTTGTCTTCTAATGTATTCTCATACTTTTAAAATAAAATTTTTCAGTAACAATATGCTGTAAAACTAAGTTATAATATTTTAATGAGTTCACATGAATCTACTTACTTTTAATATTTTGATTTTGTGATTATTGTATGTATGTTTTAATAGATTTCAGTCTATTTTCTTATTTTTTCTTTTGAGATGGCCAGAGATTGAACCAAGAATCTCACACAATGCTAGGAAGGCTCCCTACCTAACCTGTATTTACTTTTCATTTCAATTATTTTATGGTAACCTCTGGCAATTTTATGTTAAAATAAAATGGCTTGAGTTTTATACTTTGAAACTTTATAATATTGTTTCAGTTTACATTTTTAATCATTCGGTATTTGTTTAGACTATTTTAGTCCATAAGTAACCCAACATTTAAATATGATACTAATTTAAAAGTAACAATTGAGAGAGGATCTTGATAGCTAGGCTGGTCTCAAACTTCCAATGCTTTTGCCCCAGCTTTGTAAATGTTGGGATTACATGTTTGGTATTAATGTTTTTAAAAATACTTTGGGAAAACGAGCTTTACAACGTCGGTGCGGTGGGGGGGAGGGGGGGAAGGAATAGGATTGGATGGGGGGGAGGGGGGAGGCTGGGAAGGGATGTGAAGGGTAAACAAAGGAGGAGGCTGCAATGCTTGGTAAGAAATGTACGCATTATCCTGCCCATGTAATTGTAACTACTCTGTACAGTATGTTCACAAATAAAATTAAATTAAATTAAAAAGAAAAAAAAAGAAAAAAAAAAGAAAATGACTCAAGAATGAGCAATAAAAAAATAACCTGGAAGTTGAAATGGAAAAAAAAATACTTTGGGAATCACAGAAGTGGTGAGACAAAGAATAAGGGTGAATCAATACAACAGTGGTACTCACAAGACAGTATGTTGGAAATGAACTTTACAACTTGGCGGGCGGATAGCAGCAGAAAATGAAGGAGTAGGTTAACAATATTTGACAAGAATTATACTCATTTCCTTATTTATATAACTGTAATCCCTCTGTACATCACCTTTACAATAAAGAAAAATTACATTAAAAATAAATACTCTTGTATATAATTATAGTTTTAAAAAAAACAAAGCAGCTGAGCTCAAAATCTGACCACTCTATTTTTAATATAACTCACTTGAGAACTGTATTTCATGATCTATAACATAACATCTTTAGGCTGGGAGTGTAGTTCAGTGGTAAAGCACTTGCCAAGTTTGAATGGTTCCATCACCAGCACTGCAAAAAATATCTAAATCTAAAGTAAAATAAAACAGAACCTCTGTGAAGCTTTCTGGTGGTAAATGAGTCTCTATCATATGACAAAATACCTGGTTCTAAAGAATCATTTGATAGACATTTATTGCCTTCCCTGGAATCCTAATTGCAGCAAGAGCCAATATAGATGCTAAAAGTCTCAAAAGGTAGTACAGTAGTATAGGGAGCACAGGTTTTAGAATAAGAAGGCTTGATTATAACCACCAGATTTTGAACAGGCCTTGTACTGAAAACAATGTTTTTCTTTCAGAATTCAAACACATAGTCTAGGTTGTTCCTGTGTATGCAACTTGTCTAACAAAACCTTATAAAGTTTCTAAATGCTATACAGACATACTGAGCTTCACAGATGGATATGAAGCCCACTCCTGAATCTATTAATAAGCAATGACCTTGTGACTAAAGAAGAAAGAAGAATAAATTGCATGGCCTAAGACTGTACAGAAAGCAATGTGTTTCATATACCAGAAATGGAACACAGGTTCACAATTTCTGGGAGTGGAGAAAAGATTTTAAAAGATTCTTCGAGCTTATTTATCTAAAACCTGCAATAACTTCTCACATCAGACTAAATATTTTTTCTCCATCTTTCAAATAGGATTTGTCTCAGTTATAATAGTCTTATGCACTTGTCTTCCTATCACCATGAGTAAGTATGACTTGAGTACTCCACAGGCAGAACAAAAGGAAAAAACAACAATAACAAAAACATTTTGTACTCTGGGACAAAGAAATATAAAGCAGGGTTACAGCTTTTAAGTAAAGCTGAAAGGGATACTCCAGGAAGAAGAATGGAGGAGTAAAGGAGGCTGATATTGTTTTGATGTTTGTATTTTCTTTTTAATTATTCCAGTACAGACTGTGGTACTGTGTTAGTATAAATCCAGCTCTAGAGACAGTAGGTTGACTTTATCAGGCTGGTCAGCGACTGCTTAATTAATATAGGGCAATACTCCCGAGGCAGCTACTACAAGCATTTAAACTATCTTTTTTTCTTATCAAAAGTAGACGTTTCACTAATTAGCAGAAAGCTATATGTGACTTCCCTAGAAACAAGTTTCTTCTTGATAAAAAAGGAAGGAGATAGGATTGAAGCTCTCAATTGGAAAACTGAGTGTTAACTCAGAAGAATTGGAATTCCAAACTAAAATTCACGATCACCTTGGACTGGCAAAAATTAGGAGAGGTTTTGTCTTTTTTTGGCGGGGAGGGGTCATGGAGCTTGAACTCAGGAGCTAGGTGCTGCTGTCACTGAGCTCTTTTTTAATTTTTTTATTGTAAAAATATTGTACAGAGGGGTTACAGTTACATAAGTAAGGCAATGAGTACATTTCCTATCGAGCATTGTTACCCCCTCCTTTATATTTCCCCTACCATCCTTTGCCTCTCCACCTCCCCAACTCTCCCTCCCCCACCACAAGTTGTAAAGTTTGTTTTCTACATAGTGTCTTGTACATCTCATTGTTACAATGGGTCATCCTGTAACCTTATTTCAGCATTTTGTTATTTCCCTTCCCCTCCCCAAATTAGAAAAATATATATACAAGATGCAGGGCACCGACATCAAATACAGTGAAAACAGGGGTTATACCATGAGGGAAGAACATACAAAAAACCAAAAACCCCACATAGTGCATTTTAGATTCAAGCTCTATTTTTCCCTCAAAGCTAGTTTTGAGCTATTGTGCCACTTCTAGTTTTCTGGTGGTTAATTGGAGATGAGTCTCATGGGCCTTCCTGTGCTGGCTTCAAACTCTGATCCTCAGATCTCAGTCTCCTGAATAGCTAGGATTGCAGACCTGAGTTACCATTGTCCAGCTATTTTTGAGCATACACTGGAACAAGAATTTGATAGCTAGTTTCACTTAGCAAGGATGACTTCAAGAAAACTAGAGTATTAAAGAGTTGAAATTCATGGTCATTAAAATTCTAAGATTTGGATTCTTACACTTGCTACATTGTTGCTATTACTATAGAATTGTGATGATTGTTTCTGGAATATCTAGGGGTCAAGTGAAATACAGTGGGGTAGAAAAGTTAAGGATGCGACACTGGTCAGTATTTCAACAGAAGCAGATCTACATTAGGATAGGGTGAGTGTAGATGTGATAGTGCTTGTAGTAAAAATTCTTCAATCACCTACCTTGGAAATCTTTGTTCTTTTTTTCTGGTCCTGGGGCTTGAACTCAGGGCCTGCATGCTATCCTTAAATTTCTTTTTTGTTCAAGGCTAGCACTCTACCACTTGAGCCACAGTGCTACTTCTGGCTTTTCCTGAGTACGTTTTTGGAGGTAAGAATCTCATTGCCTTTTCTGCCCAGTCTGGCTTCTAACCCAGACCCTCAGATCTCATCCTCCTGAGTAGCTAGGACTACAGGTTTCAGCCACCAGCACCCAGCAGTTTTATTCTTTTGTTTCTTTTTTAAAATAATTATTTGCACATCAACTTTATCTTGCTTTTTATTATCATGTTTTTCTTTGGGCTTAATGCATTCACAGTAGCATATCAAGGGAAGCCCTAATAGTTAGATCCTTGATTATGTTCAAGATGGCCCTAGGGATAGGGTTCAAACAAATCCTAAGGCATTTATTAACTAAATTAGTTTTCTGAGAGAATATTTTCATTAGTTAAAATATGGCTTGTTAGTATTCCTTTGCTTTATTTTCTTACTTAATATACTTTAGAAAAACTGAAGATCCAACAGCTTCAGAATAACAATGAAGTCCATTAGGTTCACCCAAGTATTGTATGTAAATGTTTATAAGTAGCAGGATCACCCAAGGAAACTGCATGACACTAAAAGTTAAACTGCATATGATTTATTTTTTTCATTATATTCCATTATTATTTTTTGTGTTGATCCTGGGGCTTGAACTCAGGATCTGGGTGCTATCTCTGAGCTCTTTTGCTCAAGGCTAGCAATATACCATTTGAGCCACAGCTTTACTTCTGGGTTTGTTTTGGTAGTTAATTGGAGTATTTTGGACTTTCCTGCCCATGCTTGCTTTGAATCCCAATCCTCAGATATCAGCCTCTTGAGTAGCTAAAATTACAGGCATGAACCATCAATGCCCAGCCTTATTATTTTTCATACTCAGAAGATGAGAGATAAAAACAAAATTCACTCAAAATGGATAGATTGGGTAAAATGAGTTGTATGATTCTAGAGTGCATAATAAACACTAAAAACAGGGTTAATAGATATAATGAGGTTTGTTTAAATAATATAGTTTCTCAAAATATGTATATATGTATATACACATTTTTTTTGTCGGTCATGGGGCTTGAACTCTGGGCCTGGGTGCTGTCACTCAGCTCTTCAGCTCAAGGCTACAGCTCTACCACTTGAGCCACCATGCCACTTCCAGTTTTCTGAATGGTTTATTGGAGATAAGAGTCTCACAGACTTTCCTGCCCAGGCTGGCTTTGAACTGTGATCCTCAGATCTCAGCCTACTGAGTAGCTAGGATTACAGGCGTGAGCCACAGGTGCCCAGTTTATTATTTACTTCTAATTATACAAATAATATCTGAGTTTTTAGTTATAATGGACATACCAACTCTTAAAAATAGGGACTCAGTATTCAATAAAATAAAGAGCTTGAAAGGGACTTATTTCAAATCCTATCTTGGTTACTTAGAGTAATACTGACATTATCTTCTTCAGTAAGTTATTCAATGTATGGAAGTCAGTTTCCCTAGTAAAATGGAGATCATAATTTAGAATTTTTGTGAGGCTTAGAAAGGATAATTCTAAGCTCTCAGCTTGATAACTTTGACATTGACAATTTTCCAGGACTGGGCTACATGGTGAAATGTTTTTTTTCCTGAAACACCATTAGTAAACCAAGTTAGGCACACTGGCTTACTCCTACAATTCTACCTGCTCATGAGGCTGAGATAGGGAGGATTGTGGTTCTAAGGTAGCCCAGACAAAAATGTTAACCAAGGATCTATCAGGCGTAGAAGTTGGGAGTGCTGACACACACCTGCCATTCCAACTGTTACTGGAAATTTAAAATAGGATAATTTCAGTAGATGCATGGGCTTGGGAAAAATGTGTGACCCTCTCACACAAAAAAAAATAACCTGTGTGAGAAAGGACTCAGGCATGACTCAAGTGTTAGATTGCCTACCTAGAAATCACGAGGCCTAATACACTAGTACCACAAAAAGAAAAAAATAAAGGTAAGAAAAAATTTATAAATATGATCAAGTAACATTTATCATTTGTACCATTCATTGCCAGTTTGTATATGGTTCCTATACTGCAATTGTACCTTATGTTTTTCCAATGATCAAGAAGGAGGAAAAAAAAATCCAACTTCAGTCTTCTTAAATTCCATAATGTGTGGTTTAGGGAGTTTACTTTTATGGACCTAAAATTCTTCACGTATATATATTCTTGTCTGATCAAAATCAAAGAACAATTACAGTTTCTATGAAAATAATATTTACTTGTTCAATCTGAGTAAAAATTTTTAGATGTGTTATGATGAGAACCATGTGGCTATGCACTTTTTTAGCTGTTGGTCCATATTTAGAATAAAAATTAGCATATCTAAATATAGCTAAATAAACAAGATTGAAAATACTGCTGGTTGAATGCTAAAATATTCAGGACAGTTTATTATAAATGTATCAGTCAAAGCAGAAACACATTGGGATTCACTTCAAATTCTTGGGCTAGGAAATACAATTAAAAGAGACACTCTTTACCTATAGAAAGTAAAGCTGGCCTTTCAGTACTGATTACAAGGTGAGAGAAATGAACACTTTGATAGCATTGCAATCAGTGTTTGTAATTTGTAAGTGCTGTTTGGAATACAATTCACAAAAGGGGAGTCGCTTCATAGCATTCAGAGGAAAATTCCAATTGGCTTCAAAGCCCACACATACACTTCTGTACAAAAGATGGACTGAGAAACTGAGCAGTGACTAGAGCCAGGTAACTTTTCTTTTGCCTCAATTAAACAAAAGCAGGAAAAAGAATATTGAGGAACAATAATAGAACAGGGAATTTATCTTACCTCCATCTAGCTCCTCAGCTCCAAAATGATTTCTGTAGAACAACATGATTTCTATCTTGTAACATTTATAGATGGTCACCAAACAAACAAGCAGCAAAAGAATAGCACCGAGCCCTCCAGCAAGTTCAACTGTGTACATTAGCTCTAAGAAAACCAACAAACAAACAACAATAGAGAATTAGAACATATTCACACTTAAAAATCATGAATTCAATTTAAATTCACATTTTTGGAGATAAGACCCATTGTGGGTAGTAGATTGTAATAGTTTTTCTTTATGCAAGAGATGGTTGCTCACTTTTGTGAGACAGGATCTCATTATATAGCCCAGCTAGCTTTGAATGAGTGGATGATCCTCCTGCCTCCACCTCCTGAGTGCTAGATTTACAGGCATGTACCACCATTCCAGCTTGTGTGAGAATTTGACCTTTCTGTAACTTTTAGCTCTGTTTCCTCGGTAACTGCATAAGATGATATGTTATGACTATGTTGCTAAGTAACCTTGCTTATGGTAAAAATGAAACTTGGTTGGTAGATTGCATTTGGACTAAAAGAATTATAAATACCTGATTGAAAATTATAGTATTGGTTTGTCTGAGTGCAGCAAATCTTATACATAAACATATCTCCTGGGGAGATCCTGGAAACTATGCTTGTGGAATTGATAAAAAGAAATGAAGCTTTTAAGCTAGCACAGCTTCTGCACTTAGCCAATGTGAACCTTGATCTTTTTCAAGTGAGAGTTTGGGGTGAAGGGAAATGGAGAGCTGAAAGCACATAGTTCCTGGAAGGCACTGTTTTTCTTTGAGTTTTGGGAGGACTACCTAATGAATGTTGACTCCTGCCAGGAGGGCCAAAGTGATCTACCTTTATCTTGAAGGCGGAATGCTTACTTGGACTTTCGAAGTAAGCCACCTAGTGGATGTAATGTTACTATCCCAAAGAGGATTTTTCTTAAAGGTGTAGACTTTTGAAGTAAGCCACCTAGTGGATGTCATGTTACTATCCCAAAGAAGATTTTTCTTTTTCTTTTCTTTTTTTTTAATTTAAATTTTTATTTTTTTGTGAACATACTGTACAGAGGGGTTACAATTACATGGGCAAGATAATGAGTACATTTCTTATCAAGCATTGCAGCCTCCTCCTTTGTTTACCCTTTACATCCCTTCCCAGTCTCCACCCGCCCCCCACCCAATCCCGCCCCCCTCACCCCCCCCCACCAAGTACAACCCCTGCTTTCACTATATTTGATGTCGGTATAATTTGTTGAGGAGATGGGGAAAAACCAGTCGTTTAAGGATACAGGTGGACCCGATGCAACTATGAGAAGTACAAGTCGTCATGTCAAAAACGAACTTTACAACCAAAGAAGATTTTTCTTAATAGTATAGACAACAGTGTAGCCTATATTATTACAAAATTATCAAATAAAATTTGGGATAAAATATTTACTTCTTTTTCCTCCTTTAGAACATATTAGCATTGTAACAAAACTAAAGCTAATGGTATTCAAATAGTAAGCCACCATCAAAACATATTGAAACTCACTTCACCAAAGTGATTGTGTCTGCATGTTATCCATAATTGTCATAGTCCACATTACTAATCGATAGCCAGCATTTTCTAAAGTTCAGAACAATGTACAAAAGTACTAGTTTCCTTAATTAAGTACAAATATTTTTTAAATCAAAGTACTAGAATGATGATGTTTTAGATTACATAGTTAACAAACTATCAATGGGTGGATTACTTACTTTCATAAGCTTACAATTAATGTAAGCTTAGATGGAGAGAGTTAAACTGCTAATTCAGTAATATATGCTCTGGAATAATATGACCATTCACAAATAGGTATAAAATAATGATAGGAACAACACAGGATAGTGAAAAATAATTTGAGAAGTGTGGCTATCACAAGAGAACTGTGTTTGTGTGTTTATGTGTGTGTGTACATGCATGTACACATGCATGTATGTAATAAAACTATTATTTTTATGATAATTACAAAAAATTCAGTCACATTTTTGTATTTAGTTTTATATTCTCAATTAAATAACTTAGTAAATTAAATGCATATAACTACTATTTAATTAAGTATGCTTTCTGTATTTAGGAAAATTGATTGTAAGATAGAAGAAAATACTTTATTAAAAGTGAAGTTTATGAACTTCAGAGAGAAAAACAAGTAAAAAAATGAAACATTTTACAAATCTAGAATTTCTTGCACAAGAAAAGAGCTGGAAATGTAATCAATAACACTTAACACTTAATATCCACCCCTACATATTGCTAGTAAAAGAACATAATGGCACTTCTACAGAGGAAGATATGGGGATGGTTTCTAATAAACTAAAACACGATTCTTCCTTGTGAACATCAATTTCATGTCTAGGTATTTACCTAAGAGAAATATAAGTAGCTATAATCATGTAAACTTGTACAAGAATGTTTGGAGTGGTCTTTTTCATAGTAGCCACAATGGAAAGAATCAAAGTCCAATAACAGTAGACAATAACCATTATATTCATAGGATAAAACATACTGAGGAAGAAAAAAAAGAGCAGACTACCCCTATACATGGTCTGCATAAATCTCAAGATTACATGGAGTAAAGGAAAGCAGATACAAAGTACTAACTACTGTATTAATCTAAGTAAAAGAACCAGTATAATTCATAGTGATATAAATCAGAAACTGAGGACTTCAATAATGGGTAAAGGAAAGGCTTATTGCTAAGGGGTAAAAGGGAATTTTGGGGATAAAGGAAATATTCTGCATCTTATTTTGGATGTGGATACACAATTGTATGTATTTGCCAAAATTGATTGATGTGAAGACTTAACCTTATGAATTTTATCTTAGGTTAAATTCTTAAAATTGTGTTTGCTACAAAAAAAATGATAAGCTCTATAAGTTCTCCCAGACTAGGTGGGAAGAAGTTCTAAAGAAATCTAAGAGTGAGAAGAGCAGTCTGCTTTAGGTAATTTCCCATGCAGGAAATGATTCTTTTATATTGCCTTGGCTTTTTTTTTTGCATATAGAAACACAGGCATAGTCTTGTAGCATATCTACTCAAACGGCTTATGAGCCAATCAAACACTAGGCCTGAAAAATACCTTAACAAGCTAAAAGACACACTCTCATTTTCTTCAAGTGTTGTTCACAAAATTGGCTTCCAAAAATTTAAACATTTATTTTTGAGAAATTGAATATAAATGAGTTAGAGAAAAAATGTATGCTATTTTGTTTTAGAGAAGTTATTGCCCTTTGCTAGATGTCATGAGCCATTCAAAAAATTATATGTAATACTTTGCCATATTACATTTAGCCAATCAATAGTATTGTCTGAAATGTAATAAGAAAAAAGGTTTCGTGTAGCTTAGCAATTATAGGAATGGTCTTCTGTCATTTGAATAATTCTTTAAATAAAAAATTAGATGAAAAGTTATATATACTTAGAAAGCGAGCAAAAATATTTTAAGCCATAATTAGTTGTTGACTAATAACAGGAATACTGAAAACTAGTCCAAAGAAACAGTATTTAAAAGCAGCTAATTTATTCAAGATCCTTTCAGGATCTCAGATTTTCCCCAAAATACTTCAGATACAGAAACATCCAATTCTTACAGAATCTTTATGTTAGTAATGAAATTTTGTCTTTTCCCAAGGGCACACATCAGGGCCTGCTTCTCGAAAACTATGAAATATACATGTCTAAGCAATATAAATGTGTGCAGGTTACATTTTTTCCCATTTGATTTGTTAATCACATTGGTTTATACAGCATGGGCAGGAAAATGGTACATAAGATTTAGTCTCCACTTGATCTGCTCCAGTCTACAGAATTCATTAACTTGATTCCTACCTATTATTGAGTATCCATTAGGTCAGAGCAAAATTACTAGGGGTTAAATTCTATTACAGTTAAAAGACATTATTTGGGCCCACTATTGTATTTTATCTTTGCATTACTATGTGAATGTGAATAGTGTTGTCCTAGCAAATGTCATTTTTTCCCTTTGAAATAGGATCTGCTTTCAGCTCTAGTTCAAGTTGCCTGGAGTAGCAGCATTTAAAAAAATGAAAAGATTCCATTTCAGCACGATTCAACATCTGAGGATGGAAAGAGAAAGAGCAGACCTTTTAAAATCTGTTTAACCTTTGTGTTATTTGGTTAAAATGATAGGCTTTACTACCTTTAAGGGACTGAGACTGAATATTGAATATTGTAAAGCAAAATCGCTAAGGAAAACCTAAGGGAAACTGGCATTTGTTTAAACACAACAAATGAACAAGTGCCAAAGAGTTACAATTTAAGGGCACCAGCAGTCATTTAGTTACAGGCAATTAACAATGGAAAGCTCTAGTATGAGCTAAGGGAAAACACATTGATTATTGCTCCACTAGTAGACTGCTTTTGGAATAAATTGCTTCAATTTAAAACTAGATTTGCTACAAGCATTTTGAGCAATGACTACAATTTTTTTCTTATCAAGACAGTTGGAGCAAGCAACCCTTTAAAAGAAACAGCTAATTAAAATAAAGCACATGCCATCTCTTAGTATATTGGATTACACTGCAAATAATAAATACATTTGGTTTACACTAATCTTGCTACAATTACCTAGTGTAGTTTAGATTCCTATTTTTTTATTTTCTCATACCTAGTGCTACTGTTTGCAAACTCTTTCTGCTAGAAATCTCTGAAGTAAAAACTTCAACAATGTAAATAAAAGTTTATGTGTATTTTGGAACTTGGAGTTTCCATTTGTATTTCTCTTTGATTTTTATACACATATTATCTATATATGTATAAAATGTCTAAACTGTATTTGAGAAGTTTAGATAGCTTATGTTTGCACAGTTGATTGAAAAAATAGATTCATTCTTTATATAAAGTTTGTTGAAATATCTTCCCTGATTTATGTGCTGTAGAATACAAGTTAGTAGAGGAAATGCATGATAGACACTATAATGATCCCAGTTTATTCATTAGCTTCACCAACTACATTTTTCTAAGCTCATTGTGTTATAAGGAGCTAAAGTTTATAAAGATTTATCCATCCACATAAATTCATATACATATTTATTTCTCTGGAGCAGTATATCTTATTTTTTCCTGGCAGAAGGATAATTATGCTCAGCCTACAAAGATATTCAACTCAATTCTACAATACATCAGCGCAATTTAGAAGCAGTTGTAATTTTTTTTTGGTAACACATTAAGAAACTGAAATACTATTCATGTAATAGCAAGAAAATGTTTTGGGAACATATAAACTAGTATGGAAGGATAGCAGTTTTGCTCTTGCAAAAACAAGTCCTTTTTGGAAGCAGGCAAGGTGTATAAAAATATAATAATGAAAATTAAAACAACTAATGAATGGAACAGCTTGATCTGTGTGACCAAACATTTGGACAAAATATTAGCACTTTAGTAAGAGGCTATCATGAACCCAATATGGCCATTGGCTAGAACCCATTCTCTACACAGTTTTTTAGAGCTTATTCTTGGAATGTGTTTTCTTCTCAACTAGGTGAGAAGCATATTAAGCTATTTCTTCCCTTGAAGTAAAGAATATTCATAAGTTGCACACTTTACAAGATGAACTTGAATGAATAATGATCATGATTGAATAACGTATGAATTTGTGAGTTAATACTAATTATAAACAAACAAATAGGAAGGAAAAGCTTACCCCAAAGCAGAATGCAAACTAATGAATATAGAAGAAATGATTATCAGAAATCATAATTTTTTCAATCATCATACAAAACAATTGATTCAGGCAAGAATTACTAACAGGTGTTAAAATTATTGAAAGATTGATGAGGCAGAATAGTCATACTCTCTCCAAACTCTCTCAATTTATCATTTATTGGCAACTAAGGGGAAAATGGGCATCATCTGACAAACTGACCAAAGGTGAAATCACCAACAAGTTGATGTCATGTGCCCTCTGGTGTGAGTTGCTACGAAGGCACATCTTTCATGAAATAGTCTAGGCAGAAACACATAAACTTTGAAAAAGAAGGAATTATCAAGCCAATCAAAATGGAGGAACAAATATAGCCTTGTGAAAAAGCCAAGTGAGAACTTAAGGCCCTAGTTCAGTTCCCCAGTACACACACACACACACACACACACACACACACACACACTCACAGTCTAAACTAAAAGATTAAAAAAGTCAATGTTTATGAAAGACTAAATGAATTAATCAAATAAATAAATAAACAAGGTGAGGGGATATCCTGGATTAAGAGACTAAAGAGAATTCTCAACTAAATGTAGTACTTCATCTTGGATGGGAAATATGATATAAAGAGTATCTATTGTGACAATTTCTGAAAAGTGAACATAGACAATATAGTAGATAATAGCATTTTATCATTTTCAATCTTCCTGAGTTTGATAAATGTACTCTCATTAAATAAAATATCCTTGATTTTTGGAGATTGACATTGAACAATTTAGTCACCATATCTGCAATATGAGTTTAAAAGTTTCAGTAAGAATATGTGCTATGTTTTTCACATATATTCTCTCTTTTAGTTTACCTATGTATAAGAAAAACAATAATGTAAATATGATGAAAAATTGTTAAATAATCTATATTAGTAGAGAATATAAATGAAAATTTATTGCAATATTCTTAAAGTTGGGAGTGGGTGGGTGATTATATTTTTTATTCCAAAATAAAAACCAAAATTTAAAGGTTAAATAGTAAGATCACATAATTATGGGATTTGGGATTGAAACTACATCATATGTAGGCTTTCGTGTGTGTGTGTGTGTGTGTGTGTGTGTGTGTGTGTGTGTGTGTGTGTGTGTGTTGTGTGTGTGTGTTTGTGTGTGTGTGTGTGTGTTGGTCTTGGAGCTTGCACTCGGGACCTGGGCACTATCTCTGAGGTTTTACTCAAGGCTGGTGCTCTACCACTTGAGTCACAGCTCCACTTCTGGCTTTGTGGT
Source organism: Dipodomys merriami (assembly GCF_024711535.1). Lineage (NCBI taxonomy): Eukaryota > Metazoa > Chordata > Mammalia > Rodentia > Heteromyidae > Dipodomys > Dipodomys merriami. The sequence continues at coordinate 101,813,815 of NW_027204492.1, forward strand.
GGTTACATGGAGATAAGTGTCTCAAGGACTTCCCTGCCCTAGTTGGCATGTAACCATGATCCTCATATTTCAGCCTCCTGAGTAGCTAGAATTACAGAAGTGAGCCATCGGTGCCTGGCCAAAATATAGCTTTTAAAATCTAATGTATATAATTTAATCCTCTCTAAATATGTCTTTACCTTGGAATTTTCTTCAGAGAATTTTCTTAGTTGATTTATACTGCCATAGAATTAAGTTAGAACCCTTTATGTGGGCATATAAGTTCCTTCAGGAATGAAGGAACTAGCTAACTAACCTCTTGCCATAATGATTTCTTCAGTGTGAATTGATTTTTGAAGTATTTTACCCAATTCTGTTTCAACCAAGTGCTTTTCCCTTTCATTTATCAAAATATTACGAAACCTACAAGAGAAGGCTTTTCAATGAAGCTTTTCCAGTTAAAGTAATTTGCCTTCTTTAAAGCATGAATTTTCCATTTTTTTTCCCATCACATAGATATACCATGTATTAACTGGGCACCAACAGTTCACGCTTGTAATCCTAGCTGCTCAGGAAGCAGAGATCTGAGGACAGCAGTTCAAAGCTAGCACCAGCAGGAAAATCCATGAGACTCTTATTTCCAATTAACCACCAGAAAACCGGAAGTGGTGCTGTGGTTCAAAGTGGTAGAGCACTAGCCTTGAGCAAAAAAGCTCACAGACAGTTCCCAGGCCCTATGTTCCAGTCTCATGAGTGGAAAAACAAAAAACAAAAAACAAAAAAACCCAAAGCAAACAAAGAGAAAAAAAACCCACCAAGCCACATATTGTGTATTAAAGGTTACTTTTGTCTGTAGTTTTGCTTTATAAACTATTGCTTTTATTCTTGTTGTTCTTTCTGAGTGAGAGTACCTGCTTGCCTCCATTGATTTTTGCATACCTCTTTGCTTCTTTAGTTTTGCATCTCCTCAAATGAACCTACTGACCACTTTCCAAATAAAAATCCTGACCATATTTTTCACTCACTTCTCCTGATTTTTTCCCTAGAATATTTATCATCATATAATACAATATTTGACTTGCCTATTAACTAAGTATATTATTGTTAATTGTTATCTGCTGAAATCTAAATGCCATAAGAATATTTTTTTGTTGTTTTTCTGTTTGTGTATCTTAAAATTTATTTTTCACTGATTAGCTTCAGTCTTTTTTTCTGGGAGGGGGGTCTGGTCGTGGGGCCTGAACTCTGGGCCTGAGTGCTGTCCCTCAGCTCTTCAGCTCAAGGCTAGTGCTCTACCACTTGAGCCACAGCACCGCTTCCGGCTGGGGAATCAAACCCAGGGCCTCACGCATGCAAGGCAAGCACTCTACCACTGAGCCACCTCCCCAGCCCCTACCTTCAGTCTTTTGAAAGTTCTCTGACACATTGTACTCAGTGATAAAAAAATATGGACTACAAACTAAGAGCATTCACAATTTTCTAACAAAATGTTAGATTGTTATGTGTTTCTACTCTAAAATTCCAGTACTACTTTGATCAATGTATTGGGTTGTTCAAGCAACAGATGAGCTATAATTATTAATATCTATGTCATTAACTTAATAATAAAACTTTATTATATAAACATGGTCAACTTCTGATGTTAGGGAAATGAACCCTAAGATATGTATTTAAATGTTTTTTTTTTCTTTCAGGTGATTGTTTCTAACACATTTATAAGATTATTTCTTTATTGCTTTGTATGTCCCTCCCCCATGGTATAATCCCTGCTTTCACTGTATTTGAGGTTGGTATAATTTGTGGAGGGGAAGGGAAAAAACAAATCGTTTAAATAGGGATACTGGTGGATCCATTGCAACAATGAGATGTCTAAGTTGTTATGTGGAAAAACGAACTTTACAACTTTGGTGGGGGGAGGAGGATTGGGTGGGGGGGGAGGATGGGGAGGAATGGGAAGGGGAAACAAAGGAGGAGGTTACAATGCTTGACAAGAAATGTACTCATTATCTTGCCCATGTAATTGTAACCCCTCTGTACAGTATTTTCACAATAAAAATAAAAATAAATGGTCAACTTCATGGAATGGACCTAAAATTGTCTTTCATGCATAGTGTATATTCAGAAAATCAATTATGTAGCCGGGCACTGGTGGCTCACACCTGTAATCCTAGCTACTCAGGAGGCTGAGATCTGACAATGGAGGTTCAAAGCTATCCTGGGAAGGAAAGACCGTGAGACTCCTATCTCCAATAAACCACCAGAAAACTAGAAGTGGCTCTGTAGCTCAAGTGGTAGAGCACTAGCCTTGAGCTGAAGAGCTGAGGGACAGCGCCCAAGCCAAGTTCAAGCCCCACAACCGACCAAAATCAATTATGTATTGCTTCATATCTTTTTTTTTTCTTTTGCTGGTCCTGGAGCTTGAACTCTGGGCCTGGACGCTGTCCCTGAGCCTCTTTGTACTCAAGGCTACTGCTCTACCATTTAAGCCACAGCACCATTTCCAGCTTTTTCTGATTAGTTTATTGGAGACAAAAGTCTCATGGACTTTTCTACCAGAGCTGGCTTATAACCTAGAACCTCAGATCTTAATCTCCTAATTAGGTAGGATTACAGGCGTGAGTCACCCGCACCCAGCTTGTTTCATATCTTTGAAATCCAACTTTTTGATATTTCTTGGAACCTCAGGTCTTAGAGATCCTAAGTGAGAGCTCTACCACTGAACTACATTTCCAGCCCTCAACTTCTTCTATTTACTCACTCACTCACTCACTCACTCATTCACTTTTCTATTTGTTAATAAGTGACTTTCATGCCCTAGGTATAGTGTTTTTGAGTCGTAGAGATAAAGTGATAGGTGAAATATGTTTTTTGCCTTAAGGAAACTCGAGTCTAGAAGCAGGGTCTGGAATATAAACATATATTTTATTATAAAGTGATAGTAAGCTAATTTTTACTGAGCACTGATGTTGTTGCACTAAACGTTTCATATAGGAGTAAGAAAAGCCATGTATACACACACACACACACACACACACACATATGTATATATATATATATTATATATATATGCATGTATGTATCCTTATCCTTTGTCAGATTGAGCAACTCATTTGGGGAATTATGTGTAAAAACAGTTTGTATGTGAAGTTGGTAGGGGGAAATTCCATAGGGGTTATGTAATGATTGGGGGAAATTCCATAGAGGTTATGTAATGATTGGCAAAATGCAGGAGTGTCATCAAAGGTTTTCATCAAGTATTGTGATCTTCAATATGGAGAAAGTTCATGTGGGATGATGGATGATGGATGGCAAATTGAAGTTGTGATATTTAAGCTAGTATTTATTATTAACTTTAAAAGCAAATATTGTACCTTGTAAATATTTGTTTAGATGATTCATGTATCATCTAAGCCAGTTTCCCCAAATTAGGTCAGAAGAATGGAACATTAATTCTCCCTTGAGAAAAACTGGCAAAGATTTTTCAAAATATACTTTGAGGAATTATTAACACAGACAAAGCTTTGTTTCAGAAAACTTTTACCCTTTGGAGTGTGCATGTTTTGTTTGAAACAGCTCTATCTAAAGAGTATAAATGGGCCATATGCATATCATTATGTGTCTTCACACATATATAAGCATATATTTTTATATATACAGGATTCAGATCAGGCTGTTTTATCTTAGATCTCATAAGATTAAGTATAATGGGGAGAAAAAAACAAAGATGGACCAGGTGACCAGCTTAGAAGACAGGGCTATTGTATATCAAAGTGTCAAACTTCACTGATGCCTAAAAGAAAATATCTTAGAAGAAAAAGTATTTGATTTCCCTTTATAGTACTAGGAATTTCCTTCTGAACATGTCATACAAATAGACAAGCACAGATGGAATGTTACAAAACATCTCTTGAGAGATAATTGTCAGTGTGAAGGTGGCATTGCCGTTTTACTTCTTTCTGTTAAGGGATGCAGTGTTTATCCTGAAAACAATCATCCACTAGGGGATATATTGTCACAGTTAGAACAATTCATTCTGCCATTGGGAATGCTTTGGGTGGCACAAAGAACCCAGACCATCTGGACTGTTTAGATAACCAATAGAAGCCATGTTGTCTAAGAAATACTGAACTGTCCCTTAAAAATAATATAATGGTGCCAGGCAACAATGACTCATGCATGTAATCCTAGCTACTCAAGAGGCTGACTTCTGAAGATCCTTGTTCTAAGCCAGCCCAGGTGGGAAAGTCCGTGAGATTCTTATCTCTTATTAACCATTAAAAAGCCAGATGTAGAGCTGTGGCTCATATGGTAGAGTGCCAGCCTTGGGCCCCAAAGTAAATGGACAGTGCCCAAACTCCTGAGTTCAAGCCCAAGAACCAGCACAAAAAAGAAACAAAACAAAACAAAAGTATAATGAGTTGTAGTATATTCAATTGAAGAAATACATTTATAAAATGTACAAATGGAAGACTTATTGCATTGTAATATACAAAATGGGAAGCATGGATGAACTGTAGAATTTTGTTGTTTTCATTTTTCCATTAGTATTTTAATATAGTCCATAATTATTGAAAACATTAGAATAAAATGTGTTTCACAAAAGTCACTGAGAATAACTCTCTTGAGAAAAATTTTGTTCCAGTCTTAATGCTTCCAGAGTTAGAGACTGTTAAGGGAAAAACAATAATCAAATAATATGTTAGTTCATTTTCCCCAATGAATATAACAAAATATTTTCCTCTTTCTTCAACGTTTTTGATTACTATGTTTTCTAAATATATAAGCCTGTTAAAAAAGTGTAGAAAACTGCTTTGCTTTAAAGTTTATGAAGAGATACTTGCAAGTTTACTAACATTTAAAAGAACTCTTCCCTACTATTAATAATCCTGATGAAAAGGGCATATTTTGGGGACACCAATAGTAGAACCCATTCTTATTTAATTTCTCCTAAGTGAGGAAGAGCTCTTTAAACCATGAAAAGGTTGAGAACAATCAGGGACAGATAGGTTTGGTTGCCTTTAATTTGGATCCATGAAAATCTTGTCCTTAATAATGAATTCTTTTTAAGCAACATGGTAATTACACAGACTACTTCACAATGAATAGGGTATTAATTTTATCATTCTATGTCATATGATTAATAAAAAATTATCAGTGTTTTGTGAAAACTGTGAAGTAAAGGTGTCCCCTAAATTGTAATGTTTTCTAAATTTACACAAGAGTATGTTTAGCAAATGGTTTTCGGTTTACTTAAAAATGTGCAAATAACTTGATTTGAGTAAAGAGAAGAATAGTTTTTCCATGCTCAAAAACATCCAGTAACTTTTTTTCTGAGTCTATAAAACTTGCATAGTGTAAAGAATATGAAAAAATTTATAAAAAATGATCAGAAGAGCCAGGCATTGATGGCTTATGACTGTAATCCTAGCTATTCAAGAAGCTGAGATCTGAGGATCACAATTTAAAGCCAGCCCAGGCAGGAGAAAGTCTGTAAGACTGTCTGTAAGACATTTCCAATTAATTATCAAAAAGTTGGAAGTGGTTCCTGTAGGATTACAGGCATGAGCCACCAGCGCCCAGCTAGAATTGTGATTTTTATTTTTTAATGATAGAAACCACAGCTCTGAGGCAACTTAACAAACACATTAACCATAAGAAACCCCTGGCAAGTATAATCACTTCAATTTGGTTTTAGTTTGGCAAAATGAGACACAACATCACAAAACTTGGAGAATCTGTAAACTCTGACAAATAGCCTTACATATGTTGTTAGTAATGAAGTGTTTAATATGTTCTTTCAGGATTTCTTTACTGAAGCTTAGGGGCAATTGACTTACGACTGATAAAAATTGAAGAACCAGGAAACAAAGAGACTTGCTTTAGGTAATACAAAAGTAAAGAATGAAAAATAAAATGGTCTTAAGAAACTGCCCATTTTTCATAACTTCTTTTCAGTCAATCTTCACATAAAGTTCAATTAGTGGTAATGATTCTTGAATGGTTTAAAAAGTGACCTTCATGTATTTCTTGAACATACCACTGGATTTTCTTTTTTGATTAAAAATATAACCCATTTTAATAGCATTTAAATTGTCCATTTTTAATTTGCAGAACTCCATGTCTAGAAGGTTACTGTTCCTTGAGCACATACTAAAAATAGAACATGTGCTCTAAAAGTAGAGATAAATAGCTAAGATATTTCATACGGATGGCAACTCTAATTCTCAACACTAAAATCTAATACATGTTACCATGGTAATCTATTGGAAATCAACACATTTTTTCCTGCTCTATGACCTGAGAGAGTAGTTAGTATTTTTTTTATGTGTCATGTCTAATTTCTCACTTTACTGACCTGGTTGTCAAAGTTCGATATGCAGGAACTGCTTATTAAAAGTTATATTTTGCATTTTATGACCCAGTTGTGCCATTTCTCAACCAAATGCAGGAACTCACAGCTATACAGATGAACACCCATCTGCCTCTCCCTAGTCACGTTGATTTAATGGCCCAGGATGATGGTATACATCACTCTGGATATAGTGATTTAAGTATTAAGGATATTTAACTAGGTGCTTTACCCATAACTGGCACTCAATACAGATCTGTTGAATGGGAATGATTTGTTTTAACTCTCTCATTTAGGTAGGTTGCAGTGAAGCAAGCAAGATTTCAAGTGAGATATGAAACATCATCAAGAAACAGACTTAACATAAAATAATGAGAATGTGAAGATATTTCCAAAAAGGAAGCGTGAGTGGTGATGGTGGGTGGTGGCTATGAATATGCTGATCCAGTATTTTTTGTGACATGTATCAAAATTTATTATGTGTCTACTAGATGATTTTGATGATATTCATATATCTGTATAAATGTACATGTGTGTGTGTGTATGTGTGTGTGTGTGTGTGTGTGTGTGTGTGTGTGTGTGTTTGCTGGCATCACAGGAACAAAGTAATGTGTTGACCTTCATTTTATTGACTTGGGATTTTCTTTGTGTATTCTGCTTTGCCTGGTCTTTAGAGTTGATCCTCTTTTCATTTTGGTATTTTTGCTTTGTTTTCTTTTTGTTCTGTTTATCTGCCTTTGGGTTTTTTGTTTTGTTTTGTTTTGTTTTTTTGGGGGGGTTGTTTTTGTTTTTTTTGTTTTTTTGTTTTTTTTTGTCCAGTTGTGGGGCCTGAACTCTGGGCCTGAGCACTGTCCCTCAGCTCTTCAGCTCAAGGCTAGTGCCCTACCACTTGAGCCACAGCGCCACTTCTGGCTTTTTTCTTTTTGCTTATGTGGTGCTGAGGAATCGAACCCAGGGCCTCAGGCATGCAAGGCAAGCGCTATACCACTGAGCCAACTTCCCAGCCCTGTTTATCTGGCTTTGGGAGTGTAAGGGGAGGCATAGAAGTGGAGGGACAAAGGGTGAACAAATGCAGCAGTCATACTCAATAGACACTATGTTAAAAATGAACTATACAAGCCAGGCGCCTGTAATCCTAGCTACTCAGGAGGCTGAGATCTGAGAGTATCGAGGTTCAAAGACAGCCTGGGCAGGAAAGTCTGTGAGACTCTTATCTCCAATTAACCACCAGAAAACCAGAAGTGGTGCTGTGGCTCAAGTGGTAGAGTGCTAGCCTCATGCTGAAGAGCTCAGAGACAGCGCCCAGGCCCAGAGTTCAAGCCCTACGACAGACAAAAAACAAACAAACAAACAAAACCATACAATTTGGGGTAGGGGTTAAGGGGTAAAACGGGGAAAGAGCCAGGGAAGAGATGACATTGTCCAAAAAGAAATGTACTCTTTACTACCTTATAATAGCAATAAAAAGAATAAAGCAAAAAATAAAATAAACTTGCTCATTTTGTTCTTAACTTCCCAAGTAGCTAGAATTACAGACATGAGCCACCAGTACCCAGTTCCCCCAAATGGTTTTGTTGTGTGGCTTTTTTTTTTTGCTAGTGGGATTAGAATTCAGGGCTGGGCCATATCCCTGAGCTTTTTTGGTTAAGGCTAGTGCTCTACCACTTGAGCCACAGATCCACTTTCTTGTCATTTTGATGTTTAATTGGAGATAAGAGTTTCACAAACTTTTCTGCCTGGGCTGGCTTCAAGCTGCAGTCTTCAGATGTCAGCCTTCTGAGTAGATAGGATGACAAGTGGGAACCACCTGTGCCCAGCTTCCAAATGATTTATATTGATTTTTTTCTAAGTGGCCTTTTTGTCATTTTCTAATTTAAAAATATCTAGATTTCTCAGCCTGTAGGCTAGTCCAAGTAAAAGTATGAGACCCTACCTAAAAGACAAAAAAAAAGAAAAGAAAACAGAAAAGCCAAAAGACTGAAGGCACAATTCAATTGGTAGAGTGTTTACAAGCCCCAATCCTGGAAAGAAAAAGTCTTTCCAGTAGATTCCCATTGTCATTGTTTTAGGTTTGTTTCTGTGCTTTTTGTTCATTTGTTTTTTGTCAGTCATGGGGCTTTGAATTTGGGCCTGGGAACTGTCCTTGAGCTCTTTTGCTCAAGGTTAGCACTCTACCACTGTGATCCACAGCTCTATTTCCAGTTTTCTGGTGGTTAGTTGGAGATAACAGTCTCACAGACTTTCCTTCCCAGCTTGGGCTTTGAACTGTGGTCCTTATATCTCTGCCTTTTTAGTATCTAGGATTACAGGCATGAGCCGCCAGCACCTGACTAAGCCTCTGTTTGATGATACCTAATATACGTGAATGAAACACTGACACATGTAGGGATATTATTCTACTAGTGTTATTATAAGTTTTTCATTTTTCTTCTTAATTTTTGCCTGTTTGCAGCCAAACTGTTGACCAATACTATATGGTAGTTTAATTTTCATATGCTATTTGTCCTTCCAAATTAAACATAACTGAGATTTAGCTGAATTTGAGTGACCAAAACAGGAAATTATGAGTATTTATTGCTCACCAATAAATGTCTTGTTGTTCCTTAGTAATTGCTATTTGCATAGGTTGAGCACTATATATAGCCATTTTGTATAGGCTGAAATATGTGCATATATTTATATATATATGCCATTGAGAGATTTCTAAGTGTATTTTTTCTTTAAAAGTGAGATATGTTGTAATACTGGCCAACTATGTAGGCTTATTTTGTTTAAGAGGTTAATTATTTTAATACTTGAAGAGAGTGCCCTTTCAGACATCTCTGAGTAGGAAATGCCTTCTGTATGGCACAATTTCATTGAAAATGTGAGACAAGTAACCTCATTAAGAGCAGAGTGTGAGGGCAATGTACCAACATTTAAATAGGTTCAAAGGTGTTGACCATGTAAAAAGAATGAGGCAATTAGTTGGAAATAGTCCCATTGACTGGTTGTACTCTGGTTTCATTCCCTTTTTCAAGGGAACAGTGATCTCAAGAGAGCTAGTTGCTCTTTACCTATTACATGCTACCATGTTTTCCAGAAGGATCTATTGTCTAGGTTAGGGCTTTGGTATGCTAACTATAGTCCATAGACCAGAAGCTACCAGCATCAATAAGGAACTTTACTGAAATTCAAGTCTTGACTCCCACTCAAACTAATGAATCTGAATTGCTTTATAACAAGCTCTCTGGGTGACTTATGTGTACTGTAAAGCTTACCTAGCTATCTGTACAGGGGCTCCAAATGCTTTTTCCAAGAGGAAAAACACAAAATAATCAAACTTTTGTCAATTCTTATAGCACAAGCTCTTGCTCTGTTGAACTTTTAATCACATTTAGTATGATCTTAGAGGGTTTTCACAGTGAAACCCTGTTAACTTCCCTTTTGAATTTCCCTGATGTGAGTAGCTAATGTATTGAAAGTGTTTTCAGGAAGGCGTGGGGTTTCTGCTGTTCATTGGGCAAAGCAGTGGCTCCCAATGAGGTGCTATTTTACCTCCCTGCTACAGGAATGTTTGGCAATTACATAGGACAGTTCCCATCAGAAGGTAAAATTGTCCAGTTAGAAATATCAATATGGCAACATTGAGAAACTCTGTTGTGGACAGTCAAGATAATTAAGAATTTGTTTAATCAACTCATTTATCACATTTACTTCGTGGTTTGGGTGCAATGAACCATGTCATTGAGAAGTAAAAGTCTTTTATCAAGAATTTACCACTAATTAGTTTTTAATTAGAATTTACCATTAGTTAGAAAAACTAAAGTGAATTAATAAAGTAAATAAAACATTTACAATGACTATGACTTTCCTAGAAGTGAATACTTCAGAGTTTTGGTCCACTTGAAAACTCCACAGGAATAATTGTAATCTTAACTGTTCAGGAGACTGAGATTAGAGGGGTGTTATTCAAAGCCATCCTGAGAGGAAAATTCCACAAGATTTTATATCTAATTTACCAATAAAAAGCTGCTTGGAGCTGTGACTCAATTGGTAGAGCACTAAACTAGTAAGCAGGCTGAGCTAGTGTAGGGTCCCAAATTCAATCCCTAGTACTGGGAAAAAATAGCAATGATTAAAAAGAAAACAAACCAAAAAACTCTTAGAATTTATCAGTTCTTGGCCTTCCATGGTTTTAGCTAGGACTACCTTCCCCCTGTTTATTAATTGAGATAAAAGCTAATAATCCATAGTCAATGGTCCTTTCCTAACATAAATGTCACTTGGATATATTAAACAGGGAAGGAAAAGGAAGTAAATTTCTGATCCAAATGACTGAAAGGTGAACCCCATCAAATAGAAAATCTCCCTGCTATAATTAATCAGAAAAATCTGAGATCAATGAGCCTTTGAAATGATATTTTGCTATTTAGGCAAAAAATAATAGAGGTGGTTAATCTCAGTTAAATTATATGTTCTCTAAGAAAATAGTTGCAAGTCATGACAAAAGGAGACCACCATGTGGTTATGGCAGAAAAAAGTGTATTAGAAAAAGCTGGCCTGTACCAGATGTAGGTGTGCAGAGAGGGAACATAGGACAGAGAGAGATTATACTGAAGTAAGGAGGTCAGATCTGGCTGGCCCCATATTGGCCACATAGTGGATGTTAGGGTCTGGCATCTTGTCTTCATGCTGGTGGAAGGAAATCCCCTGACCATTACCTGCCTCTCAGATGATCCGCATGCCTGGATCCCTGGAGGCAGGGGTGGGCACTTGGCTGATAGGTTACTGAATCTGTCCGTCCAGTGCCTGAGACTGGGAATTTCCTGTGGATCTGCTTCCTGCGCCAACCTATTTAAGTCTGGACCAGCCTAGCTGCCAGGACGCCTTGCCACATGTGTCTCCATGATCGTGTCCTGTGTTCTGTCTCCTGGCTCATCTTCAGTCATCATGGAGTCCCAATTTAGCTCTCCATTGAAGCTGAATTGGCTTGTTGGTATTGTTTTTGTTATTTCTTTAGCACGTTTCCTAGCTGTGTAATGTGTATTTGGGGTTGCAGGACTTTGTAACAATGGGCCACTGGCAGCCTGTTAACTGTATAATAAAGAGTCCAATGTTTCATATTCCAAAATGTGGCCTCTGAGATAATTCACCTTATGACAATATTGGAGAGAGTAGAAGAGGAGGTGTGGCCCAGTGAATGCAGAAGTGACCTCAGAGCCTGGGGTATTCCCACAGTCCAAAGGAGGCATGACTAGGGTGGATGAGGAAGTGACCTCAAAGGATGAGGAAGTGACCTAAGGTCCTTTTGGTGACTCACAGTCAGGTTGATTGATAGGTAATTACTGATTTGGGGCAGGTGATTTCTGATAAGGCTACCACATTGTCCCTTATGAAGAGGAAGGGGGTTTAAGGGGCCTGTTTTCTTGGGCAGACCTAAAAATAGTCATCTCAAAGAGTTAATTTTTAAGCCCATAGACTTTGTGACAATCAAATGGCTTTGCTGGAATACCCCTTACATAAAAATCAAAAGTACAAAATTGTTAATATTGGACAATTTGGGCTTGGGGCATTCACAATATCAACAAGTGTTTTTATTTATTTAATTTAACATTAGTTATCAAGAGGAAAATATGGAGTTTGGCCAGGTGTTTAGTTTTGCTTTTTAACTGGGGGGCAGAAAAGCAAAAAAAAAATACAGAAAAAATTTGGTATCAAATATAACATCTTACCCAAGGAAGAATTTGTTAAACATAATGATTTTTATTTGGAGAGACTACAGTAACAGAACTAAAATTCTCTCATAGTTTAGTATTGCATGTTATTAAGACTTACGTAAAGTGACTCTTTCATGGATGCTAAATGTACTAGAGTGATGCTGTCACAATTGTGATAGGATTTAGTAGAAAAGCAGGCAGTCAGGGAATTGAGGCCTAGACAACCTGCCTGAAAATGAAATGGGCGAAGAAGGCCACAAAATAATGAGGACATGAGAAGGATAAAAGAATGAGGAAATAAGAATAGAGCATTCAATCTTGGGCATAGAGAACTTACAGGGAACAGGAAACTGATCAGTCAGAAAGCTTTCTTCAAAAACTCTAATTCTCCCAATTTAACACAAAGCCAATCTTTGTAAATGCTGAAGATAGTGCGAGATGGTTGAAATGGGCTGATGTATATTCTGTCATGTGCTTTCTTGGCCACATTTCTTTCCTTATTATTAATTGTTATTGTAAAGGTAATGAACAGAGGAGTTACAGTTTCATAAGTCACAAGTACATTTCTTTTTGAACAGTGTCACTCCTTCCCTCATTTACTCCCAGTTTTTTCCCTCCTGAGCCCTCCCCACAAGTTGTATAGTTCATTTTCAACATAGTGTCTAGTGAGTATCACTGCTGAATTACTTCATCACTTGTCCCAACATTTCTGTGCTTCCCCTTCTCCTTCTCAAATTATACAAATTTATATACAAGCCAAAAGGTACAGAAATAAAAAACAGTGACAAAAGGGGAAATACAGAATAATTTTTTTTAAAGAACCATAAAAAGTAAATAAGAAACCTCTTGCTTTCATTTCTTGGAGCTCATTTCAATAAGCATCATTTTATATGATCATATACACATAGCTATTGAGCCCTTGTGATTCTCTCTTAAGAATATCCTCCTTTTACTGGGTTTTCAATTCTATTCCATTGGTCCTGAGGTCTGTTCTTATGCCAATACCAAGCTGTTTTGATTACTATGGCTTTAGAGTAGAGTTTGAAATTTGGTATTGATATTCCTCCAGCAGTGTTCTTTCCGTTGAGGAGTGTTTTTGCTATTCGGGGTCTTTTATTGTTCCATATGAATTTTTAGATTGTCTCTTCTATTTCCTTGAAGAATGAGGGTGGAATTTTGATAGGTATCGCGTTGAATTTGTAGATAACCTTGGGAAGTATGGCCATTTTCACGATGTTAATCTTGCCAATCCAGGAGCATGGGAGGTTTTGCCATTTTTTAAGTTCTGTGTTGATTTCCTTTTTCAAGATTTTAAAGTTTTCATCATAGAGGTCCTTCACTTCTTTAGTTAAGTTAATTCCTAGGTATTTTATTTTTTGTGGGGCTATTACAAATGGAGTCGCTTTCCTAATTTCAGCCACACTTTTCTCATTGTTGGCATACAGAAAAGCCATTGATTTTGGGGGGTTAATTTTATAACCTGCTACTTTGCCAAAGTTTTGAATCAGCTTGAGTACTTTGGGAGTGGAGTCTATGGGATTCTTTAAATACAAGATCATGTCATCTGCAAAGAGGGAGAGTTTTATTTCTTCTTTCCCTATTTGGATCCCCTTTATGTCTGCATCTTGTCTTATTGCTGTAGCTAGGCATTCTAATACTAGATTGAAGAGAAGTGGAGAGAGTGGGCATCCTTGTCTTGTTCCTGAGTTAAGAGGAAATGGCTTTAGTTTTTCACCATTGAGTATAATGCTGGCTGTAGGTTTGTCATATACAGCCTTTATTGTATTGAGGAATGTTCCATGGATTCCTAATTTTTCCAAAACCTTCATCATAAAGGGGTGTTGGATCTTGTCGAATGCTTTTTCTGCGTCTATTGAGATAACCATGTGGTTCTTGTTCTTGCTCCTGTTGATGTGATGAATATCATGCATGTGTTTCTAACGCATTTATAAGATTATTTCTTTGTTGCTTTGTATGTCCCTCCCCCACAGTGTAACCCCCACTTTCACTTTATTTGATGTCAGTATAACATGTGGAGGAGATGGGGACAAACAAGTCGTTTAAGGATTCAGGTGGACTTGTTGCAACAAGGAGAATTACAAAATGTCATGTCAAAGCAAGCTTTACAATGTCGGTGTGTGGGGGGCGAGGGGGGTATGATTGGGTGGGGGGGAGGGGGGAGACTGGGAAGGGAGGTGAAGGGTAAACAAAGGAGGAGGCTGCAATGCTTGATAAGAAATGTACGCATTATCCTGCCCATGTAATTGTAACCCCTCTGTACAGTATGTTCTCAAATAAAATAAAATAAAATTAAAAAAAAAAAAAGAATATCCTCCTTTGCTCTCACTGTGTGATAGTTTAGGGTCCTATTTAACTTATCATGTCCAAGTGTAATTTTTTGTCTTTTACTATTCATTGGGTTTACTTGTGGATTTACAAGCACATTCTAATGATTACAAATGAAGGAAACTATGTCACATATATTTCTTCTTAATATAGTTTTTTCCAAGTGTTTTCTAATAAATTTTCTATCACTTTTACTATGTTTAAGTCTTGCCTGAATCCTTCTCTTGCCATATACAAGGACTGAAGCCACTTCATCTGCCTTAAATTGCTGGTAACAGGTTTGGTGCATTGGCTTGGAAGTTAGGGATTAAGTGTGTGTTTTTTTCTGTCTTAGATTCACTGAAAAAGCAACAATAAGAATGATAGGATGTTTTCATATCTAAAGACTATTTTACTTTTTTATGTATTTTAAAGTCAGTGGTCAAAGATATCAGATGGCCAGTACCAAAGGGAGGTTTAAAAGTTCTATGGTCTTTGTCAGTTAATAAAAGTATTAGGTGCAAAAAAGAAAAGAAAAATTTGGTCAGGTGTTGCTGTCTCTCACTTATAAGCTTAGCCACTCAGGAGGCTGAGATCTGAGGATCATGGTCATCTGAGGCAGGAAAGTCTGGGAGACATTCATCTCCAATTAATCACTAAAAAGTCAGAAGTAAAGCTATGGCTCAAGTGGTAGAGTGCTATCCTTGGGCAAAAACAACAACAACCAAACAAACAAAAACAACAATGAAAACCACCCTTCCACACAAGAATAAAGACAATAAATTGTTCAGGGACAGTGTCCAGGCACTGAGTTCAAGCCAAGGATGGGAATCAGAAAAATAACAAAAAAATTAGGCAGATAAACACAAGGAAAGGAGGGGGTTACAGGTACATACATATTACCAAGATAATTCATTACAAGAAAAGAAATGGAGTCTACTGGGTCTAAATTCATCCAGCTTTCAAACAATGACTTTTAAATGATGTGCAGGTTAATTACATTACTAAAGATATTTCCAGAACTAGGGAGTTTATTGAGCAAGTCTAATTCCCATTGATTACATTCTTTGGAGGGAGAGAGAGAATGCATAAGAGAAGTAAAATTGTTTTGAAGGAAATAGAGAAAATCTAGAGGTTTACCATTGCTTAACAAATGTTAAGTTTCTCAGATAGATACTTTGCCAGTTACCAACCTACATCATGAAGAATGAATTGCCTTATTATTGTAATCAATATAAATCAACATAAACACTAAGAGCAGGATTACTAATGAACACTCTTGTTTTTGTCTGTTGTGGGGCTTGAACTCTAGGCCTGGTCGCTGTCCCTCAGCTCTTCAGCTCAAGGCTAGAGATCTAACACTTAAGCCACAGCACTACTTCTAGTTTTCTGGTGGTTTATTGGAGATAAAATCTCACAGACTTTCCTGCCTGGGTTGGCTTTGAACTGTGATCCTCAGATCTCAGCCTCCTGAGTAGCTAGGATCACAGAAGTGAGCCACTGGTGCCCAGCCATAATGAACACTCTTAAAGTGACAATTTCAAAGTCAAACATTCCCTAGGAAGAATTAGTATTTATTAAAAATGCTTGATATCACTGTAATTTAAAATATAGATGATGGCATTCTAAATTATAGTAGTTGTTATTTCCTGTTCACTTAATTTGAGCATCTATCAGAATGTTCGGCACATAGTAGGCTCTTAGTGACATTGAATGCATGATTAAGTAAATGAAACTCTCCTGTAGGGTAGCACAATCAAGGGAATGTAAATCTATCAAATGGCCAGAATAAATGGAATAAAATTGCTAGAGCTCAAGATGACTATCTTAATGAAAGATAAATTATAATCCACAGAATTTTTAATGGAACACATGATTGCTGCATCCTTCATTACCCAGAATATCACATAGTAGAGTAGAGAAATCTTGTAATAGTTTGTTAGCATTTATTGGGTGCTAAGTATGTCGGATACTGTAATAAGTATTGACATGCATGAATTTATTTAATTCTCATAGCTCCTCTATTTGATGACTTCTTATTATTCCCATTTTATAGAAAAGAAATGTGAGGCTCATAGCAATGATCTCAGAAAGAACACCTGAGAAGAACTAGGTCTTAGACAGAGCTAGCCTCGATTATAACTCCATGCCCTTAAGAATTAGTGTTTTGCTGCAGATAGTAATCATGTACACATCCATACAGAATGTAAGTATGGATGAAAGGCAGGGATTCCAATATTGCCTGGTGGATGTAAGAGTGGGTAGGCCTGAGGTTGGAGCACAGTTCAGCTGGATATCCATCTAGAGTGTTGTTTGTATCAGAGAAACTGAAAAGATGAGACATGGAAAGAAGAAGAAAGGTCACAGTTTGAAGGGAAAGCTAAAGATTAGTGTTTGCAGCACAGCAAGACAGGCAGTAGCCATTAGAAACCCAAGGAAAGGCAAGTGGGTAAAAGATTCAGAAACTCCGTATACAATTCAGTAAAGTGTGGACAATGGCAGGAACAAGAAATAGGCCAGTTGGCTAATATGTCAGTCCTTTATATCAGTTCTCTTTGAACCAGCATTTAACTTTCAGGTTGACCATAGACTTACAAGGATGAGTAAAAAGAAACTACTAGCTAATATGAGGAATAAGAATAAAAGGATTAAGAGAGTCATAGACTCATAGAGTCATTGCGTTATAGTCTCATCTCAGTTTGTGTGTGTGTGTGTGTGTGTGTGTGTGTGTGTGTGTGTGTGTGTGTGTGTGTGTGTTTATTGGTTGGTATGCTAAGTTAGGTGTATCTGTATTGTGTTTCTGCCATGATTCTATCTGTCCAAATGAGGGAGAGTTAGGTCTTATTGGTTAGGTAGATAGAAATTTTAAAAAAGGAAGAGATACACATGATAAATAATACATAGCCCATCATGGCATTTCTGCTACCCATGTTGCCCTGGGTTCCTGCTCAATCAATAAAATGAGCCAGGAGTCGTATAAAAGATGCAACCATCAGTGCAAAGCCCTGGGGGGAAGGTAAGAGGAGACACTGTAATATAAAAACCACCCTCTGGGAGAACTCCATCTGATACCCAGGTCTGGGGTTCCCCTATTCAAAGATTCTGTTTTGATGTGTTCATTGTACTCTCAAAGAAACTTGTTCTGTCTGCTTTATAAACATTTTCCTGACCTTTAACAAACCAGAATCTTAGAGATCATCACAAGCACCTTCTCTGGTGTCAGGAATCGACAACTTTGAATATTCACAAGCAACTTTTTGTTCAAATTTCCAGACTTTTCCGTTGGGTTTTATGCTGTTAAGACTTTAAAATAAAGATAAAAGGCTAATGCAGGAGCCATCCTAGCTTAAATGTAGATTCATCTGATAGATGGGAGTGATATTTCAAAGAATCTATATGATCCATTGAAGAGTTCTAAAATCATATATATCAACAGTATTGAACAAAAGGTAACAGTGGAGGACAATATGGTTAGATAATTTTGGCAAAGGTATGTCCTAGAACATTTACCTATCAGAAGAAATGACAGTTTGTGGCATATAAAAGCTCAATCAAACAAATGCTTTAGTATTCTCTCCCGGGAAATTTTTTTAAAAAGAACACTTTCAACACAAAAGGTAAAGGAATTTTGAATCACCGGCAAAAACTTAGGATGAACAGAGACAGCTACTAGTTGTTTATCTGAGCATTAGTCTTCTCAGTAATATAGCAACTCATGTGACAATTATATAATTGCTGGTCTGACAGAAATTAGAGTTTCTCAGGAACTTTGTGAAGAATGATTTGGACCTATTGGCTCACATATGCTGTAATCTCCCCTTTGGAATCATAGAGGGCTGATGTGGGCTGGTAGAGTTGCAATATATCATATGCTGACCGAAGTCTTTTCTTTTCCTTAAGGGGGGTGGAATCATTCTGCATAATGAGCCCTTCTAGAGCAGGAGATTGCATCCATTACAGCCTTTGTAAATTGATGACTCATTTGCTCCAGCTCCTTTAAAAGGAAGGCACACACTCCCTTTAAGTGGGACTTTCAGAGTACATAACCTTGAAGGACACTTTTTTTTTGTCTTTTTAATGCTTTTATTTCAATAATAATAAAATGCTGTTGAAATAAATACAAATTTGAAAAACACTGTGGAAGACTTAAGTATTAAAAAGCACTCTAAATTGGCTACATTTTTTCCATGTTTAGAGACTCAGTTATTACGGGAACACAATTTTTTTGTGAACAATTTCCTTGATTCTTCATTTATTTTTCTAGAACTGGAAGCTTTTTTAGCCTAAGGCAATGTAACCTTAGGCCAAACATGCTAAAAATAGCCTAGGGGAGGGTGTTGACCCTTCTAGACCAGGTAACTTTTTTCAAAACCAGCTTTAATAGCTTTACTCTTCTATATAATTCATTTTTCTTGCTCTCTTCTTATGATGACTATTTAACTGTTATCTCTACTTTGCCCAGAAAAGAAATAAATATATGTTGTCCAAATCAAGGGATATACTATATATAATATAATATAATATATATATGGGATACTGAATAATTTTAGAACATGGGATATCTATATAGGATATATATATGTGGAATATATCTATATATGTACAATTTATAACTTTTCTCTAAAATTGTTGCTTTTAACCATAAGCCTAAATCTCATGGGCTCCAAATGTCATGTTCAGTCATTCATCCCAAAACAGCAAGTCAAGAATCTAGCAGTGGTAATGGGTAGAGAAAGGAGATTTATTTAACACATCATGGGCACTTCACAGGGAAGAAAAAAGCAAGGTATTAATTTTAACCCATCTCCACCATACATACATGTACTTTAGTTTTAAAATAAAGAATTGGGGGCAGGGGAGAGAGGTATGCATAGTTATTAAACAACCCTGGTCTCAGATGTGTTCCTATGGTCAGAAACACCATATTTGTGGCTTATAAGTGGTGTTGTTGCTCTTTACCTCAGGGTTGTCTAGGTAGGCCTTAGTACATTAAGAAAGCCATTGAAACCAGACAAGGGGTAGTTTTATCTTAGTCATAGGGTATTTGACCATCAGCTCTATTCTTCCTACATTCCAAGATAGCTCCAATGCAATAGCAGGACAGAATGGCACAGAGCAAAGAACATAGATACTAAATGGAGACCTGGATGCCAAGCTTTTGTTCTACTTTCAGTTAACATGTGGGCTCAAGTAACAAGTTAGTGCTTTTCAGCAAAAGTGGCTTTTAAGTATCTGTTCTAACTCTTCAGAGCATAGTCAAGAGAATAAATAAGAATGATGCAAATAAATGAAAAATAAATAAAAGTAGCTAAAGACCTTGAATTTGGTAACATAAATATTCATCAGGGTCAGGATGACAATAACCAATCAAGATTTGAAGGGCTGCCTTGGGAAAAAGTAATTAAAAGTATAAAAGTTGAGCCAATGGGCAAAGGGACATTGAAATATGCAGACACTTTTTAACAGAGTTTTCCAAGGATAGAATAGGCTTCTTTGAGAGGGAATGCAATCCAAAATTAACTGATGGACCACTTGGGAAGATGTTATGGAATAAGGAATAGTTAAATTCCATGAAATTTAAGTTGCTTCCAATTCTGAGAAGCTATTTCTGTCCTTCCTGTATTTGTCTATTTCTTTCCTTCAAATTCCTCCATTGATTAACTTTATATTAAGCTACCAATATGAATTTTGCTAGGTACTGATAACCATGCCCCATTACTCACATTCCAAAATAATATACCATTTTAATATTGTAGTCACCTTGACAAAAGAGGAGTCTGTTTGAACAACTCTCAGTAACATTATTCAAAGGGAATCTATTTCTCAATAAAGTAAGCAGAACAGCCTTAAATGTTCTCTTTTGTCTCAAACCTCAAAGAGTCTAGGATTAAACATGTGCCTTGAAATGAAAATTATTGTAAATTTGCTGAGTAAGAGAACACCAAGTGTACTTACTCTGAAGACTAGAATGTTTGTCTTGAGCATAATGTAGACAAAATATATTTCTTCCTTTTAATGTATATGAATAATCTCACTAACTCAAAGACATGGTTCATATTTTATATTCTTCTTTAATTTCAAACAATTCAGCATACATTTATGTGAATATTATATATTTATACATATAAAGTGATGAAAAGTGATGAGGTTGCTTTGTAGTTGGAGTTACTGTGGCAGATATTACTCAGTTACAACTTTCCTTGTATAGGTAAATTGTTGATCATCATGGGAGGACATGACATGTAAAAAAGCTATGTAGGGTGGATGCAGGGCTAGATGCATAATTCAAGTGGTAGAATACCATCTGAGCAAGAAAGCTCAGGCTAGTGTGAAGCCCTGAGTTCAAACACCAGTACAATAAAGCAACTTAAAAGATGCTTTTGCTGGGGGCTAGGAAGGTAGCTCAGTGGCAGAGTGCTTGCCCTTGCATGCATGAGGCCCTGGGTTCGATTCCTCAGTACCACATAAGCAGAAAAAGCTGGAAGTGATGCTGTGGCTCAAGTGGTAGAGCGCTAGCCTTGAGCTGAAGAGCTGAGGGACAGTGCCCAGGCCCAGAGTTCAGGTACCATGACTGGCAAAAAAAAAAAAAAAAAAAAAAAAGATGCTTTTGCTAGCCCTGTAAATTAACTAAAAGCCCTCCAAACTTATATTTGTGCCATTTGATCTGAGCTATTCTTTGTTGCAGTCCCTTTGCAATCACCTTGGACTCCAGGAAAGAGAAGATTCACTGATAAGTGTTCTGTGTGAAAGGCATACTCCTCAAACAGGCAATACCTTGTTCTTATTCTCTTAAAGGAAACATAAAAATTCAGCAGATTGCCCACCAGGCAACTTGTTCCTCCTTAGTCCCAATGGTACCATGATAACAATTTCTCCAGAACTCCTTCAGAGACAAAGACCAAAGCAATGATCAACCAGGCCATATTTGTGACTTGAGACTGTTTTAACTGTGTGTACTTTTCTCAAAACCTGCGCCCAATTCTCCCTATTTAACTTGAAGCTAACGTCTATAGTTCTGAAGATGGCTGAAGAGATACTGAAGTGTTGCCTTCCCATAGCTTCCATGAAATAAATCTCCTTTCTGTGCCTTTCACATGACTTTATTTGGCTCATAGAAGCAAGTGGTCAGACCTAAGTTGGGACTCCTGTAATATGGGGGTCTATAAACCCAGTTCAGTACTACTAAAGAAAAACTATGCAAGATCAATTGCATAAAAGTAAAATAATTTTCCAGCAATGACAAAATACTTCAATTAAAAACATGAAAATATTTCAGTAAAACCTATGCTTATTTCTAATAACAGTTCTAAATAACATTTTCTTGAACAATTCCTATGTATAGATAGTATGTCATTCATTCCATGTTTATTATCTTCTCTTATCTTTCTAACACATTACAGAGTTGATCATATTTTTCCCCTCATTCCATTATCACAAGCCTAACACTTAAGGAAAGATAAACATGTCATTCAGATTCTATTTGTCATGAAAGCAGAGCAAGGACTCCAAATTTGACTAGAATTTGAGCTAGTCACTCAACTATGGTGGTGTCAGACTTTATAACAATAGTTGCCTCTTTGTTGAATTGTCTTTTGACTTTTTCCTGAATTGTTCTTTGAATTTCTTTCCCTTTTCCCAACATTCTAAATGTCAAAGAAAATTCACATCTAAAATACTAAGATGTTAACTGCAAATAATCTTCATATTTATATTTATGATCTTTATATATTTATATTTAGCATTTCTCTGACTCTCAGATAGCATCAAAATGTGCAATGTCCCTTCCTATTCTAACTCAGTGCATTAAGTACCATAAAAATGTATAATGCTATGAGGATTAACTTGCAGGAATTTCTTTTTAGCTAAATGATTAGAAGAATTAACCCTGAGGGGTCAGGGTTGGCTGTGTTTTGGCCAGATGCTAAAAACAAAAATGACTCAAGCTCTGGAGGATGAAAGCCTTCCCTAGCATATAGGGTAATGTTCTGCCCAGTGTCCCCTATTCCTCCTTTGCTGCCAAAGGCCCACAGAAGCCCATTTCTATACCTGAATGCCATTTGGGAAACAGTTCCCTCTCTTCTTAGGGTGTTGGCTCTTAAGTTAAGCCCAATTTCCAACTACCAGCTTCCATCTCTGAGTATTAGTTTTGGAATAGTGAATAGCAGATGGACTTGGGTCTAATAATATTTGATCATCTTAAGACTAGTGTGATTATTTTATTTAGGATAATTTTGCATAGAAAAACAATTTAATTCACTGCACATTCCATGTATCACTCCTGCAGAGAGAGTTAAATTACACTCACCTCGTTTATGAAGTAGAACGCTGGCATGTCGACGTCCATTTCCATTTTCAACATAGCAGGAGTAATTTCCCAAGTCACCTTCTTCCACAGAATCGACAATTAATGAGATAGAAACTTCCTGTTCTCCAAGATGTTCCTTAAGAATTCTAAAACATAAAGCAAAACGAAACAAAAAACCCCCACAAAAACATACACATACACATACAGGAAAAAGAAGGAAATGAAGATGAATCTGGATCTGATGCAAACATACCTACAGTGTCTGTGTTGAAAATTTGACTATGGATTTATGATATGTTAATTAAATTATATGGTGCCCTTTCCTTCTTCATTTCTAATAAGGAAGCTTGTCTTTGTAGATGCTAATGAAGTTGCAGTTAATTATCTCTCTTAGCAGGACAATCATACTGTCATAATAAAGAGGTGAGAGAGACCTTGAAGAAAAGTTTACAAATTGCTTTTCCTTTAAGAAGAAATATGATGTAAAGGTGAGACAAGAAATTCTAGTCTTGGGTTGGAGGCCTAATTATATATCAGGTTAATTTTAAAAGAGAACTAAAGAAAGAAAAGAAAAATTCTGAGCTATTTTGACATTTCAGTTCAAACCTCCAGCCTGACTTTTGTTAATGATACAAACCAGCTGCCTCGTTTTAAAGAAATATGAAATTATAAACCTGTAGACTGAAAGTACTGATAAGTATTTAATTCTGACATTTAAAATTAATGGTAAATGTTCACTAATCTCACTGTCAAAGGTTTTAGTTAATCTCAGCACAAATGGGAACCTTTTAAAATTAGGACTTCCTTTCCAGCTCCCAGCATTTCCACCTTCTCCTTGCCACCTGTTGATAACTCATCTTTGTGCAATTTTTCTAATGCAGAGTCAAAGAAATATCTTCTAGAGCCTTACCCAAGGACACCCCAAAACAAATACAGTAATGGAAGATTTTTGGACTTCTTCAGTTGAAAAAATTTAAAGAATATGGAGAGAAAGTAAGAGTGAAGTCTTAAAAATGAAAAATGGAAGAATATTTTTAGTACATATTAGAGAATTGCCTCTCTGGACTTTCAAGGATCCAATTTGGAGCATTCTAAAGAGATCTTGTGTGTTTACCCTGGGAAAGAAGATTCTCAGTAGAGATGATCTTATATGACAGTTTTACATGGTTTTACTTTTTACTGAAAAAAGTTTTCCTTATACCTTTGATGAAGTTTCAAAACTTTTGGCATTTAAAAAGAAAACCATGGTTTAAATGCTTATACAGCCAGAGCAACTTTTAGATAGAGAAGGGCTTATGAATAACCATCTTTTATTTGGTTCAAATTTAGTTATTATTGTTTGTTTACATTTTGATTAAAAAGAAGTAAATTGCGCCTACACACAATTTGAGTCAGCATAATTAAAAGTGAATGCATGTGTAAATATGTGGAAAAATAGAAATTTATGTAGTATGGCATCAAAATGTATAATATGTTTAATGTTTATACACTTGATGTCATTATTTCTCCTTCTCCCCTTCTCTCTCCCCCTCCTCTTGCTGCTGTCCTGGGCGCTGTCCATAGCTCAGGGCCTGGACACTGTCCCTGACCTTTTACTTTTTTCCTCAATGCTACTGCTTTACCACTTGAGCCAAAGCTCCAGTTTTGGAGTTTTGGTGGTTAATCAGGTCAGAGTCTCATGGACTTTCTTCCTTGATTCGCTTGGAACTGTGATTCTCAGATCTCAGCTTCCTGAGTAGCTAGGATTACAGGTGTGAGCCACCAGCACTCAGCCATTTCTACTACATAAAATTTAGATTTTAAAGTCAAACTAAAAAGATGATAATATTGTATATCATTTATCATTCCATTGCATGCTTTATCTACCACTTGGTAGGTTCAATATGTAAAGCCATAAAAGGGAAAATAGAGATTGTATTTGGCTGAATCCACATAGAAACTTGCCAATATTTAATCTCAACAATTAAAAAAAAGGCAAGAAAGAAAATCATCCAAGTACAAACCAAAGTAGAAGGCACACTAATTTTTCCAAAAATAGAATGTAATTCTACATTTTGTATGTTCTACCATATTTTGGTCTCATAGTTACTATATTACTAGTGATATAATCCTTTTAAAAATTCTCTTAAATTCTGTGCAAATGGCATTCATATTTTACAACTTTATAATCTAACAGTGCTTTGCTTTTTTGCCATTCAATATTACAATATTTTATTATCATGATCAAAAATAAAAATCATTTTTGTTTTAACTCACTTTTTATTTGCTAACAGAACAAATGTTAACTTGACTGTATAAGTAAAAAAGGGAAAAAACTATTTTACCTAATGTCACTTTCCCAAACTCGATTTTCATCCAGATCTTCAATAAATTTCTCTCCTTTCATCCAGTAGATTAAAGGACTGACATCTCCACTGTACCCAAAGAAAGCTTTGCAGGTAAGATTAGCTGAATCACCTAAGGAGAGAAGTGAGGAAAGTATGCTATCAAACCATTGGTATACACATATTTGGGGAAGTTATCATTTTCATCATTTCATTGATTTAATAAATATCTTCCTAAATGAACATAATTTTCAAGTATTTTTCATCTTTCTCAAATTTATACAGTGGTTAGTTGTGCTGGTTCTGGGTTTGAACTCAGCACCTGGAGCTCTTTTGGTATTTTTGCTCAAGGATGGTGTTCTACCACTTGAGATACACCTCCATTTCCCAGTTTTTGTTAATTGATTGGAGATAAGAGTATCATGGATTTGTCTGATTCATTTGACTTTGAATAATGATTCTCAAATGTCAACCTCCTGAGTAGTTAGGATTACAGGCTTGAGCCACCAGTGCCCCAAAAGCCCAAGTATGTGTTTTTTTTACCTTATGACTTGTTTAATGAAATGGGGGTTACTTATAACATTTTGGACAAGAACCAGTCAGTTATCTTATAGAATATTCTTCCAACTTAATTTACCTGGCATTTTCTCAGGATGAGACTGAAGTTATGGATTATTAGGAAATGTACTACAAATATGATAGGTCCTTCTCAAGGAATGACACCTCAAGACATGATATCACAAGACATAAATTAATGAGTTATTTCTCAGCCTTGAATATGGGAAATAGAGCAAAAAAATGAATATTATGTTTCAAGACCAGTAGCTGGTGCCCAGGTTTAATTGATTCTCTTCTCCCACCTTCTCTCTGCAGTCTAGTAAAAAAATCAGTTATTTAGCTTTACAATTCATTTCAATACTTATCTAATTTTTAATATTTTCTTCCAACTTCATTTGACCTTGCATTGACATATGTACCTTGCCTTCTCAAATCATATGAGCAAACATTTTTCTAAAACATGTTTATTCTTATATTTGTGTCAGAGTCATGATTGTACTTTTTCTGAAAATTATCTGCTCACAGCTATATGAGGCTTAATTCCTGATCATCATTACCATTAAAAAAAACCAACATTTATAAACACTGGCTCTTATAAACAATAAGACTCTGACTGTTGAGTTACTGAAGCATTTTATGGATACTCTCCTGATTGCTCTTTTGTTTCCCCAAATTTAAGAACCAGAAATAAAATTTTATGTATGTTCAGTTTAGGTAAAAAACTAACTTGAAGCCGGGTGTTGATGACTCACGACTGTAATCCTAACTACTCAGGAGGCTGAGATCTGAGGATGGCGGTTCAAAGCCAGCCCGGGAAGGAAAGGCTGTGAAAACCTTATCTCCAATAAACCACCAGAAAATCAGAAGTGGCACTGTGGCTCAAGTGGTAGAATGCTTGCCTTGAGCTGAAGAGCTCAAGGACAGCACCCAGGCCCAGAAATCAAGCGCTATGGCTGACAGAAAAACAAACAAACAAACAACAACAACAACAACAAAATAACTTGATGTTAAGAGCAACTATCTATTTTTTTCTTTACTCAAACCCAGTTTCTGTTACACAAATGATAGTGTTAATGCTATATGCTACACTTAACTATAGACACAGGAAATTAGCATAGAATTCTGTAACTACAGAGAAGAGATGCTTTTATTTAATATTCTCAATTTCATTGCTTTGTTTCCTTCAAATACTAAATAACAGGCAAATTTAAGCTATGACTTAGGTAGCCAAGCAGATACATCAACTATATCAGTCAGTCAGGGATGGAGTCTGGAAGATAATGGTATTCTTGATGCCTCAAGTTGATATCTGTAAAAGCTCCAGTAAATTGCACTAAATGCTTCTGCCACCTTTTTGGTAGAAAGGTGCACTGTCAGCTCAATCTTACCAGGTCCACAAAGAAGCACTAAAATTGATCATAAAAAAAAATCATTTGCTACCTAAAATGAGAACAATGCTTGTCACACTGCAGGCTTTCAATGTGAGGAGGTCTTAGAAGAAAAAAAATCATACATTTTCCCTTCAACCAATGGATGCCAATCAGCTAAGTAGGGATATTTGTTATTTAGGGCAAGTTTCTTCTAATTAGGTATTATTTAGCCATTTCTAAAACTGCTGAGATCAGAATCTCTCTCCACTAGAGGACACTCTTGAACTTAGTGGAAAAAAATAACAGCTCTTTTTTTTTTAATTAAAAGAAAATTTCTCCCCTAATTAAAAAGCATCAGTATCCACAGATCTTACTTGTTGCAATTAGAAAATAGTGAGCATATTTTCCTAAATAAGATGTTGAGTAGTTGGGCTATTTTAATTTCACTTGCATCATTAATCATGTATATTAAAGTTACTCTATGGTCGTGGAAAAGATAAATGTATTGCCAGAGACTCCCATTTAAGAGAAAAGCAAAGTTGTCCACAAAACATATTTAAGTTTTGTCATTAGTTACATTGAATGGCTCCTTTTTCAGAAAGCTGTATTTTAAAGTATGAATAAGAAACTTTCACTCTTACACCTACAACATGCATGCACATTAATGCACACACACACACACACACACACACACACACACACACACACACACACACACACACACATGCTAGTTAAGTTAATAAAGTTCCCTTGGAACTAGCTCTCTAGATATTTTACCTAAATAATCACTAGGGCATATACCAGGAAATAGTTGCCAGTAGCAAGCCTGTGATAGTTCTTCTGAAATCAAAGATTTATCTAAGAGCACTGAAGAAAGGAAAAGTAATGGAAGGGATAGGTTATATTAAGCTCATAATTGAGAACGTCCTGAGTAAAATTCTAGGTGCTCAGCAAATAGAGGAAAGAACTGACAAATGGGATTACATCAAACCAAAAACTTTCTGCAGAGCAAAGGATGTAGTTAATAAGCTAAAAAGACATCCTACAGAATGGGAGAGGATATTTGCCAGCTCTATGTTTGATAAGAACCTAATATCTAGAATATTAGGAGCTTAAGAAACTAACCACTCCCCAAATCAATAACTCAGTTGGTGAAGGAGCTAAATAAAGGCTTCTTGGAAGAGGAAGAGGTTAAAAAAAAGCCCAATAAACACATCACGGAATGTACATCATCTCTGGCTATAAAGGAAATTCAAATCCAAATAGCACTGAGATTCTATCTTATCCAAGTAAGAATGGCCATCATGAAGAACATAAATGGCATATTCTAGTTATAACAAATGGGGGAAATCATGCAACCTGCATTTCTTAGGGCCTGGCTTGCTAGGTGTAATATAATTTTTGCCAGGTCTTTCCATTATTTCTGATGGAAATTCTGATAGAATTCCTCTGTGTATAGATAACATGTTTTCTTGATCCACATTCATCTACTGAGGGGCAAATGGGTTGGTCCCATATCTTAGATCCGTGGAATGGAAAGGGAATCTCAGAAACAGCAAGACAAAGGATCAACTAATGTAACAATGATACTCACTAGACACTATGTTGTAAATGAACTATACAGCTTGTGGGCTGAGGGGAGTGGAGAGGTGAAGGTGTGAGAAAATGAGTGAGGGGGGCAACAATGTTCAAATAGAAATGTACTCATTACCTTACTTATGTAACTGTAAACCCCCTGTTCACCACCATTACAATAAATAATAAAAATACGTAATGGGAATAATTGGTATTGGGGTTGTAGGAAAAAGGAGTTAAGTTAAGCTCTTGGTGGGAATGTAAACTAGTGCAACCACCATGCAAGGCAATTTATAGATTCCTCACAAAACTAAACATGAAACTACCTTATGATTCAGCAATACCACTCTTGGGCATTTATCCCACATTACAAATCAGGGTAAAGTAAAGACACTTGCACAACCATGTTCATTGCTACACTATTCACCATAGCCAAGTTTCAGAAACAGCCCAGATATTGTACAATGGATAAGTGGATCAAGAAAAGGTGATACACACACACACACACACACACACACACACACACACACACACACACACACACGTGTGTGTGTGTGTATACCTATATACATGGATCTGGAAAAATTATGTTAAGCGAAGTAAGTCAAGCTTAGAGATACAAAAGGCACATGTTTTCTCTCAAATATGGAAATTAGGTTTAAACTATAAATATATAAGAAAACCTACACAGGTTCATATGTATATAAAAACAAACAAATTGATCTGGAAGGTGGCTCAGTGGTACAGTGCTTTCCTTGCATGCACCAGGCCCTTGGTTCGATTCCTCAGTATGACATAAGCAGAAAAAGCTGGAAGTTGCACTGTGGCTGAAGTAGTAGAGTACTAGCCTTGAGCTGAATT
Source organism: Dipodomys merriami (assembly GCF_024711535.1). NCBI lineage: Eukaryota > Metazoa > Chordata > Mammalia > Rodentia > Heteromyidae > Dipodomys > Dipodomys merriami. Next base: position 101,843,160 of record NW_027204492.1, read on the forward strand.
GCTGAAGGACAGCACCCAGGCCCAGAGTTCAGGCCTCACGACCAACAAAACAAAACAAATTGTCTAAAGTATATATGCACAGGAGAAGATTCCAGAGGTTTAAATCTTTTGAACATCTAACCTACAGTTTAACAAAATGAATACCAGGAAGCTGACATGTGTTGCTGGGAGTGAGGAGGTCAAGGAGAGGAAGGGCAGACAAATAGAGGAAGAAGAGCTGGTGAATACAGTCAGAATATTCAATGTACATATGTGAAAATGTAACCTGGTAACTTGAGGGGATAGATGGGGTTGGAAAAGATGGGGAAGAAGGATGGAAAGGGTATCATTAATCATGATGCATTGTACTCATAGACTGACATGTTGAATTGAAACTCCTTTGTACAACTACTTCAAGGTAATTTAATATTTTAAAAAAGAAAATACTATTTCTTCAAGATCCATCTGAATTGCAAAGGAACAAAATCCTCCCAAAACACAAGGTATACACTTCCAAATTTGCTAACTGTATTTCAGCCCTTCTGTGAGTTTTCTTTATGAAAAAAGGTTTTATATTATGTTACCACATGTTTCTACAGCATTTAAAAAACAAAGGTACATATTGGGAGACCAACAGCTTTTAAGATGATTTAAGTGACCACAAAAAGAACCTATGGTTAGTGAGCATGAGCTGTAATTATGAGCAATTGTCATTGTTAATAGTATTGCTATCATTATTGGACTTTAATGTAAGGGATGGATTCCACGGAGTTAGATCAAATTATCCATTTCAGGAACCAGAGGGCTTCCCACTCAAACCTGAATAAGTTGTCATGGATATTTTCCACACAAATGAAACAAGGAGAGGCAGTGGCAGAGCTCCTTTGGAAAGGAGAGGAAAACTTATGCACCTGAAGAAAAGAAGCATTAAAAATGAGAATACGATTACCACATTGTGTTTAGTGCTCCAAAGGTTCTTATTAAGGACCTAAAATTTGCTTCCTTTTCTCTGTATGGAACTCAAGCTAGGCCAGTATGAAGAGGAGGACACTTCAAATGTTTCTCACCACTCAGTGCCACCTGCTGACCTTCTCTTTGGGAGACATTATTTGGAGGTGTGATATTGCACCACCTGAGTGTTGAGAAGATGGTTTAAGATAAAGATGTGAGAAAATGAATGTGCAGTGAAATTCATTCAACTACTATGAAAAGGAGTCACTCCAATAGGTTACTCAGAAATTCTTCATGATGATAAAGGGTAGGAAATGGAGAAAATTTTGCCCCTGAATTGAACAGTGGATGGAGCAAGTAACTATAGATGTACTTCCTGATAAAGAACTAATTATCATCTTTCTCGTTACTACATCTATTTCAAGTACTCTACAAAGTGGACATTTTTATAATTTTTTCTGGCAGATTTGCTGGCATTCTCAAGTTTTTGTGAGCAAACCTTGATAAAACCTTTAGGTTCATTTGTTTAATTGTATGCTCACTGTACTCAATCTTTGAGTCTTTCAAATCAGTGGTCCACTCTCATCCTTCCAGAATCTCATACTTTTAAAGAAAATTATTACATTTTCAGTCACCAAGTACATTTAAATCATTCATTATTGTGCATAAGGAATATATCTAGCCAGTGACCAGCAAGTTATTGAGCTTCAGGATTAAAAGTAGTTGAATGAAGGAAAAGAAAGGAGGGATGGATAACAACATGAAAATGAGGAGCAAGGAGGAAAAAGGAAAGAAAGAGAAAGGGATATTAGTGGTGATGGTGAATGATGCTGATATACTTCCATAGTTTATTCAAATGCAAATGACAATCAACTGTTATGTATGTGTTCAAATGTATTTTAATGCTCACATCCACACATGAACTTCATTTTTTTAAAGTTGTAATCTCCAAACTCTAGCTGATACATACTGAGGCAGTTATCACTAAACGGTTCCCAGGGTTTATTATTCCCTTATTTTAGTAACCTAGCCCAGAATGAATACTCAGAGTGAATACTCAGAGAGTATATTTTAGTTCACTCTTGTAATTAGATGTGGCCATGTAACTTAGATGGATAATTGAAGTGATATGTATGTATGTATGTATGTATGTATGTATGTATGTATGTATGTATGTATGTATGTATGTATGTATTTAGTTGATCATGGGGCTTGAACTCTGGGCCTGGGCACTGTCCCTCAGCTCTTCAGCTCAAGGTGAGTGCTCTACCACTTGAGCCCATAGCACCACTTCTTTGAAGTGATAGGTAGTTACTTGGTTATTTTCCTTATGATGAATCCTCATGCCTTAGACTGAAGTTTTTCTTTTCTTGTAGACCAGAAACTGGGTAGGTCCATGAATTGCTTTCTTCATATACATAAAGACAAAATATTGATGTGACAATCTCCGAGAAACTTGGATCCCTGCATGACCTGATAGGATAGTCACTTACCTAGTCTGGAACGCCTCTCTGTTAGTCTACTTAGTGAGCGAAATGCACTTCTAATTTCCTAAAGATGTTATATATTGGAATATCCATCAATACCTATAAAATTGACTTTTAATTTTCTTCCTTTCAGGTTTTAGGGTAGCAGGAGACAGTCATAACTCTAGACAACAAACTTTACAATTTAGGCAGGGATGGGAGTGGGGGATAGGGAGTAGGGGGTGGGGGGTGTACCTGAGGAGGTGGGAAGGAAGGGATGGTAGGGGAAAAACAAAGGAGGCAACAATTCTGGATAAGAAATGTACTCATTACCTTGCTCATGTAATTGTAACCCCTCTGTATAGTATTTTCACAATAAAAAACAAAAAAGGAACTATATTTACACCTTGCAGTGCTTTATTAATATCCTACGATACCTCTATATATGATGTAGCAACTGAGAAAAACAGTGCTTTTTTGAGAAATAAAATCTGAAATGAGAAATGAGTCTCTGCCATGAAAAAGGCCTTAGCTTCAATTAAAGACCCAAGTATATTTAGTGATAATTAAGTAGTATCTATTATAAAATGCAGATAGGACCTTGACACTTTAAGATGATGTTTTGTTCTCATTTTATGTAGACAGTTTGGGTTAAAATGAAAGGTTCCATTCAAATTGTACTTTGTTATCCTCTACAGTTTAATGAGGCATGCATTCCTAAGTTTCCAAACACTCAAGGTCTTAAAGAGATAACTCCCGTAAGCACAAAGCTTGTTTTTCTTGTTTTTTAAAAATACAATTCATAATCCTTAGGTTTATTGGCTTTCAAGGTTAATGAAATATTCTTTAAGAAGTTTTATAAGCTTATAAAACATGACTGGTGTAGGACATAATGGTAACTCATGCATGTTGTTTATTATTCAAAATGTAAATGAATGACTACTCAGTGAACTCCCTGTTGTCTGCTTCTCATTTTCTGCCTAGAATGGCTTTTGTCACCATTATATTTAAAGTGTTCCTTATAAGTGGTAATGTTTCAGAGGGTGTTTACCCTGCTTTTCTCCATCCATGGGGCTTAGTAAAATACTTCTGACAACTTCAGAGCCTAAAATATACCATGCAGGAATATTTTTTGTTCACATTTGATAGAAGAAGATGTGATAGCAGTTTGCAAAGCCATGGAAGTAGTTTGAGCAATTGAAGTTCAAAATGGAAGGGAATTTTCTGTGCTGAGTTAATCAGGAATAGTTTCAGAAGTTGATAGCATTTATAGGTATTTTCAGTGCTTAAAAAATTCAGTTGTTTTCATTTTTAGTCTATGACCTGAGCTTTCTGTCAGTTCTTTCCATTCTTGAGAAAGATACTACTTCTTTTTGCAATCTGTATCTCCCATCTCAGTCCATGCTGCTATCAATGTGTTCAAAATCACTTGAAACTGATCCTTACAGGCTGCCTTTTAGTCTTCTTTTCTGATCACAGAATTTTAAGTTTAATAGATATTTTTCCCCTGTCTTTAAAAGCACTTTCATTATCTCTAAGCATGTGATTTCTTGAGAAGCTGTGAAATTCCTCAACATGGTTTCTTCTTTTTGGAGTTCCTATCATACCTTTTATGGCTTTACCCTTCCCTCATGGTGACACCTTTACCCTTGGCCTTTATATTAAAATACTATCTTGTTAAAACATGAACACATATGCCTATATTCCCTCTCCCCTTAATAGACAGTCTGGTTACTCTTCTGTGAGTTATTGGGAGGATTTTTACATGACTTTTAAAACACAACTGCCTTACGTAGGACTTATAAGACACTTATCTAGAAGGTTTATAACCCTCAAGATGTGTTCAATAAAGGAGATTGTAAAGTAGCATCTGAGACCTGTCAGTATCTAATAAAGGCTATCATTTGAGACTATCCTTACTACTTTTCCTCTAAAGGATGTGTAAGATTTTTCTGAAGTGTTTTTGTTAATGCCCATTACTATTTTTGTCTGTTATTTTTAATTTATCTTTTAATATTAGCAACTCCACAAAGGGAAAATTATAGAATCAAATTAAACCCAGGCTTCCTGTTTTAAGGAAAATGACTTCTTGCATCATTGCATAAAGATGAATACTTTTTCTAACATATTTATGGATTGTTCACAGTATCAGTCTTCTATCTGTAGCTACAATAATAAAGTTGACTTTTCCCTATACTTGACTAGTGTGAGGAAGCCCTTTAAATATATTTCATCCATAGAAGTCAAGTATTACAATTAGTTCTAAATCTTTCTCAGGAAACCCTAGCAATTTCCACACAGTCCACGATAGGAAATAAAATAGAGTTTTTTATTCATATATGGATGATAGTTTGTAACATATTGACCTTAGTGTTAGTTCCTAGAAAATCCAGTGTTGAAAGGCTAATGGCCTGTGTTCCTGATAGAATGTGTGTTCTGAGTCAAATAGTATCTAGGATTAATGAATATACTCTGACCTGGTCAAACTGATAAGTCTGATAACATTTTTGGAGCTCATGCCTATTAAAATGAATCCCTAGATTTAGTTTTTTCTTGTGCTGGTACTAGAGCTTGATCTTAGGTCCTCACAACTCCCACTTTCAATATTTTTTGTTAGTCATGGGGCTTGAACTCAGGGTCTGGGCACTGTCCCTGAGCTTTTTTGCCCAGGATAGCACTTTACTGCTTTTAGCCATAAATCCACTTCTGGTTTTCTGGAAGACATATTCAAAGAGTTGACACCAGATAAGAGTCTCACAGACTTTCCCACTCAGGCTAGCTTTGAACTGCAATCCTTAGATCTCTGTTTCCTGAGTAGCTAGGATTATAGGCATGAGCCTTACTCACTTCTAACTTTTTGCTACTTAAAGAGTTTAACTAGGGATACAGGTGGACCCATTGCAACAAGGAGATGTATAAGTTGTTATGTCGAAAAACGAGCTTTACAGCTTTGGTGGGGGGAGGATTGGGTGGGGAGAGGTGGGGGGAGGATGGGAAGGGATGGGAAGGGGAAAGAAAGAGGAGGCAACAATGCATGATAAGAAATGAACTCATAAGCCGGGCGCTGGTGGCTCACGCCTGTAATCCTAGCTACTCAGGAGGCTGAGATCTGAGGATCGCGGTTCAAAGCCAGCCCGGGCAGGAGAGACCTTGAAACTCCTATCTCCAATAAACCACCAGAAAACCGGAAGTGGCGCTGTAGCTCAAGTGGTAGAGCGCTTGCCTTGAGCTGAAGAGCTGAGGGACAGCGCTCAGGCCCAGAGTTCAAGCCCACGACCGACAAAAAAAAAAAAAAAAAAGAAAGAAAGAAATTAACTCATAATCTTGCCCATGTAATTGTAACTCCTCTGTACTGTATTTTCACAATTAAAAAAAAAAAAGAGTTTCTCAGTTTTGGCAGTGTGGCCTGACTTTGAACCATGATCCTACAATCTCAGCCTTCTGAATAGGTAGAATTAGAGGTATGAGCCACCAGTGCCCAGTAATAAGCAGATTCTTATGAGCATAATAGCTAATAATTTCAAAACTGCAATCATGAAACATATTTAATTAGTATTTTTCCTCTTACTGTTTCATCAAAAGATATGCTTCTTGACTTTCTCACTTGATGTAGTAGAGAGACTCTTAAGATTCCACAGACAAAACCTTTGAAGCACTTTTCATATATCTTGGCTAATAATCATCTTTTCACATATTCCTGATTTTTTCTAAAATTTATACTATGTAGAATATTGAATTTATAATTAAAGAAGCAAAAACATAGCTTTAAAGTATCACAATTTGCTGTATTTCAAGGTACCATAGCAAGTACAAAATTATAAAAGAGCTCTTGGAAAGTCACCTTTCCCAGTCAAGCTCAGTTCTATCACTCTAAAGAAGCATGAAAAAGTATAACTGTGTAGACTGTAAGTAAATGGCTGTGCCCAAGAGGATAGCATTAGCAGAAGTAAATACTATTCCATATATGGTTTAAGTACTGTGAATTTCCTCAACACAAATGAAAATTTTAAATCTGCTTTGTTGAATTGTTTTCTGTTTTTAGACTAGCTCATTCTTTCCTTTGGCATTTTACTCCAAAAGCAGCATTTGGTACCTTGAACCCTTTTCTACTTAAAAATTTGAAGAAGAATGAAGTTTATAACCTATGACAATTCGTGCTCTTTTAGGAGAGTTAATCATCAAAACTATTCATGTTAGAAAAACATTGCCTGAAAATAACAGTGAATAAGTGGGCACATTTCTTTTTAGAAAAAGCTCTTTGTGATGGGAAGTAAAGAGGTAAATTGAGTCAATTCATTCTTAACAGAATCAATTATTTCCTAATCCTTTTGTTTATCTCATTTGTATACAAACATGAAAAACTAATAAACAGGTTGGGCTTTGTGTTCTCATACTTAGTTTTCTATATTATATCACTTATCTTTCAGTTATGAAATCTTTCATAGAACACAATGGTTACCCACACCTTTTAGGAGCCACCATATTTTGTTGTCTCTGAGAGGACATAGATAGAATTTTAATGAGCACATTTGGCTTAATTGAGCTACATTTCCTGGAATTCCATTTTCTTGTATGTATTCAGCAACAGTGGACTACAAGAGAATTTCATACTAGTTGGAGAATGCAAAAGGGAGTCTCCAACTCATTTGGTAATGAGTTTGTGTGTTTATATGCACGTGCACACTCATATTGTTGATTATGTTCTGGCCTGTCTCATCATTTTGAAGCAGCAGTTGGAGCTTCATTTATTTTTCTTTCCCCCTGGATCTTCATTCAGTGTCTCTGACTCTAGGCTAGAAGAAAGTATGCTCCTTCTTCTTGCAGAATGAAAGGAAATAAAAACAACCCAGGTTGCTGTCTATTCTGGTGGAATTCAAGACTATTCATGATCCCCCTATCTGACTTCCTGCTTATAAACTTCAGGCTTTAGCATACGATGCCGAGATAGTCTTGGGCAGGCTGCTTTGCTTAGAATCTATTATTGTGTAAACTTATTCCCTGTAGTAATAAAAATTATAATATATGTAATTTATTATGTAAGCATATATATGTGTATCTATATGAATATTGGGTATTCATATAGTAGGATTCATATATAATTCCCTGCTGTTCCATTCTCTGATTGAACCCTGAATGATGCACATATTCTTTCAATGTTCTACCTGTCTCAATTCTTTGAGACAGGAAGAAAATTATTTCATCACATCTTAGTGAAAGCTATTTTTTTCTAATATGTTGGTACCAGGACTTGAGCCTCCCTTGGCTTTTGTTTCTTATGGCTGGAGCTCTACCAGTTGATCCCTGCCTCCAGTTCAGACTACAGAATAATATCTTCATTTTTTCCCTTTGGCAATACTAGGCTTTGAACTTAGGACTTCATACCTACTAGGCAAGCACTTTTAGCCCCGAGTCATACTTCAAGCCTTTCCTTAAAGCTATTCAGCTATATATATATATATATATATATATATATATATATATATATATATATATATATATATAATTGTAAAGATACTGTACAGAGGAGTTACAGTTACATGAGTAAGGTAATGAGTTCATTTCCTATTGAGCATTGTTACCTCCTCCTTTATATTTCTTCTACCATCCCTTTCCTCTCCACCTCCCCAACTCCTCCCCCACACAAAGTTGTAAAGTTTGTTTTCAACATACTGTCTTGTACATCTCATTGTTCCAGTGGGTCAACCTGTATCCTTATTTCAGCATTTTGTTATTTCCCTTTCCCTCCCCAAATTAGAAAGATGTATATATAAGGTGCAGGGCACCATAGGTCCCATGGTTTCCCTATTTGCAATAACTAGTATATGTCTAGGACAAGTAGAAGGGGTCAAAAGTTATTTGCATATGACCATATAACCTGATGGTAAACGAAATGAACCCCAAGATAGGGACACAAGAGGTTTTATCTTTGTTGCTGTTCTTAATGTACTTACAATGTACTGTGTTTTTTTGTTTCTTTTGTATGTTCTTCCCCCCTGTTGTCAGCTTTTGTACTTATCATAACATACATCAGATGCCAAACAAGTTCTCCACTCTATCTCCTAATCATTTTCTAAATATAGCACAGTGAAGGCTCATTATCACTTAGTGCAATCTATCTCCACTGATAGCATTTGACTGAGACCAAGTCTTAGCTTGGATGTTTATGTTTTTATTTTATCTTTCAACAGCCTTAATATAGTTTGTTGTTTTCCTTTTGGGATTCTCTTTGCTCATTTTCTTACAAATGCTCTTCAGACCTTTCCCAACGTAGAGTGTTGGTTGTTTCTCTTTTCTCTTCTCACACTATGCAGGCAATGATGGATTCATATATATTAGTGACTTGAACAACAGTGCCATCTATATTTTTCTGACCTTCAAGAGTATTTGACTAGGCATCTCTTCTTTATAGCCCATAAGTATCTCTATCAACAGTTTGATTAATACTCTTTCTCCCCACATTGCTTATCCTTATTACTGTCAGAAACCATCAAAAAAGGCTTATTGAAGAGTAAATGTAGAAAAGACATTGCTTGTATATTACCTTCTGAGAATGAATATGATCAATTTACAAATAATGGTTGTTGTTTTTTCTGTGTGTGCCAATCCTGAGGCTTGAACTCAGGGCCTGGGTGTGTCCCTGAGGTTTTTTTTTATGGTCAAGGCTAGAGCTCTACCACTCGAGCCACAGCTCTACTTCTAGCTTTTTGTGGTTAATTGGAGATAAGAGTCTCAAGGACTTTTCTGCCTTAGCTGGCTTTGGATTGCAATCCTTAGATTTCAGCCTCTTGAGTAACTAGGACTAAAGATCTGAGTCACTAGTGCCTGGCATAATACTTCTTTTTGAGTTTATGTGAGACAGACATCTTAATGAACAAGACTCCTCTCAATAACCTCTCATTTCCTTCCAACACAGTCTTAAAATCTTTTGGTTACAAAAATTTAAGAGAATCAATGTCCTTTACTAAGGAAATATTTGTGTGCACCTTGAAATTCATTCATACAGCCAATAAAACTGGGTTAAGTATCTGTGATCTGGTTAAAATGCATTAGACAATGGTAGTTGCTTTTTTATTTTTTATTTATTTTTTTTTGTGAAAATACTGTACAGAGGGGTTACAATTACATGGGCAAGATAATGAGTACATTTCTTATCAAGCATTGTAGCCTCCTCCTTTGTTTCCCCTTCCCATCCCTTCCCATCCTTCCCCCCACCCCCTCACCCAAACCTCCTCCCCCCACCCACCAAACTTGTAAAGTTCGTTTTTCTAGTTAGATCTTTTTTTAATTTTTGGGGTGGGGGGGGCGTCCAGTTGTGGGGCCTGGACTCTGGGCCTGGGAGCTGTCCCTCAGCTCTTTATTTGTACATCTCATTGTTGCAATAGATCCACCTGTATCCCTATTTAAACGATTTGTTTTTTCCCTTCCCCTCCACAAATTATAACAACCTCAAATACAGTGAAAGCAGGGGTTATACCATGGGGGAGGAACATACAAAGCGACAAAGAAATAATCTTATAAATGTGTTAGAAACAATCACCTGAAAGAAAAAAAATGAATACATATCTTAGGTAGTTGCTTTTTTTTTTTACATGAGTGATAACTTTACCAGATCTTGGAGAATCATACTGCTTTCAAGTATCTTTTGTTGTCCATATAATCTAATAGAAATAAAGACCCTTTAAAAATCTCATCAATCCTCTGGGGCATTCTATTGATTGTCCAAGAGGAAGTTTTGTGTAAAGTAATTAAAATACTAAGTAGGAAAATAACTAAACTACTAGAACTAAAAAAAAAAGGTCTTAAAGATTAATGATTTATCTGGGGATAATAAAGTAGAAAAGGATTTAAATGTAATAGGCAATTTGATTCAAGATATTAAGATATGTGTGAGGTTTTATTATCACAATGTTTAGATGGAATTCAGAAAATACTTTTAGAGTGGTTTTTACGTGCCAAAAATAAGTAAACTATCCATTCTGCATTAAAATCATGAATTTTTAACCAATTATAATTCAGCTAATAGCTTTATAGTAAGATTTTAGGGAAATGTACTAACTTCATGAACATTTGTTGAACACTAATAGACAATGACATCACAAAGATGATTCTTTAAAATAAACCATTTTTTTCAAAATGTTCTTGTGTGAAGTATTATATTTAGCATTTTGTGGAAAAGAAAGTCTCACAACAGAGACATAACATAAAATAAGAGTAAGAAATCATAATAGAACATGAATGAAAAATCATCACAAATACATATTTGAGACAAGAAATTCATATTTGAGACAAGAAATTTGACATTGATTTCATATGATTATTATTGCTTCCACATTTCAGAGCAGGTACGACTACTAGGATATATTCACAACCTCTTTCTTAAGTATGTCTGCCTGTCAACCAGTTAACACGTACTTTGATACATTAATGAGCAATTAATTGGTTGGCAGAGGCACACGGATATAGATTACAAAAGGGAATTCCTCTGACTTAGTATATTCATGTAAAGTAAGTTCTGAAATCAGTAGAGGACTTTTCTGGGAAACTTGTCATCTCAATAGGGCAAAACCAATGTCTCTAGCTACTTTAAGAATATTCCAAATGTTCCATGTTTGCATTATTCAGCTTAAATGTGAAAACTTTGTTTTGTATTAATGTATTTACATGTATATGCAGGTATACACACATATTTAAATAAAATAGAAGAAATAATGATTAATGTGTAACCATAAACAAAGCACTGAAAAGATGTCAGGATGTTTTAAGGCAGGAATTTCAGATTTTTTGAAAACACATTATGTAGGCTGAACAAAGCAGGTCCCAAAACTTGTTCTGTGCTCTAGTTACTGGTATGATGAATCTCTATTCTGTAAGGTAAATATACTGGTTAGAATCTGGACCCTGAGGTAAACTAAATCTATGTTTAAATAATTTTTCATCTATTCTTTCCTTGACCTCAAGTGAGTTATGTCACTTAACCTGTTATTTGATTTTTTTATTTGCAAAACTAAATATGAAGATATTCATATCCTAGATTTGTTATGAGGATTAAATGTATAATCAGGATATGTAAAATATTAAACTTACTATAATGTACTAACACATAGCAATGTCTCATTGTTAGACTAGTAAAAATGACATATGAGTCAATGTACACATCTCTAATAGAGTGCCTACTAGATGAAAAATTGAAAACTCTTGGTCTTTTTTTCCCCAGTTGTGGGGTTGAGCACACAGCTTAGTTGTTGTCCCTAAGCTCCTTTGCACAAAGCCACAGTGCCACTTCTGGTCTTCTGGTGGTTACTTGGAGATAAGAATCTCACAGACTTTCCTACCTAGGCTGGATTTGTTCTCAGCTGGTTATAGGCTTGGGCCACCTGTGCCTGGCTCTTTTTTTTTCAATTTCCATATTTTGGTAGTTAATCAGAGATAAGAGTCTCACAGATTTTCCTACCCAGGCTGGCTTCGAACCATAATTCTCAGATCTCAGCCTCCTGAGCAGCTAGGATTACAAGTATGACACTCTGGTGCCAGTCTTTAAAGGGTGACTGTGCAAGTGCTGATTCAAGTAACAGCCATTCCCTCCTTTGTTCTGTCCTTGTGAATTTCACATCTTTTATACTCCAGTCATTTTCTAACTCCAATCAAGTTGTTATCTAACTTGCCAGTCTGTGCAAGGACAATTTTAAAATTATACTTGATCCTTCACATTTCCTCATTTTTCTCCACTAACTTTCCAGATTACCAAACGGCTCTTTATCATTTGAGTGTTTTTTCAAAGGGTCCATTGTGGCTATAGGGTGGCAGTGTGGTTCCTGGGTATATTGGATATGTGCCCTGCAGGGGCATTATGAAGTCTCACATTTTCACTCTGTTCCTGGTATGAAATGCAGTTATTGATAGTGACTTTTTCTATGTGCCATATTATTTTATGCTACGCTATTATATCAGAGGTGGGTTTTCAGTTTAGAACTGAGCTGTTATCAATGTAACAGGTATAAGCTAAAGAAACCTTTCTTTAATTTATAAGTAGTCTAATTCAGGTAGTTTGTTGTAATGATGCAAAGCTGACTAATGGACAAACTTTTGCCATCTACTTCAGGTAATTTTAAAATGCAATCCATTTATTCAAGCTCATTATATCTTTATTTTATCTCTTTGCTTCTTGGCCATACTTTAAAGTTATTTGCAAATAATGGTTGCCTCTAACCACAAATCTATAGACTGTACATTATCTTATTTTATATTCAGAGGCTCTTGAGACATCATTAATGATAGTGTAAAAAATTCAGAGATTAAATCCATAAGGAAGCATATATAGCTTTCTGTGTCTTACGAGGCTTAATTTTATGATCACTCATGCCCAAATAAACAGATCAGGTAGCAGATTTTAAAAAGTATCAAAAGCTGGAGAATCATGAAACACAGTTCTAATTTTAGGTACTACTTATAGTAGCATATTCTTCTCAACTTTACAAAAGATAATTGTATATCTGAATGAGTATTTCTAAGCAATCTAGGCAGTTGTATTAAATTGTACTCAAATGGAAAAATAATAATGTGATATGAAATAAACCTCAATATTATATTTACTATTTTGGAACCTATGGATGCTTTACTCATATTAGTAAAAAAAATCCATAATTTTACCTGGTAGACTACCCCTCACCACAAGGTTTAAAATCATTAAGAATATAAGGTATGTGTGAAAATATTTAACCAAAAGCTTCCTATGTCCAATAAAGTCTTCAAAAATACGTTCATAGTCACCCATGATTAGTAAAAATTATGATCTTAGAAGATAAACTACATTGATATTATATTCATCTATTTTATTTATATTTTTAAATCATAAATCTAAGATAACTGGAGAAAAAATTTCCTAGGTGTTTCAACTCAAACTCTCCAACTCAGGCTCCTACATATTGTTTTAAATTTCAATATTGAACTTTAATTCTTTCCAACAAGTGTGAATAACAATATTTTAAGTAGTTCTTAGTAGATAGCCATCTTTTTTCTTGTACCAAGTAATTTTTGACTGAAATGAAGGGATTTCATTGCAATATTATCATATATTCATACAATATACTTTAATCAAATTCACTCCTCAATTACTCTTTTTTAATCCTACTACTGCTTTAGTTTTTAGTGGGTTTCATTGTGTGTGTGTGTGTGTGTGTGTGTGTGTGTGTGTGTGTGTGTGTGTATGTGTGTGTGTGTGTGTGTGTGTGTGTGTGTCCTACTGCCCTGTTGGCCTCTTTTAAACCTGCGTCTTCCACTGGTGCCCCCTTCTACTGCCTATAATCTGCATGAACATAGCCATGTTCAATAATGTTGTCACCAGTTCATCCTTCTCAATAAAATCTCAGAGCCTATGAAAAGGATTCTTAGACGAATGGTCATGTCCTCCACTTTGGGCTAAGAGGTCTCTCTGTGGAGCTAATCAATCCCTGCAGAGGACCATTTGGAAAGTTAGAAGGCTTCTCTTGAATCAAAGAAAAATCTGAAAGCATAGGCCTTCTTTAGGGAACAGGGAGAAATCTTGCCTAACGCAAAGGTTTACCTTTCATTCTGCTGGTGTTTTTTATGCTGTTCTTATTGATTGGATTTGAATAGTTAATAAAAGGAAACTGGTAGTTAAAGGACTAGAAGACAGCATGCACTTATGAATGCCAGTACACATAGGCCATAGTATCAAGATGCTTTCCCAGTAGGAAACCAAGGAAAGGTATCACTGGTGGTGTTCTACCATGCAAGATCCAAAAGCAGTGAACTGGAAGATAAAATGTCAAATCTGCCTGTGCATCAGAGTTGCCCAGAAAACAACAGCTTTTGTAATGACTTAGCTTTGCATCAGGTTTGAGAATTTCTCAGTCTCATCTGTTTACCCAGGGAAACAAATCTAAGACAGTAGAGTTTGGGGAGGCGAGTGCTTTCTCAAAGATCATGCCTGACTAGTGGGAACCTGGTTTATCTTGAGTGGGTCAGACAATCTAAATGGGTTTGAAGACTTAGCTGCTTAGATATTGTTTCTTGGACGTTAACAGGTGGGTGGAAACTACAGGAAAGTTAGGCATTAGAATTCTAGGATGGCTGAAACAGAATAAATTAGGATAAACCTTGAGTTCTCAGTGGTAAGCATAGTTAAGTGGTACAGTATAAATTAGTTAGATGCATTTGGGAAAATAAGCATTTTCTCTGGAGGCTATTGAAATGCGGCTAGCATAATTAGGATCGTAACACCATCTTTTTCCTTGAGCAAAGTAGACACAATAATAGGAACTATTTTTTTATTTTAGTTATAAACGGGAATATGGTAACTCCTTTCACAGGAAGCAGTAACTATTCAGAGTTTGCTTTTCTTTTCTTCTTTTCTTCTTTTGTCAGTCGTGGGGCCTGAACTCTGGGCCTGAGTGCTGTCCCTCAGTTCTTCAGCTCAAGGCTAGTGCTCTACCACTTGAGCCACAATGCTACTTGTGGCCTTTTCTGCTTATGTGGTGCTGAGGAATCGAACCCAAGGCCTCATGCATGCAAGGCAAGCACTCTACCACTAAGCCACCTTCCCAGCCCTTAAAGAGTTTTCTACTCTACATTTCCCAATCTTTGCTACCTGGATGCAAGTGCTTAAGAAACCATTGAGGCATTGTTTTTGATCGTTTGGGTAAATATTTAAAAGTGGGATTGCTGGGTCATAGGGGAGCTCTATGTGTAGTCTTTTGAGAAACCTTCATACTGCTTTCCAAAGTGGTTGAACAAGTTTATACTCCCACCAACAATGTAGTAGGGTTCCCTATTGGCCACATCCCCTCCAGCATCTGTTGTTATGAGATTTCACCCCATTCTAATTGGGGTGAATCTCAGTGTTGCTTTGATTTGTATTTCTTTTAAGGCTAAAGAAGTTGAGCATTTCTTCATGTGTCTATTGGCCATACTTATTTCCTCTTCAGAGAAGTCTCTAAGTTTTTAGCCCACTTATTAATCAGGCGGTTATTTCTTTGAGGACTTATTGTTGGGGGATTTAATTTTTTGAGTTCTAAGTATATTTTAGGTGTGAGACCCTTGTCTGTTGTATATTAAAGCTACCAGCACAACTATGTTTATCGCAGCATTATTCACCATAGTTAAGATATGGAACCAACCCAGATGGCCCTCAGTAGATGAATGGATTAAGAAAAAGTGATATATATATATATATATATATATATATATATACATACATACATACATACATACATACATACATACACAATGGAATTCTCTGCCTCCATCAGAAAGAATGACATTGCCCCATTTGTTTAGAATTGGAAAGATTTGGAAAAAAATATATTAAGTGAAGTAAGCCAGACTCAAATGAACATAGGTCCCATGGTTTCCCTTATCTACAATAACTAGTAGAAGAGGTCAAAAGCTTTGTACATATGACCATGTAACCTGAAGCTACATGAAATGAACCTCAAGATAGGGACACAAGTGGCTTTATCTTTGTTGTTGTTTTTGTAATGTACTGATATTGTACTATGTGATTTTTTTTTTTTGGTTTCTTTGAATGTTCTTCCCCCTATGGTACAACCCTTGTTGTCATTGTATTTGATTCTGGTGTCCTGCATTTTGTATATACATTTTTCTAATTTGGGGAGGGGAAGGGAAATAACAAAATGCTGAAATAAGGATACAAGATGACCCATTGTAACAATGAGATGTACAAGACAGTATGTTGAAAACGAACTTCACAACTTTACAGGGGGGGAGGGGAGGGAGGAGTTAGGGGGAGAGAAAAGGGATGGTAGGGGAAAAATAAAGGAGGGTGTGACAATGCTTTTTAGGAAATGGACTCATTACCTTGCTCATGTAACTGTAACCCCTCTGTACAGTATCTTTACAATAAAAAATGTATATTAAAAACATTGAGTCATTAGGAAGTGAATAGGCTAACATTCTATTTTTGACCATTGCTCATTTCTGCTATTTAGTATCCATGGACACCATCTGGTTCTAACAGCATGGCCTTAATCTCAGTTGCAAGTCTTCTTAGCTATGATTAGAGAAGCTGCTACCCTGAACTCTGAGATGATGTGGCACATACTCCCAAGCTAATCCTTCCAATAGCGTATGATTGCATTCAACTGATAAAGAATAGTCAGAGGGGGAATGAAAATAAAAGTTAAATTTAAACACAATTTGAGAAAAACAATAAGCCTTGATATTTGCTTTCATCTTTAATGTTTTTATTCTTTAGTCATATATATACATATATATGAAAAAAGTATATGCATAAGCATATCAAGTAATATATATGTATATTTACCCATATATATGTGTGTGTGTGTGTGTGTGTGTGTGTGTGTGTATGCATACCATATGTATACACAGCAAATTTCATCTTTTGTTAGATAGTCATGATAAATAAATTCAAATAATTGAAAAAGCCTAAGATGAGGAGTAAGGAATTCCTAATAATATTTCATGCCTTGGTTTTATTCTGCTAAGGTAATGATAGAAACAGTTTTTTGTGTATTTCTTAGCTGATACAATATAAATAAATATATATATTCACACAATATATATTAAACATACATGTGTATATGTACAAGTAAATATATAGAAATAAGCATATATGTGTAGTATACAAACATTAACACACATATATTCTTTACAATATGAAATTATATCAATACAAGTATCTGTACTTTGTCATTCTAATATCCACAGGATATTCAAGAATACTTTTTTTGTTACAACAGGGTTTTTTAATGTTTTTGAATCACTATATTTATATTTATAGTAAAGTGTAAATAATACAACATATTTTGAAGTGGGTCATGAATAAAAATAGGGACTTTGAAGTGTAAATTTCAGATTGGTGAAAATATGCATGACAAATGAGAAAGAAAAATATGAAATGAAGAAAGGTTGTGGCAGACATTACACTTCAAAATTATCCCAATTGGCAGTGAATGGCAGTGATTCTAAACTATATTCTGCATTCAATTTCTCATTTTAATAAGAGTGTAAATCTGATGATGTTGATGAGCCTACATTTTACTGTTTGGCACATACAAGAGCATGAACCTATGTACTTTATTAAATCATCATTGAAATGGTCTTTTAAAATCAACCATCACATTTAGAAAATATAATCTAGAACATTATTTTCTTTTTTTTAATAAGTTTTTTTATTGTGAAAATACTGTACACAGGGATTACAATTACATGAGCAAGATAATGAGTACATTTCTTATCAAGCATTGTTGCCTCATTCTTTGTTTCTCCCTACCATCCCTTCGGTCCCATCCACCCCGCTCGCCCCAACCCCGCCCCCTACCCCCACTCCCTCTCCATGCCCCTGCCACCAAAGTTGTAAAGTTTGTTTTTTAACATAACGAGTTGTACATCTCATTGTTGCAATGGGTCCACCTGGATCCCTATTTAAACAATTTGTTTTTTTCCCTTCCCCTCCACAAATTATGCCAACATCAAATACAGTGAAAACAGGGGTTATACTGTTGGGGAGGGACATACAAACCAACAAAGATGTGATCTTATAAATATGTTAGAAACAATTGCAAGAAAGAAATAACATCTAAGTCCTTATCTTGGGGTTCATTTCACCTAACATCAACTTATCTGACCGTTTCTGCTTGTCTCAGACATATACTAGTTATTGCAAATAAAGGAAACCATGGGACCTATGTTTCTTTGGGCCTGGCTTACTTCACTTAATGTTATTTTTTTCCATGTCCTTCGATTTCCTAACAAATGGGGCGATGTCATTCTTTCTGATGGAGGCATAGAATGCCATTGTGTATATATACCACATTTTCTTGATCCATTTATCTACTAAGGGGCATCTGGGTTGGTTCCATCTCTTAGCTATGGTAAATAATGCTGCAATAAACATAGTTGTGCTGGTAGCTTTAGTATGGTCTTGTTTGTTATATGATTGATTAAAATTTGCCAGTAAAGGAAAACATTGGACTTATAAGCATAATTTTGGAAGGTTAATTACATATCAGATATTATTATTAAATTTGGGCTGTGAAATGGTAAAAACCTTTTTGAGTCTGAACAATATAGTCAAGTTTTTTTTTTAAAAAAGACACCTTTATTTTCTGACACTAACAAGAGTCTATTTTGTGAAAGATGAAACCCAGAACTTCTACATACCAACGCTCTACCTCTGAGCTACATCTACATCCCCTGTCCAAGAAGACACATCTATGTTGTTTGTGTGCCAGTCCTGGGGCTTGAATTGCAAGCCTAAGCTGTGTCCTTGAACTCTACCATGTGAGCCACAGCAATACTTCGGGCTTTGGGTTGGTTAAAGGAGACAAAAATCACATAGACTTTTCTGCTTGGGCTGGCTCTGAACTGTCCTTAGATCTCAGCCTCCTGAGTAGCTAGATTTATAGGTATAAGCCACTAGCTCTTGGTTAAGGTACATCTGTGAAAGTGATCAGAAACACTGTAGAACAACTAGTTGTTACTGTGAGGTTAATTCTATTATTTGTCTTATGGTTGTATTATAGCACAGATGACATGTAGCTTCATTAGCCTTCAACTCATATTCAAAATGTTGATCCCTGGGTTCAGAGTGTGGCTGAAGTGATAGAATATCTGCCTATCAATGTCTTGAGTTTAAACTCTGTTGTTGCCAAGAAACAAAACTGACAACCCCCCTGATGACTTAAGAAAAACTTTTTGATAAAATTCTGAGAAAATTTTCAACAAGATATATGTATTTTTCAGTTAACCTGAATTGACTAGAGATGTAACCAGATGGACAAGTAAACTGAAAAGGTCCCATCACAAAAGGCAGAGCTGAGGTATGGTAGTCTTCCATTAAGACTACTTTTCAACCCTAATTCTCCAGCTTCTGCATTATTCACAGTGCAGCATTTGATGTTTTAAGGAGCTCAACATGGTAAAAAAAAAGTCATTTTAAAATAACAGTCGTTGAAATTCCATCCAAAAATTGAGCCTTGTTTTTGGAAAGTGTTATATAAAACTATGAATATTTTACTTTGCATGAATGACATGACAACTATGCTGAAAAAAATGAAGATAGGCTTTTGAATGAAGAGTTCATGGAGATTGAGTTGTTTGAGACCTTTACTTGATTAACAAATTAAAATTTATATCATTAGTTTTAAATTTAGAACTCCATCATTCAGCTTTTCTTCATGATCAAATTTGATAAAGTTCTTTCTTTCTTCCTTAAAACAATAAAAAAAATTACCCAGAAGGTGAAAGACTCTTCTCAGCCATCCCTAGGCACAGGTGACTAGTTGGCCTCTGACAAGAGGATGAACATTAAAATAGACAGCAACAATATCCTTTAAATATTTGTTCTTTTTCAATACTTGACATCATTTTGAGTATTTATGCTTAGATCTGAGATTGGCACTTGAACTCAGTCCCTGCAGCTCTTTTCACTCATTGGCTAGACCTCTGCCAACTGAGCCACACCTCCAACTCCCTGTCCATTCTTTTAACTGTAGATATTGAATGTAACTAAATGTATTAACCATTACAAAAATAAATTTCAAATAGAAGATTATTTTACCATTAAAATAGCATAAAGAGACCAAACTGGCTTCACTGTTAGTGTATGATGTGGATAGTTAAATAGATACAACTAAGAGGTGTCTGCAATTATTTGGTAATTCTATGGATCAAACTGAGAGGTTGCTTATACTATCCAATTGTCTGCTATATAATCCATGCCTTTGGTTTTTAAGGACAGATTCTTGGTATATAAGCCGATTCTGGCCTTGAACTTGTTATGTAATCCAGATTGGCTTTGAACTCCCAGTCCTCCTGCCTCAGACTTCCAATTGCTGGGATTGTAGGCTTGTACCATGGCCAGCACCATAAATTGTTTTTTTAAATAAAAACATTAAATGCTTTGTGCAAAATAAAGTTTATATATAATTTTTTCCAAGGAGGAAGAGGATGGTAGGGGAAAAACAAAGGAGGAGGTAACAATGCTCCATAGGAAATTTACTCATTACCTTACTCGTGTAACTGTAACCCCTCTGTACACTATTTTTACAATAAAAATATAAGAAGTAAAGTGTTTATTTTCTCTTTATTTTCATTTGAGGAGATAACCTGTAGTTATTTTATTCTAAAACTTTTTGGTTTTATGAGTGGGAGTTGAGAGATTTGATTAGACTGTTTTAGTAATAACTGAAGAAGTAATAACTCCATATATATGGAAATAGCAGCAATATTCATTATATAATGGAAATTCTAATTCATTAGTTGAAGTTCAATTATATACACGAGATTTCAAGTATTTTAGTCAAAACGTTTTCATAATTTTACTTAGGACTCAAGTGAAGAAGTAAAATTAGTGCAAATCTTGAAAACAAAGATACAGAATAATACTTAAAATTCTTATAACTTTTATTTTATGATTTTTTTTCATGATAGTTTCCAGTTTTCTGCCACTCAGTTAGGTTGGGAATCGTAATTTTTAAGTTCTTTAGTTTCTGGGTTCCATTGTGTCTATTTCATATTGCATCTAAATCTCGCTTTAATTTCTACCTAAATTGTGTTCTGTGAATGATAGTTATGTGAAAAATATTTTATTAACTGTCTTCCCAATCATTATTCAATGATATAATATGAAAATCTGAGTATCAATAATAGCTTTTCCTAAATTGGTTAGAATTTAAAACCTAACAGAAGCTTTTACTTTCTCCCAAAAGTTATTACTAGTTTAACTCATGAATAATCTTTGTTAAGATAAATTGGATATGATTAAAAAAAACTTCTGGAAAGGAGAAAACAAGAACATGGGACAAAACATACAAAGCAAGATGTTCTAAAAGCCAGCGATTAAAGAGAATAAATTATTGCTTATTGCTTATCTACTAAGCATGCATAACTAAATAAAATATGATGCTTTAGGGAGAAATAATAACATCCAAAAGTTTGGAGAATTTTTTTTGCAATTGCTTTAGATGTTAAATTTACTATGTGAAAATTGAATTTAGAACTTTATGGCAGCCTAACGTGTTTCTTTAACTATGCCTAGCATAAGCTGACACTTTCTATACTTTTACCATAGAAAATAAATATTTCAACATGCTACTAAAATAATTTTAAACAAACATATCTTAAAATGTTAAGTAAAATTGTTAAACAAATTATGTTGTGCTGTAGCATTATGAATGCTTGAAATTTTTTAGTTATATTTTATTGTGTGCTAATATTGGGGTTTTAACTCAAGGTCACACACTCTTGTTTAGCTTTTTAATTCAAGGATGGTGCTCTATCACTTGAGACACAGCTCCTATTCCAGATTCTTGCTGGTTGGTTGGAACTAAGTCCCTCATATTTGTCTGCCTGGGATGGATTTGAACCTAAGTTCTCAGATCTCAACCTCCTGAGTAGCTAGGGTTAGAGGTGTGACCTACCAGTACCCAGCTATAGTTATATGTTAGATTTGGGGTCTGAGAACATAGATTAGAGGTTGAGACTATGAAAGGTCCTAGATTTGAGCCTTAGCAATGCAAAAATACTAATAAATTAACACATTCACAATGATTCTGTGTGTTAATAATTTAGATACTCATCGAATTAATTGTCAGACACTGCTTTTGAACTTGTAAGAGAATGAGAACAAAGTGAATCTTTAAACCTCTGCAGGATTTGTATCTTAGTATTATAGATATATGATAAGGAATAAATAAACATATATAGGGATGGGTTGAAAGAAATAGGGGATGATGAAGGTGTGACATTGATCATGATGCACTGTACTAATAAATGAATTCCTTGAATGGTATCTCCTTTGTATAATTACTTAAAGATAATAAATATATGATGAAAAAATGAAATCATTAACCAGGATGTTTGGGAGCATCCTAATCTTTCTGGGGATGGCTTGCTTTCACTGCCTGTTGAAGCCCATGGACTCTCCTCAGAATAAAAATATTAACTGCATAATACAATACTCTGAATCTCAAAGTAAGAACTAGCTGCAGTGGAACAAAATTCTTGATTTAAAATAAGTCTGTGCTGTACATGATCCCTCAGTAGCTTATTAAATAATGAGATTTAACTCACTAAAAAATATGTATGCATGCTCTGGCTTACAGGAAAGTAGAAAAGATAGAACTTAGGTATGTTTGCAATGGGGCAGGCTTACAATTTTATATAGAATTAAAAGACAGGACTGTTAAATAATGACATTTAAGAAAAGTATTGGGGCGGGATGAAGCTCAGTGGCAAAATGCTTGCCTAGCAAGTGCAAAGTCTTAGGTTTGATCCCCAGTATCAAAAAAGACAAGACAAAGAAAAAAAGCAAATGATTTATGCGATCTGAAGAGAAACCTATATACACAATGGAATTCTATGCTTCCATCAGAAAGAATGGCATTGCCCCATTTGTTAGGAAATGGAAAGGCTTGGAAAAAATTATATTAAGTGAAGTAAGCCAGACCCAAAGAAACATAGGTCCCATGGTTTCCCTTATTTACAATAACTAGTATATGTCTGAATCGAGCAGAAAAGGTCAGTTAAGTTGATGTTAGGGAAAGAACCCTAAGATATGTATTCAAACATTTTTTTTTCTTTCATGCGATTGTTTCTAACACATTTATAAGCTTATTTCTTTGTTGCTTTGTATGTCCTTCCCCCACGGTATAACCCCTGCTTTTACTGTATTTGATGTAGTTATAATTTGTGGAGGGGAAGGGAAAAAACAAATCGTTTAAATAGGGATACAGGTGGACCCATTGCAACAATGAGATGTACAAGTCTTTATGTCGAAAACGAACTTTACAACTTTGTAGGGGGGGGAGGACGGTTGGGTGGGGGAGGTGGGGGGAGGATGGGATGGGAAGGGGAAACAAAGGAGGAGGCAACAATGCTTGATAAGAAATGTACTCATTATCTTACCCATGTAATTGTAACCCCTCTGTACAGTATTTTCACAATAAAAAATAAATAAATAAATAAAAAGAAAAAAGCATTGCAGGAGGTAAAGCACTTAGCCAGTTGGAAATGAGCACAAATCCCTAAGAAGATAAAGTGCCTGATATGTCAGAGGAATAGCCTGGAGCCTAGGGGAGCTGTGGTGGCAAGGAGGAAGTCAGAGATAAAGTGCTGTGATCAGACTTGAGATGGAGAGTTCAATTCACCGGGACCTGGCTTTGTAGACCATTATTATTATTTTTTATTATAGACTATTGCTTATAATGTACAACAGTGAGCTTTGGAGAAGACAAATTCTAAGAAGTGCTGCATACTTAGATATCCTAACTGGAGAGCAGAGAAATGGTTAGATGTTGAATGATTATGCAGTTAGTGCCATCAGAGTTTCCTGACTGGTTGGATGTGAAGTGTGAGACGAAAAAATAGTTCAAGGTGATTCCTAAGTTTCTGGCCCAAACAACTGACAAATGAGGCTGCTGTCTCTAAATAGAGAGAAGAGGCTGCTGTGGTTGGCATGAGTCTACAGGGATATAGCAGGAATTCGGTTGTGAATACATGGAATTTTGGATGCCTATTCAAGTGGAGATGGGATAGTCAGATATGTAAGGTTAGAGTGTCTAATCTTATCAGGGCTGGGTATATATAAATCACTGAGAAATAGAATATGAATTTCAATAAAATGAGACTAAGGAGACTCGAAAAGACCAAGGACTAAGCCCTAGTGTACTGCAATATTTGGCAGTTGTGGAAGATGAGTAATTAGAGAGAAAAGCAATGAGTAGAGAAGCAAGAGAGAAACAAGGACAGTGTGGTGTCCTGGCCATGGAAAGCAGTATCGTCACAGAAGGAGTGAGCACCATGTCCAGTACAGCTCTCAAAACAAGATGAGGTTAACATATTAGCCATTAAATGAAAAACTATGGTAGTTGCTGGGCATCAGTGGTTCGTACCTGTAATCCTAGCTACTCAAGAGGCTGAGATCTGAGGATCATGGTTCAAAGACAGCCTAGGTAGGTAAGTCTGTGAAACTCTTATCTCCAATTAACCTAAAAAAGCTGGAAGTGGAGCTATAGCTTGAGTGAAAATGCTAAGGGACAGTGTCAAGGCCCAGAGTTAAAGCCCCAGTGCTGACACACCAAAAAATGGTAGTCACTCTAAGTCACATACACATGACATTATGCATTACATTATACATGCTATACATTTTACAGTCTATACAGAAAATAATCTGAAAGGGTATAAAAATAGACTTGGTATCAAATGAATCTCGTAAACATCAGTTAGTTAATAAGTGAGTAGAATATTTGTTCTGTAAATCTTAAGGTTAGATATTATTTTTAATATCCTTGAATATTTTTGAGAAATGGACTTTTACTAATGTTCCTGAAATTAGATGAGTAGCTAAAAATATTTCTGAACAAAGCTGAGAACTGAAGAGGGCAGGGGTGATTATTGCCTAAGCTTTCAACCCTGTGAGCCATCTTGTTTATTTAAATAAAGACAGTAATCTCATCAAAGTTGCAGAGTACTGTGATTGAGTTCACAATGCAGTATTTAATTAGAAAATGTTAATTAAGCTTTCTTAATTCAACCTCACATCAAAGAAATGTATTTGCACACACAAGCCAATTCTTAATGCTCAATCGTAAAACATAAAGCTTGATGCAGGTCGTACCCTGTGTTGCTGCATTATACCAGAAGAATGATTTCAATTTTCAATTCATAGAATGCTACACAAAATGGCTGAAATTTCCTTTTCCCATTGACAAATGGAGTTTCAAACAGCTACTTTGGTTCAAACTAGAATAGAAAAGCAGCCTTAAGGGAATTGGTTGTAAAGTCATCTAACATTGGAAGTCCATAGGATTCCGCCATGATACATGGAAAACAGAGGAGGCAGAGTATGAATGTAATCTTAAATTATCATAGGTCAGAAAAGGATCCAGAGTAAGTTCAGTACAATGACATTTTATGCTTTTTTATAACGGCTAGATGTAGTTCTCACTCCCTGTTAAAAATGTAATAAAATTTTTCTCTTGGGTCTGGACTTTATATGTCAAGTTTCTGCTTGCAGCTAATTTTTATGACTGAATTGCAAACTCTTGAAAGCAGCATATAGGCTGAAAATGCTGACAGCTACGGAGCTAGAGCCATGGTAATGATTAGAATATGAACATAAGGTTTTGTTCGGTAGCCAATGAATTTCCCAGTCCTAATAGAATGAACATTATAAAACAAAGAATATAATTAGCTTCATTACATTATGAAGACAAGGGAGAAGAGTTTAACATTACAAATGTACCACATTAGGCTTATTGTACAAGGGGCTTATATATAGCAACTAGCAACATTTAGGAAGGATACAATAGTCAAAGGACAAACACTTGGAAGAAAGAATAAATAGGTGGCCTTACTTTCCTGAAAATTTTATTTACCTGATTTTTGTTACATTTTTCTCCTTATCACACCTCTGTTTAATGGATTTGAAAGCATTATGAAATGCTTACTTCTTACTTTCCTTTCATCAGATCACCAGATTCTACTGTAAAATTCTCCACAAAAATATTATTCCTTGATATTTTATGGAAAATATTTATTGAACCTTGATGTGGGTTATTTTCTACATGCCTTTGCGTGTATGTGTATATATGTGTGAGAGAGAGGGGAGAAAGAGAGAGAGAGAGAGAGAGGGAGGAGAGAGAGAGAGAGAGAGAGAGAGAGAGAGAGAGAGAGAGAGAGAGAGAGAGAGAGAGAGAGAGGAGACAGAGAGACAGAGAGACAGAGAGACAGAGAGACAGAGAGACAGAGAGACAGAGAGACAGAGAGACAGAGAGACAGAGAGAACTCAGCCTTGAACTCTTGGATTTTTTTTTTTTTGCTCAAGACTTATACTCTACTGCTTAAGCCACAGCTCTACTTCTGACTTTTTAGTGGTTAAATGGAGATAAGACTTTTCTGCCTATGCTTGCTTTGAACCATGATCCTGAGATTCGTTACACACATAATCCTAGCTCCTAGTAATCCTAGTCGTGTACAGCAAGTTCCTAGCTGTACAAAACTCTTGTTATTAGTGCTATTATTATGGTAGATGAGGAAATGAAGCTCAGCTGAATTAAATGAAGTGTTCACAATTACAAATTAGAAAATGTAAGAATCCTAAGTTGAATCCAGATCTAGTTCTAAAGTAGTTTTAACTTTTATATGAAATGCCTCTCAGTAATAATGGGAAGAACATCAGGTTAGATGAAGTAATGCAAGAGAAAACTATTTCAGAAAAACAGAATGTCCTTACACATATTTGGCAACATTTTATTCCTTACTTTCAAAGAAATGTGATGTGCACAAAGAGGTCATTTCTTGGTTAAGAATCTTCAACTACTTAAAGGAATCAATTAAATAAGCCTTTTATCAATACTATGTGAGATATATATAACTAATATCACATATATTACTTTATAGAATAATTTCTCTCTCACAGTGTAGTATTTGACTATTTTGAAGATGGGATCTTGAGGGTCAGATTACTTGATAGATCAAAACTTGGCTGGTGGCAGTCAATATTTGAACCCAGATCTCTTCCAACTCAATTATGCTTTATATATAAGAATAGATAGTCAGGTACCAGGGGCTCATCCTGCAATCTTGTTATTCAAGAGGCTGAGATGATGATCAGAGGTTGAAGCTAGCCCAGGCAAAAAAAGTCCTGAGACTTCATCTCTCAGAAAAAGCAGAGCTGGAGGTGTGGTTCATGTGGTAGAGAACACTAGCCTTGAGCAAGCAAAATTAATAAAGTGTGAGTCCCTGAGCTCAAGCTCTAGTGCTGTCAAAAAACCAATAGGTTATTAATGTGTTAAAGTATTGTTTAATTCTGATTGCTAAATATTATGAACTCTCTATTAACATGAACAGGACATTTCTGAGGGTAAAGAAAAAGAAGACAAGAGACTCAAAGAGGACAGGCAGGTAGCAACAAGTTTCCTTTTTGGAAAATGAAAAGGTAACTTCCAGACATCATATTTCAGTAAAATTAGAGCTATTATTTTCATTGAAAAGTCAGTGGTTGATAAAGCCAGGATCAGTTTGACTTCCTTTGGACCACCAATGGTTCATTTT
Organism: Dipodomys merriami; assembly: GCF_024711535.1. Classification (NCBI taxonomy): domain Eukaryota; kingdom Metazoa; phylum Chordata; class Mammalia; order Rodentia; family Heteromyidae; genus Dipodomys; species Dipodomys merriami. Next base: position 101,870,612 of record NW_027204492.1, read on the forward strand.
GTAGAACTGGATTAAATCAGTGGCCTACTCTTTAGCAGTTTCTGTGCTTGCTGTCAGCCATGTTTATGAGCAATTAACTCTCAAACTGTGAACTGTCATGAGTATTCAACAACTGGTATTGGATTTTGACAATGTCCCAAGAAATATTCCAGGTTCATAACATACTGGCCTTGGAGAGAATCACCATCTGTGAGAAGAGTAGTAACTTATGAAGAGGATCTTAAGGAAGAGTGTGAGAGAATATATGGAGAGAAAATGAAAACATGGTGATTTTTCACATAAAAATAGAGGAGATTAAACTAGGACTCATGAAACTATATACTTGTGAATAGTGTTAAAACCTAATTCTCTCTGCCATATACAATGACCCTGTTTGTGATTTTAATTCATGGTGAAACATTTGTCACATAGTTTTAATAGTAGACTCTAGTATAAAATTAACTTCTTTATAAAGGGAGATAGTTTCTAAACAAGAAAATAAAAGGTTACTGTGGTGTCTCTTAAAAAACCATTACAACAAAAAGACATTTGATGCTCTTTCATTTTTCTTTTCAGTGAGGTTTAAGGAAAAGGAAAGAATCAGACACAGAATTTGCCACTATAAAGGAAAATTGACAGAAGACCATGTTGGTTGAAAGCTTCAATTCTTGCATCAAACTGCTAAGTCAACTGGTTTATCAAGAAAGGAAAGTTTAACTTTTGACATAAAGTGGAAATGAGAACTATTTGGATTTGTTGTAAAATGAACATAACTATTTACCTCTCAATATCCACTTGAAGACTTCCCATTACGATTCTGGTTTATTGTGATTTGCATATTTCACATAATTTTTCTAGAGTTTCTCTTTTATTATACTGGTTAGTATTTCTCAAAAAAATCCAGCAGCAAAAAACTTGTGCTACATTATTATATTATATGCAAAATACAGAAAGACTCTTAACCTGGGATTATAAGAAAATACTAATTATAAAGGTTATTTAATTTTCTTTTGTTGTAAATTTAACAGAAGATGTAGTTACATTCTGAAATTAAACTAGAGCAAAAGGATATGGCTATTATTGCTTGTGCTTGTTCCTCTTACACACACACACACACACACACACACACACACACACACACACACACACATTTGTGATATCAAACCATACTCTTAGTTTAAGGCAAATCAGGATGAGTTCAAGCCAGGAAGAGAAATGTTGATAATATCTGTCTTTCTATCCTCTCTATTACAAAAATTATGGCTAAAATACTTGTGAGGAGATGGAATTTTGAAAACTTCATTGCAGTAATAACTTAATTTTCTAAATTTATTACAGACATATCAACCATCCCAGCTTTGCAGTTGAATGGAATAAAGTGAGCTTTCTGAAGAGGCAAATTATACTACAAAATGAAAATGAAAATGAGAATGGTGTACTAATCTCATGTGCAAAGAGAGGCTCTTAGGCACGAAACTATTAATTTTATATATTTTTAACATTTAGGAAATTGTCATCTCATTTTCCAAGCTTGGCAGAAGTAATATAACACTCACCATATACTTCACAGTGTTAATGTTGCCAGAAAAATACTGTATAAAAATAGCCATTAAGGATTTCGGCCTTTATACTAACCAAAACTACAAGAAAAAAATTTAAAATAAAATACCTTCAATTCTAAAGAAAAATAAAGTTCATCAAAATTTTAAAAAGGAAATAAATTCTATTTCAAACAACAAATCAAATAAATTCTTTTTCTGAGGTTCCTTTACACAACAGATACGATTTTGATGAACACCCTTCTCGGCATTTTTATGAGTACAGTCTCAAGGAACAATATGATCTTATTGCTATTGAAATGTTTATACAGGAAAACTGACATATTTCTTTTGTTGTACAATTGTGTATGTTTGTTCACATATAGATATGTGTAACTGCCACCACAATCAAGTTGCAGAAAGAGCAGAAGAGTTTCATCATCCCCCAATTCTTTAATTATCCTTTGGAAGTGCCATTCCCTTTCCACTCCTAGTCCAAGGAAACTGATATTCTTTTCTCCATTAAGAAAGTTTTGTTGCTACTACATTATTTTGTAAATGGAATTACACACTATGCAACCTTTGAGACTGGATTGTGTAACTTAAAATGTCTTTTGGATCCATCAACATCACTGCATGTATCACTAGTCTATTTCTTTTACTGCTATGTAGTATTCCTTTGTATAGCTCTACCATGGCCAGTCTATCTACTCACACAATGAAAACTAGGTTGTGACCAGTGTCCAGTTTTTGGCAATTATGAATAATGCTGCTCTAAAAATTCATGTATATATTTGCATGCAAATATAACTTTCATTGATCTATGGTGAAAACCCATGAGTGGGGTTGTTGTAATACATGGTACATGTATATTTATATATACTGGAGATAGAATATGATATTTCAAACATTGACCTAAATACTAATAAAATGCCCAAAGTACAAACAAATCCTTTTTTAAATGGATACATCTTAATGCCATTTCTTAGAAATGAATTAATAGACCCTGATGAAAACACAATTGTCATTCATTCAGAGAGAAAAGTATTTTCACTTATTATCTAGTTAAAAGGAAGGATTATGGTTTCAGAGAGCATAAAACCATGAATGGCTATTTCAGGGTTTTGCTAATGGCTGAGTTTGAAATCTAAATTCTCACTAAGAATTCCAATAGCTATGGAATAGACTAGGACAGAGTGAGCAAATTTAGACAATTGGATCCATTTTTGTTAATGTCAATGCCTCAAACTCTATTTTGTGCCAACTGCAGAAATGAGGTTACAAGAACAACAAACATAATCCTCTTAAATGTGTATAAACACAGTGGGAGAGAACTGAATGGTAAATATTTCCCTGTAAAGAAATCAAAGAACAATGGAGAATTTCCCGAGTTGTGTCTGGAAGGCAGGAGAGTTTCGAAGTTGAAAGAGAAATGTCAGAAAGATTGTTGTCCTAATTTTGCAAGTAGTTTAATAGTTTAAGTTTAGGGTTGTGCAGATTCCATTATATAAACAGAGCATCCTACCCATGAGACCCATGAACATTCAGTACCAAATCTTCTGTGATTATCATTATCTAACAAGAAAGAAATCCATGACTATTATCTGGTTTGAACAGTAATAGTAATTTTTGTAAAAACAAAACCAAACCAAAAAGTATTATCTATTTAGACACATGAATATATTGCAAACATTCATCATTGAACTATCAGTAAGTTATATTGTTTTAGGCATAAAGGTTACACTGAAGACCAACAGTAGTCAAAAACTCCTGTTCTAGAGCAGTCATTCTAATAGAAATCAATGAATAAGCACTTGTGCTTTTTTCATACTGGATTTGGTATAAGACTAAACCAAAGTTCTAAAGTGTAGAAATATTCTCACAAATTATCAAAGCAGTTTTACGTTCAATTTAAATAATTTTGAAAATCAGAACTAACTTGGTCTTACATTAGACATTTATCACAACAAGCACTTGTCAATTAGCTCACATCTTACACATTCTGAAAGTTAATGAATCATATCCCTGAGATAAGAATATGTGTTAATATGCAAATACTGTATATAATATCTCTTTACTGATTATATAGTGATTATGTCATTTTTTCTAGGTTAACACATATTTGTTAATTACATTTTCTGGTATAATGCTTTAGAAACTATGATGATGAAAAATACTGCTGTATTTATATATCATATTTGCATTTTGACTCTTTAAAAGAAAAGTTTATATTGATAGTCATTTTTTCATAATTTATCATCTTTCCTAGTTGTAAACAAGATGGCAATGCTTGTCTCTCAGTGATGCTGCTAACCAAATGGTTCCATGCTGCTAATGATATAGCAAGGGTTCATTTGTAAACCTTCAAATAAGATTTTTAAAAATAAGTATAAGTCTAGGTCCACTAGGTTCACACAAATTAATAATAAAAGAGAAATATAGGCAATCTCTCCTGTAATTATGGGGTTCTTTAAAGTGAATGGGGATTTGAAGAAAAGACGACATCACAGTTGTCCTTGTGACACGGACTTGCAGAACTGTTTGGCTTCTAGGATATGATAACACCAACCAACGAACAAAACAAAACTCTGGCCAATATACAGTCCCCCACCCCACCAAAAGTGCAGTGCTACAGATAGCACAGGTGTTAGAAAACTTCCAGCATTGTTTGAGAATAAAGCTGGTGCTCTGGTTTTTGAAATGATTAAAAATCCCCTTCTGTGTCGATTTGGAAAGACATCTGAGGTGCACAGAGCTGGTGGCTTTGTGTTTTACAAAAGAAATGGGTGTGCAATTATTTACTGTGATAATCTGTGGACTGGGATCTCTTTGAGCAATTAAACCTCACTGCTTTTTAATAAGAAATATGGGATTTTTTTCTTCCAAGCTGAACTACATTGATAAAGGCTCATTTTGTTCTGATTAGTTACCTATTTCCTGTGCCAAACTTGTTGATATTTCCTGATATTCTGTAAAAACATTCGAAGGCAGCTATGGGATCTTGTTTGGTATAAATGGGTCATGCTTGTCCATTGCAATGTTTACACAGGGGTGCTAAGAGATATTTGTGCTGATCTATTTTGCAGTTTGTTATGGTTTAGATTATGATTTAGAAATTGAGAGTCAGAATATTATTTCTGATGAGTTTCTAGCCAACTAAGGTCCTCTGTGCTCTATTTATTTTATTAGTCTCTTTTATCCTATTTGTTTACAAGGGGATGCTAAGAGATATTTGGGCTGATCTATTTAGGATAAAAGAGACGAATAAAAGGAGATCTTCCAGAGGCCCAGTTTCATGTACCAGGCTCTCTACTGTGTCTTTGCACAGGACCAGAGGAAATGGCACTGGAAAGATTTACTGCTGCACGGAGAAGATCATTGAAAAATGACTTGTCTAGTGGCATGTCTGCTAGGAAGAGGACTGTTTGTCAAAGTACAAGCCTGCGTAATGTGCCAGAGCAGCCAGTAGTTCCTTAGTAGTCTCAAGCATCTGCTCTAAGGGGACCAACCTAAGATCCAGATGGGAAACTAAGCAGATCCAAAACTGCCACAGTCTCTGCTATAAACACAGACTATCCCATTCCAGCCCATTTTCCTAAAGAGAAATTGCAGCCCTATGCTAAAATCATTAGCAATGGATTTATCTCATTTTTCAGATACATAAAGTTTAAAGTTTAATTCTATCTGCAATGTGTGTGTGAGAGAGACAGAGAAAGAGAGAGAGAGAGAGAGAGAGAGAGAGAGAGAGAGAGAGAGAGAGAGAGAGAGAGAGAGAGAGAGAGAGAGAGAGAGAGAGAGAGAGAGAGAGAGAGAGAGAGAGAGAGAGAGAGAGAAACAGCCTAGACTGACTAATGCTAAATTGAGTGGAAAACAACATGGGTTCTAGAAATATCTCTTGTCTTAGTGCACTTGGGATGCTATTGAAAGCATCACAAGTTGGGTGGCTTAACAACAGCATATTTTTATTTCTTACAATTCTAGACATTGAAAAGTCTCAGGTCAAGGCACCAGTAGATTTAGTCTCTATTGAGAGCTCACTTTCTTCTGTGTAGATGGTATTCTGCCATGGTGGAAGGGGCAAACAAACTCGCCCTTTTATAAGGGCACTCATCCTGTTCATGAGGATTCCATCCCTATGACTTACCTTGAAAAAAAACCCTTCCTCTTATTCCTATTATATTGGGGATTATATTCCAACACATGCATTTGGGGGAAACAAACATTCACACCATAGCTCCAATGAATCCCACAGTGGTATATTGTTAGTCACACCACCTGTGCATTAAGTTGAATCACATCAGTGAAACAGCGATACATATCTACTGGTGATCATAGATGTCAAAGTAGTATTACGTGGTATTATAGTGTAGATTGTTGTCCCCCGCCCTGCAAAGGTCTGTGTGATAAAGGCTAATCTTATGGAAAGATCATCTGGTCACTGGATATGCCCTTGAAGGAGATTGTGGGCTGTGGCCTGTCTTTCTTTTGATCCTTGTCTTTGATATGAACCATTTGCTCTGTTACATTTTCCATACTGTTACCATCTGACATCTTCTCCAAAATCAACAATTTGGCTCAAACTTGGGCTGCAATCTTCAAAACTGTGAGCTAAATGAATGTTTATAAAATCTCTTATAAGTTAATTATCTCAGGTATTTTCATTATTGTGCAAGAAAGTTGCTTCACATCCGTGTTATATACAGATGAAAGAGTAATAAAGGGCGCAAATTTGATCAAATGTATTATAGGCATGTATGGAAAAGCACAGTAAAAAGTCTGCACAACTAGTATATGTGACAGTCTATTTAAAGTGAGTTCAGTCTGTAAATGGTATGGGATGGATGGGGGAGTTATTAGGTATTATACAGATAATTTGGGCGGCTTTTGCTCATTCCTCCAAGTGATATATACCATCAACACAAACTAATTATGATTATGTGGATTTAAAAAATATGATTTTGTTATTACAGTGCTGTACAGATGGGGTTACCATTTCAAAAGTCAGGTAATGAGTGCAATTCATTTTGGACTTTTTTTGCTTTCCTTCAGTTTACCCCTCCTTTTCTGACCCACAAGTTGCATAGTTCATTTTCTACATACTGTGAATTTTGACTAAAGGATTATTATTATTATTGTCATTATTATTTTTTCTGGTACTAAAGCTTGAACTCCGGCCTGGGCACCATCCATTTGAACCACAGCACCACTTCTGTTTTTTTCTGAGTAGTTTATTGGAGATACGAGTCTCACGGACTTTCTTGCCTTGGCTGGCTTTGAACCATGTTCCTCAAATCTCAGCCTCCGAGTAGACAGGATTATGGCACCCAGCTTCAATTGTAATTTATCTTAATTGCTGGGAAGAAAGGAAGCTGAAACAAATAGAGATGCCACTCAATGTGCTATATTTTTAGTTTTCCAGTCATTTTCCCATCTTTTACTTTTACTTAGAAATTGTGTTATGTCACCAATATGGAGCTGAATTTGATTTTGATAATAACCAATAGAAGAAATGGGTGTTTTGTTAGGGAAGTATTATATCTACCATGACCTAGTATTTATGACCAAATATGTGCTGTGTTGTATGTAAATCCATGGGAGTCATTCCCAAGAAAGCAATTCATGGAGGCCAAAAGGAAAGATTGTTAGCTGGATGTAACAATTAGTTAGAAATGGTAAAAGACAATTTACAGGTGAAACATACTAGGTGCTAACTGACAACAGATAACCCAGAACTTGCTACAAACTTCCTTATTATATAAGCTAGGATATTTATAGATTTAGTGCTGAAAAGTTATTTGACATGACATTTTTCCTTGAGGAATGTTCTTCTCTAATGAAGTTTAGAATACACTGAATTAAATTCAGGGATAATCAAGCCATGTGAACCACCCATTAATCTGACAGCAAGGTAGAAGATGAGACTGATAATCATTTTCTGATAGACCCAATTTATACAATATTTGGTGTACAATTTTTGTTAGCATAACCAGTCATTCCACAGATGGAGTTAAATTTACAAGGAGAAATATTATCAAGTGTAATAACTTAGAAATAAATCTAGATTTAAATATTACCACAAATCACATTCCTGTAGAAGAAATATCAGAATGTCATTTGCTCATTTCCTTCTAACAGTTAAATGAGCTGAGCTAGTATGTGTGGAATTACCTGACAAGTTGTGGGAATTATTGTCTTTTGGGGACATGGCATCATTGACACTACACAGATATAATCTATATTGATATAGATATAAAGATGAAGAGTTTTGCAGTTTATACTGCTTCGAATGATTTGTCAACTGGTGACTGTGTTGTATTCCAAAATGGCTTCTGTTACTTGTTATGAAATACTCATCTGTTCTCATTTATTCAGAAAATATTTTTGTGGAAGGAAAATGAATGGCTCCCTAAAGATATCTACATTGGAATCTTACAGCTTATAAATATGCTACTCTAGATGGAAAAAGGAGATTGTAGATATGGTACCTAAAGACTATTAGATGAAAATGTATCCTGATGGGTCCCATCTGACATCTGAACACATGTGTGCTTAAAAGCAGAGACCTTATCCTGTTTGGAGTGGGGGAGGGAGGGAGAGGGAGGGAGATCAGGATAGAATAAGTCAGAGAGATGAGACACTGATAGTATAGAAAAAGAGGCCATCAATGAAGGAATGTGGGCAGCCTCTGAAAACCAAAAAGCCAGGAAGCTGATTCTCCTGTAGTGTTTCCAGAAAGGAATTCAACTCTGCCCAAACCTTTATTTTATCTCATTGAGACCAATGTCAGAATTCTGACCTACTGAACAATAAGATGATAAATTATCATTTTAAGCCACTAAACTTGTAATCATTTGTTAGGGCAGTGAATGAATCTACTAACTTCTAAAGCTAGTTTGTATTTCCAGCACTATTGTTAAACTACTTTTTCATTTCATTTTTGTTTGTGTATACTATATCAAGCTATGAATTTATTTTAGCATATTGCAAATTACACAGAATAATATTAAGTGTCTTGAATCCAAGGTATGAGGTCTTGGCATTGACCAAGAGGCATAATACAAATTGAGGTAGTAGGTTCTAACCAGGTAAGTAACAAGAGTAGTAGAAAATCCATACTTCAAGTTTATGCTTGTTTACATTTATGTTTACCTTGGGAAACCAGGTAAACCTAGGATTATAGCTAACAAAATTAATCTAAAATATAATATCAGTTGGGCATCAGTAGCTCATGCCTGTAATTCTAACCACCCAGGAGCCTGAGATCTGAAGGTTGTGATTCAAAACCAGATCAGACAGGAAGGTCTGGGAGACTCTTATCTCCAATTAACCACCAAAAGGCCAGAAGTGGTAAATACTAGCCTTGAGTAAAAAGCTCAGGGACAGCACCCAAAGCCCTGAGTTCAAGCCCTGGGACCAGCACCAAAAATTATAATGTAGTATCACTACATTTTAGAGGGAGGGGCATTAGTTGCAAAGGATTATATCTAATGGAAGCCAGGATAACAGGGAAGGAAGTTTTCTCTGAAGTACAATCAATGAAGCCTTGTGGAACTGTGATTTGGGACATTTGAGGCAGGCGGGTAGAGTTATCAGTTCAATATGTGGATTTTGTTTCATGTAACTAATGAATGGCAGGGGACACAGCTGCCCAGATACCTTCATCCTCAACCAAGATCTTCTATGTGAGAATATCTCTGCCAGTAGCTATGATTAAGCTGGATATTCCAAATAGAAGAGCTAATGCAAATGCTGAAAATAATCATTTCAATTTCTCCTTATTTTTCTTTTATCATACCATTCCTTTCATTCATCTGTCTTTCTGTCTTCAGCAATAGTCAGTCCTTGACAGAATGATGTTTTACACTGCGCTATCTTTTTATCTCATTACCCAATCTACCACTAATCCATACCCATTCAATGTGCCTAATATCTCCCACAAGTCATTTTCTAAAATTAATCTTGACTGGCTTCCTTCTAAGGCAGCATTGCTGAGTAGCAGTCATCTTGTCAGTCACTTCTTATAATATATACTGCTCTCTTTCAATTCTACAATATTTTTCTCTTATGTTTCCACAATCAAACCAAAGAAGCCCATACTAATGCATGCCAGCTCTACTCATGATGCTCCAACTCATGTTTGCCTACTCTGCTGAACTTTGGGGGAACTCCTGGTTATCATCTGCTTCTTAATTTCACACAATGCCTATATAACTTCTTCCAGTTTACATTTTGTTCTAATTTATTTTGCAGTTCACCTCACTGACCACTTTTCAAATAGCCCATAGTAACATGGGTTTTTTGAAAACATTAGCTATACACAGAACGACAGTTATGAATGTAGCTTTCCCTTGTAGACTAGCACATTTTATGATAAACAAGGGACTATGGCAAGAAGCCCATGCCACTGCCTTAATTACTGCTTGAAATAGTCTGGGTCATAGTGAGAGTTCCAAAATGAGATTCATTTTCCTGGAGGTCAAAAAAATTTACTCAGTGCTAGCTGACCTATCCTGTCTTGTGGAACTTTCTCTGGTGACTACAAATTTCCTGTACTGTTACCAGGCTCTTTGCTTAGAAACAGAAGGATATTGCCTAGCCTTGTGGAAATTACTCAATAAAAAATGGAGATACAAGCTCTTTAATATCTTAGCCTGTAATAAGAATATGGCACACCACAACATTAGAATAACAAGAACATTTTGGATAGCAATGAGGTGTGTTCAGTGTGTTTTAAAGGTTTACAATTTATCTTATTATTTAGCATTGCTTTGTCATAGAATATTTATTACTTTAAAACTTCAAGACATATAAACTCTTGGGTGCTGGACACTAGGACATATTATAAACAAAAGGCATTTTTTTCTTTTGTTTTCTGGCAGTATCAGGTTCTGAACGCAGACCCTAGCACTTACTAAACAAGCATTGTACCTCTGAAGAAAAGAAGCATGAAAAGGAAATAGAGCTGATAAAGTCTGAAATCTGAAATGCCCACAGATTGACTCAAAATCTAACCTATGACTGGGTGATAGCTCAGAGGGAGAATACTTGTCTAGCATGAGTGGGACCTTGGTTTTGTTCCCCAACACCACAAAATAATCTAGGTCATATTGGATTTTAAAATCATACCAAAAAACCACTTATGCAACCTCTTCTCTATACCCACCAGTGAAACCAACATTTTCATTTAAACATTCATTAAGTTTGATGTTTACAACAAGGCACAGTACCATTTAAATGCTCCTAGGAAATGTGAATCATTAACTATTTGCTACCATATCTATATTCAGTCTTCTTCCCAATTAGTTCTTTGTCCCTTATATTAAACTCTAAACAAATAAAAGGAAATAGAAGGTCAATTCTCTGTTGTTCACTTGTTAGATGGTTGATACATATTCATTAATTCTGTGAGACAACTAACATCAAACATTGCCAGCTACACACTAGGCCTTGTGTTAAGGTTAGAGGAAGAGGTCTAGACAGAAAGAGTGATGATTGAAATTCACTGTTGTAAGTCTCTCCATGTCATCTCTAGGGAAGGCTACTAAGTCATCTATGTGGTTGTTTATTGAATATACCAAAGTAGGAGAAGACACGAGAAGAAGAAAGAGAACAGAATATCCATGGGAATCAAATTAGATGTGGCAAATCTGACCAATTTTTTTAATTTGTAAAATCGCTTTGGAATGATTTGTAGGTAGACTAGTTAAAAGAACTTTAAATTTAGAATTGGAGATTATTCTGTCCTTTTTTTAACCCAGCATTCTCAAGGTCAAAGTAAACAAAAATTACTTTTGATATAGTAGGCTAGGGAGGAAGTGACTAGCTCATTGAACCTAAAAGTGATAGGATTATGCTTTGAGAAACTACACTAGAAAAGTGAAACAGTAGGTCACAGGAGATTTACATTGTAATAAATTTACTACCTAATTGTCTGTCTTTTTATGGCCAGCTACAGTTTACCCTGAATAATAATTCAAAAGCAATTTATATTATTTGTGCCACCAGAGGTCATTCCACTATATAAAGTTCAAAAATCAAATAAGCTGTCACAGCTAGGTATTTGGTTTCTCAAACAACACCTAAATTATAAAATGGCCATGTCTTGAATAGGTCTCTCTGTGATGATTTAGAATTCTCTGAAAGATTCTATCTGGGAGTTTTTGATCAGGACCTACAATGCAATAGACAGTTGGGTTTTAAAAGTCAAAGTAAATTGTTAACTCTCTCAGGGCCTGGAATCCAAGGAATTGCTATTTGTAGGAAGCTTCAGGTACACAAATGTGTTCTCCAGAGGCTTATTTGTATGCTTGTTATTTGGTGCTCATCTTAGTATGCTGCCAGAACAGAGTATCTGATGTTGGGTAGTTTCTAAACACTAGACATTTTTATCTCACAGTTCAAGCGACTTGGAAATTCAAGACTGAGAAGTTTAGTGACTGCTTAGGACCCAGTATCTGCTTGTAAGATGGTGCCTTGATTATATCTTCACGTGGCAAAAGGGACAGAATAAATTAGGATTTCCTTCAAGCTCTTTTAAAAGGTTACTAGCTCCATTCATGAGAAATCTGCTCTCATGAGTCAATCACTTATTTATTTATTTCCTGGTACCAGGGTTTGAACTCAGGGCAATGCATTTGTTGGCTGCTTGGATAGTTCCAAGTAAGTCATCTTGAACCATTCACATGAACCATTCCCATAGCCCAGCTTTCTTTGCTGGCTATTTTGGAAATGGAATCATGTGGACTTTTCTGTTTGGTCTGAATTTATAATCCCTGATCTCAGCTTCTGAGTAGCTAGGATTATAGACTGGAACTACAAGTGCTTGTCTCTACCTCTGAATGCTATCATATTGACAAATAAGAATTGGAGGGGACAAATTAGACCACAGCAGTATCCTATACAATTTTCATTAAACAAAAAATATACATGAGGTGGGGGAGGGAAGGGATTGTAAGAGAAAAACACAGGAGAGAGCAACAATGCTCTACAAGTAATGTATTCATTACCTTACCCATGTAAATGTAACCTCTCTGTACAGGATCTTTACAATAAAATAAAATTTAAAAAATATACACAGAAGTCTGGGTTTCAGAGCCAGGAGCACAAGTTTAGTTATTAATCCAGTAATGTCAAATGAAATCTTTGCAAGGTATTAAATTTTTCTTTTTTGTCAATATATTTTTATTGTAAATGTGAGGAAAAATGGTATAGGTATTTAATTTGCACTCCAGTAAGGTCTAATTCCAGACCTGTTACTGAGAGGGTGACCCTGGATAACTTATTTCACAATGTCCTGACTACATCTACCTTATAGGATTGAATGAATTAAAAGCAATACTGTATCTAAAGCACTTAGCATTTTATTATGCATAAAGAGCAATAAGTAATGAATGCTGACATCTGATAATTATCACACATATTTCTCTATCATTAAAATACTGCAATAATCATAAGAATCATCCCATTAAAGCAAAGCAGTAAGAGCTCAGACTTCTGATGCAGCCATGTAAAGAAATCTCATCCTTCCTTAAATGATAATTTGTGAGGATTCTTTCCTCAGTTTAGTCTACCAGATGTGCACATATGTTAGTCCTTTATATAAATACATCAGTGATTTATAATGTTGACAATGGTGAACACAATGGAATAGGATATATCATTTGAAGTATACCTACGTATCTTATGGTAAATATTTTGCTATGTGCTTTATATACATTCTACTTGATTTTATCCCAAAGCATGGAGGACTTCAGCTCTCCTCAAACAGCCACTTATAAGAAAGACTGAACTTCACAGTTAATAAAAAAGCATTTTATAACTCTCTTGTTCCCTTATCCTGATTTTATCACAGTACTCATCACCTCTACATATTATACTACCTATTTTGACTGGTCTTTTTTGTCTTCCGTGATGTAGTTAAGGTTTTGGATCGCCACTTCTAGAAAGTCACTTGTAAATATTCACTAAATATATGTATATATTCATTAAATGTGTATATTTGCTATATGTAAGTACACCATTAAATGTTTCTCTTGCACAAACGAATAAATCATTTAATGGTGAGCTTTTATTAGCCATGTTTTGGGAGAATCAAACTGAAATTCTTTAAGTTAGGAAATAGATATTCCCAGGGATTCATTCTCCAACAGAGCTGCTAAATGATATTTGGAAGCAGTGTTTTCCAGTAATTCCAGTAATTCTAGCTTAACATGGCACTTGTTCAACATCTCCTGTAGGGTAGTATAGTAAAACCATCGTATTATTTTCTTTTCCCAAATATTCTAAGCTCATATAATGAGTTAACATTGAAATTGCAACAGTACATGAATACAAATGACCCCACTGCAAATTTACTGAGCATCTACTTTTTAAGAAACATATTGAGGATAAGAGTCCTTAGCTTCCCTTGCTTTTGACTACATTATGCACTTAGCAGCATATTGCTTTCAATTACGCGTAAATGAGAACAGATCAAAAGTACCTCTTTGAACTTCCCAGTATTGTTCATGTGCACAACTGTTTAGGCACAGTGATTTTGCTTTCTGTAAAGCATTTACTTTGCTACACAAAATACAATTTATACCATCAAGTAAGGCAAATTGATCATTTCTCCCATTATTATTTCTCTAGAAAACCAAGGAGGTAAACACGAAATCATTGTCTCTTTCCCATTAGTTTTCTTCTATGCAATTCTTGTATGTCTATATTTCTCTACAGAGTTTTCACATGGAGAAGAGTTGAGATGCTACAGGTGAGTTTATTGATGTAATTTGGTGCCCTGACATAGGCCTCCTTTGTTCTAAGAGGTGGAAAACAATCACACAACATTTCCTCAAGTGTTTTTGAAGAGCACTGTTTGCATGAGACGCTTCACAAACTGACTGAAATGAGTCAGGGAAAGTATTGTGATCTGATCTAAGGCAGTCTTACCTTGTAAAAGTCTTTTCCATAGGTATCTATAACACCTACTGATTAGAAGTTCAGGCAGTTAGCTTCTCCCGCTACGAAATTTATTTCTAGTTTAGAATGTGAACAAATATCAGAGCGAATTCTTCAGCTATTTTATTAATAAGCAAGAACAAAACAGCCAATTGACTTTATAAAATCATAAATCTTTTTAAAAGGGTCCAATAGCATTTTGCATGAAAATTTCACCCTGAGGCCAATACAATAATATTAGAGAAAGAATTTAATTAATTAGGCTAGTTGGTGTCAAGCAATGAAGAAACTTTGAGAAGCAGGAATCAGATTTATAGTGCCTCACTAGATTTGTATACCCTGTTCATACAAGACTAGGGAATATTTTAGTGAGTACACACATGGGAAATCACTAAATTACATCAATGGAGACTCATTTCTAATACTCTTTTGTTAATTCTAAATACTACACCATTCTGACAACCATTTTAAGAACACTTGGTGAAATAGCAAAATCTCTGCTGTAACTCTAAGATAAAAAGAGCCAAAGTCATTATATTATAGGGCCTCTTTTGGAAATTATTAATTAAGAATGACTTGGAACCTCTACAGTTGTGAGTTACTTAGCTCACATTAACAATACATGCACTCTGTCTTGTTATCAAGGCTGACGTATTTTAAGGAAGTTACAAGTATCCTCCAAGTAAGAAGGTCAAATACATTAGGGAAGCGATGTATAGTTTATACTTCTTGGAGATTTCCAAGCCTATGTTAATGATCAAAGGTTCTAAGATATCACACAATAAAGAAACATGTTTAACTTGTTCAGTGAATCCAAGATTCGGGGAAAAATAGTGTTTTCTGAGTGGATCCTATTAATCGTTGTTTTAACAAATCATTCAGGAAATTCTATGCACAAATAGGAAATTGACTATACAATAAAACCAGCGTTCTGAAGAACAAAATTTAAGGACCTTTCTCCATAGGCTTCATTGGGGAAAAGTCTCATTTTCAAACCTCTAATAGGAGACCTGTTCATATTCTGGGAATTCTCTCTATGGTTGGTAGTCCTAATACTATTGATTATGGTCCTATTTGTGTTTAATCAGTCTGATTTTGGGGTCCTTTAGCACAGACACATAGGTGGTGGGATTTGTAATTTACTCCTAGCCTGCAATCCAAGACAATAAGACAGGAAAAGAGGTCACATTCTAATTAACTTTCTAATTCAAGGAACATGGTCTCTTTCTAATTACACATACAAAGAATAAAATGTAGCCTCTAATTAGAAAGTTACTCTGCTCTATTTAAAATTTGCATTGTGTCAGCTATTCCATCATTATTATTGTTTAACGTTTATTCTGAAATGCAGAATATGTTTTCAAAAAGCAACTTGGAAGAGGTTTTATTTACCACTCACATTGCGATTGCAAAATAGGTTGGTATTTCACAAGGTGATACAATGAGATATAGGGAGTCTATGGCATGTATAGTTGTTAAGAAAGTCAAGATTTGAATTCAGGGTCTTTGTGAGTGAGTATATCTTAACCATCACTTCAGTGAGTAACTCTATGTCCTTTACTATTTCCCCTTCCCCCCATCTTCTTTTCCCCTTTCGAAGTTAGCAAGACAACTTTCAGTATCCATAGGTAACCACGGCAATCACCTGAATACACACATGCTTAAGAACACTAAGCTATTGGAATCAGTTCTCCAGAGGGTCAATCAGAATACAATGGGTCTGTCACAGAACTCATTCATTATTTTGATCCTATCAACTATGTGCAAGCATGCAGCAGCCAATAATAAATATGTACCAATAGATATTGTCTCTTATAGGCTCCATTGTTCCTGCTTCTTAAGAAACCATTCATTCACCTAATAAGATGCAAAGATGCTTTATGAAAGAAAAAAAACAAAATAAAACAAAAATTAGGCTGTCTTTTTGTTTTACAACACAATGTTGAAATTAAATGTGTCATTTTTCACCAAAATATTGTTTCCCATTACTGAAGAGAAGTGATGGGCCTCAGGGTCTCATGCATTACAAATCTCATGTGCTTTAGATAGCTAGTAAATCACTTGTGTTTTCGCCTATAGTACTTTCTGCCGAGCTCAGCGTTTATTGCTTACAGCTGAATACAGCCACCTAAATCATCCATCACGTTTTTATAACCAACTATAGCTTTCCTTTTCATACACCAAGGCACTAGCATATTTTCAGAAGGAAAATATGTGAGATGTACCTTTCCACACCTAAAAGTACCAAGCATACAGTAAATATAATACATGAATTTTATAAGGGGAAACTATATTTACTGATACCAAGATGTGGAGATTAAGAGATTTAGAGATCAAGTACAAAATGTCATGTCAAAACCAACTTTACAATGTCGGTGTGTGGGGGGGAGGGGGGTATAATTGGGTGGGGGGAGGGGGGAGGCTGGGAAGGGAGGTAAAGGGTAAACAAAGGAGGAGGCTGCAATGCTTGGTAAGAAATGTATGCATTATCCTGCCCATGTAATTGTAGCCCCTCTGTACAGTATGTTCTCAAATAAAATAAAATTAAATTAAAAATAAATAAATATGTTAGAAACAATAGCAAGAAAAAAAAAAGAGATTTAGAGATCATGCATCCTCACCTAACTTTTCCTCTTCTTACCTTGTCAAATACTCAAATACTTTTGTATTATTTAATAAGTGTTTTAGTAAAAATATGTTTGTTAGTGGGTCATTAGTGACTAGGTTAAATTCTGGCTAAATGAAATATTGAATCAGGAGTTGAAGAACTACGGTGTTCTTTTTCACTATATTTGTAGCTTTAGGCAGTTTTAAATGCTTTAGCAAATGGCAACTTCTGAGATCAGCCATTATAACCTTCTCACTTCACTGGTAAATTATTGAGGCCCATCTTACTTAGTTTGGATGCCATATTCTTACCAATCTTACATCAGCTAATTAAATGCTAGTAGCTAAGGGTAATACATTTCCCTTCTCTCAAGTTATTTGTTATGCCACTTTGGCATAAGGATTATGCAGAGGTGGTCTCTCTCTAGGACATTAAAACTTCCACTTGTAGATCAGGAGAAAAGAAATGATCTGCTTTTCAGAAATGAGGGACTTAAGGCCTATACAGTTTTGTATAAACAAACACAACTTGTTAGAATAACTTCATTGTCTTGTAGCCTCCCATGTGTCTTAGTTATTTTTCACAATTACTTCACTATGTTTTACCTATTGTAAAAGTTCCAGGCTTTTTTTTGTGGGTTTTTGTGGGTTCCATTTCCTTATTAAAGCTCTCGTGTCACCATAAAACTCACATTGAATTTATACATTCCCTCCTGTCAACTTGTCATGTCAACCTAATTCTTAGGTTGAGCTGAAGATACTAAAAGAGTAAAGTTTTGCCTTCCCTACAAGGTACATGATTGAGTCTTGATAAATAGGAAATGAAAGAGCCATGAAAATTCATCATCCTCCACACCCAAACTTAGTTTCTTGAAATGGAGAAACAGTCTTTAGCATCTTTGCACTGATAACACTTTATTTTAGCAGTGACTTGGTTACAATCAGATAGATAACTATAAATATGTTTATAGACAGATTTATTTTACTTTATTACTTGACTTTTCTTTAATGCTTTCAGTAGGTTTAAACCATTAAAGAATGTTTTCCCTTGCTTCATTTGAAATCTTAAAAGGTAGTTTAAATTTAGAAATGCTTATTTTATTAAAACTCATTGCTTTGCATTTTCAGTCAAAATTATTTCAAGTGAAGCTGAGAGAAACTCCACATTAATGTACTCAATTCATTTTTCTCTTTGCATAAAAATATGTCATTGTAAGATAGGTTTTTAATTTTTAGCTGCTATTTCCAAGTCTATTTTTAATTATTTAGATATTCATATTGGCCTAGACAAACAATTTGTATTAGTTCAAGTAGAGATAGATGAATTGTTAAATGCTACAAAAAGAAGAATTATGTAGACAAATAAATACCATGTAATATATATAATGCCTATATGAGTTTGTAGGTGATTATGTCTATTTACATAATTTGAAAATTATCCATCCTGGTGAGCTATACCATATCTAGGGATGCAATTTATAATCCTTTAAGTACAGTGGAAAAAAGAGATGACTATTAGGAATACTGCTTCCAAGATACCTGAATTTAGCTAGAGAGTTGCAATTTTATAATGGCAATTCTGAATTCTCCAGAGCTCTGAAAAGTACAACTATTTTAAATGTAATATACCTAATTTTGTAACAAAATGTTTCTTGGAACTATTATAAATTTATTGTCTTTTTCACAGTGTCTCTTTTTCATATGTTTCACTGAAGAAATGGTCATCAGTTTTATTATGAAGTGTTGCCCCTGAATTCTTCTGTAGGACAAATAAGATATGATATATATATATATATATCATAAGTATATGATATATACATCATATACTCTCAGTTCATGTTGAATAATTTTAAATTATGGTGGAATCTTATCCCAGATCCCCATGAGAAGCTGACGGGCTACCCATTGACCACTCTTGTCTACAATGTACTCTTAGTATATTTAAAATCTACTGAAGTGTCTTGAATCTGGATTTTACCTCAAGTCCTAAGAGAAAGGATTCAAGAGAGTAGCTCAGAGCATGTTTACAGTATCTTCTGAAATCTAGGTTATACAGAATATATTTCTTTAAAAAAAGAAAGAACCTTTCTTGAAGTGGTGCCAGAATTCTTAACCTGGTATACCAATTCATGGGATAGGTGAACCTTCTAAAATATATGTGGGTATTCTGCATGTAAATATGTTTACTTTTCTTTAAGAGAACATACATAGCATTTGTAAAAACTACTCAAACAGTCTGTCACAAAGAAAAGCCAAAACAATCTCTCAGGGGTAGTAGTAATAAACAAATAAAAATAATGAACAAACAAGTGGTCCAGGTATTACCTGAGATACTTAAATAGCAATAGCTATCCCTTTCTGAGCAATTATATTTGACAGATGTCACACTACTTGCTTTAGTCCTTCATGGCAAATACATAAGGAGGCCTAGGTGAATGGTATGGTGGTTGTAGAAATAATTGTGTCAGTTGGATATTCAAATATACTGAAAGCACTAAATATTTAACATTACTTAAAGAGATATTACTGCTTTAAGAGCTTTGCTTCTGTTTTTATTTTTGCTACTAATGCAGTCCGAGCGTTAATTACTTCTGGAGAAAAGGAAAATCTTAAAACATTACATCTTAAGATTCTACCTTATACCTAGCATTTGGCACAAGTAATTAACTTCAGAATGTTAGTAGGTGGATTTATATATTAGATTCTTTACTTGAACTAATTACATATATCCTAAACAACATTGTAACAACTTCCAAATTCTCATTCAGTGAGTGTAACCTGAGATTTTAAAAAGTACACACATGCACACACACACACAAATGAAACCATCCACCAATCTCCCTCCCATTCTGTGTGTGTATGTGTGTGTGTGTGTGTGTGTGTGTGTGTGTGTGTGTGTGTGCGTGCGCGTGCACGGGCGCAAACGTGTGTGCGTGTTCAGGTGTTCTTGTGTATATGCACATCCACCAATCAGTTGTTCCCACAGCTGATTGCTAATAGGAACCCACCACTGGACTCACCAAGAAATTAATGAGTAATGAACTCCTTTTACACTTACATGAAAAGATACCTTTCATACTGAGAAAAATTCTCTGTCTTGAGTAGTAAATGGAAATCCTTCTACCAATAGTGTCTACTGATTCAACGGTTTGGTAACAGAACCCCTGAAAACTTCTCTTTCTAGTTTTTCAGTAAGCACAGTTGTTGGTGTGTTTAAATTGTGTTTCAGAAATAGCCATGGGTGTCCGATGTTTATAGAGACAGGTAGAAAAACAAGAGGTATATAACCCCCCACAAAACAATAGGTGCTCTAGAGAAACAATATTTCTTATTTTCTGTAGCAATTGCTATTTATGGCTTTGTCATAATGTTCCAGATAGTGTGGAAATGTCATGTATACATTATTATTATATATAAACATGTATTAATAATACTATAATGTTGTCATTGTTATCATGAGAAATATTAGTAATATTTCCACTAGATAAAAGAGAAATTTAATCAGAGAGTGAAAATAAGTCACTTGCCCAAAGTCACAGTTAGTAAAAGGGAGAAGTTAGGAATCAAACCATGCATCTGACTTTAGAACCAGATCAGCCCATAATCCTGCCTTTGGATGGGTAGCTAGTTCTACTGAGGAGGTGCAATAGTATTCTTGTCTTCTTTTAAATGAACCAAGAATGGATTTACAACAAAAATCTCATGTGAATTACCTGGTCCTGGAGCGACTCTTCACCAGTCTTACCTCATCAATATTATTAAATTTTCTACTTTTTCTTAGCAAGTCCTTGTCTCAATAGGTTAAATTCAAACAGATCTCTATAACCCCTGCTTTCATTGTATTTGACGTTTGTATAATTTGTGGAGGGGAAGGGCAAAACAAATCATTTAACTAGGGATACAGGTGAACCCATTGCAACAATGAGATGCACAAGTCGTTATGTCGAAAAACGAACTTTACCACTTTGGTGGGGGGGGGGATTGGGTTGGAGGAGGTGGGGGGAGTATGGGAAGGGATGGAAAGGGGAAACAAAGAGGAGGCAACAATGCTTGATAAGAAATGTACTCGTTATCTTGCCCATGTAATAGTAACTCCTCTGTACGGTATTCTCACAATAAAAATAAATAAAAAAATAAAGTCCCCTACTGTTATTGCAATAAAAAAATTCAAACAGATCTGGTGTCTCCTTCATAGCCCTTATTAGCATTCTACTTAGATACCAGTATGCCTCATTGAGAGATATCAGAAAGCAAAATCTACAAGAAAATCTCTGATAATGTTGTGAGCTGCTCAAGCCAGTCAAAAGGCCTAAAAATTGTATGAAGAATCTTTTGGCCGGAAGTAAGTAGAAGACAGCTGTCAGTAACTAGAAATGTTTTAGGGGCCATTTATTGGAGCCAGAACATCATCTTTTACATCTCAAAAACTTGGGAGGAGATTGAGAGAGGAAGTTAGGGAAAAATAAACCCCCAAAGCTAGATATAGTGAGATTCCTTTTGGTTGTTTGTATATTACAAAAAAAAATGTTAGTCATTTTAATTAGGTAGAAATAGTGTACTGCATTTAAAACAGTCTTATCATTTAGTTCATATTATCTTTTTCATTAACTATTGATTTCCCCTCTAATTGGAGTACCACAAAAGATAGCACCTCTGAGGAAAATTATATAATAGAATATGGCATATAATCAAAGCAGCCCAGAGCTTACACAAATCATGAAAAGTCCAGAAATCAATTGATTTGTATTCATTTTCCATGTTGCCTTTTTCCCACAGAATTCATCATTTACTCATTACTGCTGCAAAAAAAAGCTATTCAAGTCCAACTTTATCCAAAAAAATACAATAGTTAACAATCAGTGGTGGTTCCAATTTGAAACAGGGTTTGTATGTGTAGGTTTCTGTTTCATCACAGAATTAGTAAATTAAGTCTTTATATGTACTCTTGAAGTCTTCCAGCCGGGTCCATATCACCATTTTTTCTCTGAATGGGTTTTCTCCATCTAAGCTGTTGTCTTCAACTACATGGAGCTCCTTCATTTCTATATCTTTTTGGAAAATCCTATGTGCTTTCAAAGGCCTTGCTGAAATCCTACTCAGCTCTCATATCCAGTTGTGTGATTGTCTTAATGTATAAAATATGCTCTTTTCTATGATTTCTTAATTTGTACAATAATTTATTTGTACTTGTTATTATACTGAATCTGACTGAAATCTTTCACAAAAGCCTTCCTTCTTTGTTTTTGTTTCCTCTGGAGAGGTTTCTTGCTTTTGAGGAGCTTAGACAGTAGTTGATAAACTGAAGAGGGAAACTCTCATCTTTGGAAAATTAAAGATAATATACATTAAGCTAAAACAGACACAGTTATTTATCTATTAGAAAAACGCCATATTAAAAATGGTTTATATAAAGGATGGCTGATAGGTTTTAGGCATTTCTCAAATCCCTTTACTGACTGCTCTAGTTTATCTTCTAAAGACATTGCAGACTAAATGTCATGAATGCAAAGTAAACCCTGACCTAAGTGTTTGGAACAGTGTGGTTGGAACTTTGTTGTCCTAAAACAAGGTTGGAAGTCTGAAAGAAGGATACAAAAGTCAGCTGAAGGGCAAGAACAGCCTGAGGGTGACATCATTTCATTGTCAGCTGCCAGGCTCTTAGATTGCAAGAACAGCAAAATAGGGAAGAATATATTGTCTGAGCAACTTGAGCTGAGGTGAGGCCCTTTAACATCTCCTTTTTCTTCTCTAAGTCCCAGTACCAAGAATTTTTCAGATTTGCAATTCAGTCTCTTCAAGGGACTTGTTCATTAAGCTTGAGTGCTCTGTCCAAATGATTGATGTTAGTTATTTTACCAGATTCATCTCCCATTTGATTTAATGAATCAGCATTCTGGTTTATAAATCAGTTTCTGGCAAATTGGCTTAGGATTCATCACTTCTCCACTATTTTCTTCCCCCTAAGCAAACAGATTCATTTCTGTTTTCATTGCTGTAAATCTGAGGAGTGGCTTTTGGGCCTTTTGGGAAAACTTTGATGAAGCATTCTCTGTGTGACTTTGAATCAAAAACAGACAGTTTGTGTTAAAATATTTTAAAGAGAACAACACAACTGTGTTTTAAGAATAGCTTGTAGTGGGGCACTAGTGGTGCACATCTATAATCCTACCTTCTCAGGAAGCTGAGTTCTGGAGGACTGTGATTCAGACAGCTATGCTATAGTTAAGATATGGAACCAACCCAGATGCCCCTCAGTAGATGAATTTGTCAAGAGAAAAGAGAAGAAGTTTGTTGAATGCTTTGAACAGGAAAATTCTGAGAAACCAAGAAATGTCTAAGGATGGAATACATATACACATATACACACATACACACACATACACATACACACAAAAACTTGCTAGTCCTGGGGCTTAATTCAGGGCCTGGGCACTGTCCCTTAGGATTTTCATTCAAGAATGGCACTCTACCACTCACACCATATTTTCTCTTCTGGCTTTTTGTGGTTAAGTGAAGCTGAGAGTCTCAGCGGCTTTTCTGCCCTGGCTGGCTTCAAACCACAATCCTCACAATCAGGTTCCTGAGTAGCTAGGATTTTACATAGAAATGAGCTACCAGTGCCTAGCTAAGAACAGATTCTTTCAAAAATAATTTCAGTATCACACAATATTTAAAATTTAAACCCTCTATAGAATCACTTTTTCAGAATCAACATGATTTCAATGACTTTCTAGAAATAGAATTATTGCTTTTTGTTTTAGTGGCTGCATTAGCAGGCTTTTTATGTGTGATTCTTTATAATCAAGTGACATTTGTTACTACTATTTCAGGATTGTATATAAATGTACATAGGTACAGCATAGATAAATAGCTGAGTTACTTGTGTCATTTCGCCGGGCCTGAAAAAGTTGTTGAGTTAAAAAATATAAGAGAGTATGGCAAAGCCGGACACCAGTGGCTCATACCTATAATCCTACCTACACAGAAGGTTGAGATCTAAGGATTGTGGTCCAAAGCTGGCCTGGGCAGGAAAATACATGAAACACTTATCTTCAATTTACCACCAGAAAACAAGAAGTGGCTTATGGCTCAAAGTGGTAGAGTGGTAGCTTTGAGTGAAAAAGCTCAGAGACAGTGCCCAGGTCCTGAGTTCAAGCCTCCCATGGCCATCAACAATAACAAAAAAATAGAGTATGGTAGAATCAAAGAGAAGCCTTAGTGCTTTTTAAAATACTATCAGAGAGATACAGAAATAAAGCCAGGGTGACTCTTTTTTATTTTTGAGACAGAGTCTTGCTATGTAGCTTAGGTTGACCTTTAGCTTACTACTATAGTCATGGTTGGCCTTAAACTCCAAATCCTCCTTCCTGATCCTCTAGAGAAGATAATGTTAGTTAAAAGTGCTGAAATTATGTGAGAGAATCTTCAAGTTTTTGCTTTAAGCAAATTCTCTAATCTCCCCATAAGAAAGTAAATACAAAAAAAATACAAAAAAAGTAAATACAGTTTTTTAAAAATATATTAATATTATTATTATTAAGTAGTTGTACAAGGGAATTGTGATTTAACAAAGCAGTTTATAAATACAGTATCTTTTTAAAAAATAATACTTTATTTTATTGTAAAGGTGATGTACAGAGGGTCTATAGTTACATAGGCAAGGTAATGAGTACATTTCTGTCCAACAGTGTTACTCCTCCCTTGTTTTCTTCCAAATACAATATCTTTTCATCAATATCATCCCTTTCAACATTCTTGCCCATCCTTTCCCTATCTCCTCCTTCCTCACCTTCTTAATTTTGTAAGATATACATTGGATTTTTGCCTGCACTTTCTCCTTCTTCTCCTCTTTGTTCACCTTGACCCCATCCTACTTTGAGTACCTACTTCCTGATTACTGGTGAACTTTGGTTTAACTTTATAAGGAATTACACTATTTGAGATCTCCGTTGAATCTATTGTATTTCAGTTAATCCATGTGTATGTACTTGCATACTACTCAACTTAGTTACTAATGATTTAGTCTGTAAGCTAAATCTTGAGTTACAATCATGAAAACAGCACAAGAATAGATAGGCCTGAGGACCAAAGGAACAGAATAGAATACCCAAAGCTGAATCCATAGACATATAAATATATAATATTTGAAAAAGGAGCCAAAAACATAGACTGGAAGAAAGACAGTCTCCTCAAGAGGTGCTGGCAAAACTGGATATCCATGTGCAGAAAACTGAAACTAAATCCTTAGATATCATCTTGTACTAGCTCCAATTCAAAATGGCTTAAAGACCTGAAACCATGAAACTATTTCAGATAAGAATAGGGGAAACAGTAGGGCTCCTGAACACAGGTAGAAACTTTCTTAGTAAATGTTTTCTGCATGGCAAAGGATATAGTCAACAAGCTAAAAGACAAGTTATACAATGAGAGATTTTTGCCAGCTACACATCAGACAATAGCCTAATATCCAGAATATACAGAGAACTTAAAAAATAAAACCCTCAAAAACCCAACATCCCAATTAATAAATGAATGGGGCAATAAGCAAATACAGTTTTCTTTTTTTTGTTGTTGGTTGTTGTTGTAAACACTGTGCCCACCTTTGGTCCTCAGCTCCACCCAGACCTGAGCATCTGCCAGCCCTGGAGTTCCCGCCCTACAGCTGGCCACTCCCTCTCTCTGCCCAGACCCACCTGAGCTCTGATCTACCTCACTCCCTGCCCTCAGACCCTCCTGTTACCTGGATAGTGAAGGGTGCCATGTGCTCGCTCCCTCTTGGGGGAAATATGGCTCCTCTAATAAACCTTACAATAATCTTTCTCCTGTGCCTGCCTGCTTCCCTGTGGTCCTCTGTGATGGATGTGAAGGATCCTTTCAGTTGTTGGTGTTTTAACTCTGGGCCTGGGTGCTGTCTGTAGGCTCCTTTTGCTCAAGGTTCGTTCTCTACATTTGAGCCACAGTGCCACTTCTGTGGCTTTTTCTGTGATTAATTGGAGAGATGAGTCTCATGGACTTTCCTGCCTTGGCGGGCTTCAAACTGCGATTATCAGATCCTGAGATCCTCCTGAGTAGCTACGGTTACAGGTGTGAGCCACTGGCACCTAGCACAAATAGAGCTCTGATGAAATATTTTATTCTAGGTTGGAGCAGGGAGCACAACAAGGTGGAAGGACATTGGGATACATATGTCTAGTTCTTCATAGAGAAGGAAAACAAGAGGTAAGTTTACATGTGAAGAATGGCAGTATCTATCCAAATTCCAGATTGGGTTATTGTGGGAACAATTAATACTGAAATAATACTGAATAATCTAAGATTGCATTTAATAGAAGGACATTGACTGAACCTTTACTCTCTACACATCTCAAGACTGAAAAAAGAGTAAAGATAAAGGGACAACTGCAAATTCTGTAGGGTTGCAGCTGGCCTCATCTTATTGCAGTCAGAGAACCTTAACCTTGTGAATAGTCATAGATGAAGTGTCTTCTTACTTTGCCTTCCATATTTGCCAACAACCTCAAAACAGAGGATGATGTACGCCCAGTCACTGTTCTTAGCCTTCTCCCATCAGGCTTTTATCCCTTAATTCCCTCTTTTTTTTCCTTCCAGTAGCTTTGAGGGTCCCAATTAAGCTCTAACAAGATTTGCCTAACATGCTTCCTATGTCTGGAAATCTATAACTGAGTAATTGAATTTTGAAACTTATGGTCATATCTAAATTTACAGTTTCCCTAGAGAGCTCTGAGAAAAAGCTAAAGAAAGGGTATGATGAAGCCACAAATAGGAAGTGCTTCTATACTTTGAAATAAAATGCCCTTTTGACATACGACTTCAAAAATTTATGTGGGTAGGCTATGGATGGGAGAAATGGAAGAATATTAGCATTGCTAACATTTTCTTTTTCCTTCTTTTGAAAGATGTGATCATCACTATTGGAACAGAAGAAACAGAGAAACCACATTACCCAGGGACTAAGTGAAAACATAAGAGAATTGTATAATATAGCAAAAAATTTTTAATTGTATTTCCTCTTGGTATTTTCACAATAAAAATTTTTAAAAAAAACAAAAGATTTTGGGCTGGGGAGGTGGCACAGTGGTAGAGTGCTTGCTAGCATGCATGAGGTCATGGGTTTGATTCCTCAGCACCACATATACAGAAAAAGCCAGAAGTGGCACTGTGGTTCAAGTGGTAGAGTGCTAGACTTGAGCTGAAAAGCTGAGGGACAGTGCCCAGGCCCAGAGTTTAGGCTCCACGACTGACAAAAAATAAATAAATAAAAAATAAAAGATTTTTTTCTTTTCTGGAAGTTGTTCCCATAAGGTTGTTAAGAGCAAGTTTCATTGTTCTTATTTTAAAGATATAGAAAATAGAAGTACATGAAAAGGCATTGTTAGAGTTCAGGCCAGAACACATTTCTTGACAGTGGTCCAGTGTGCATTTCACCAAAATTTCCATCAAACTTTATTGCTTTAATTGAAAATTATGGCCAAAGCATCAACCCCCAAATTATATTAAAGACAAACAAAAGCCATAGCTATCTAATCATATTGGCCATTTATACAAAGTATTTTTCACCTGCAACCTGTGTGTCATTATTTGAAATCCCTATGAGATATGTACATACATGCACCTGTCTCAAAAGGTCTATTCCTTTTGAATAAAATCATTTTTATTAGAATATATATTTTTATTGTAAAAATGTTGTACATACGGGTTACAGTTACATGATTAAGGTAATGAGTACATTTCGTAGCAGGCATTTTTACCTCCTCCTTTGTTTTCCCCTACTATCCCTTTCCTCCCTTTCCTGACATATGAGGCAATGTCATTCTTTCTGATGGAGGCATAGAATTCCATTGTGTATATATACATTTTCTTGATCCATTCATCTACTGAAGGACATCTGGGTTGGTTCCATATTAGCTATGGTAAATAATACTGAGATAAACATGGTTGTGCTGGTAGCTTTGGTATGACCTTGTTGGTGATTATTTGGATAAATGCCCAAAAGTGGGATTGCTGGGTCATAAGGGAGCTCTATGTGGAGTCTTTTGAGGAACCTCCATACTACTTTCTAGAGTGGTTGAATAAGTTTACACTCCCACCAAAAATGCAGTAGGGTTCCCTTTTGGCCACATCTCCTCCAGTATCTGTTGTTACTAGATTTCTTGATTATAGCCATTCATGTTGTTTTGATTTGCATTTCTTTTATGGCTAGAGAAGTTGAGCATTTCTTCATGTGTCTATTGGCCATTCTTATTTCCTCTTCAGAGAAGAAAAAGTTTTTCTCTCATTTTGAAAAGTACAAAATGTGAGCTTAAATTCATATATGTGGAGACTTTTTTTGCTGGTACTGAGGTTTGAACTTAGGATCGTTTACTTACTCAATTTGCTCACACCTGAGTGGCACCCTAATACTTACATCACACCTTGTCTCCAGTTTTCTGCTGGGAATTTTAGAAATGGAGACTAGTGAACTTTTCTACCTAGGTTGAATTTTAATCACAATCCCTCTAAGTAGCTGTAACTAGAGGAATGAGCCACCACAACCAACTATAATTTTTGTCTTTTTGTTAGCACATTAAATTTAGTCACAGATTAAGAAAGAATAAAAAGAATATATTTATTAATTTCAATGAAAATTTAGGGCAGGAAACAATTACATTGGGGACAAACCAAAGAGCAGAAAAATATTCTGTGGAAATCTTGTAAAATTTCTAGGTAGAATCAATAATTTTCATTTATGGATATGATAGAAGGTATACATTTACAAGTTGATCTTTTGTCTCTTGTGACGAGAAAAAATTTGTAACATTTTCATCATTTATTCAATGAAATATACTTCTGATCATCCATCAAGTGTTAACTTAATCTATTTGAGAATTCTGTGTACTGAGCAAAAGCTCATGTCTTTCCTTACATTCTAACAGACTTGTTACAAAATACATGGTATGTGAAAGATTGAGCAGAATAAAACTTCAAAATATACAAATTTGGAAATATTTTTCTAAAATATTTAATTTGGATTTTAAACTAAAATGAAATGAAAAATCTTGGGGAAGTAATCAAGAAACATATTTAGATTTATAGCTTTTATTTTAGGGCTCAGGATAAAATCTTAACTACACCAAATTAAAGATAAAGAAGACTAAGATACAAAATTATAATTGGAAGTCTGATTGGTATTTTCCATAAGAGTATTTAGCTTTCTTCAGTAGTGGGATTTACAACGATGGCTAATCATGTCACCTTCAATAAAGAACATAAATAATGTATGTAGTTTTATAGTTAATGTATGCCATCTAAATAGATTACTTGGCTCTAGACTCCTTGTAGGTAACTAGATATATTGTTTTATTAACCCTGGTGACATATAAAAAGGAAACATTTTTTCCACATTTTATATAGCCTAAAATGACTATACATTTATTCTTGATGTTATTTTAAAATGTTAATAAATATGAATAAGCCAAATTACAATAAAGTCAAGTAATCAACATGAAGCTAATCATTCCACTAATAATAAAGATAGAATTAGATTTCAGGCTTTCAGATGTCATGAATTGTGATAGCACCGTTTGGCAGCCCTTTCTCTGTTGATAATGTCATGGTATATGGATAGATTCCTTTTAAATTAAACTATTTCTTGTTAAAGAAATTACTTTGTAAGACTATTTCAGACTTATTCATTGCAAGAAATTTTACATATTCCTCTGCTCAAATGCTTATTTCTAGATTATCCTTACCTACCTAAGTTATTAAAGATATTTCCACATTGGAATCCATCCCCATGAAGTGGAAGTGAAATATTCTAAGTAGCAGCTAAGATTACTAAATCAAGATTCAGCTTACATTTTGCTTAACTTACAATTAGGGTTTTTTTTCCTTTTAATTTATTGTGAAAATACCATACAGAGGTGTTACAATTAGATGGGCAAGGTAATGAGTACATATCTTACCAAGCATTAGTGTCTCCTCCTTTGTTTCCATTTCCCATCCCTTGCCATCTCTCCCCCCCCCGACCCCCCCTCCACCAAAGTTGTAAAGTTTGTTTTACGACATAACGACTTGTCCTTTTCATTGTTGCAATGGGTCCAACTGTATCCTTATTTAAACAGTTTTTGCCCTTCCCTTCCACAAATTATACCTACATCAAATACAATGAAAGCAGGGGTTATACCATGGGGGAGGGACATACAAAGCAACAAAAAAATCATCTTATATATATGTTAGAAACAATTGCATGAAAGAAAACACATTTGAATACTTATTTTGGGGTTCATTTCACCTAATATCAACTTATCTGACGGTTTTTCTTGTCTCAGAATATACTAGTTATTGCAAATAAGCGAAACCATGGCACCTATGTTTCTTTGTTTATTTGGGCCTGGCTTACTTCACTTAATATAATTTTTACCAAGTCTTTCAATTTCCTAACAAATGGTGTAATGTCATTCTTTCTGATGGAGGGATAGAATTCCATTATTGTGTGTGTGTGTGTGTGTGTGTGTGTGTGTGTGTGTGTGTGTGTGTGTGTGTGTGTGTGTGTGTGTGTGTGTGTATATCACATTTTCTTGATCCATTCATCTACTGAGGGGCATTTGGGTTGGTTCCATATCTTAGCTATGGTAAATAATGCTGCAATAAACATAGTCGTGCTGGTAGCTTTAGTATGGTCTGGTTTATGATCATTTGGGTAAATGCCCAAAAGTGGGATTGCTGGGTCATGGGGGAGCTCTAATTGGAGCCTTTTGAGGAACCACCATACTACTTTCCAAAGTGGTTGAACAAGTTTACACTCCCACCAAAAATGCAATAGGGTTCAATTCTGTCCACATCCCCTCCAGCATCTGTTGTTATTAGAGTTCTTGATTATTGCCATTCTAACTGGGGTGAGGTGGTATCTCAATGTTGTTTCGATTTGCATTTCTTTTATGGCTAGAGAGGTTGAGCATTTCTTCACGTGTCTATTGGCCATCCTTCCTTTCTCTTCAGAGAAGCTTCTCTTTAAGTCTTTAACCCTCTTATTTATTGGGCAGTTGTTTCTTTGAGGATTTGGTGTTGGGGATTTAATTTTTTGAGTTCCAGGTATACTTTAGATATGAGACCCTTGTCCATTGTATGGCTAGTGAAGATCTTCTCCCAATCAGTGGGCTTTTTATTGATCTTGCTAGCTATGTCCTTTGCCATGCAGAAGCTCTGCAATTTTATGCAATCCCATTTGTCCAACGTTTCTTTGATTTGTTGTGTTTCTGGGTCTCTATTAAGAAAATTTTGGCATGTGCCAAGGAGACCTAGGGTTTCTCCTATTACATCCTGTAATATTTTCATAGTGTCTGCTTTGACTGCAAGGACTTTGATCCATTCGGAGTTGATTCTGGTACAGGGTGATATATAAGGAACTAGCTTTTGTTTTCTACAAGTGATTAACCAATTTTGCCAGCACCATTTACTGAAGAAGCTGAATTTCTTCCAGTCTTTTTTTTTTTAAGCAACTTTATCAAAGATTAGATGACTATAGGTCTGTGGGTTCATTTCTGGGTTTTCCATTCTATTCCATTGGTCCTAAGGTCTGTTCTTGTGCCAGTACCAAGCTGTTTTGATTACTATGGCTTTGTAGTAGAGTTTGAAATTTGGTATTGATATTCCTCCAGCAGTGTTCTTTCTGTTGAGGATTGTTTTTGCTATTTGGGATCTTTTATTGTTCCATATGAATTTTCAGATTGCCTCTTCTATTTCCTTGAAGAATGAGGCTCGAATATTGATAGGTATCACATTGAATTTGTAGATAGCCTTGGAAGTATTGCCATTTTCACGATGTTGATTCTTCCAATCCAGGAGCATGGGAGGCTTTGCCACTTCCTAAGTTCTGTTTTGATTTCCTTTTTCAGGTTTTTAAAGTTTTCATCATAGAGGTCCTTCACTTCTTTGGTTAAGTTAATTCCTAGGTATTTTATTTTTTGTGGGGCTATTACAAATGGAGTTGTTTTCCTGATTTCAGCCATGCTTTTCTCATTGTTGGCATACAGAAAAGCCATTGATTTTTGAGGGTTAATTTTATACCCTGCTACTTTGCCAAAGTTTTGAACCAGCTTGAGTAATTTGGGAGTGGAGTCCTTGGGATTCTTTAAAACCAAAGCATGTCGTCTACAAAGAGGGAGCGCGTACTTCATCTTTCCCTATTTGGATCCCTTTTATGTTTGCATCTTGTCTTCTTGTTGTAGCTAGGCATTCTAATACTAAATTGAAGAGAAGTAGAGAGAATGGACATCCTTGTCTCATTCCTGAGTTAAGAGGAAATGGCTTTAGTTTTTCACCATTAAGTATAATGCTTGCTGTAGGTTTGTCATATAGAGCCTTTATAGTATTGAAGAATATTCCATGGATTCCTAGTTTTTCCAGAACCTTCATCATAAAGGGGTGTTGGATCTTGTCAAATTCTTTGTCTGCATCTATTGAGATAATCATGTGGTTCTTATCCTTGCTCTTGTTGATATGATGAATTATATTAATTGATTTGTCTGTATTGAACCAGCTTTGCATCCTTGAAATGAATCCTGTTTGATCATGGTGTATGGTTTTTTGGATGAATTGTTGAAGTCGATTGGCCAAAATTTTGTTGAGAAGTTTTGCATCTATGTTCATCAAAGAAATGGGTCTATAGTTCTCTTTCTATGATGAGTCCCTCCCTGGTTTTGGGCTGAGTGTTATGATGGCTTCATACAATGAATTCGGTAGTGAACTTTCTCTTTCAATTTTATTGAAGAGTTGAAGGAGTTTTTGTGTGAATTCTGCTTTGAAGGCTTTGTAGAATTCTGCTGTAATTCCATCTGGTCTTGGGCTTTTCTTAGATGGAGGTCTCTTATTGCTGTTTCTATTTCAATGCTTGATATGGGTGTGTTATGATGGTTTACCTCAACTGGGTTTAGTTTCAACATACCAATATTTGCTAGGAAAAGGTCCATTTCTGCCAAGTTTTCAAACTTATTAGCATAAGGTTTGAGAAGTATTTCCTTATAATGTTCTGAATCTTGGTTGTTTCTGTGCTGATGTTTCCATTCTCATTTCTGAGTGTATTTCGGTGTGTTCTCTGCTTTTTCTGATGAGATTTGCTTAAGGTCTGTCAATTTTGTTAATTTTTTTCGAAAAACCAACTGGTTGTTTTGTTGATTCTTTTTATGGTTTTTTTTTTGGTTTCTAATTCATTTAATTTTGATTTAATTTTAATGATTTCTTTTCATCTACTGGATTGGGGTTTATCTTGCTGCTCTTTTACAAGGAGGTTCAGATATCTCATTAAATTGTTGGTTTCAGATCTCTCCAATTAGTTGATGTAGGAACTCAGAGCTATAAACTTGCCTCTGAGTACTGCCTTTGCTGTGTTCCAAAGGAGCTGGTAATTTGTGTTTTCATTTTTGTTGAATATCATGAACATTTGAATTTCATTTTTAATCTCTTCCATGACCCACTGGTGAGTCAACAGTGTGTTGTTCAGCCTCCATGTGTTACTAGACTTTCTTTGGTGGCTTTGGTGTTGAGTTCTAATTTTATTCCCATATGGTCTGAGTGAATGCAATGTATAACTTCAATGTTTTGAATTTGGACAAGTTTGCTTTGTTACCTAAAATGTGGTCTCTTTTGAAAAATGTTCCATGTGCTCCTGAGAAGAACATGTATTCTGATGCTGCTGGATGAAATATTCGGTAGATGTCTGTTAAATGTAGTTGGTCTATGCAGTTGTTTAGGTCTGCAGTTTCTCTGAGTTTTTGCGGAGTTGATCTATCTAGTGGGGATAGTGGTAAGTTAAAGTCGCCAACAATTAATGTCTTTGGATCTATGTGAGATTTGGGAGAAAGTAGTGTTTCTTGGATAAATTTGGGTGTTCTGTTGTTTGGCGAATAGAGATTTAGAATTTTAATATCCTCTTGAAGGAGAGATCCTTTAATTAGTATGTAGTGACCTTTTATTATCTCCTCTAACTAATTTTAATTTAAAGTCTATTTATCTGATATTAGTATTGCAACTTCTGCCTGTTTATGGGGGCCATTTGCTTGGTAGATTTTGTTCCAGCCTTTCACATTAAAAATGTGTTTGTTTTTATGGACCAGGTGTGACTCCTGAAGGCAGCAGATAGAAGGATCTTGCTTTTTAATTTTTTAATTTTTTTTATTGTGAAATTACTATACAGACGGGTTACAATTACATGGGCAAGATAATGAGTACATTTCTTATCAAGCATTGTAGTCTCCTCCTTTGTTTCCCCTTCCCATCCCTTCCAATCCTCCCCTTGCCACCCCCATCCAATGCTCCCCGCCCCCTCTCCCCCCATACCAAAGTTGTAAAGTTCATTTTTGACATAAGGACTTGCACATCTCATTGTTTCAATGGGTCCACCTGTATCCCTTTTTAAACAATTTGTTTTTTCCCTTCCCCTCCAGAAATTATAGCAACATCAAATACAGTGAAAGCAGGGGTTATACTGTGGGGGAGGGACACACAAAGCAACAAAGAAATAATCTTATGAATGTGTTAGAAACAATCATATGAAAGAAAATAAAAAAAAACTTTTGAATACATATCTTAGGGTTCATTTACCTAACATCACCTTATCTGACCTATTCTGCTTGACTCAGACATATACTAGATATTGCAAATAAGGGAAACCATGGGATCTATGTTTCTTTGGGCCTGGCTTACTTCACTTAATATAATTTTTTTCCAAGCCTTTCCATTTTAATCCAACTATACAGTCTATGTTGCTTCATTGGAGAGTTTTAAGCCTGTTAATGTTAAGAGATAGTACTGAGAGCTATTTGGGAGTTCCTGCCATTTTATCCACCTTCTTGGGGGCTGGGGCAACTGGGTTCTTCCTATGGTTCTTGGATTCTCAGTTTGGGTGCAGTTTCTAGGCCTTTATTGTGGTCTTCTATGTGTAGGATATCTTTAAGTATCTTTTGTAGGGCTGGTTTGGTGGAGATGTATTGTTTCAATATTTCTTTGCTCTGGAAAATTTTTATTTGACCTTTGGTTATGAAGGAGAGTTTAGCTGGGTACAATATTCTTGGTTGAGAGTTGATTGTCTTTAGGACATGGCATACATCATTCCAGGCTCTTCTTGCTTTGATTGTCTCTACTGAGAAATCTGAGGTGATTCTAATTGGTTTCCCTTAATTAATTAATTATTAATTAATCTTTTCTCCTTGACAGCTTTAAGGATCTTTCCCTTGGTCTGAATTGATCCTGTTCCGATTATAATGTGACGGTGGGATATCTTGTTCTGTTCTGGTCTATTTGGAGTTCTAAAAGCTTCTTGTATATGAATAGGCCTATCTTATTGTATGTTTGGGAAATTCTCTGCTAGGATCTCTGCTAGGTTCTCCTCTACACCCATTATCCTCAGATTAGGCCTTCTGATGGTGTCTTCCAAATGTTGAATAGTTCTATCATATTTCTTGGATTTGTCTTGGATAGTTGTATGTTCTTTCTCTATAATATCTAGGCTGTCTTCAATCCTCGAGATTTGATGTTCTACTGTCGACTTTCTACTTTGGGATGGGAAGGTGGTTCAGTGGTAGAGTGCTTACCTTGCATGCCTGAGGCCCTGGGTTTGATTCCTCAGCACCACATAAGCAAAAAGAAAAAAAAAGCCAGAAGTGGCACTGTGGCTCAAGTGGTAGACTGCTATCCTTGAGCTGAAGAGCTGAGGGACAGTGCCCAGGCCCAGAGTTCAGGCCCCACGACCGGACCAAAAAAAACAAAAATGGACTTTCTACTTTGTTTTTTTATTTCTTTTCCTTCTAATTGGTCTGCTTTGATGGCTTCAAATTCTTTGTTGGAGCTTTGTTTTAGATCTTGTATGAACTACTTTACTTCCTTAATCTGGTGTTCCGTGTTTATTCTCAAATCATTTATTTGATTGGTTATGGTTTCCTTGGACTCCCATTTCTTCTGTCGGGTTCCCTTCAACATTCCCTTTGTAGCCTCCCTGAATTCTTTCAGCTGTCTGTTTATGGATTCCATGAATGCCTCTATTGGTCTTTGTCTATTCTCATCCTGCTCTTGCAATTCCTGTATTAATCTTTGATTAGCTTCCTCACATTCATGCAATTCCTGCAGTTCTCTTCGACTGTTCTCAGCCTGCTCATGCAATTCCTGTGTTTCTCTTCGATTGATCTCAGCCTGCTCATGCAATTCCTGTGTTTCTCTTTGACTGTTCTCAGCTTGCTCACACAATTCCTTTACTTCTCTTTGAGTATTCTCATCTTGCTCACGCAATTCCTGTATCAATCTTTGAGTAGCTTCCTCATGCTCATGAGATTCCTGTATTGATCTTTGGTTTACCTCCTCTCTCTCCCTATCACGCTCATACTGAGTCCTTTGTAGCTTTTCAATCGTTTCTTTCACTGTGTTTATCAGTAGTGTTTGTAGAGCTTTTTGGAACTCTCCTGTGGATTATTCATTACCTGTTCTGTCACCTGATTATCATGACTGGGAGTTGAGATCACCGGACTTGCCATTTTTCTTGTGTTTTTCTGGCTTGTTCTGCCCATTTGGTATGAAAGTTACACCGATTTTGTGCTAGAACACTATTTTAATGCAAGCATCAACCGAAGTCCTATAGTTACACAGTCAAAAAGCTGCAGATACAATCTAGTTCAACTGATACAATCTATTCAATATCAAACAACTATGGATTAATGGGCTAAGAACAGCAAAGTATTTAGCAAAGAATGAAAAAGAAAAAAAAAGAAGAGAGGAAAAAAAGGACCAAGAAGTCAGTAGCGATTAAAACAAAACAAAACACACACACACACATACACCTAAAATAAAAATTATGTGAGGAAAAAAAGATTAATTAAAATTAAAAAAAAGGTACAATAAAGAATTCTTTGATTTTCTGGGGGACAGGCGGTTGATGGGAAGATCCTGTATCTCCCTTGTGTCCATAACCAGTCTTTTGCTTGAATCTCTGATCTGCTTGTGGCATTTGGTTTTCTTGTAGCTTGATTGTTTTCTTAAGTCGGTTTGTTTGAGCAGGCAGAAAAATGTTCTGCTTTACCCAGGATTCTGTGATCCTGCTCCCAGGCTAGTTCAGTGGGAGGCAGATCGACTTTGAGTATCACAAAAGAGGGAGATGGGTGTTTCCTCTAATTTGGAGATGCTGTGATGAGTCTAGGTTCTGGTAGAGTTGAGACCTTTCAGCAAACAGTAACTTTTCCCTGAGGGGCTAGCTTCTGAGACACTCACAGAGCCCAGCCTGGGGCCATTCTCAGGGTTTATGTTTACTGAATTTCAATTGATTGTCTAGGCTGCTGTAGGGAGGGGCAGCCTCTGTCTCTGTTTACCCAGTGAAGAGCCACTCCTTGGGGGACAGAGCTTTCTCTGCCTGGGCTGGGCGACTTTCCCCTGTGTGGAGCTGAGCCTGGCAGCTCAGGTCAGGTTCCTGGCAGCTCAGGTCAGGTTCCTGTACTTGCTAAATGACTCTTGTTTTCTTCCAAGGCTTGAGTTGGAGCTGGCTGCTCAGCCGGGCCTTGGTCAGTATCAAAGATGGAGAACTTTGATAGTGGGAGGGGTGGCCTTCCTTCCTCTGCTCCCTGAGAAGGAGTGAGGATGTCAGGGTTCTACTCACGGGCTGGAGTCTTGGTTCCTGCGTCATCTCTGGTTTGCGATCTGCAGAATGAAGATACCTGTTCCTTGTCAGTTCTTGCTGGTGTTGAGTAGAATCCACTAGACAGCTGGCGCCTTTGTCCCAGACTTTCAGTATTGTAGGTATGGCAGCTATTGCTCAGATCTGTCTCCTTGCCTGGATTTTCCCTCTCTGGCCAAACTCTCTGTACTGTGATGGCACACTTGGTGTAATTCTCTGGCCTACCACTGTTCACTGGAACACTAAAACTGCTTTCTATGCGAGACCTTGTTTAGCCTCCAGCTTCTCCTCTGCCATCTCCCTCCGACCAGGTTTTTTCTTTTGTTATTCATAATATATTAATTTTCATATTAGATGACAAAAATGAAGGAGCATGAAAAATTTAGCACAGATGAGCTATTGCATATTTCTTTTGTTCATTTTCCAGTCTACAGGCACATAAATTAATTTTCACTATATCTATATATCTGTATCTTTAGCTGTATCATCTATGTAATCTATCTTTCTGAAGTATATAGATTCATATAGATTGTATTACTTTTATTTTGATAAATGCACATAACCGGGAAAAGAACTAATGTTAAAAGAAATAAAAAAATCATGTTGATCATATATTTGTAAGTTTCTGTTTTTCTCAAGACAGGCCTACCAATTACACTGTTTCAAGTCCATTGAAACTGTTTTTGACTTGATCTTTATGTCTTAACAGAGACATCAGACTAATAAAACTTGCTACCTCATTAAAGTTTTTTTCTTTCTAACACAGGTCTAACACTGGTATATTATGTATTAGTATATATAACTCATGTTTTAAAATGTGATTTATGATTTTTATTCTAGCACATCTGCCTCTTCTTGATAAAATTTTGTGGTTCTCAAATTCAGCAGAGATCAGCAAGGGAAGTATAACTTTCTTTTACTCATTTCACTGCTAAGTCATAATGGTGAACAAATATTTTCAGTTTGTTTTGTGGATTCTCTTCGTGTGTACAGTTGCCTCAGATCTCACTCATGGGCAAAGTTATCTTGAAGGAACAAAAGAATGCATTTGTGATATTATTAGCATATCAGACAATGCTGTACATGAAGCTGACCATCACAGAATTTGATGTATGTAGATACAAAAGAAAGTTAGTAATTGTATGGTAGAAGTGAAGGAACCTATTTATCTTATGAGTTCTTGTCAAGATCCACATTTCTTTTTGTTTTTAAATATTTATATTAGATTATATTATATGTACTTATATTAAAATTTTTATTGTAAAGGTAATGCACAGAGGGGTTACAATTAAATGAATCAGGTAATGAGTACCTTTCTTTGTGAACAATGTTACCTGCTCCCTCATTCTCTCACATTTCTTAGAAATATAATACTTAAGTTACAAGAATACACTTGAGCCAACTGAATAAAAACTTTGTAATCATATTCATTTGTATCACAATTATTATTTTTCTGGGCTGTTAAGAGCTATCATACAAAAGAACAAAAGATAAGATATTTGATATACTAGTCTACATTTTAAATGATCATAATTATGCTAATTATATATACAAAATAAAAATCTTTGACTCACAAAGCTTTGCTTCTAGATTAGGTCTGTACTATAGTTTGGAAATCATTTTCTAAAGTTTTTTTTTTGTGGGGGGGTTCCTGTCGTGGGCCTGAACTCTGGGCCTGGGCACTGTCTCTCAGCTCTTCAGCTCAAGGCTAGCGCTCTACCACTTGAGCCACAGTGCCATTTCCAGCTTTTTTTTTCTGTTTATGTGGTGCTGAGGAATGGAACCCAGGGCCTCATGCATGCAAGGCAAGTGCTCTACCATCTTCCCAGCCCCTATTTTCTAACATTTTTGTCCTTTACTTTTTGACTTCTAATCACACTTCTCTGTTTGTTGTTATTTCAAATAGGTCTCTATTCAAATGTTTTTGTATTGGTATTCCAGAGCTGCTGTAACAAATTGCTACACATTAAGTATCTTAGAGCAACAGAAATGTATTCTCTCATAGTTTTGGGGACCACAAGTCCATAATCCAGTTGTCTATAGGGTTGATTTCTGCTGGAAGCTCAGAGGAAGAATTACTTCTACTTCTATCTCCTAGCTTCTGGTGGCTGCTGGCAAATTCCTGGCATCTGTTAGTTTCTGCATATTTCACATTGCCTTCTCTTCAGTGTGTCTCTTAAATCAACACTTACAATTGGATTTTTGAGCCCACTCTATACCCAGATAAATTTCATCTCAAGAGCCTCAATTTAATTCTACCTGCAAAGATCCCATTACCATATAAAATCACATTCCTTTAGATTAGATATAGGGCATGATAATTTGTGTGTGTGTGTGTGTGTGTGTGCATGTGTGTGTGTGTGTGTGTGTGTGTGTGTGTGTGTGTGTATGTGTGTGTGTGTAAGTACAGGGCCTAGGATACCCTCATAAACTGACATATTGACTTGTAACCCCTTTAGACATTTACTTGTAAGATGATGTTAAGCGAAATGAACCCTAATACGGACACCAGTGTTCTTTTTTCTTTCTTGCTAATGTTTCTAACATATTTATAATGTACCATGTGATTTTTGTGTTTCTTTGTATGTTCCTCCCCCCTGTTTTCATTATCTTTGATGTCGGTGCCTTTCATCTTCTATGTACACTTCTCTAATTTGGGGAGGGGAAGGGAAAAAAACAAAACGCTTAAATAGGGATACAGGTTGACCCATTGTAACAATAAGATGTACAAGACACTCTGTTGAAAGAGGAACTTTACAATTTAGAGGTGGGGGTGAGGGAGTGTAATTGTGGAGGTGGGAAGGAAGGGATGGTAGGGGAAAAACAAAGGAGGAGGCAACAAGGCTTGATAGGAAATGTACTCATTACCTTGTTCATGTAACTGTAACCTCTCTGTACAGTATTTTTACAATAAAAAAGTATTTTAAAAGATAATAATAATAGCACCCAGCGCTATCCCTAAATTTTTTTTTTTTTGCTCAAGGCTAGCATTCTACCACTTGAGCCACAGGTCCACTTTTGGCTTTTAGTAGTTAATTGGAGATAAAAGTCTAATGGATTTTCCTGCCCAGGCTGGCTTCATAGCAGCAACCCTCAGATCTCAGCTTCCTGAGTAGCTAGATTACAGAAATGAACCACCAGTCCCAGTGATTAAAACAATTAAACATATTTACATTTTAAAGCATTTGAGTATTTAGTGACTCATGAATCAGAGTAATAGCCAGAACAGAAGGGGCTATTGTCCGAATGGGAAAGTTCAGAGAGGAAGCTATAATAAAGTATTTCAGAAACAAGACCAAGAAAATAATCATAATTGTAAAAAAAAATGGTGATTTCTTATTGGGACATTTTTTTATTTCAATTTATTGTTTATAGTGAGCATTTGTTCACAAAGGAATTTAAAGTTCTAGAACCACTCCAGTCTAATGAACTTTCTTTTTTTCCTTTTTCTTTTTCTTTACATTTTCATTATATTTAATTGTGTAAAGGGATTACAATTCAACATGTCAGTTTATGAGGGTATGCACATCATGTTCGATAACACCGTTTTCATCATTCTAATGGCCTGCCAATTACAATTTATCTAAGAGACATACCTTTTAGGGACCACTATTCAACCCATTGTATTGCTTTCTCAGAGAATTCATCACTGCTTACAGTCAGTGAGAAAAATAGTAATATACTTCCACCCTCTCACCTAAACCTGTTATTTCTCTTCATAGTAGCAAGTACTCAAACCACTATTAACACTCAGAATAATGTTAACTTTTGTAGGTCTTTTTAGAATAAAAGCCTAATAAGGTCAAAGAGATTCCCTACCAAATAAATATTAGGTTTTCAACAAATATTTAGAGAATGGATAAATGGATGTACACGATCAAAATATAACTGAACATCATCTATTTGTATTAAAATTTACATTATTTATAATTACAAATTATTATAATTGTAAAATCTATGTTAGGCAGAATGACTTATCAAGTGTTGACTGCATCATAATCTACAGAAACTATGATTATGTTACTTCACATGGAAAAAGAGATTTTACAGATGTGATTAATGATATTGAGAGGTTGAGATAATTCTGGATTATCAAGATAGATCTAATATTTAAACCAAAAAAATGAGAAGGAGGTACGCAGGAGCTTCAGGGTCAGAAAAGATGTTATAGTGAAAACAGAAGTTAGAGTGAGACAATAGAGAGAAATTTGAAGGTGCTATGCTGCTGGTCTTGAAAATGGAGGAAAGGGTCACTTGCAAAGAAATATAAGCA
Organism: Dipodomys merriami; assembly: GCF_024711535.1. Classification (NCBI taxonomy): domain Eukaryota; kingdom Metazoa; phylum Chordata; class Mammalia; order Rodentia; family Heteromyidae; genus Dipodomys; species Dipodomys merriami. The sequence goes on from NW_027204492.1 coordinate 101,912,598, forward strand.
GCCTCTAGATCCTAAAAGAAGACAAGAAAATACATTCTCTGCCATAGAGTCTCCAGAAAGGTTTATAGTTCTTTCTGTACTTTGATTTTAGACCTATAAAAGCCATTTTGGACTTCTGACCTCCACAATTCTACAGTAATGTTTTCTTATTTTAAGCCACTAGGTTTGTGGCAATAGAAAGTTTATATAGGGTTTAAATCTTCAGACTTCTCATTTGCCTTTAGTAATGTAGATAATCGAAAACATGAGACTCTTTTGTTTCCAAACTGACCTCTTAGTTCTGAAGTTAACTCACAATGTAATAAAATTTATTTATTTTCTAATATATTCCCAATATTAATTCCCCAAATGAAAGCAGTGATCTCATTTGCATAACTTCTGAAAAGATGGCTAGTTTGTACTAGTAGTGTGTACCTCAGCAGATGAATTTCTAAAACAGAGTATAGTTCTTTTGAGCACATTTTACTGGTTGCATTTATAAGGCTAACATATTCCATCTTGTCTGTTTGTGAATTCATGGAACTCATAAATCAGTACAAGACATAATATTTCTTGAAATGGAGGTTGTCCTCAAGCTTGCAGTTGAGAATTATCAGCATTTCACAGCAGCTGAATTCAGCAGTGAACAGCTAATACACAACAATCTCTAGTGAAATATTTATAACCTTAGCCATTTTCATCTTCTACTGAAATACAGGGTAGTTCTGCTTTGTAATGTATAAGTATAGTATCCAATAGACATTGAAGCATATCTTAATCTGGCTGGAAAAAAAGAGGGCAAACCCATGATTTATTGTTAATGCAGTGAGTGCTAGTGTCAAAAATAATATTTTGTATTTATCACTTTTATGAATGTACTGTACTTAGAAATGTCATCTATAAAAGTACATATTCCCCTTAGGACAGCATTAAACAATCCACTGTAATATAACAGAGACCTTTGAACTATAAAACTTCAAAGGTGTTATGGTCAGAAACCACATACTGTGAAAATAACCCACTGAACCAAGAACAATATCTGTCCCAAACAATATCTATTCCAAATTTGAAAAAATATTTTTATGTGAATGAAGTAAATAATTGAGGAAAAACATTTTGAATTAAGGATTTTTAATTCTTCTGAAATAATTCTAGTTAAGAGATGCTAAGAATCATGTCAGGCCTCAGGAATGGAAATTTGACATTTCAAATAGCCCTAGTAATATTTTGGTTTCAATATTTAACTGAAGGAAATGTTTTTGAACTGTTTTTCACAGCTCTGAGCCCTTTTTGATGTTTCCTCAGCCTGAAGTCATTTCTCCACCATCTCTTTCTGGCTAGATCCTATTCACTTATGTAGAAAACAGCCTAGGAGATCTTGGGACCTTTGTTCTTAAAAACGCCTGCTTGCAAGGTTAACACTCACCTGGCATTTGGGGACCTAAATATCAAGAGGTGTCCCATGATTCTCTGATAAGAATGGCTCATTGGGCATAAACTGTTTATGAAAACACTAAGACTTAATCTGAGTATCAGCTTTTCTTCTGGGAGCCCACAATTTTGAGCAGCTCTGAGCTCTGACGAGTTGCTAATGAACTCTTAGTAATGTTTCAAATGTATTATCATCATTCCTTGCTGAGGGAATGAAATTCAAGCAGTGTGATTCCGGAGGAAGGACTTTAGAAGCTTGTGACTTATTTCCTCTGTTATTCACATCATATAATTTTCCCCTTTGTCAATTTTGTTTTGTATCCTCTCACAATAGTAAATGATAGCCATGAATATAACTATATGCCGAGCCTGGTATACCCTCCCAAACACTCACTGAACTTGAGGGATAGCTTCAGGTGCTCCTGTTACATCTCCCTGTATTATCATCTCTAATGTCACTATGTGACGCATCGTCCTATTGCTTCCATCCCAGAAAAACCTCTCATTTGCTTGTTCCGGCCAGGTCAATTCCTATCCCCTTTATAGTTCTTACATACGATGTTCTCTGAGGACAGGGATCAGATTTGCTTTATCTTTCTATCATGACGTGCTAGGAGAGTGAACTGTAAAGCAATCATCCCTTAAATAGTAGTCTAGTTTAACCATTATGAGAGGTATACCCTACAAGAAGAGAACTGAATGTAGTCTAATAAGCAAAAACACGAATCTTGACATTCTTAGCTATTTTTTAGAAGTCAAAGATGAGTTTTGGTTTAGTACATATACATCTTGTAGATTATAAGGCAAAGCATGACAACATAATGAAGAACATGTTTGAATTTACAAGTGTGCATGCGGATTATCTGTTTTGCAGTACTGGGGTTTGAACTCAGAGTTTCTGACTTGCAGCACTTGAGCCATTCAGCCAGCCCATGGCTAAACAAGTAGATTTATACTTTGAGTTTCTCCAAGGATGACCTTTGTTATGAATTTTAACTAGCATATAGTTTTCATTGTTCTTTAAACTTGAACTTTTTTTCTAGCTTTGAAATTTACTTTCAACATACTTTTTGAACTCACATTAGTGGCAGTTCTTGATTAAGGTCAAAAAATTGAACTTTTAGGGTTGAATAATGTTTCTAATAATTATATAGTTTCAACAACTTATATTTGGAGAAAGGCTTTTTTAAGCTATTGAGATAGTGATTGGAGTTATCAAAAATAAAATTAAAATATGAAATACTTCAGAATATATTATGGCATTCATATAGTCTTTTGAGGTATGATATCAGCAAATTCATGGATAGTTTTATGTTTTAAAATTCTGCTATTTAATGAATGTACACAGAAGAGTAATTACCCCTTTAATGTTTTAATTATATCCTGGAAACAATATTTTATAACTAGTGTCTGTTTTTATGGTAGAATTTTCATCCGCTTGAGTTAATTAGGTTGGTGCAAGAAATATAGATATGTCAACAAGAGCTTTCTCACTTAGAAACTTGTCTGCAGTGAGAAGTAATTAATTCGATTACAAAAATAAAATGATAATCCTTCAATCTCAGAAAATTCTAATATGAAAGCAGATTTCTTTGGTTTCCAGTAAATTAAATCACTAAGATTGATGAAAAACTACATATATATATTTTGTGCAAATCAACATTTGGAAATCATCAATATTGTTATTTTTGTTATTATTTTGTGCAGGTCCTAGTGCTTGAACACAGGGCCTAGGCAGCATCCATGAGCTATTTTGCTGAAGTCTAGCTCTCCACTATTTGTGCTACAGCTCCACTTCTGTCAATTTTGGTGGTGAATTGGATATAAGAGTGTCACAGTCTTTCTTGCCCTGTCTGCCTTTGATCCATGACTCTCAGATCTCAGCTCCTTTGGTAGCTACCACGAAAGGCACTATACACCTGTGCCTGGCATCAATATTATTTTTGAAATCATGTATCATCCTGTTCCCTAACAACATGTTGATCCCAATGAAATCTTCAAATTTTTTCCCTCACCTGTCCACCAAAATGACCACTGTCAATTATAATTGTCTCGGCCTATATTGACCAACTGTTCTCTTCTTAGAAAATCATCAAAGTCATAAAGAATTTACCAATCACGAAAGAAATTGGAGATAAACATAAGCTGTTTAGATATGTTATAACAATCAGGATATGTTTGCATTACTTTTAATGATCTATAAAATGATATACATAATATGTATATGATTTGAAGCTGGGAGCCAGTGGCTCATGCCTGTAATCCTAGCTACTCAGGAGGCTGAGATCTGAGGATTGTGATTCGAAGCCAGCTCTGGCAAGAAAGTCCTCCATGAGACTCTTATGTCCAATTAACCACCAGAAAACCAGAAGTGGCTCTGAGGCTCAAGTGGTAGAGCACTAGCCTTGATCTGAAGAGCTCAGAGACAGTGCCCACACCCAGAGTTCAAGCCTCATGACTGACAAAAAGATTTTTATTTGGTAAAATGAAGAAAATGTTGATTTATCAGCAAACACTAATCTTGTGAATTTTTAAAAAATGTATTTGTTTCCTACCCATTTTTTCATTAAAATATTATTAATACAATACAAAAGAATGCTAAAAAACAGTCTGTGGGCTCTTGCTCCACTTCAAAAGTTGATTAATTATTCTCCAGGGCCTTATAATTGGGAAACAGCTAGATTTTAATTATTACCTTTACTTTCCTGAACATGTTTCCATTGCTAAGCAAAATGTTTCCCTCTCCCCATCAAATAGTTTTAAGCTAAAGACAAAAGAACAATTAATGGTGAGAAGAAGGTGATAAACATAGAGAATATTGATTACATTAGTGAGTAGCATTACAGCTTGACACACAAGATAGTTTAAACTGGAAACTTTATATAAAGTCTACTATCTGCAAAGAAGCATAATGAGATCTTGGATATATAGGATGATTTTTGTGTGTCAAATCATAATAAATCTTTCCTATGAGAAACTGTTTCCTGAAAACATAATTCTATGCAAATCAAGTAAATAAAAATTTAAAGTCATAAATCAAGCAATCTACCAAGAAAGAAGTACAAGGAGTAAAAGTGGGGCACAAATACAATCTTAGACCTGATATTTTATACTTACAACATATTTTTAAGCTTGTTTATTTGTTAAAGAAGTATAAATTGGAATTAGAAAATGAGCTAGTAAGAAGAAAATACAGTTATTGCAAATAAGGGAAACCATGGGACCTATGTTTCTTTGGGCCTGGCTTACTTCACTTAATATAATTTTTTCCAAGTCTTTCCATTTCCTAACAAATGGGGCAATGTCATTCTTTCTGATGGAGGCATAGAATTCCATTGTGTATATATACCACATTTTCTTGATCCATTCATCTACTGAGGGGCATCTGGGTTGGTTCCATCTCTTAGCTATAGTAAATAATGCTGCAATAAACATAGTTCTGCTGGTAGGTTTAGTATGGTCTTGTTTGTTATTTCTTTGTTGCTTTGTATGTCCTTCCCTTGCGGTATAACCCATTTTCACTGTATTTGATGTTGGTATAATTTGTGGAGGGGAAGGGAAAAAACAAATTGTTTAAACAGGGATACAGGTGGACCCATTGCAACAATGAGATGTACAAGGTATTATGTTGAAAAACGAACTTTACAACTTTGGTGGTTGAGGGTGGGCGCGGGATGGGGGTGGAGATTGGAGGGCAAGGATGGTAAGGGGAAACAATGGAGGAGGCAACAATGCTTGATAAGAAATGTACTTATTTCCTTGCTCATGTAATTTTAACCCTTCTGTATGGTATTTTCACAATAAAAACATTAATAAGAAAAAAGAAAATATAGGAACAAGTAAACATTTAAGTAGATCAAATAAAATTTTGTTACAAAATTTTAAAATGAAAATTGAATCAAAGTTAACATATTATCAATAACTAAAGACACATACAATGAATTTTCATTTACATGACCTCTAGGTCTAAGTATTAAACTTACTGGATAGTTTTGAATTAGGGAGATTATATTTGAATGTTGCAGAAGAACCAATGGAATGATCTATTATCCACAGATCAATGAGAAAAAGAATGTGTGCACTTGAAATTGTAGAACCTCATCTACTCTATTGTGTCAGTGGCCTTATTCCAAATTAAAAATGTGAACATCCTTGCATTAATATTGAAGCCAGCTTTTAAAGACAATCAGGCCAAAGTAGAATTCAATTTAAAGGCTCTTTTGATTATTTGATTATAATGTCAAGCTGACTTTAAAATGGCCTCTTCAATGACCATGATCAATACTTTGGAAACTGAACCATTATGACTTCATCTAGTCTGACCCCTGATGCAATATATGGGACGTACCATTACAGATTTACCTCTCATTGGTAGATTGTAAGGAAATAAAAGAGTGCTAAACAAATGGTTCATAATTGTTTAGTTTTTTTATGTAAATGTGCTATGCTAATATATATGATACATACTTTTAGGAAAAAGTTGATTTGCCAAATTAATATGTAGCTGTGACAAGCATTGACTTTTGGAACCACACTACTAAATTGAACCATTCTGCAAGCTTATAAATTGACATGAAATTGTTAAGGAAGAAGGACACATTGTCAAACAGATAATTGAACAGTTCTCCAGGTCAGTTGGAAGACATGTCATTAACAGGTTGTTCTCATATTAAAATACTGCTTTGTACTGACCCGCAAGTTAATCATAAGAAATAAATTTCGTCAAGCCATCAAATGGCAGATCCTGGATATGTCTGCCTTAAAAGTGGGTCTCTTCCTTAAGAGTGGTGCCCTAAGATAGAGACACAAGTGATTTTATCTTTGTTGCTATTGTTTTTAATATACTTATAATATACCATGCTATAATTTTTTGTTTCTTTTGTATGTTCTGCCCCCATGTATAACCCCTGTTTTCACTGTATTTGATTCTGGTGCCCTGAATCTTGTATATACATTTTTCTAATTTGGGGAGGGGAAGGGAAATAAAATGCTGAAATAAGGATATAGTTTGACCCATTGTAACAATGAGATGTACAAGACACTATGTTGAAAACGAACTTTACAACTTTGGGGGTGGGCAGGAGAGAGGAGTTGGGGAGGTGGGGATGGAAGGGATGATAGGGGAAAAAGAAAGGAGGAGGTAACAATGCTCAATAGGAAAGGTACCCATTACCTTACTCATGTAACTGTAACCCTTCTGTACAGTATTTTAACAATAAAAAAGAAAAAAATATGAGTGTCTCTTATAGCTGTTATTCAGTGCTGCCAAGAAAAGAAGACAAACCTCTGTAGGTTCAAATTTATTCTTGGCCTCTAAGTTTTTCTGAACTCTTAACTTTTTCTGGCTTCCAACTTATGTTGGGCCTCTATGGAAGTCCTACAGCCTTCATTGTGCTGACTGTATCCTTCATGGCTGCCTTGGGCTATGCTACTAGCAGCCCTGGAGTACCTGGTGTATGCATCTTTAGTCCAAATTAACACTAGCCATAATGGAAAAAAAATGGTAGTAGGAACTCCTTGTGGTCAACTTCTAGGTTTAGGGAATCAGTGAAAGACTTTTTTATTCACTGGTGGGCACCAGAGCAGGCCATCTTTGATTCAGTGGGCTATCACTGTATGGCTAAAACACAACTTTACAGGTAGGGCCAGTAGGTCAGATTGTTGTTGCAAAGCAAAATGAGAGGTCTAGTTGGTAACCCATCACTTGTCAAGGAATGACTTGTGGAGGATAAAGAGTTGCAATGGTGGCAAAATATGCCCTTGTTGAGGTCATAATCTACTGGAGATGGGATGTTATTAGAAATGTCTTGTGTTATTATAAGTAACAGAAGAATGGATGCATTTCAATAACTAATTTTCTATTTATTGTAAGGTCTATCATACATGCAAATTAAAGAATAATATATACTGACTTACCCTTTAGGTCACTTGAGAAAATGACTTTCTTAATAAGTTAGAACTCTTTTAGTTTTTTTCTTACAGAGGTAACCTCTAAACACTATATTGAATTTGGAAAAATCTTGTGTAGCTTTTTATTTTTTTAATGTTTAAGAATATAAGTATAGCTGGGCACCAGTGGCTCACGACTGTAATTCTAGCTGCTCAGGAGGCTGAGATCTGAGGATCACGGTTCAAAGCCAGCCTGGGCAGGAATGTCCGTGAGACTCTTATCTCCAATAAACCACTAGAAAATCAGAAGTGGCCACTGTGGCTCAAGAGGTAGAGCGCTCATCTTGAGTTGAAGAGCGCAGGGACAGCATCCAGGCCCAGAGTTCAAGCCTCATGACCAACAAAAAACAAACAAACAAAAAAAACACAAAAAACAAAAACAAAAACAAGAATATAAGTATATACCATATAACACTTGGTTATATACGGGTTTATCTTTTCATTCTATTTAGAGTTCATTGAACTTCTTTATTTTTAAGGTTTGAAGTTTTTAAAATGTGGAAAAAAACACGTGCTTTGTATAACCAGTAAGTGGGTTTGCATAAGTAGCTAACAGAGTGAAGGGGTCAATACTTTTTACATGTCTTTCCTATGTCATGAGAAAGACATATAAATTATATTTAAATTCTCACAATGATTGTATGAGAATAATACTGAAACTGGCACTGAGGAATTAAGAAAAAGTTCCTATAATTTTTGTGTATATAATCAATTGCACAAAAATAACCCTGATTCCATCATGTCTCCCAGTATCCTCTTTTTGGTTGTACTATTTAATCTGTCTCTGAACTTGGCAAATGTCGCATAGCAGAGATTGATTGTATGTTTGGATTTACTCTCTTTCTCTCTTACTGATATTGGAATCCTTGTTACACCATCATTTGGAAAAGCCCAGACTAGCCTGATTAAAGAAAAATAGATCAGATGAAGCTCAAAAGAATCATAGCAGCTCAAGCTATAGACCAGTCTACTTATCCATTTTGGAAGTTTTTTACAAATGTTTAAGATTGTATCAGGTGAGGTCAGATGAACCTGACTTAGCCCGGAAGAGCTAGCTCAGACAAATGCCTTCAGAATCATGAACTCATAAAGTTATCATTTTAAAATATTAGCTTTAGGATTCTTTGTCAGATGGTAAAAGGTAACAAATGCTTACATATAAAAGGGACTTGGATCTTGTCTAACTGAGTCCAGAGGCCATGTTCCTATCATAAGCAAAACAAAAATCAAAAGAGAAATTAACTCTTGATATATTAAGTGAAAGACTATAGAATAAGGTTCGTTTCTGGCTAGATAGCAGCATAAATCAGGGTTTAAGTAATAGCTCTTGGTCTCACATGATCAGAATAGATAAAATGATATGTACCACTCCCAAACAGCACTCTTCGCAAATGTGTCATAGCAAAGTAGACTGTCTGAATCTTATAATTCTAATTCAGTTGGCATAGGGCATGTGGAGCTAAGTTTATACACATATTTTCACTTGTCTTCTCAAATGTCTCAAAACAAATGGTCTTAATACTTGAGGAGATTCAAACTTGGAAGGAATTAGTAGCAGTCCTACACTGTGTTTCCACCATGGTAAAGGCTTACCACATTGATCATCTCATTGTATCATATGAAATTTCTCAGAATATAAATCTGCTTTCATTTTTAACCTGGGAGACAGTAAATTTGACAACAAAGATCAATATGAAGTATAAATCAATCTAGAGACTTCATGAATATTCAAGTAAAATGAGGTCTGGTTCTAAGCCCCACACTCTTGCACATCGTATAAACTGCTAGGTATATATAACTCAACAGGTCAAACCAAATAAGACTTGAGGAATGCTTTTTCTCTTGAAAACATGCAACTAATTACTATTGTTTGCCCCTAAGGATTTCCCTTTTCAAATTGTTTATTTTTTGGTGTCATTAATGAGCTGCCTGAGAAAATGAAACACTTCAGTTTAATTACCAGGTGCAATTACAATTCACATACAAGTACTTCATCTTATACTCTTTTTGTAATTGTCTGCTCTTATGATATAATATGCAGTTATATTTGTTGTCTTTCATAATGCTTACCATGACACTCAATTTTCAAGACAAAGTTAACTCTAAAAAATGACTTCAATGTAGCTTGAAAACATTATAAATACTTAGGTTTGTTTTGTTTGACTCAAACCTCAAACTCTTTCACATTCAATGCAGAATGTGCAAATTCTTGTACATTCAATGCAGAAAGTTTACAGAAATGAGAAAATAGGCATGGAAATTTAGTCAGTCACTTCATTAACTGGAAGATTTTACAATAGAGATGATATGCAAAGAGACACGTATTAACATCTAACTTTTCTTTTTTACCAACTGTGTATCAATTTTACTTAGCTACTTTCATTTCTCATTTGCTTGACCTTTTGAATGATATTTATAAAGTGAAGTAATGTTGTTTGTTAACTAATAGGGCTATTACAAGAATTAAGATTGCTGATGTTAATTGTTTGTCATTATTCCTGATATACAGCAAAGGCTTGACAAACTTTAGTACACTACTCAATCCTTCACATTCATTATAACTTTTAGTGTACTACGTACTAGAAAGCATGTATTGTTAACTGAGAATTCTGGGTCTAGACTTCCAAGGTTCAAATCTGACCAAACTATTAGTAATTATGAAATACTGGCCACCTCACTTTACTGCTCTCAGTCTCAGTTTCCTCACTTATAACAAAGGTAATAGTGAAATCTACATAATAAGGTCACTGTAAGATTTCAATTAAGGGCCTAGGACAAGGCAAACTGAAAAGAAATGTACAAAAGTGAAAAGTTGGGAGGAAGATGGAGGAGGAGAAGCTGGAGGCTAAACAAGCTCTCGCATAGAAAGCAGTTTTAGTGTTCCAGTGAACAGTCCCAGGCTAGAGAATCACACCAAGTGTGCCATCACAGTACAGGGAGTTTGGCCAGAGAAGGAAAATCCAGGCAAGGAGACAGATCTGAGCACTTGCTGGTAGCTGCAGCTGTGGTGGCTGCTGCAGCAGCAGCAGTGGCCGTAGCCGCCATACGTACAACACAGAGAGTCCAGAACAAAGGTGCCAGACATAGTGGGCAAGCGGATTCTACTCAACACCAGCAAGAACTGATAAAGAGCAGATATTTTCATCCCGCATCTCGCAGACCAGAGATGACCCAGGAACCAAGACTCTGGCCCATAAGTAGAACCCTGACATCCTCACTCCTCAAGGAGCAGAGGAGGAAAGGCCAGCCCTCAACCCCAACAACTGGAGATCTCCATCTTAGATACTGACAAATGCCCAGCTTAACAGCTAGCTCCAACTCAGGCCTTGGAAGAAAACAAGAGTCATTTAACAGGTCACAGGAACCTGCCCTAACCTGCCAGGCTCAGCTCCACCCAGGGAAAAGTCAACCCGCCCAGGCAGAGAAAGCTCTGTCCCCCAACGAGTGGCTCTTAACTGGGTAAACAGAGACAGAGGCTGCTCCTCCCTACAGCAGCCTAGACAAACAACTGAAATTCAGTAAACATAAACCCTGAGAATGGCTCCAGGCTGGGCTCTGTGAGTATCTCAGAAGCTAGCCCCTCAGGGAATGGCTACTGTTTGCTGAAAGTCCTCAAACCTACCCAGAACCTAGCCTCATCACAGCATCTCCAAACTAGAGGAAACAGCCATCTCCCTCTTTTGTGATACTCAAAGCAGATCTGCCTCCCACTGAACTAGTCTGGGAAGAGGATCACAAAATCCTGGGTAATGCAGAGCATTTTTCTGCCTGCTCAAACAAACTGATGTAAGAAACCAATCAAGCCACAGGAAAACCAAATGCCACAAGAAGACCAGAGACTCCACAAAGAGACTGGTTATGGACACAGGGGAGATAAAGGATCTTCCCAATCCCCCAAAGAACTTTTTTGTACCTTTTTAAATTTATATTTTAATTTAATTTTTTATTATTTTTTGGGGGGGTGGATCCGGTTGTGGGGCCTGATCTCTGGGTCTGGGTGCTGTCCCTCAGCTCTTCAGCTCAAGGCTAGCACTTTACCACTTGAGCCACAGTGCCACTTCTGGCTTTTTTTTTCTGCTTATGTGGTGCTGAGGAATCGAACCCAGGGCTCAAGCATGCAAGGCAAGCGGTCTAACACTAGGCCACCTTCCCAGCCCAGGCTTAACTTCTTTAATAGCAGTATTATCTTTTTATACCTATATAATTTTCAAGTAACTAATTTTAAGAATTTTTATTTTTTAGTTTTTCATGTCTACTTTCTATCCCTCCCTCCTCTTATCCTATCCGTTTCTTCTCTCAATATCATTTCTTTATACCTACTTAATTTTTAAGTGTTTCACTTTTTAAATTTAAATTTTTGTTTTTCCATTCTTTCCTTTTTGTTTTTTTAAAAAAAATCTCTCTCCTAACATTTTGTCCAATCCATTTCCCTCTCTGAGATTAAGACTTGGTTAAATTCACTCTCCTTTTACCTCTCCACATCCCTCTAATCCTATTTTCCCCATTTCTCTCCCTAAACCTAATAATTTCTAGTTTGCCAATTTCTTCTTTGCTCTTCTTCGCCCATTAATCCATAGTTGTTTGCTATTGAATAGATTGTATCTGTTGAACTAGTTTGTATCTGCAGCCATTTTGACTGTGCAACTACAGGACTCTGGTTGATGCTTGCCTTAAAAGAGTGTTCTAGCACAAAATTGATGTTACTTTCATACCAAATGGGCAGAACAAGCCAGAAAAAACACAAGAAAAAATGGCAAGTCCGGTGATCTCAACTCCCAGTCATGATAATCAGGTGACAGAACAGGTAATGAATAATCCAGAAGAGAGTTCCCAAAAAGCTCTACAAACACTACTGGTAAACACGGTGAATTAAAAGATTGAAAACTTGCAAAGGACTCAGTATGAGTGTGATAGGGAGAAAGAGGAGGCAAACCAAAGATCAATACAGGAATCTCATGAGTGTGAAGAAGCTACTCAAAGATTGATACAGGAATTGCGTGAGCAAGTTGAGAAAAATCACAGAGAAGTAAAGGAATTGTGTGAGCAAGCTGAGAATAGTCAAAGAGAAACACAGGAATTGCATGAACAGGCTAAGAACAGACAAAGAGAAAGTCAGGAATGGTGTGAGCAGGCTGAGAACAATCAACCAGAACTACGGGAATTGTGTGAAGTGAGGAAGTTAACCAAAGAGTGATACAGGAATTGTGAGAGTGAGATGTGAATAAACAAAGATCAATAGATGCATACATGGAATCCATAAACAGAAAGCTGAAAGAATTCAGGGAGACCACAAAGGGAATGCTGAATGGAGCTTGACAGAAGGAATGGGAGTCCAAGGAAACCTTAACCAATCAACTAAGTGATTTGAGAATAAACACTGAACACATAATTAAGGAAGTAAAGGAGTTCATACAAGATCTAAAACATAGCTCCAACAAAGAATTTGAAGCCATCAAAGCCAACCAATTAGAAGGAAAAGAAATAAAAAAACAAAGTAGAAAGTCTTGACAGTACGCTAGACCATGCAGAAGATCGAATCTCGGGGATTGAAGACAACCTAGATATTATAGAGAAAGAACATACAACTATCCAAGACAAATCCAAGAAATATGATAGATCTATTCAACATTTGGAAAGACACCATCAGAAGGTCTAACCACACCCAAACTGGGAATCCAAGAACCATAGGAAGAACCCGGTTGTCGCAGCCCCCAAGTAGGTGGATAACATGGCAGGAACTACCAAACACTTGTCAGTCCTAACACTTAATATTAATGGACTTACCTCTCCAATTAAGCGACACACTGCCTAGTTGGATTAAAAAGCAAGATCCTGCTATCTGCTGCCTTCAGGAGTTACACCTTGCCCATAAAAACAAACACATTTTGAAAGTGAAAGGCTGGAACAAAATCTACCAAGCAAACGGCCCCCATAAGCAGGCAGGATTTGCAATCCTAATATCAGATAAATAGACTTCAAATTAAAATTAGTCAGAAGAGATAAAGAAGGTCGCTACATTCTAATTAAGGGATCTCTCCTTCAGGAGGATATTACAATTCTAAACATCTATTCGCCAAACAATGGAGCACCCAAATTTATCCAAGATGCACTACTTTCCCTCAAATCTCACATAGATCCAAAGACATTAATTGTTGGGGAATTTAACACATCACTATCCCCACTAGATAGACCAACTAGCCAAAAACTCAACAAAGAATCCGCAGACCTAAGCAACTGCATAGATCAACTAGAATTAACAAACACCCACTGAATATTTCACCCAGCAGCATCAGAGTACATGCTTTTCTCAGCAGAACATGGAACATTTTCCAGAATAGACCACATTTTAGGTCACAAAGCAAACTTGTCCAAATTCAGAAACATTGAAGTTATACCTTGCATTCTCTCAGACCACAAGGGAATGAAATTAGAACTCAACACCAAAAGCGACCAAAGAAAGTCCAGTAACACATGGAGGCTGAACAACAGACTATTGAATCACCTGTGGGTCATGGAAGAGATTAGAAAGGAAATTCAAATGTTTATGATATTCAACAAAAATGAACACACAATTTACCAGCTCCTCTGGAACACAGCAAAGGCAATACTCAGAGGGAAGTTTATAGAGTTGAGTTCCTATATCAACAAATTGGAGAGATCTGAAACCAACAATTTAATGAGACATCTGAACAACCTTGAGAAAGAGCAGGAAGATAAACCCCAGTCCAGTAGATGGAAAGAAATCATTAAAATTAAATCAGAATTAAATGAATTAGAATCCAAAAAACCATAGAAAGGATCAAGAAAACAAAGAGTTGGTTCTTTGAAAAAATTAACAAAATTGACAGACCCTAAGCAAATGTTATCAGAAAAAGAAGAGTACACACCCAAATAAACTCAGAGATGAGAATGGAAACATCACCACAGAAACAACCAAGATTCAGAACATTATAAGGGAATACTTCTCAAACCTTTATGCTAATAAGTTTGAGAAGCTGGCAGAAATGGACCTTTTCCTAGCAAATATCAACATGTCAAAACTAAACCAAGATAAGTTAAACCATCTTAACAGGCCCATATCAAGCATTGAAATAGAAACAGCAATAAGAGACCTCCATCTAAGAAAAGCCCAAGACCAGATGGAATTACAGCAGAATTCTACAAGGCTTTCAAAGCAGAATTCACACAAAAACTCCTTCAACTCTTCAATGAAATTGAAAGAGAAAGTTCACTACCGAATTCATTGTATGAAGCCATCATAACACTTAGCCCAAAACCAGGCAGGGACTCATCATAGAAAGAGAACTATAGACCCATTTCTTTGATGAACATAGAAGCAAAACTTCTCAACAAAATTTTGGCCAATCGACTTCAACAATTCATCCAAAAAACCATACACCATGATCAAACAGAATTCATTTCAAGGATGCAAAGCTGGTTCAATATATGCAAATCAATTAATATAATTAATCACATCAACAAGAGCAAGGATAAGAACCACATGATTATCTCAATAGATGCAGACAAAGAATTAGACAAAATCCAACACCACTTTATGATGAAGGTTCTGGTAAAACCAGGAATACTTGGAACATTACTCAATACAATAAAGGCTGTATATGACAAACCTACAGCCAGCATTATACTTAATGGTGAAAAACTACGGCCATTTCCTCTTAGGAAAGATAGAAGGATGTCCATTCTCTCCACTTATCTTCAATTTAGTATTAGAATGCCTTGCTACAGCAATAAGACAAGATGCAAACATAACAGGGATCCAAATAAGGAAAGTGAAGCCTAACTCTCCATCTTTGTAGATTACATGATGTTGTATTTAAAGAATCCCAGGGACTCCACTTTACTCCACTCCAAATTTCTCAAACTGATTCAAAACTTTGGCAAAGTAGCAGGGTATACAATTAACCCTCAAAAATCAATGGCTTTTCTGTATAACAACAATGAGAAAAGCATGGCTGAAACAGGAAAACAACTCCATTTGTAATAGCCCCACAAAAAATAAAATACCTAGGAATTAACTTAACCAAAGAAGTGAAGGACCTCTGTGATGAAAACTTTAAAAACCTAGCAAGATCAATAGAGAGCCCACGGATTGGGAGAATATCTTCACTAGCCATACAATGGACAAGGGTCTCATATCTAAAATGTACCTGACACTCAAAAAATTAAATCCCCAAAAACAAATTCTCAAAGAAAGAACTGCCCAATATATAAGAGGGCTAAAGACTTAAAGAGAAACTTCTGTGAAGAGGAAAGAAGGATGGCCAAAGGACACATGAAGAAATGCTCAACCTCCATAGCCATAAAAGATATGCAAATCAAAACAACATTGAGATACCACCTCACCCCAGTTAGAATGGCTATAATCAAGAACTCTAATAACAACAGATGCTGGAGGGGATGTAGACAGAAGGGAACCTTACTGCATTGTTGGTGGGAGTGTAAACTTGTTCAACCACTTTGGAAAGTAGTATGGAGGTTCCCCAAAAGACTCCACATAGAGTTCCTGTATGAACCTAGCAATCTCAATTCTGGGCATTTACCCAAATGATCACAAACAAGACCATACTAAATCTACCAGCACAACTGTGTTTATTGCAGCATTATTTACCACAGCTAAGATATGGAAGCAACCCAGATGCCCTTCAGTAGATGAATGAATCAAGAAAATGTGGTATATATACACAATGGAATTCTCTGCCTCCATCAGAAAGAATGACATTGCCTCATTTGTTAGGAAATGGAAAGAGTTGGAAAAAATATATTAAGTGAAGTAAGGTAGGCCCAAAGAAACATAGGTCCCATGGTTTCCCTTATTTGCAATAACTAGTATATGTCTGAGACAAGCAGAAATGGTCAGATAAGTTGATGTTAGGTGAAATGAACCCCAAGATAAGGACTCAAATATTGTTTTCTTTCTGGCCATTTTTGTAACATATGTGTAAGATATTTCTTTGTTGCTTTGTATGTCCCTCCCCCACGGTATAACCCCTGTTTTCACTGTATTTGATATAGGTATAATTTGTGGAGGGGAAGGTGGACCCATTGCAACAATGAGAGGTACAAGACATCATGTCAAAAAACGAGCTTAACAACTTTGATGCAAGGGGGGGAGCAGGGTGAGGGGAGATGGGAAGGGATGGGAAGGGGAAACAAAGGAAGAGGCAACAATGCTTCATAAGAAATGTACTCATTATCTTGCGAATGTAATTGTAACCCTTTGTACGGTATTTTCACAGTAAAAATAAAGAAACGAAGAAAAGTATATGGTGGCCTTTTCATAGTAAAAATAAGAGAATCCTTTAAGGAATCCTCTTACTTCACCTTCAATCATATTTAAACATTGGGGGATATAGTATTTCAACACTAAAATTACAGCCTGCAAATAAATTATCAACTGTGGAAAAGCCTTGTGTAGTTTTGCATCTTACAATTTGTGCTCCAAATGAGGAACAGAACATCTCACTTGTACTTCTGGAATGTTATTTATTGGATACTACAATACTCTTGAATGTTTGGCCAACGGGCTATGAAACAAGCATGAAATCCATATTAGTGTCAAAACAGATCTGTGTTGTGTTATTATGTTGGCCACTTTGATATACAGCTCTGAGACATGGACTTTTTATAGCTGTCATAAGAGGAAACATGTACAGTTTTATATATATTGTTGACAAAAGATAACCCAGAACAGAAAATGAAAAAATAGAATCCCAAATATTCCAGTGCATTAAAAATAAAGTATGCTTATAATTGTCTGTCAACAACTAAGCATGATTTTGCCTCATCAGTTATGTAGTAGGAATTTCAATTCAAAATTTAAAGCATTTTATATGGATGGATTTCATAATTTTAGTTTATTATTTTGTCCCTATTGATTGACTCAAGGCCTGTCTGGGAGTCCATTATATGGAAGCATATGGAATTTGACCTTGAGTAAAATCAAAAGTGATAGCATCTTCTATTTTATTTCTGTAGTTCTTCAAAAACTGATCAACTGCCTTTGGCATAGACGGTCAGGGATATTCATAAATGATTCTCTTTCCAGCTCTTGTTCCTTCTGTCTATAATTCTCTACTTATACCCTTTGATTTTGCTGCCAAACATTTCTTCACGCTCCAAACTGAAAACAAGATTGTATTTGATAATATGGATATGATTGGTGGGAAAGTTATAAGTTATATATAAGTTATATATAATAAAGAGAATATTAGTATGTGTAAAGTTGATAGAACATGGGCTTAATTTCATTATCTGTAACAGTATCTTTCTCAGTGGTACACATTTACTAAATCATTTTCATCAAATACACCTAGAATTCAATGTATTTCTAGGTCATAGTAGTCTAATAGAAGGTATTTATTTCTAATAGAAGAATATTTATTTTTGTCTCATGACCAGCTACTTCTGCTAGCATAATACAAAATTTTAGTTGTTATGTTGGTTTCTGAATAAAATATCATTGGTGGCCATAGAGGTTGACAACATTATGAAAAATTATATGAATGATAGCTTAAACTGGGAGCAATTGTAAAGTTAACCTCTTTTCTGTGCTAACTATAACAAGAAACAAATGGTCATTAATAATCTTGCATATAAAACTAGAGGGGATTCCTACTGAGACCTAATGTCACTGGAGGCAGTTACAAAATATTTTTTAACTAAATATTTTTCCAGAGGGAAGAGAAAGGTTGTGTTTTATTACTGCATCTGACAATAGATACTTGTTTCTCTCCTTAGAATAAATAATCTCCATGTTCATGACTTATCTATGCTCTCTCATGTCAGTATTACAATTTTTAACAAGTTAATTTTTTCTGTAACATGATAAAAATATTTGGGTCATGATTTTATCTCAACATAGTAAAATTAACCATTTAAAGCCTATACTTGACAAAGCCCAAATTCCATTGCACAACAATGAAGACCTTTATAATATTGTTCATTTTCTTACAGTAATTTTTTGTATCATAATATATTGAGCTACATAATATCTTCTAAATAAACCATCCTTTTGTACAGCCAACTCCTCTATTTTATCCTTGGAAATGATGATTTTTTTCTTTTCCTAATTATGGCTAACGTACAAGAGATTCTGAGAGTTATGAAAATGTAAAAAGGACAAATTTTCCCCAAAAGTTGTTTAATGATTTAACAACCTTTAAATACAGAATAATTGAATTGAAATGTCAAATTCAAAATCAAATGTCACAGGACTTTCATAGCACACCTTCATTTATTGGACTGTTTTCTACAAAAGAATATCAAAAGTAAACTAATTAATCTTATAATTAACTTTAAAATTTTAAATTAAGTCAAATGACCAAATCTTTGTAACTTATATTGACCAAAAATGAAGTTTTGAAGGTGTATTTTACCAACTCTAGGACAAGTATTTGGAAATGATGGAAAAGTATATTACTCTCAGATTAAGGGTATGAGACTGAAATAAAAATTATTCCAGGTTAGACAGAAAAAAACACAATTTTGAGTATTTTTCTAAAATGTTTTTCTTTATGTTAGTTTTTCTAATTCTGATGACTATACTACAAAACAGGACAAACACTAATTCCATTTTATAAATAATGGTCAGATGAGTTAGTGACTTGTCAAATGAATAAAGTCCAAAATTACTGAATATGGAACTTGAAGTTTTGTGTTTTTATACTACCCAGCCTTAAGACACTATGTAAATTCTGTGCCTTAAGGGTATCATAAAACTTCTAAAAATGAAAATATTAAAAGACCTTATCATCATATATATCATTCTGCAGTACTACCTATGGTCAGGCCTAGGGGTTAGGCTGTAGTTTATGGAGATGAGTAAACATAGTTCTAGAGCATTTGAATCTAAGAAAAATAAAAAAAATTAAAATAATGTGACTACTGTTATCTATTTAAATGAAAGAGTTTAAACTGAAACTTTCAACTTCATGTGACATTAAACTTGTTTAGTGATTGCCAAGAACTGGAAAGGAGAGAATGGGGAGTGAGTGACTATTAATAGGTAGAGAGTTCCTTTCTGGGGTGATGAAAATGTTCTGGAACTAGTCATTCTATAAAGATACTAAATATCTGAGCCCTTTGAGTGCTGAACTCTATGGTATATGCATTATGTTTCAACTAAAAAAGAAATACAAATCTTGTGGTCCTATCTGAGATACACGGAAGCAAAAACTCTGGGTATGTCCACCAACTTATTTTTAATAAGCCTGCTGAATCATTCTGAGACAACTTCCCCCCCCCCCAGCAATGGGTTTGAAACTCAAGGCCTTGTACTTGCTAGGCAGGCACTCTACCAATTGAACCATGTCCAACCATCTTTTTGCTTTAGGTTATAGAAAGACTTAAATGAGATTGTACATGGAAAGCCTGTGCAAATTGTATAATTCTCCACTAGGGTCAGTAAATTATTTTTGCAGATAAACTCAATCACTTTTCCCATTTTACAGTAATTACAAAAGTCAAAAGAAGAGTAATATTTGGGATATAAAATTTATATGAAATGATTTAAAGGTCTATAAATAAAGGTGCCTTTGAAAAAACCACTCATACTGGTTTCAATATTCTGCATGGCTCCTTCTGCCTAAGAATGAGAGCAATAAGTAGCAAAAAGTATGTCCAACTTTTGTTCTATTTACAGCAAATAATGTTGGGCTTTTTTCACTGTAGTCAGTATGAATAGCTTGTTCAAAGGTAGTTTTGATGGAAATACATTCAGAAAGTCATGATAGAATTTGAAGAACTCTGGAGAAATAATGTTGAAGAGAGGTTTAGTTGCCAAATGAGAGAAAAGGGGATTAGACCCTTCCAATTTTGACTAGAAATTTTACAGAATGTTATGGTTTAATAATAATGGCTATATATGACAAACCTACAGCCAGCATTATACTTAATGGTTAAAAACTAAACTCGACTTCAACAATTCATCCAAAAAACCATACAGCATGATCAAACAGGATTCATTTCAAGAATGCAAAGCTGGTTCAATATACACAAATCAATTAATATAATTCATCACATCAACAAGAGCAAGGATAAGAACCACGTGATTATCTCAATAGATGCAGACAAAGAATTTGACAAGATCCAACACTGCTTTATGTTGAAGGTTCTGGAAAAACTAGGAATCCATGGAATATTCTTCAATACTATAAAGGCTCTATATGACAAACCTACAGCAAGCATTATACTTAATGGTGAAAAACTAAAGCCATTTCCTCTTAACTCAGGAATGAGACAAGGATGTCCATTCTCTCTACTTCTCTTCAATTTAGTATTAGAATGCCTAGCTACAACAAGAAGACAAGATGCAAACATAAAAGGAATCCAAATAGGGAAAGATGAAGTAAACTCTCTCTCTCTTTGTAGATGACATGATTTGGTTTTAAAGAATCCCAAGGACTCCACTCCCAAATTACTCAAGCTGGTTCAAAACTTTGGCAAAGTAGCAGGGTATACAATTAACCCTCAAAAATCAATGGCTTTTCTGTATGCCAACAATGAGAAAAGCATGGCTGAAATCAGGAAAACAACTCCATTTGTAATAGCCCCACAAAAAATAAAATACCTAGGAATTAACTTAACCAAAGAAGTGAAGGACCTCTATGATGAAAACTTTAAAAACCTGAAAAAGGAAATCAAAACAGAACTTAGAAAGTGGCAAAGCCTCCCATGCTCCTGGATTGGAAGAATCAATATCGTGAAAATGGCAATACTTCCAAGGCTATCTACAAATTCAATGTGATACCTAACAATATTCGAGCCTCATTCTTCAAGGAAATAGAAGAGGCAATATGAAAATTCATATGGAACAATAAAAGATCCCGAATAGCAAAAACAATCCTCAACAGAAAGAACACTGCTGGAGGAATATCAATACCAAATTTCAAACTCTACTACAAAGCCATAGTAATCAAAACAGCTTGGTACTGGCACAAGAACAGACCTTAGGACCAATGGAATAGAATGGAAAACCCAGAAATGAACCCACAGACCTATAGTCATCTAATCTTTGATAAAGTTGCTTAAAAAAAAAAAGACTGGAAGAAATTCAGCTTCTTCAGTAAATGGTGCTGGCAAAATTGGTTAATCACTTGTAGAAAACAAAAGCTAGTTCCTTATATATCACCCTGTACCAGAATCAACTCCGAATGGATCAAAGACCTTGCAGTCAAAGCAGACACTATGAAAATATTACAGGATGGAATAGGAGAAACCCTAGATCTCCTTGGCACAGGCCAAAATTTTCTTAATAGAGACCCAGAAACACAACAAATCAAAGAAAGGTTGGACAAAAGGAATTGCATAAAATTGCAGAGCTTCTGCATGGCAAAGGACATAGCTAGCAAGATCAATAGAAAGCCCATTGATTGGGAGAAGATCTTCACTAGCCATACAATGGACAAGGGTCTCATATCTAAAGTATACCTGGAACTCAAAAAATTAAATCCCCAACAACAAATTCTCAAAGAAACAACTGCCCAATAAATAAGAGGGCTAAAGACTTAAAGAGAAACTTCTGTGAAGAGGAAAGAAGGATGGCCAAAGGACACATGAAGAAATGCTCAACCTCCCTAGCCATAAAAGAAATGCAAATCAAAACAACATTGAGATACCACCTCACCCCAGTTAGAATGGCAATAATCAAGAACTCTAATAACAACAGATGCTGGAGGGGATGTGGACAGAAGGGAACCTTACTGCATTGTTGGTGGGAGTGTAAACTTGTTCAACCACTTTGGAAAGTAGTATGGAGGTTCCTGAAAAGACTTCACATAGAGCTCCCCTATGACCCAGCAATCCCACTTTTGGGCATTTACCCAAATGATCACAAACAAGACCACACTAAACCTACCAGCACAACTATGTTTATTGCAGCATTATTTACCATAGCTAAGATATAGAAGCAACCCAGATGCCACTCAGTAGATGACTGAATCAAGAAAATGTGGTATATATACACAATGGAATTCTATGCCTCCATCAGAAAGAATGACATTGCCCCATTTGTTAGGAAATAGAAAAACTTGGAAAAAATCATATTAAGTGAAGTAAGCCAGGCCCAAAGAAACATAGGTCCCATGATTTCCCTTATTTGCAATAACTAGTATATGTCTGAGACAAGCAGAAATGGTCAGATAAGTTGATGTTAGGTAAAATGAACCCCAAGATATGGACTAAAATGTTTTTTTCCTTATTGGGTTTTTTTCTAACATATTTATTAGATGATTTCTTCGTTGCTTTGTATGTCCCTTCCCCACGGTATAACTGTATTTGATGTTGGCATAATTTGTGGAGGGGAAGGGAGAAAGTAAGGTGTTTAAATAGGCATTTAGGTGGACCCATTGCAGCAATAAGGTGTACAAGACGTTATGTTGAAAAACGAACTTTACAACTTTGGCCAGAGAGAGGGGGAAGAGGGAAACGTGGGCGGGGGGAAGATGGGAAGGGATGGGAAGGGGAAACAAAGTAGGAGGCAACAATGCTTGATAAGAAATGTACTCATTACCTTGCCCATGTCATTGTAACCCTCTGTACAGTATTTTCACAATTAAAAAATAATAATATGGCTTATGAAGTCATACCAGGCAGGTAAGATGGGTGTGATGTACACACTCTAGCCAATAAGATGTTCTTGATGGAATCAGTAACCTGGATGCCCATGGTATCCATGATGAAAGAAAAATGGCCTTTGAGAACCTGGCTCACAAGTATTCAAACTCTTCGGAGACAACTGATAGGGAGTAAGACTTGGAAATATTTTCTGACAACATACACAACACGAAGCAACAAATGAAATTTCTGCTGAGAGAGTTCATTGTAAAGAAATGAAGAAAGAAATATGTGAAAATGGGATCTGACTATCACTAGTAGATGAGAAATCATGCCATTATTTATCTATGGGTATTTTGTTTTGCCTTTTCCTCTGTAGATCATCATGGGTCACGAGTTATCTTTAAAGGATTTAATGAGGAGTGGTGATTGTGTTTGGACAATTTCTTTTTTCTCCCTCCATCTCCCAATTGCATATTGAGAAGAAAATATCTGGTAATATGGTCCTAACTTATAGGAAAGAGATTTTAAAACAGGATGGAAAAATATGGATGATTCAAATATGCTTCCTAGGCTACCTAACCCTCTCATTTAATTTCCCCTTTATGGAGACACTTATATTTTAAGATTATTAATATAATCTACACTTACAATTACTGGTTAGAAAAATTAGTCCTGTGTTTTCCTTAGGAACAAAGAAGCATTCAAATGTTTAGCTGACTAAATGCCAGGCCTTGTAGACATGGTTTTGAATCAGATTGGAACCCAAGTGTAATTAAATGCAAAAAAGGTACTACCTTTTGAAGTGATTTTTCTTTGGAACTATCTCATATCCTATAAATTATATCATTTAATGAGAATAATATATCCCAGGATGATACATAAAATAGCAACTCTCAATATGGGATGATGCCACTACTCATCGAATTCTACTAGCACACATTGATTTTTCAGACTCCCTCAGTGGAGGAGATTTCCTACTCATTGCTTGACTTTATTCTTAATTAAAGTAACTAATTAGTAGCTGCTATATAAAGTCAGCACCATGATAACAAACAAAAATATAATGGCTTGGCTACAAAGTGTTCCTAAAAATGCTCATATAGTGAAGACTTGGGCTCCAGCTGTTGAGACATGATTAGATCTGGAGGGCCCTAATTCATTAATGGATTTATCTCTTGATAGAATTTCAGTATGGTGGTATTACTGGGAAATGTGTACTCATTGAGGGAAATATGTCTATGGGAACATGCTCTGCAAAGATGCACCATGTTCCTATTTCTTTGCTTCCTGGCCTCAATGAGATGAGCAGCCCTGCCTCATGTTCTTACCACTAGGATAACCTGCCTCACCTCTGGGTCACAGCAATGGCTCTTGTTGTATATAGACAGAAATCTCTGAACAATGAGCTAAAATAAATCCTCCCTACTTTTAAATTGCTTCCTTAAGTATTTCTCAGGAATAAAAACCTAACACAGCAAGTAAAGGGAAAGAGAACTAAAGTTATAGCCACTCAAAATATGATCCCTAGAACTCAGGACTCAGAACTACCAAATGGGTTTATCTCCAAATTACTTAATCCTGTGGACCTTTAGGGATTACAGGAATATATATATATATATATATATATATATATATATATATATATATATATATATATATATATATATATATATATATGGGCTTGAACTCAGGGCCTGGGTGCTGTTCCTGATCTCTTTTGCTCAAGGTTAATACTCTACCACTTTGAGCCACAGCTCCACTCCTAGTTTCTTGAGTGGTTAATTGGAGATAAGAGTCTTATGGGAAGTTGTCATGTCGAAAACGAACTTTACAACTTGGGGGGGGGAGGATTGGGTGGGGGGGAGGGAAGATGGGAAGGGATGGGAAGGGTAAACAAAGGAAGAGGCTACAATGCTTGATAAATGTACTCACTATCTTGCCCATGTAATTGTAACCCCTCTGTACAGTATTTTCACAATAAAAAAATAAATAAAATTTTAAAAAAAGAGTCTTATGGGACTTTTTTGTCTCGGCTTGCTTCAAATTGCTCCCTTCAGATCTTGGTGTCCTGATTAGCTAGGATTATAGGTATGAACCACGGATGCCTAGCTTGAAAAAAATACTTTTAAGGCAGCTGAAATGTGATGTTTTGTGTTGGTACTGGGTCTTAAAAACAGGGCCTGGGTTCTGTCCCTTAGTGTTTTCATTCAAGGCAGGTGCTCTAATACTTGAGCCACAGCTCCACTTTTGGCTTGTGGGTGGTTAATTGGAGATATGAATGTCATGACTTTCCTATCAGGCTGTCTTTGGATCACAAATCCTCAGCTCTCAATATTCAGAGTAGTTAATATTACAGGTATGAGCCATTGGCAGTCAGCATTTTGAGATTTAAGATATAAAAAGTTTTTATTTTAAGATATAAAATTTTAAGATATAAAAAGTTTAAAAGTAGTTCTTTTATAAAGTTCTATATATTATATGCATCTGTAATTTTTCATCTTTTTAGGCATGGGAATTGGTCAAACCAAGATCTATCTATCTATCTATCTATCTATCTATCTATCTATCTATCTATCTATCTATCTATCTATCTATCTATCTATCTATCTATCTTTCTATCTATACACATACATATATATGAATATGTATGTGTATGTTGTGTATACATGCATATATATACATTTATATGTGTATAAATATGTATATATACATACATATATACATAATTTCATTTCTCCAAGATGAATATCCTAGAGTTCTTAAACAGAGTTTATAAAAGCTAATCTTTTTGTACCATCTTCTGAATATTCTTAAAAAAATACACCAATAGTATCAGAATAGGTGCTGTGAAGGTTTTGAAGGAAGTTTTGAGTTTTATAAATATCAAAAACTTCCTTGTACGATATATAGTATGACAATATCATTATCTGTAGATGTAAATTCCACAATGTCAAAAACTATCAATAAAGCATATATTTACAAGATATTAACAGTTTTTTTAATTTAATTTAATTTTATTTGTGAACACACTGTACAGAGGAGTTACAATTACATGGGCAGGATAATGCGTACATTTCTTACCAAGCATTGCAGCCTCCTCCTTTGTTTACCCTTCACATCCCTTCCCATCCTCCCCCCTCCCCCCATCCCAATCCTATTCCTTCCCCCCTTCCCCCCCCCCGCACCGACGTTGTAGTTTTTAAAAAACAAAAGGTTTCAAATATTATGGATACTGATTAGTTGAACTAAACAAAAATCTCACCTTCCTACTATCTGTTAAAATGTTAGCATCTAGTTGATACTGAACATATAGGTATAAAATACATAAGTGAGTAGCCCATCTCATTTACAATGACACAACTTATGGTTTAAAACATTATAGATTAATTGGAAATTCTATGCAGAAAAGAAACTATCCAATTCATCATATCTAAATGTGACATCGGCAGATTTAAAAAGGAAGCATGGTGTCTTTCATCCATGCCTGTAATTCTACCTACCAAGGATACTATCTGAGCATCATGCTTAGATGCCTATCCAGGCAGAAAAGTCTAGAGACTCCATCCGTAACCAGCAAAATGCTGGACTGGAGGTAGCACTCAAGTTGTAGACTGTCAACTATGAGTAAACTGCAAGTGATAACCAAAGGCCCTGAGTTCAAGCCCTGGTAACAGCACAAGGAAACAATATAGAAATGCATTCACATATGTGTGTGTGTGTGTGTGTGTGTGTGTGTGTGTGTGTTTGTATTTAAATGGAGAGAAAAATGAAGTGTGAAAGTGGCTCAAGTGGTAGAGCACTAGCCTTGATATAAAAATCCAGGGACAGTGAGCATCCATACTTTGAGCTCAAGCCCTGGATGGGCACAAAAATACACAGAAAAAGAAAAAGAAGAAAAGAATGTTGAAATATTAAATGTTAATTGCAGACGGATACGTTGTTTAAACATTAATAATGTCACTATCCCCAAAGCTAGGTTTATCTTGCAGTTCTTTAACATTACAATAGTAATATACTTGTTACAGGCTTAATTTTCTGCATATATTTACTACAAGTGTTAAAATTGCATTTCTCTAGAGGCACTAATAATTAAATGCATTTATTTTCTTGACAAGATAGGCTTTCTTTACATGCTCTCTAATAAGTTAAGTGAAAAGAACATCAGATATTACTACCGAGATTATTTCTCTAAATGATGCAAGATATAAGAATAAATGGGAAAGGTAAGATACTTGACTGTATTTTTGTTTTTCATATGAATGATTATAAGCTAGGAGTTGGAAGGTGACTAAGATAACTTTGCTTCATTTGCACATTGCTGGAAGAATCACATATTCAACAAGCATACAAAATAGTTTAAAATGATGTCAAGTTGTTCTCACTGGAAAATGAAGTCTTGTCCAGAGCCATGCAATCTTTCATTATAATTTAATAGAAAGTTGAATCATTTAGGAAAAAATATTTAAGGCTTAGGATTATGTCATTTCTATTTTGGAAACATTAATGCATTTAGATATTAAAACTTTCCATTTTGAAATAAAAAGTCAATATTGATACAAAAATAATTTCACACATTAAAATTTAAATTAATTCCAAATGGATCAAAGACCTCAATGTAAGACCAGATACCCTAAAAATATTATAGGATGGGATAGGGGAAACACTAGAGCTTCTTGACACAGGTAAAAACTTCCTAAGTAAAGATCCAGAAACACAATAAATCAAGAGAAGGCTGGATAAATGGGATTGCATTAAATGACAGATTCTGCATGGCAAATGACATTGCTAGCAAGATTAACAGAAAGCCCATAGCTTGGGAGATCTTTACCAGTTATACATCAGACTAGGGCCTTAAATCTAAAATATTCTTAGGGCTCAAAAAATTTCACCCCTCCAAAACAAATCCTCAAAGTAACAACAACCCCATTAATAAGTAGGCTAAAGATTTAAAAAGAAACTTCTCCAGAGAAGAATCTTTATACATTTTTCTAATTTGGGGAGGGGAAGGGAAATAAAATGCTGAAACAAGCATACAGGTTGACCCATTGTAACAATGAGATGTACAAGACACTATGTTGAAAATGAGCTTTACAACTTCAGTGGGGGAGGGGGGGTGAGGGAGAATTTGGGGAGGGGGGAGGGAAGGGATAGTAGGGGAAAAACAAAGGAGTGGGTAAAGTGCTCAATAGGAAATGTACTCACTACCTTGCTCATGTAACTGTAACCACTCTGTACAGTATCTTTAAATAAAAAATAAAAAAAGAATGGCAAATAGATACATGAAAAAAATGTTCAACATCTCTGGCCATAAAACAAATACAAAATGTTCAACATCTCTGGCCATAAAACAAATTCAAATCAAAACAACATTGAAATTCTATCTCACCCCAGTTAGAATGGTCATTAGCAAGAAAACAAATAATAAATGATGCTGGTGAGGAACATTACTACACTGTGGGTGAGAATTTAAACTTGTTCAAACACTCTAGAAAGCAGCACAAGCAGCACAAAGATTTTTCAAAAAACTAAACATAGACGTCCCCTTCTACTCAAATGACCACAAACAAGGCCACACTAAACTTACCAGCACAACCATGTTAATTGCAGATTTTATTTTGGCCATAGCTAAGATATGGAACCAACTCAGATCTGCCCCTTAGTAGATGAATGGATCAAGAAGCTGTGGTATATATCAATAATTGAATCCTATGCTTCCATCAGAAAGAATAACATTTCCCAATTTGCAAGGGGATGAAAAGACTTAGAAAAAAATATACTAAGGGAAGTAAGCCAGAGCCAAAGAAACATAGACTGTATGGTTTCCCTCATTTGTAATAACTAGAGTACGTCTAGCATATTCTTGACAAAGGATCACAATAGCTCAATAGCTATGTGCATAGACCATATAAAGTGATGCTTATCAAAATGAACTCCAAGACATGGAAACAAGAGGTTTGTTCATGTACTGCTTGCTGTTATTGCTTTTTTCTTTCTTTTTTTCCCTTTAGTTTATTTCCTATTGTCACTGTTTATGATTTCTATACACTTTGTCTTGTATACAAGTTTATCTGATTTAGGGAAAGGAAGAAGAATTACAGAAATGGTGGAACAAAAGGAGAACAAATACAACAGTGATACTAGACTCCATGTTGGAAAATTCACAACTTGGGGGAAGGGAAGTAGGGGGAGAGTGGGAAAAATGAGGGAAGGGGTGACACTGTTCAAAAAGAAATGTGCTCATTTCCTCACTTATATAACTGCACATCACCTTTATGACAAAATTTAAAATATAAAATAAAATTTGATTAATTTTAAAATATATAGCCCTAAACATTTAAGTACATTCATAAATATGGTATATTTAGCATTTATTACTTATTTTAGGTATTCCTAGATAAAAAGGTTTAGACAAGAAAAGCATTTGTAAGGGAGTTAGTTTTTCTATTTACTACTCTAGTTTACAAGCCTTCTTTATCTTCCTGTGGGTCTCAGGAGATTACTATGGTTTAGTTTTAGTTTGAACAATGGATGACAGTAGCTGGAAAATCAAATAGATCATGGTATTTCCCTGCTGAGTGGGCTCTGGTTGGTTTCACTGTGTTCTCTTATAAAAGGTCACAGCAAGCTGGGAAGCAGTAGTTCCCCTGTTATCCTAGGTACTCAGGAGCCTGAGATGTTAGGACACTGGTTCAAAGCCAGCCCAGGCAGGAAAGTTTATGTAAATCTTATCTTCAATTAGCCAGAAAAGATTCAGAAGTAGGGCTGTGGCTCAAGTGGTAGAGTGCTAATCTTGAGAAAAAATAAAGCTCAGGGACAGTGCCCAGGCCCTGAGTTCAAGCCCCAGAACTGGCACAGAAAAATCCCACAGCTTAATTTGGGCAGAACTTTCCTACAGGTATACTGTATTTCTTAACTTTTGCCCCCCTAAAGCTTGCAAAGTATGTTCTTACTGAAGGCATCTTAACACATCAGAGCATAATTGTATACTATTGATTCAGAAAAAAGTAGTGTACCCCAGAGAAGGTAAACAATGTAGAAGAAAAATGAAGGTGTGCATATGATCATACATGCTACGTGTAGGTAAAAAAGAATCTTAGAATGGTATCTTGAAAGGTGAAAAATGGGCTTCAGACAGTTGTAGTTATAAAGTGTACTTACCAAAACAGTAACTGTGACTGTGTTATCTGTAGATTTGCTTATGTGTACCATGGAGGCCGATTTCTCTGCTTCAAGGAACTTAGCTCACTACAGTCTACTCATAGGTTTCAGCAATATTTTGGAGCAATATGGTACAGGTTCTAGAGACTTCTCAGAATTTGCCCCAGATGATCTGAGGCAAATTAGTTCAACACACACACACACACACACACACACACACACACACACACACACACACAAACACAAACACACACACACACAGAACATTCTGAAAGGTATATGATACAAGAAGAAAGACTATATTAAAAGAGAAAAGAGGTCCTTCACTTCTTTGGTTAAGTTAATTCCTAGGTATTTTATTTTTTGTGGGGCTATTACAAATGGAGTTGCTTTCCTAATTTCAGCCACACTTTTCTCATTGTTGGCATATAGAAAAGCCATTGATTTTGGGGGGTTAATTTTATAACCTGCTACTTTGCCAAAGTTTTGAATCAGCTTGAGTAATTTGGGAGTGGAGTCTATGGGATTCTTTAAATACAAGATCATGTCATCTGCAAAGAGGGAGAGTTTTATTTCTTCTTTCCCTATTTGGATCCCCTTTATGTCTGCATCTTGTCTTATTGCTGTAGCTAGGCATTCTAATACTAGATTGAAGAGAAGTGGAGAGAGTGGGCATCCTTGTCTTGTTCCTGAGTTAAGAGGAAATGGCTTTAGTTTTTCACCATTGAGTATAATGCTGGCTGTAGGTTTGTCATATACAGCCTTTATTGTATTGAGGAATGATCCATGGATTCCTAATTTTTCCAGAACCTTCATCATAAAGGGGTGTTGGATCTTGTCAAATGCTTTTTCTGCATCTATTGAGATAACCATGTGGTTCTTATTCTTGCTCCTGTTGATGTGATGAATAATATTAATTGATTTGCGTATATTGAACCAGCTTTGCATCCCTGAAATGAATCCTGTTTGATCATGGTGTATGATTTTTTGGATGAATTGTTGAAGTCGATTGGCCAAAATTTTGTTGAGAAGTTTTGCATCAATGTTCATCAAAGAAATGGGTCTATAGTTCTCTTTCTTTGATGAGTCCCTGCCTGGTTTTGGGATGAGGGTTATGATGGCTTCATAGAATGTGTTCGGTAGTGAGCTTTCTCTTTCAATTTCATTGAAGAGTTGGAGGAGAATTGGTGTGAGCTCTGCTTTGAAGGCCTTGTAAAATTCCGCTGTAAAACCATCTGGTCCTGGACTTTTCTTAGCTGGGAGGTCTCTTATTGCTGTTTCTATTTCAATGCTTGATATGGGCATGTTAAGCTGGTTTAACTCATCTTGGTTTAGTTTTGGCATGTCAATATTTGCTAGGAAAAGGTTCATTTCTGTCAAGTTCTCAAACTTATTAGCATAAAGTTTTGAGAAGTATTCCCTTATAATGTTCTGAATCTTGGTTGTTTCCGTGGTGATGTTTCCATTCTCATCTCTGAGTTTATTAATTTGGGTGTGTTCTCTCCTTTTTCTGATAAGGTTTGCTATGGGTCTGTCAATTTTGTTAAGTTTTTCGAAGAACCAACTCTTTGTTTTGTTGATTCTTTCTATAGTTTTTTTGGATTCTAATTCATTTAATTCTGATTTAATTTTGATTATTTCTTTCCGTCTACTGGATTGGGGTTTTTCTTGCTGCTCTTTTACAAGGAGGTTTAGATGTGTCATTAAATTGTTAGTTTCAGATCTCTCCAATTTGTTGATGTAGGAGCTCAGAGCTATAAACTTGCCTCTGAGTACTGCCTTTGCTGTGTCCCAGAGGAGCTGGTAATTTGTGTGTTCATTTTTGTTGAATAGCATGAACATTTGAATTTCCTTTCTAATCTCTTCCATGACCCACTCATGATTCAGCAGTGTGTTGTTCAGCCTCCATGTGATACCGGACTTTCTTTGGTGGCTTTTGGTGTTGAGTTCTAATTTTATTCCCTTGTGGTCAGAGAGAATGCAAGGTATAACTTCAATGTTTCTGAATTTAGACAAGTTTGCTTTATAAGCTGACAGCAGTATTCACATTATACAATGGTCAAAGAAGTTAAATATGAGTCAGAATTTCTAATTAGGAAATCTGAAGATGCTTTAAGACACCCCTTTTATATAAACAATCAGATAGATATTCTGTATGTGCTTCAGACCTCAGGACACTTTCTTTTAGGATCTCAAGTTTCATTGGGACCCTATGAAAGAAATGGTGGGACAAAGGGTGAACAAACACAGCAGTGTTAATCACTAGACACTGTGTTGGAAATTAACTATACAACTTGTAGTGAGAGGGGAGATCAGGAGGAAAGCATTGAGAAAACAAGTGAAGAGGTAACACTGTTAAAAAAGAAATGTTCTCATTACCTGGCTCATGTAACTGTAATCCCTCAGTATATCACCTTTACAATAATATTTTTAAAAAATGAATTGTTTTTTAGAGGGGGTAGGAGTGAACTAAGACCAGTTCTTGGCATGCCATACTGTTCCAACCAACATCTCTGGTTAAATCAGTACTGTATGTTGCATTGTCCTCTTTTTATTGTGAAAATAAAATTCTATTCAAATAGTAATATGAACAATTTCAGAATCATTGTCCTAGATTTTTACCTACATATATGTTAGTGATACAGAACCTCCTTATATAATTAACTTTGTCTCACCTCTCTTATACAATATACAATGATAGTGGTTGGTTTTATTTAGGGGAATAAACTATTTATATGCTGTGTTTCACCTTATATTAATACTTTTAACAGTTAATGGGTGCCTAAGCCCTTTCATTCTTGTTTATACCTCCAGGCAAGTAGGTAATTATGAGGTATTTTGAAGAAAGCAAATTCTTAAAGGTAATGATTTTATCTTTAACATACTATTTTCTTTTTTTTGGGGAGGGGGGTCCAGTTGTAGGCCTGAACTCTGGGCTTGGGCGCTGTCCCTCAGCCCTTCAGCTCAAGGCTAGCACTCTACCACTTGAGCCACAGCACCACTTCCAGTTTTTTTTCTGCTTTTGTGGTGCTGAAGAATCGAACCCAGGGCCTCATGCATGCAAGGCAAGTGCTCTACCACTGAGCCACTTTCCCAGCCACACATACTATTTTCTTAACAATTTCCACAAGGATATTTTATTTTTTCCCAAAGTCATCTTTATATCAACTTTAATTTAAAAATCATATTTGTGCTGAAAAATATTTTTGAAAGTTAATTTGAATACCTTATTTCCATTTAAGGAATTTAAGATTATATCAAAGAGTAGGTAGTTTGTGTGTGCATGCATAGAGAAATATAATGAACAATTAATATGAACAATAATTATATCATGACAATATAGACATATCCTTCCAAAATAGTGATTCTTTTGCTTTTCAAAAGTAATGGACACAACATTATCCATATCAATAGACTGCTGCAAAATCCTCAGCAGAAATAGTTGGGATTTAATGGAATAAGTCTGGTACTAAAGCAACTGGGGTGTTTGTAACTCTAATCTAAAAATAGTTTTGCCCATAATGGTGTTTTTAAGTCATTTAATATTTATTAGCACAGAGAAAATTTTCCTCTAGCTAACATCCTTTGTCTTTTGATTGCTGAAGTGAAAAGTTATCATTTTAAAGCAATCTGTGCTTTTTCACCGAATAAAAGAAGGACTACTTCCAATTTGACTTTTAGCAGTTCAAATATTATCTTGTTACTAAACAAATATCCTTCATATACATTTTAATTTCATTGCTATAATACAGTCCTATTTGTGCATGTTAATATTTTCCAACCAATTTCAGGGTCAATTTCTATGGCAAGTTTAGTTGCATTCAATGTTTTAATAGGTCTGGCATGAGGCTGAAACTGAATTTGTGATAATAGTGCCAGTTGTGTGTGTGTGATGTTGATCCATTCAGGTGTTGTTTGTAGATTCTGCCATGACTGACTCTGCTCAGGTGCTGAAATATGATTAGTTAGATTTCTGTGATAACACTAGCTAAGGTATTTATGATACACACACACACACACACACACACGCACGCATGCACACACACACACACACACACACACACACACACACACACACACACTGAATCTCCAGTTGGGCTTTTTAAGAACAATATAAAATTTAAGTAGGATAAATATGGGTAAATTTATATGAATAATGGGCATTCTATGTTTTCTACATTAATTAGTATCACTTTCAGCTACTACTGTTACTTCCATTTCCCAAAGTCACTAGAGATTTGGAGGTATTTAGCCCATGGTTTCAATGAAAGCTCCATATGTCACTGAGAACCCCAAATCCAATTTTCTTCCATTGTCCTTATCTGGTAACTGTAATTTTCCTAGCTTCAAGAAAGTTAGTGTACTGCTAAGATGCTACATCCAAATCAGACATTTATTTGGGAATAGAAGTCTGCTTCAGAGACTTCTTCCTAAATTTTTTTGCTAGAACTCTGCTCATGGCCCAGCCAAGCTACAAGAGAGTCTGAAATCAAGCACTGTAAGTTTCATTCTCTATATCAATCAAAGGGATTTGAAAGAATATTGAGGGGAGCCAAACTATAGTTATTCTCACTAAGTAATTCAATCAATTATTGTATCCTCAGGTCAAATAATAAGCATTCTCATTGTCCTCTTTATCTTCCTCACCTATATGCTTTAAAACCATACTGGTAATAATGAACTGTGCTCTGGTACTTTCATTTCCCTATTCCTTTTTTTTTGAAGGTCAAATTATGATGCTACAATGAGATTGTTCTTTGCCTGGCAAACATTCATTTCTCTACTTTTTTGAACTATTAGAATCTCAATTTTGAGCAGAGATCATCCCAGGTTTGAAGAACCATATGTTCCAGGCAAAACTGAAATGTCATTTTGTCTGTGACTGATTTTAAAGTAAGCATATAAACTGATTTGAACCTGAAGTCTAAAAAGTCTTCTGCATACTTGCTTCTGTGATATATGTATAGGAAAGATAGATGCTCTGTGCCCTCATATATAGATATGATGCGTAAAATAGCTGCAGTCTTGTTGCCATAACACAGGATGGTGCTACATTTAGAAATAGAGAACTCTGGAGTAGATAGAGCCCTGGATTTATTATTTATTTATTTAAGTGCTACTACCAGGGCTTTAATTCAGGAACTGGACATTGTTCCTTAGAATTTACCCTCAAAGCTGGCACTCTATCACTTGAAGTACATCTCCACTTCTGTCTGGCGCTTTCATGGTTAATGGGAGATTAAAGTCTCACAGATTTGCCAGCTTTGGCTAGATTTGAACCATGGCCTCAGATTTCAGCCTCCTAAGTAGCTAGAATGACAGGTGTGAGTCACTGGCACATATCTATACTTATGTTCTTGATAATGTCAAGGAATCTTCCTCCCATGAAGCCCATCACATCTTGGAACTGTCCACCAAATGAGACTCATTCTGTCTTTCTATTAGTCAATTGAAGTCTAATTTTGCAGCCCAAAATCATCATAATTTTATGAATTGTGTTAGATGTTCATCCTAAAATATTCATAGACATTTGGGCTATGTCATTATTGTGATCTTGGTTTTTAGTAACTGAAGAAAAATGCCATTTCTCAGACAATCATCATTGTAGTAATGTGCTATTCATTAGCATATTTAGAGGCAACTTACAGCAAGAATGTCCTAAGAAACAACTTTCTACACCATATTCCTTCCTGCTCAATGTTGTGCCAACAAAGGGAAATAAGCTACAGGTGCAATGCAAATCAATTGGGAAATATTTCTAGGAAATTGGTAAACAAGTGGAAACTCACCAACAAAATTATACTGGTACAACTGAGGGATAAGTAATGTGAATGCATTAGAACCTACAAAGCCAAAAGGCTGTTAAAAAATTTTCCACCAAAGCAGCTAAAGGGACTCTTGAAATTGAACTTGATGCTAGGCTAATTATGTAGCAAATAGAAGTAAACTCTCTCCAAGTCAAAAGCTATTATGTAAAAGCAAACAGGAAGAGCTAGACAATGCACTGCTATGCTCTCACACTTTCCAAACTCGACTTGAGGAGGCATGTAGAAATTGGAAAGTCAGAAAGGGGTCATAATTTTCTCAAAGTAAAAATTTGTCAGTTCTTTCCAGATTAAGTATTGAATGGCAAAGCCAAAAGAGAAAGAAAGCAGATAATAACATGAAGAATTAAAGATGTGCATGTGTGAGCATGCCGTGTGTGTGCACACACACACACATAACATGCACAAACTATCCTGATAAAACAGTCAGAACAGAGATCAACATATGAGATAACTGCATAATTCTTTTTCAAAATTGTATTAGATTGTCTCCTAAGACACCTGCTCAGTATTAAATATGATAGAAATCAAGGAATCAAAGCAAATTTTTTTGGGGGTTGATGATATTGAAATACATTAAATACCAAGGTGTGTGTGTGTGTGTGTGTGTGTGTGTGTGTGTGTGTGTGTGTGTGTGTGTGTGTGTGTGTGTGTGTGTGTATTAATGTTTGAATTGAGGGCCTTGGGCACTCACAGCTTTTCAGCTCAGGGAGTTTGCTGTACCACTTGAGCCATACCTCTATTTCTGGCATCTGGATTTAAATGCCAAGTTTTATAAGCTGTAGTGTACTAAAACCTGTGACTCAAATGAAAATGCATTGATAAAGTTCTGGAAAAATAAAATCCTCTGTTACCTCACAAATAAATGACACACATAAATACAATCTTGGGAGAACTGATTATCTATCTTATTTACTATTTTATTTCAGAATTTTAGCGTTGCTTGGCACTGGTGGCTCATGCCTTTAATCCTAGTTTCTTGGGAGGCTGAGATACAAGATATAAGCTGGTCCAAAGCCAACTTGGTCAGAAAAGCCCTTGAGACTCCATTTCTCCAATTAACCACCAAAAAAGCCAGAAATGGAGCTGTGATTCAAGTGGTAGACTGATATCCTTTAGCAAAAAAAGCCCAAGGACAACACCCAGGCCTTCCTTAGATTCATTTTCCAGGACCATCACATACATAAAAACGAATCTTGGGGGGGGGAGAGGGGGGAGGGGTGGTGGTGGTGGAGGAGGGGAGGTGGAGGGAATGGGTAAGGAGAAAAACAAAGGAGGGGGTAACAATACTTGACAAGTACTTGACTTGTACTCATTACCTGACTCATGTAACTGTAAACCCTCTGTACTGTATCTTTAAAATAAAATAATTTTTTTAAAAAAAGAATCTTGGTCTTTAGTTAGTATATTGGATGGAAAAAATAAAAAGCAATTGGAAGGTATTTATTTAAAATATATGCTCTAGCACCTACATTTGATTATTTTTATGGAGAAGTTTATTTAGTAAAAGATAAGCCTTAGCTTGAATTTTAAATTACTTTTGGATTATATTACAAAATAAATGCATACATTAGGAAATGGTAATGTGACTTTTCTTCATTATCAATGTTTTCTTTTTCACAGTATTCTTTCATAAAATATTACTGAGATGCTAACAATAGGGAACACACATTTTTAGACATTTAGTTGAAGGTAAATGTTAAAAAAAGCTAATCAAAACCGTGACACACAGAAAACTGGGGACTAGAATTTAAATACACAAAATAGTTCACCTATTTCTTATACAAATGCCTGTCAGGCTTCAAGGTTAAAACAATATTTATGTTTTGGGGTTATTTTCTTCTTCATAATTTGGTAGGGTTATATCTATGAATATTATACCAACTAATTTCAAAAATTTCAGATAAGCTAAGAGGCAATTTATCATCAGCTTAAAATGGGATGTTAACAGCTCTATAGTTAAATTAGGCTATGAAAAATGGGTAAAGGTTGTCTATGGGAAAAAAAAGCTTTTTATGACAAAGATAATTGAACTCACAGAGAGGAAGGTATAACCTGAAATGATTTAGAAAATTCATCATGAAAGTATGTCATTATATTAATTTAGAGAGAAAATCACTTTTTTATTTACTCATCTCTAATGAATTCATCTCCATTCATTCAGACAGGCTGAGAACCAGCAAAACGTTAATGATGAACATGTTAAAAGTTGGACTATAACCTTGTCACATTCACCATAAGAATCTTAACAGTTATGAACAATTTTCTTGACGTGCGCAAAATCCCCTATGAGAGGATTCTTCTAAAAGCCGTTCCATTTAAAGATAGCAGGGAAAATGTTTTGGAGAGTTTCTTTTAGTTATTTTTAAAAGATGAAGAGAAAACGACACATATTTGTTATATAGTGTTTGGAATATGAAGTTTAGCATAAATCAGCAAGTAAAAATGATCCACAATTCCACTTTCCCAAGGCAACAATTGTTGATTTTACATTTTATCTTCTACAACTTTCTTTGAATCGTTATCAAATTATGATTATAATGTAAATAATTAAAAGTATCATGGTATTTGTTGACTCAATTTTATATCATAAGGTCCTCCTCAGATAATGTTTATTATAATTCATTATATACACATATAGGTCTCAATTTATGTCCCTAGTTTCTACTTTGCATAAATTGCTTCTAAACTTGTAATCTTATTAACACCATTATAATAAAAAAAAAACAGCTTGTATAGTTGGCTTTCTATTTCCATAGACTCTATCTGAAGAGATTTAACCAATTACAGATAAAAAACATTCAGAAAAAATATTGCGTGCTGGTGGCTCATAGTTGTGATCCTTGCCCATCAAGAAGCTGAGATGTGAGACAGTGTGAAGCCAGCTTAAGCAAGGAAGTTCTTGAGACTCTTATTTTCAATTTACCAGTAAAAAGCCAGCAGTGGGGCAAATAAACCAAAGGGGAGCATTAGGTACTGAGTTCAAGCCCCAGTACTGGCACATGCAAACAAACACACTCACAGTCACAGTCACACACACACACACACACACACACACACACGCACACACACAACACACACACAAGTCATAAAAACTTCCATCTCTGCTAAATGTGTACTTGATACCTTAAATAATGCCATGTAACAACTGTGTACATAGCATTTATATGCTATTATGTGTTATGTACAATATAGATATATTTTTCAATTTACAGGAGGTAGTACATAGGTTGTATACAAATACTGTTGCAACAATGAGAAGTACAAAATGTCATGTCAAAACCAGCTTTACAATGTCGGTGTGGGGGGGTATGATTGGGTGGGGGGGAGGGGGGAGGCTGGGAAGGGAGGTGAAGGGTAAACAAAGGAGGAGGCTACAATGCTTGGTAAGAAATGTATGCATTATCCTGCCCATGTAATTGTAACCCCTCTGTACAGTATGTTCTCAAATAAAATAAAATA
Organism: Dipodomys merriami; assembly: GCF_024711535.1. Lineage (NCBI taxonomy): Eukaryota > Metazoa > Chordata > Mammalia > Rodentia > Heteromyidae > Dipodomys > Dipodomys merriami. Next base: position 101,951,978 of record NW_027204492.1, read on the forward strand.
AAATTTAAAATTAAAAAAAAAACAAATACTGAACCATTTTACATGAAGGAATTGATGATCATGGGGTTTTGCTCTGTGCAGGTAGGTTTAAAATATCAGTCCTCCATGAAAACTGTAGGACAACTGTACACAATCTTTTGTTTAACTGATGACCTATATAGTTGGGTTTTATTTTGTTGTTGTTGATAGTGGGGGTTGAAATCAGGGCTTGTGTGTTGTTCTCTGAGCTCCTTCGCTTAAGGCTCATGCTCTACGACTTTGAGCCACAGTGCCACTTCTGGTTTTCTGGTGGTTAATTGGAGATATGTGTCTCATAGGGGAGTTGCCTGCCCAGCTGGCTTTGAACCATGATCCTTAAATCTCAGCCTACTGAACAGGAGGCTAAAATTACATGAGTGAGTTACCAGCACTTGGCTAGGATATGTTTTTGAATCAAATTTTTGTGTCTGGGGGAAGATTTTTACCTTCACACAGAAAAGTGAGTGGAGTGAATATTTTTCATAAGTTCAGCAGCTACTTGAATTTTTGATAACATGAAATTTCTGTACTCAATCAATGCCCAAAGGACAAAAATATCAGAAACAATTACAGAAAAAGGCACATCAATTGAAAGCAAAATTATGATGAACCTGATTTAAAATAATAGTAGTTAAATGAACAAACAATTTCAATGAAAGGACATAGATTTTCATATGAGATGAAAAAATTAAATCCAGTTGAATCAGGTTATAAAAGGCACATTATATTAAAAGTATACAGGATGAAATATAATTACAAACAACAAATAAAAACAATAAATCGTGCTTAATTATGTTAATAACACATGGAATCGATTTTAAAGAGTATTAATAGAAATAGAGAAAGCCACTACATAATAGCAAGATTTATGTTTCACTGTAAGGATGCAGCAAATATAATACATATTTATACTGAGACAATATAAGAACTTGAAAATATATTTCAAAATCCAACAGTGAGATTATGAGAGAATGTGCAGGGAAATAAACAGATCAGTCATGTTAGTGGGAAGTTTTCAACACTTCTTTTACAAACATAATAAATCTTGCAATGGACCACATAGACACAATAGCTATGTTCATATGACCATATAAAATAATATTTATCTAAATGAACTCCAGGAAGTGGAAACAAGGGGTTCTTTTTTACTTTATTGCTGTATTTGTTTTCATTTCATTTTGTCTTGTTTGTTAATCTTTCTTTGGGAAGGGAAGGGAGGGTATAGAAATGATGGGAGAAAGGGTGAACAAATGTAGTAGGGATACTCAATATATCCTGTGTTTAAAATGAGCTATACAACTTGTTGGTTGGGAAGGGAGGGAAAAACAGAGAGACTGAGGGAAGGGGTAACATTGTACAAAAATAAATGTACTCTTTATCTGACTTATGTAACTGTAACTCCTCTGTATATCACCTTTACAATAGTAATAAATAAATAAAATACATCTTTCCATAAAAGATGGAAACCATCACAGTATATGATAATCTCTCTCTCCCTATCTATTCATGTCTCTATCTAACTTCTCTTTATCTCTTTCTCTAGAGATTTCATAGTTCCCTGAGAATATATCCATTCACCAAATCTAATAAACAGTGACATGGAACAATTCTATTTAAAAGGTCTACAGAGCAGTATCAGTTTACACATTATTTTTTATTGGTGTACAATTAGAGTTATAGAAATTGAGAGCAAGTATGTAGTAATTTTGATAATACCTGCTGAACGAAACAAAATTACTGGCTTGTATTTTTGTATGCCTTTATTTTGTTGAAATTATTACTACTCATGATCAGTTTTATAATACATAGGATTGGAATTGAAGCAAAAGTAAACAACACTTAATTTCTCATCTTAGATAGTTTGAGAATCATTAGTGTATTTTCCTGCTATTAATATAATAAATTGGTAAGTTTTTCTTTCTTATTCAAAGATGAAGACTGGACATCATCAATATTGTATTATTAAGTCTCAGTTTCACCACCACAGATTGTTCTGACTAATCTATTAGAATCTAGCTACTTAACAGTCTTGTGCCTATTTTCTTTCAATAATGAGGAAGTTGTTCAAATGAACAGAGTCAAATTTTACCAATGACCTCTACCACCACATCAGAGACATGTATATACACACAAACATTAACATGTACATTATCTTGATATTATTTCTGAACATTACTCATAATTATGTAGAGATATGATACTAAGATGTATGAAAAGTTATTAACTGCATTTTCCCCAATATTTGAATTAAATTTTCTGATAATTATGAATGACACTTCCATATTTCCCTTGTTTAATTCCCAAAGCCAATTAAAAATATATTCTGGCACTAAAACCTTAAAAGGATATGAAATTTAATATGTTACTAGGGAACCCTTTTACTAGTCTCCCAAACCTTTAAAGAGCACCACCATCATGCCGCTTACTTTACTGTCTTGATCAATTATCTAAGGACACTACCCTTTTTAACCAATACATTTTCAATAGTTAAAACATTTAACAAACAATATTGCCCCTTTGTAACATTTTACAAATCTGATAAAAACTTAGAAGGATTATTCCAAAGAACCTCATACTGACACACTGTCATTTTTAAATGTCAGGGAGTCCAGGCTCAGCTCATAAAAATGAAGCTCATGCTTGGAGACAATAGTGCCCTTCTGAGATAAATCTCTTTTTAAGTCTTATGGGTTGTAGGAGACATAGTTTCAGTCTTAGTAAAATGACCTCTAAAAGCAGCAAGTATTTTAAGGTCATGTGTACATTTCTGTAAGCAGATGGTACAGAAGGGCTTAACAGGTGTCCAAGCGTAGCTTTATACTTGTGCTAATTCTGCCCCAAAAACCATGTCCTCCAAACATCTGTCTCAAAATACATGCGATGTATTAAGGGAAGATTTTCAAACCAAACTTGTGTCAATAGTTCTTGGCCTTCCTTCTTTTCCTAGAATCGCTGTATCTTAAGACATATACAGTCTAGTGGGAAAGGAGATATCGTATTTGGGGTTAAATAATCATGAAGAGATTATATGATATTTGCCTGAATCAAAGAATGAAGCCATTTGTGTGTGCTTCTTTAGGTTTTAAACTAATATTCAAAGAAGAGTTTTTGTTTGATTAACATAATCTTTATTGAATTAATTTCAACTGAAAGGTCAGGGTACCCTGTGAAATTTATGCATTGCACTATTTTGAAATAAAACTATATTGCGCTTTGGCAGAAGAGATTTTAACACTATTTTTTATGTGTATATATATATATATATATATATATATATATATATATATATATGTATGAGTGTGTGAGCAAGTATGCAGGGATGTATTTTGTGTAACAAACTCCCATATTATGGGAAGAAATAGAGAATTCAATATGGGTAACTTTTGTTGGAAGAAGTTATGTAGTATTGAACCTTAATAAAAAATGAGAAGCCAAAGGAGGCAGTTCATTAAGGTTATTCAATTCTGGACCCAGCTAAAGGAAAGAATTAGGCAGTCCTGAATCTCTGTGTCCATGTAGGTAGAATCTGGTTCAGAGAGTGGCTTGAATAGACACTTAGCAAATGACTCTACCATAATGCCTTTCATCCAAGGGTTGGTTGTGGTTTACTATTGTTTGTGATGGCCCTATTTAAGTGCTAGACAAGATTCATTTAGATTGTGGATTCAAGTAGACACATTTTAGAAGTATCACACATAGTCAAATTTCAAATGTATAAAGTTGAACTACTTATAACATAATAGTTTATATCTAGTGTGTTCCCAATGCACTGTTTAGTAAATAGTCTATTTACTTTTGCTAATCATAACATGGACATTCCAACAAATTAAGGAACCCTGGGAAAATTCTTAAAACACTAAAGAATCAAGGCAATAATAATTAGAAGTAAATTTAATAGGGGAATTTATAAAAGATCTATCAATCAAATATGATTCAAAGAAGATCCTTAAGGAGATTAAGTTCAGAAAGAATATAGTGAAACAGCTGTCTTTGTGTTTTATAAAACATCCATAAACTGAGAAAAACAAATTGTTCCATTTCAATATTGTTGTCTTTCAATTTTTCACCTAAATAACTCAATTTGAAATTAAGCTGCCAAAGCACAGAATAATCTATATCAGGAGGGATCATTTTAATGTCACAAAATAAGCTTTTATTATAAAATAAGCATCATTTTTCCTGACATTCAAATTTTCTCTTACTTCTAAGAACATGGAAAAAAACAAATATATAAACAAGAGCACTAAGAATCTCTTCTTAAATATTTCTAAAAACAAATATAAGGAATCATTATTAACATGGAAATGAGATTCTGGAAGCTTATAACAATTTTATCAAGCAAGCTGTTCTGCAGCCTTATAGAGAGAAATCTTTTCTTAATCATTTTGTGTTTAATTAAGAAGTAAATAACCATAGTCTAAGGAAGTCTGCCTTTCCTAGTCAGCTTAGCTTCTTCAAAGAGGAAGTCGGCTAACATCCTAGTAATTCTCCATTATATCAATCAGTTTGTGAAGCTTCCTTTTGTATGGAGAATTATATTGCCATTCTTAGTGCAGTTAAATTAGGTTTTATGGTGTAAAATTGCCCTATTAACTTGGTGCTTCCTGCATTTTCATTAACTCAAAACATATTTGATATCATGATAAGCTTCCCTGAAATGAAACTTCCCTTCTGGAATAAGTCAATCTATTATAGCAGATGCTTACTGCGGAACTTGGTTTTGAACATTACACTGCTTTAATGTGCTTTTCTATGAACTAATGCTTTGGATGAAGCTATAGAACACTAGAATTTATCACTGTATTTTAGGCCGAGTCCTTTTCCTTCTATCCTACTGTAAAACTGAAAGGCAAACAATTTGTTAATTTCAGATTACACTTCTTCCCTGGAGCAATAACTACAAACTACCTGGCTATTCTTGCAATTACTGTGCTGCCATCACAAAGCAGTGGTTCTAATCTGGAGAACCATCAGTGCTACCTAAGAAATATGAATTAAAACATCCTTGGCTGATAGCAGAACACCTAAATAGGAACTTTAAGCAGAAGAGGTCAGGAATATGCATGAACATTTTTTAAAAAGTGTGACAAAGTGCAACCAGAGTTGGGCACTTTCTTTAGTGCAGTAGTTCTTGTATTTTTGTGGAGAATATGTTTCAATGAATTTGAAGTTTCAAATCCTGTAAGTTAGAGGGATTTCTTAGAATCTGGGTTGCTAATAAGTTCTCTGTGTTGCTGTTTCTGATTGAGGAATCAAATTTTGAGAATCACTGTCCTAGGTCTCTGAAATTTAGTGAGTTCATTTTCGCTTCTCTTTAGAGGTGATGCTAATTATCATAGGACATCCTGGTCATGGGAAAAAATGCCAGTCCTCTTCCTTTAGCAGTGATTCATCAAATGGAAGGATGAGGGTGCTGAAGGAACGAATGATGCTCAGATTGATCATACTGGTCCCTTGGTGGTTCTAATCGTTTTGTATTAATTATTTATTAATTGACTGTTCTGAGTTGGATTTAAATGCAGTGATCTTATTTCTGGATCTCTGAGAAGAGTCATGCCAAATCAACCTATATTGGACTTCAAAGGGAACTTCTATGAAACTTTTCTTGACAGAGTTTTGCCTGGAGGCCATGGTCAATAAGAAACTGATGGTACTTGAGAGGCCAATGATTGTGTGGGGGCATTTGTAGACAGTTGTTAGAGGATTAACTCCATAGTTATAGAGAAGGAAGTATAAGAGGGTTTTAAATAAATCAGTAATATGTTCACTGTGGGTTTTTTTGTTATCATCTAGTTTCTTCATTGAGCAAAGAAGCAAAGCTAGAACAGGAGTCAAATGACCTGATGGTCACAGAGCATTAGCATTCTGTGGACAGTTAATGGAGGCTTGGGGCTGGAAGCAGAGATGGTTAGATGGAGTACACAGGTAATGCTGGTAGATTGGCTGTGTGTATAAGGGACAGAGAAATAGAGAATGGTCCTTGGGTGTTTGGCATATATATGTGTTGCTAACATTAATTATTATGGGGAAGAATAGAAGGAGAGTCAATTATAGGGCAAGTCAAGAAACCATTTTTTTCTCCTCAGGAGGCTGAGAGCTGAACATCACAGTTCAAAGCCAGCCTGGGCAGGAAAGTCTGTGACAATCTTACCTCTAATAAACCACCAGAAAGCCAGTGCTCTGGCTCAAGTGGTAGAGCACTCACCTTGAGCTGAAATGCTCAGGGACAATGCCCAAGCCCAGAGTTCAAGCCCCACAACCAAGGGGAAAAAAAGAAAGCATTTTTGCTTTAAATGTTATGATTGAGTTTCCTGCCAGATTTTCAGGAGATTCCTACTTGCATTTGGATATATGAGTCTTTGTTCAGCAGAGTCTGAGAGTAAAATAAAAATTCAGGTTTTTCTGGCATCTAGATAGCATGAGGAACAGTGATTCATCTGGGAAGCACTCAATCTTAGGAAGAATTGTTCTAAACCTTTTACCTGAAAAAGAGGTATAATATAAAGCCCTCATACATAACTGATTATAGGAATACAGTTGACCTAAGAATATGAGTAGAAATGGTTTTCTTGAGGGAAAATGAATAGATACACTGATTAAAAGTAAACTACTTGTCTCGTTCACAAAGAATAAATTTAAAAGTAAAATATATACCATTATCAGTGGCACATAAAGTGTCTCTCCACTGGATAGGAAAGATTTCCTGAAACCTTATTTCTTAATCTACTTCTATACCAAAGTTTTATATAAGTGCCAGAACTTTCCCTCAGGGTCCTGTTTTATGTCTTTAAACTTTTCTTGGGAGAGAAACTTTAGAACTCTCTTCCAGGAGCTCCCCTTTGGGAAGATGCAGACATTTATCTTGTCCCTGTTCTCTTTTTAAAGCTATTTATGAATCCTGTTTGAGTTTAAACTTGGTCTTCTTCACTAGTCAACAGTTTTATTAAATATAAGAAAAGTTATGTATAGTCAATAGAGTTGAGTTATAGCAGATTAGTCCAGATACCCGTAGCATTTACATTACTTGAAGATTTCAGAATTGATATAGTTAGAATTGGATATTATTTAATTGACATAAACTACAGCATTGGCTCACATGATCAAATTTTCCTGGAGTCTAATTCTTAGGATTATCTATCTATCTATCTATCTATCTATCTATCTATCTATCTATCTATCTATCTATCATCTAACCTACCTATCATTTATCAAGAGTTAGGAGAGAAAAGGTATTATACATATATTATGTGTAGTTTATTTATAAAACATGACATACTTCAATTATCATCTTCTTAGTAGCACAAACCTATTTAAGAAACTATTTTGCTATTATATGTTAATTTGTTAAAATATTTCATTGTGAGATGTTATATGTACATAATTTTTTAAATTATACTCCTAAAATGGTTATTTTTTTCAGTACTGGGTGGTTTGAACTCAGAGCCTCAAGCTTGCTAGGCAATCACTGTACCATTTAAAGCTCTGCCATAGTTCTTCTACTTTTAGTTTATTTTCCCAGTAAGGTCTCATTCTTTTGCCAGAGATAGTCTTGGATCATGATCATCCTATCTGCCTCTTGATTAGCTGGGATTATAGATACATGACACATGCCTAGGATAGAATATTAAGTTCCCTAATCAAAGATCCATACTGTATGGAACAAAAAATTGCTTATAAGAAATTCAAGTATGTATGGAACTGTAACCCCTCTTTATATCACTATGACAATAAAATTAAATAAAAAATAAACTCAAGTACTGTTTAAATTTATCATAAAGAGCTTTTAAAATTTATTTTTAAAGATTTTCTTTCTAAAATAAAAACTCGCTGGCGAAATATGTTGTAAGAATCTGATATCTTTATGTAAGTCTATTGTATCTAGTGTTAAATTTCCTTTGGTGTATTCTATATTTTATTTCATGGAAGATTATATCCCTGATGTGACTATAAGGCTGTTTCCTCATAATGAATCTCACTTATCAGGGCTCTGAATGAGAACCTAAATACTTACATTCAGTATCTGTTTTTTTCCCTATTGGCTGCTATATGTTGCTACATTTGGCAGAATTTGGTCTATGTGGTGTAAGGTTTATTTTAATTTTTAGCATACCACCTGGTAGTAAGATTGTGAGGAAAAGGTTACCACAAACCACTCACCTGTCTAACTGTAGAATTTACCAAAGTTTGTTTCAAATCTGACCATTGCTGAATGGCAAAATTGGCTTATGTTAGTTTTCAGTGACAAAGCTTAAACTATACAAACATCTACTCAGAGAAATAACAGACTATGTTAAGTATTTATATAAACTATCTTTTGAAGATTGTCAGTTATAATTATTTATACTAACCCCTTCCAAAAATGATCTTTTCTTTCATTTCCAAAAGTAATTTGGATTTTCATTCATAACTTTGATGAGTTTCCTCCAATTTCATACAAATGGAAAATGAATGCAAAAGCACGACTTGAAACTATAGTTGCCCTTGTCTTAAACTTATAATTATACTTGTAAAAACTGAATGTTAATTCACATTACTTTTTTTCTTCAGTCATTCAAATACATAACACAGACAGACAGCCCTATGCTCTCCTACTGCTAGCTAATCCATAGATTGACAGGGCTAATTTCAACAGGACACAGCAGGTCCTCTTGGAACAATAGCTACACATTATATGCATTTTTCTCTGATTTTTCAATGAAAGTGATCCAAAAGTTTATCAGGAAAGGAATACACTTTCATTTAGACTGAAAGGTAATCATCTTTGGGGAGAGAATGACCTTATGTACCTTTTTAATAAGGACAGATGTTATGCTACAAAAAAATTACATAACAGTTGCACTGCATAGACTCCAACCTTGTACTTCCCTTTCAAATGCTTTGCAATGAAGTGTTTTGACAAATGGTTGATGGTATATATAGTTCAAATACTGCATGTATTTATTCATTGCTCAAATATTTATCAGGTTCATCCTGAGAGTCAGAATGAGTGATTAATTTTTATCATGACTATTATAACACATATAATAAGTATAGTAACGAATAATATAATAATTACAACTATATCCTGTTTGAAAAGAAAAATTAGCTTCATATTGTCTTTTATTAGCTTGTTGAAATAGCAAATATTAACTTTTATATTGCCAGGATCCCTAGAATTTCCCTAAATTAATAGGTTAATCAAGGGAGTAGGTAAAAGGAAAGAGTAAATTAATTTATGAAGAGAATTGCCAAGAATGAGTTATTTGAAAAGGAAAAGACAATTGTCTGCTAAACTTCTCAACCTGTTATGACTCTGTCCATTCTGGCTCTATTAATATTTATAAATAAAATACAGTGTCATAAAGAAAATCAGTCTGGGTGTGGGTAGCTCACACCTGCAATCCTAGATACACTGGAGGCTGAGATCTGAGGATCATGGTTTAAAGCCCGCCCAGATAAAAATGTTCATGAGACTCATATCTCCAATTAACCATCAGAAAACCAGAAGTGGAGCTGTGGCTCAAAGTGGTAGAGGGTAGCCTTAGGCAAAAAAGCTCAGAAATAGCAACCAGACCCAGAGATCAAGCCCCCATGATGAGAGAGAGAGAGAGAGAGAGAGAGAGAGACAGAGACAGAGACAGAGAGACACACATAGAGACATAGAGTCACAGAGACAGTGAATTCTATTTCGCTATTGTCACTATTAAGGCCTTTTAAATACATCACTCCGTAGGCAAAGATAAATTATACAAAAAATGAGTTCCATATTGAACTATGTTCACAAAGAAAGAAACTTAATACCTTCCTTGGAACTTATACTTGGTTGGCACAGTCGGTTTACAGTGTTAATCCTCCCAGGAACATTTTTAATTTTAACATAGATCAAAATTTAAATTACAGAAATAAAGTTTTGAAGTATTATCGCTTGTACTTGTAATTATGACTACTGATGAGGTAAAGATTGAGTAATGCTGTGGCTTAAGTGGTACATTACAAGTCTGGAGCAAAAAAGCTAAGGCCCCAAGTTCAAGCCCCAGTACCAGCAAAATGAAAACAAAAAGAAGCCAATAAATAAATTAACAAACTCCAGATGCTGCTAGTTGCTAGAGAATAAATAGCAAAGAAATACATGGAAGAGATTGATTTGGGGCTACTTTGAAAGGCTAACATCAGAACTTGGCCATGGTAAACAAAATGCTATGAGGCAGAGAAAATGTTTGGGGTAAGAATGTAGGTCCCAGGATGGGAATGAGCTTGGTAAGTTATCAGAAAGAGAACCAACAGAGGATATAAAAAGGAGGCAAATGCCAGTTGTATGGATTTGCTGGCCAGATAAGGAATTTGAACTTGATTTCAGGAAGTAAGGGAGCAGTTTCATGTAGAAAAGTGGTTTCATTTATCTTTAATGACTCACTTTTTCTGCTCTATTGAGAATGAATTAGTGAGGAAGCTTGGAGTAATAGAGTGATACATACATGAACAATTTTGAAATAATCAAGAGGCTGATGAATTTGTCACCAGTGATGTTATATAAGGAAAACTCAAGGATAGCACCAAGGTTGCTGCCTGAAATTATTCAATATATAAAGTCGGCTTTGATTTCTGTGAGATTCATAATATATCACTTTAAAAGGCAAATAAAATAACTTTACAAGATAACCTACGTGGCATTGCCAAAAGCCATATTTTTATGTAACAAAGGCATCTTGTTTTATCAGAGGTGTGACCATTTACATATATTGTTAAATGTATTTACAGGCAGTAAGTGTGAATAAACTGTAGGAATTCAAGATGAATTTTAGAGAGGATAATGGCATTAAGCACATATTTTATGGTTTGTAATAAGAATCATGAATATTTGAAGCTTGGGCTTTAAATAAGGGGAAATAAATGAACATTAAAAGGAAATAAACTTATACAACACCAGGAAAAGGAATGAAATATTCCCTAAGCAACACTAAGTAACTTGCTGTAATTCATGGTGAATTCTAGTAGTAACTTTTCCAAAGAAATCATATAAATTCAGTAAAGCATTAAGGAGCAGCTTTATTTCTTTTAACAAAACAGAATAGAACCAAGTGTATGGTGATAATAAAATATAGATGCTAATTTGATTCTGCTTTAGCCTCACGAGTCTTATACCTGATAGAAAAATACCAGACATATGAAATTCATCAAAAGTGTTAGAATTGTGAATGTCAATTCAGTGCCTGACAGATATAATAATTCTGCCCAAAGTCATTATCTGTCTTTTCATGATCAGAAAACCTTATATAGTGTTATGTTGTTCTTAAATATTGTCTTTTATCTAAGAGACTGAAATGCTTAATGGTATGTGTTTTGTTTGATTGTTATTATGAGATGTAACCCTTCAAAATTTCTTTAGGATTTTGAAAAAAATTATTTCATGGAAAAAGTAGTTGCGGAGGTAGGGAGGGAAGGGATGGTAGGGGAAAAACAAAGGATGAGGTAACAATGGTTGATAGGAAATGTACTCATTACCTTGTTCATGTAATAGTAACGCCTTGGCACAGTATTTTTATAATAAAAACATATATAAAAATGGAAACAATGAATTGAGTTTTTCATGAGTTTGTTGAAAGCTTGGACAAATGTGAAAAATCACTTATCTGATGTCCAATGCAAATTTTGTTTCTCTGGAGGAACTATTTTTTAAAATTTATTGTAAAAAGTTGTTTCACCTGAAATTATTGTCAGAAATTGCATCAAATTAAAAAAGTTTCTAAAATAACCCAGGTGGGATTATCCTTCTTAGGTTTTCCAGTGTATCTGGGAATAAAATAGGAGTGTAAACAAAGGAAAAAAACTTAAAAGGAAATAAATTCTAATAGACACTAACTTCACATCGAAATTTTTTGACTGAATGAGTTCAGGATTCAAAACTCTGCATTCTTCCCATTGCCCAAGGGGACAATTGCCCTCAGTTCAGTTTTCTAACAATTGTATTAGGGAACTTCACTTAGTTTCGAGGCATCATAAAACTTTTTTTCAGCCTTTCTTCACAAGCTTAGGTGAAAAAAGAAACTTTAAGGTAGACTAATCCTTATGTGATTATAGTTTCTTCAAAACTAGCACACATATATAAAGGATGATTCCTTTCTACTGAAGATTAGAAAGACATTGTTGGGGATAAAAATCTCATGTGAATAGATTACCTTTCAAAGAAAGTATGGTCCATTCTGTTCATATTCACTATTTTATATGCATATTGAAATTGGCTTCTCCTATTTTCTCACCTTACAACAATATGGGCCAAATATTATACCAATAACTAACTATGATAAATATAATTGGAATTAGTTAATTGTGAAATTAAATTATCTAATTTGTTTCTGTTGCTTTCTTTGTTATCAACATTATTAATGATGACATATCTATTAATCAACAGTGAAAGACTATCTTATTGCTTTCAATTTCTTTTATGATTAAAAAATTTAATCTGTCAAGTATAAATGTATCAGTGATATTTAATGAAGATTTTGGCTGGACCATTTAAAGTCTGATGTGTATAAAAGTTACAAAAAGCTGGGCACTGGTGGCTCATGCCTGCAATCCTTGCTACTCAGGAGGCTGAGATCTGAGGATCCCAGTTCAAAGCCAGCCCATGCAGGAGAGTCTGTGAAACTCTTATCTCCAATAAACCACCAAAAAACCAGAAGTAATGCTATGGCTCAATTGGTAGAAAAGTAGCTTTGAGCTGAAGAGCTGAGGGACAGTGCCCAGGCCCAGAGATCAAGTCCCACATCTGACAAAAAAATAAAGTTATGAAAGTTTCAATTACAAGTTAAGAGAGATGATATTAGGGTGGAATTAATATTACATCATGACTTGAATGACTACAGCTTTATTTTGTGTTTCCTCTACTTTTTCAATAGCATGCATCAACTAGCATATTATGTGATTAATTTTGATCAAACATATTGTTTATCATCTGTGTTCCTGCTGAAAAGAATACCTGGAACTTACTAAGCACTCAATTTTTGTGGAATTAAGGGACAGTCTTTACTTTTCAATAAATTCAATTAACATTTCCTTCACTAAATAATTTGTACATTCATAGGCATGAATATATGAAGAATTTAAATTCTTCTGTCAATACTTTCATTATTTCTTAGGAAAATCAGGTGCTAGACAAAAAATATTACAGAACAACACATAGTAGACAAACATTAAGTAACTATTTAAAATGGGGCTGTCATCAGAAATTTATATTGGTGCTGTAATGACAGAACCTTTCAACTAAATATATTTCCATATAGCATTGTAATAGTCTGTGTGACCTTTGGTTATCCTGAATTATAAAATGTAAAGATGATGTCTTTGGTAGAATATTTCTACAACCATAAAAATAGAATTACATGTGATAATGAAAAAGATATAGTTATACTGACAAACATAATAATGATCATGAGCAGATGGAATAAAACCTGATTTTCATATATCAGTTCCAAATGTCACAAACACCTATGCAAGGTCTTAATGGTAAAGAAACGGATATATTCTTCACTACCATCTGTCTGGTACTCCAAAGTTCCTTTACAGTGCAAAAGTTGTCTTAAGTTTTGTGCATTCAGTAATATACCTCTACTGATTTCTTAATGATAGGTTACTCCTTAGCTAAGAAGCAATTATTTAAAAGCTTCTTTTTAAAGTATTAAATCAGCTTCTTTTTATGTATTAAAACAATTGCACAAGGAAATAAAGGCCCTTCTCTTCCCTGTTTCTCTAGTTTACTGGGTTCTGATATGGAAGACATCACTTCCATCAGGACTTTGTACTATAACTGCTGGAAGCTTTGTTTGCTGTGTGTTGGGCACAGTAATGACCACCCTGGGCACTAGCTTGAAGGTACAGCATTATCATTGCTATTATCTCTCCATGATTTCTACATCTATGTTAACTATCTCTTTGTCTCACCTGATTTGGAAGTGTCATCTGCTTCCTAACAGAGCTCTAAATTATGTACTCATGGACTGCTCTACACCAGCATGCTGCTCTAGATACACCCAGAATCCTCTTTCTCTGTAAATGACAGGACTCTAAGGCAAAGACTTACAGCTCACTATGGTCTTCCCCATGCCAATCACTTCTCCATATACAATTTGTTAGTATATTTGATATGTAGATTTACACACACACACATATATATATATATATATATATGTTGAAATTATCCACTTGCACTTATCTCTACTGCCACCTCTCAAGTTCAAGCTCTTATCATTTTCTTCTGGGGGATTTCAATCATATCCTAACTCTTTTGCTTGCTTGCTTTTTATTGCAATAGTTAGAAGTATATTCTGTACTTCTTACTCTTATCTCCTTCAATGGCCCCCCTTCAGTCCTAACATGGAAAAAGAGAGATTATATATTCTTTGAAGTCCTGAGACTTGAACTTGAGTCTTAAACACTGTCCCTGAGGATTTCATGTATATGCTACTGGCATTTATAAGAGACATTATTTTACAAACAGAAATAGGTAATGCAGCTCTCTAAGTTAAAACTGTTCCACAAGAAGCGTACACATTACCATATATATGCAACTGTAACTCTTCTGTACACCACCTTTACAATAAAATAAAATAAAATGAAAAAAACATTCAAAAAATGAAAACACCCCAAAACTCCAGACAATTATTTATTTTCTTTTTGGTCAAAATGAAAACACCATATGGTGGCCTGCAATTTTCAACAGAAACAACCTTTTGTAGAATTTCTATACTTGTTAGACAAAGCTGTCTACCATTATGACACATTGCTCTCCTTTTTCCTATTCAAACAAATTGACCTTTCTCCTCTTGGAGTTTTTGCATTTACCATTTCATCTTTTTCCTAGATTTCCCCCAAAATACAATAATACAATAATACAATAATACCCTGCTTCTATACTGGGTACATTCATTTCCATGATGACGTGTGATTATCAGGCTTATCTGATGTTTCTTTTATTGCATCTGCAGCCCCTTGGAATAAGTGTCTATTATATAAAAACAAATACAAAATCAGTATCCTAAAATCTCTAGAACAATTTGTACTGTAATAATTATTTGACTGCTGATTGAACAAATGAATACCTTCTTATTCAACCCTGTGTACACATTTAACAGGTACTTCTGGTCCTATTTACAAAATATTCCCACACTAGCCATTTCACTTCTGGATCTGCAGCTCTGAGGCTTAGAATTTTCTAGAGCAATAGAAAATTAAAGTTCTCCATGTGGAAACATTGGGGATTTATATTATTTTTGAAATAGGATAAGAGATGCAGCATATTCCTGTGGCCTCAAAAGATTCCCTCATGTGTCCACCAATGACTGATCTCAATTGCGGTAGCACAACTTGGTTTTCATATTTATTCCTATGCACTTTCTTATGTCTGGCTTCTTTGCTCAACCTAATGGTTGAAATCAATCAAGCACGTTGTCACATATAACACCAGTTGTGGCCTTTTATTGCTGTGTGTGTTCCCGCCCCCCCCCCCAGGTTGATGCCCATTTAGTTTATTTCAGCTTGAAGATATTATGAATAAAACTTTTATTAACATTTGTAAGCAAGTATTTTTTTTTTGGGGGGGGGTCTGGTCGTGGGGCCTGAACTCTGGGCCTGGGCGCTATCCCTCAGCTCTTCAGCTCAAGGCTAGCACTCTACCACTTGAGCCACAGCGCCACTTCCGGCTTTTTTCTTTTTGCTTATGTGGTGCTGAGGAATCGAACCCAGGGCCTGAGGCATGCAAGGCAAGTGCTCTACCACTGAGCCACCTTCCCAGCCCTGTAAACAAGTATTTTGTGTAGGTATGTCCTTTCATTTCTATTGGATAACTACTTAACAGTAGACAGTGGGACATGGGCAAATAAAATTACACTGAAATTTATAAGAAACTATTGACCTTGTTAAGCGACTATCCCGTATTTTAGTTTTTAACAGAAAATGTTTAAATGCCCTCTTGTTTCATATCTTTACAATGCTTGATATGACCAATCTTTTAAATTTTAGCAATTCTAACATGTGTGATATCTTACTGTTGTCTTAATTTGCATTTCCCTGATGTGGAATGATGCCTGAATTTATTATCCATTCTTACGTCCTCATTTGGGAAGTATCTGCTTTCATAATGAATATAATTTCACTGGATATTTGCTATAATTTCTGAAAAAAATGGCTGAACTCTCAAATAACACCACATTTATTAACAAATTTCAGCTTCCACGAACTGAT
Organism: Dipodomys merriami; assembly: GCF_024711535.1. Classification (NCBI taxonomy): domain Eukaryota; kingdom Metazoa; phylum Chordata; class Mammalia; order Rodentia; family Heteromyidae; genus Dipodomys; species Dipodomys merriami. Next base: position 101,968,211 of record NW_027204492.1, read on the forward strand.
TACTAGATTGAGTCAAAATTTAGTGGCATTTGTAGTATTATGTTTTTTAATTCAGGAATAAGCAGTCTTGTCTGTAGATATGTTTTCCTATTTTGTCAAAAGGATCAATGATATTCTGACTGGTGGAACTTATCAATGTCCTCATATTGAACTAATTTCACTCTTTTAACTTAAATTATAATCAGGATTAGTACATCTTATTCTCCCTAAGATGCATGCAATCTGAAATTGGCACAGCAAGAGTTTGCCACAAATGCGAGAGGAGATAGAGATGGCTCATTTGCTTTTAAAATGGATACAATGAATACAACACATGTAGGGAAGAATTAACTAACTGGAACAAAATGTTTTTTGCAACCATTCCTCTCAGCTGGGAATCTCACTATCACTTTTTTTTAAGATAATAAGAAAGTTCATAAACTGAAAAGACTTCTATTTTAATTTTTTAAATTCGATTTTATTTCTGAATTTGATAAAGTATAACACCCACTCATGGTAATTCATATTCAAATATGGTCCTGAAAAGTACCCTTGCTGGGTGCCAGTGGCTCACACCTGTAATCCTAGCTACTTAGGAGGCTGAAATCTGAGGAATAAAGTTCAAAGTCAGTCTAGGCAGAACTCTGATATGCTTATTTTCAATTAATCAGCAAGAAGTCAGAGTGGAACTGTAGCACAAGTGCTAAAGTGCTAGACTTGAACAAAAAAGCTGAGAGACCCAGTCCTTGAGTTCAAACACCAGTGTCAGCACAAAAAATGTACTGATATTTTTGTTAATTCTACAATGAATTTTTATTTTAATAACAAATAGCATGTTCTTTCATTTCAAATACATGATATATGGCAAAGTATGTCTTTTCTATAAAACTCTGGAATGTATCTTACTATGGGCAATGGAGATAGAGTAGGATATTAACCGATAAAGTAAGTTATACTTCTATTTTTGTGGTGGAATATCTGGCAGGAAGAAACAAATGAATGAGTTATTTATGTCTTAGTGGATTTACAGAGGATTTAAATCATGAATCATTAAGGCAAACAGCAATAGTACAAGAAAATAAGTTGAATCTATGTAAAAAATTAATGTTCTAGCTAAATACAGATGTCTACATTGATATTAAGCTAACTTGGAGGAGTGTTTGGGTGGTCTAATTTCAATAGCCTGTGTGGCATACCCAATTTAGGAAGCTTCAGACACCTGGTTATTTTATATAGTTAATAAGGTCACCAGGCTGGCAATAGCTTGGACTTTAAACCATTTCTTACATGTTTCTGTATGATAAAAAAAAGAACTAAATTAAAACAAATATTCATTTTCATGTATTAAATCAGAGTTTTGTTTAAGCAATATTCCATGAGTGCATAACAGACTGAGGTCACATATTTCTAAAATACCGTTCTCGTAATAAAACTAATATAGGTAATAATCATAATGAATGACAAATAACTTTTGGCTGTGATACCCAGTTAACATCTGTAGGGAGTGTAAATTTATTAAGGACTGTTAATCCAGTGAGAAATATTTCCTAGAAACCATGATTTTGGTTTGGTGTAGTCATTTTTTCACTGTTATAATTTACATAGTTTCAACTCATCTCATCCTCTGAGTGCCACACCCAATCAGGAGCTCCTTCATCATCTCTTACTTACTGTTCTATTTCTCTCCATTGCCAATCACTATGATTTTGATAGCCTGTCTCTCTGGCCAATCCCTAAAGGGCCTCAACAAATTCTACCTCTCTTGTTCTCACTGTTAATCAAGATTGCACTACAGCCAGATTTGCTATTCTGATCACTTCATATCCTCCCTTACAATTATTTAGAACTTCCTATTATATACCACAAAACACTCCAGTTCTTTGAGAGGAATAAAAAGCCCTTTAAAATCGATCATCCCATTCTATGGACTACCACATCTCCCTGCACTATGCCCCATCTTCAATAACATGCTTCGCTTACCAATTTTCACAGTACTAAAATATCATATCTATCTATTTGCATATGTCACTTCTCTCATAAAACTCTAGTTTCTAAGAATGAAAACAATAACCAGTTATACAGGACCTTAAGAGACTATCTGAGATGGAATCACTCCTTTCCAGTTCTTTCATATAGTGTGTGCTATAGCCTTAATTGTCTTCTATTTTAAAGATAACTTTACATTTTTAATGATTAGTCACCAGATTCTAAAATGAAGGGAAGAATAGGGGGCATAGCATATTTGTAACTCTATTACAATTGATGAATGATTCAAACATACAATATTTACAAATTTAGGGCTCTTGCGGCATGTAAAGGTATGCATATTTCTTTTTTTTCTTTCTCCTCTCAGGTCTGTAAGACCTAAAGCTTTCCTTGGAAATATATGTACTAGATTTTCCTTAAAATTGTTTTAATTTAGTTTTAATTGTTATGCAATAAATTGGTCCATTACCATGGTTTATATTCTATTCTTCCTCCCTCCTTCTTTCTCTATTTCTCTCTCACACACACATACACACACACACACACACACACACACACACACACACACAAACACAGAGACACACAGAGACACACACAAGAAACTTAACAGAACTTAATGTTCCATTTAATTGTTTGTAAAATTAATCAACCAACCAGTACATTGAATAAATGTTAGAAATTCCATTCTACATTGAGTGTCAATACAGCAGGATAATTGGGCCATGTAATAAGCAGGTTTGCAGGCAACAGGAATACTGGTGAAGGAGGAACCCTTTGTATGTTCCTCCTCCACAGAATAAATCTTGTTTTCACTATCTTTGATGTCGGTGCCGTGCATCTTGTATTTACACTTCTCTAATTTGGGGAGGGGAAGGGAAAAAACAAAATTCTTAAATAAGAATACAGGTTGACCAATTACAATGAGATGCACAAGACACTATGTTGAAAAACAAACTTTACAAAATTTAATCGTTTTATTGTAAAAATACTGTACAGAGGGGTTATAGTTACACAAGCAAAGTGATGAGTACATTTCCTATTGAGCATTGTTACTTCCTCCTTTGTTTTTCCCCTACCATCCCTTCCCTCCTACCTCCAGAATTACACTCTCCCCCCCACAACCCCACCTAAATTGTAAAGAAACAATTACAAAGAACCAAAAAAATCACATGGTATACACTAAATACATTAGAAATAATAGCAAGAGAATTGCATTTTCTTGATCCATTCATCTACTGAGGGGCATCTGGGTTGGTTCCACATCTTAACCATGGTAAATAATGTTGCAATAAATATAGTTGTGCTGGTAGCTTTAGATGGCCTTGTTTGTGATGGATTGGTAAATACCCAAAAGTGGGATTGCGGGGTCATAGGGGAGCTCTATGTGGATTCTTTTGAGGAACCTCCATACTACTTTCCAAAGTGGTTGCACAAGTTTACACTCCTACCAACAATGAAGGAGGGTTCACTTTGGCCACATCCCTTCCAGCATCTGTTGTTATTAGATTTCTTGATTATAACCATTTTAACTGGGGTGAGGTGGAATGTCAATGTTGTTTTGATTTGCATTTCTTTTATGGCTAGAGAGGTTGAACATTTCTTCATGTGTCTAATTGGCCATCCTTCTTTCCTCTTCAGAGAAGTTTCTCTTTAAGTCTTTACCCTACTTATTTATCGGGCAGTTGTTTCTTTGAGGATTTATTGTAGGATGATTTAATTTTTTGAGTTACAGGTATATTTTAGATATTAGGCCTTTGTCCATTGTATGGCTAGTGAAGATCTTCTCCCAATCCTTGGGCTTTCTATTGATCTTGCTAGTTATGTCCTTTGCCATGCAGAAGCTCTGCAACTTCATGCAATCCCATTTCTCCAACCTTTCTTTGATTTGTTGTGTTTCTGAGTCTCTATTAGGAAAATTCCAGCCTGTACCAAGGAGACCTAGGGTTTCTCCTATTCCTTCCTGTAATGTTTTCTGGGTGTCTGCTTTGACTCTGACGTCTTTGACCCATTTGGAGTTGATTCTGGTGCAGGGTGATATATAAGGATCTAGGTTTAGTTTTCTACAGGTGATTAACTAACTTTGCCAGCACCATTTACTTAAAGACAAACAAACAATCAACCAAGAATACTGTACCCTGCTACACTCTTCTTCATAATGGAAGGCCAAATAAAAACCTTCCATAGCAAAGAAAAACGGATACAATATATCTCCACCAAACCAGCCCTACAAAAGATACTTAAAGATGGCCTACAATAGAAAACCAACAAGAGCACAATAAAGACCAAGAAACCGCACCCAAACTGAGAATCCAAGAACCATAGGAAGAACCCAGTTGTCACAGCCCCCAAGAAGGTGGAAAAAATGGCGGGAACTACCAAAAACCCTCTCAGTCCTAACTCTCAATATTAGTGGACTTAATTCTCCAAATAAGTGACATAGACTGTCTAGTTGGATTAAAAAGCAAGATCCTTCTATCTACTGCCTTCAAAAGTCACACCTTGCCCATAAAAACAAACATATTCTGAAAGTGAAAGGCTGGAATAAAATCTCTTTTTCTTTAGAAGGGTGGGGGTGGTCTTGAGGCTTGATCTCAGAGGCTTATATTTGCTAGATAGAAGCTCTACCACCTCTGGTTCTTTTTTGGCTTTATTTTTAGACAGGGTCTTGTATGTTTGCCATGGATCAGCCCCAGACTATGTTCTTTCTATCTATGTCTTGCAAGGAGGTGGGGAATAAGGCAAGTGCTAGCACACTTAATTTCCTAGGTAAGGGAGGATTTTTTACTAACTTTTTGCCTTGGCTAGCCTTGAATTGTGATTGCCCCAGCCGTCCAAGTAACTCGGGTTACAAGCAAATGCCATCATGTCTAACTTGTTTTTATTTAAACCAGCTGAAAAAAAAACAATCTATAGTAATCATTTTAGTTTTCTTTGTTAAAGCATCACCATCTGTTGTCAACTTTCAGTAATAAGTACTATTTTTCTTTTGCAAATGATTAGTCTTTATCACTGTAAAAATCCTGGGCAACACTGAAAATCCATGTTAATGCAATATTAATATAATATTCAAATAATATTCTAAATGAAATTGTGATGCAAAATAACATACAAGGAATTATTTTGTAGTCTATGTGGCCATATTCAAGTAATATGAACAATAACAATAATATGGCTATTACAAGAGTTTTTAATGATCCAACACTAATTTTTATAGTAATTATATTGCCTGATTTTCCTTTTATGCTTTCCACATGATAGCTATACACTATTATGACCTGCATTGGGAGAAACTTCCATTTGTTGTTTGTATATTATTAATCTGGGTCAAGGAAATAGCAGACTAAAGATAAAATATAGGAGAAGAAATTATGAATTTTTCATTCCTCATGAATATATCCTAATTTTCCCATGAAGACATATGAGGCTCTGTGAAGTCTCTATGAATATATGTGGCTTCTGATATTATAATATAATCTAATTAAATTTTGAGATCAGTGAAAACTATTGACAATGATTAAACTACCAATGAAGTGGTTATGATATGGATGCATACTATATAACTTCAGTTTCAATTTTATTTCATGAAACATTGAGAAAAATCATTCACTTTCTTTTTTTTTGGGGGGGGGGTCTGTTTGTGGGGCCTGAACTCTGGGCCTGGGCATTGTCCCTCAGCTCTTCAGCTCAAGGCTAGCACTCTACCACTTGAGCCACAGCGCCACTTCCGGCTTTTTTTTCTTTTTTTCTTTTTTTGCTTATGTGGTGCTGAGGAATCGAACCTAGGGCCTCATGCATGCAAGGCAAGCGCTCTACCACTAAGCCACCTTCCCAGCCCAATCATTCACTTTCTTACACTCTCCCCCACACACATAAATACCCGTGAAGTAGAAATGAATATATCTTTTGGTGAGATGTGAAATGATATAAAATGGAACAAAAGGTTTATATCCCTGGCATTAGGGTTTAGAAGGATTCATGTAGATATTTTTTCTGCTAGTCTTGGGTGGTGAACTCAGTAATTAGGTGCTGTCCCTGACTGTTTTTTGCTCAAGGCTACTACTTTACCACTAGAGCCATAGCTCTACTTCTGGCTTTAAATCACATGGACTTTCTTGCTTGGGTTGTCTTTGAAACATGATTATCAGATCTCATCCTCTTTAGTAGACAAGATGACAGGCATGAGCCACTGACACTTGGCTATGTAGAATTTTTTTTAATAAAATGCATTAGCTGGAGATGTGGCTCAGTGGTAAAAATTAAAAAATAGTTTCAAATATAACCTTCATCAATGAAAGTAGAAGTACTGATTTTTAGTAATTTCATTTCTTTCTTTTTCTAAATATGAATTTTGCCATAAAAATCAAAATTGCTCTTAAGGACTAGACAAACTTGTCTATGAAAGGCACATCATCAATATTCACTAACACCCAATGAAATACATGGTAAATGTTTTTACATTATTGCCTGCAGTTTATAAAAATAACTTAGCAAAATTAATCATTTTTTCCTATAAAAATAAAATTTATTATGAAACAAAGGTGGTATTCCTTTCTTGTTATCTGACTTTAGTGGAATGTTTAATTCTAAGTGAAATTATGTATAAAGTTCAGCAATGAAGTAAATGGTTTATTAAAGCCCTGTGTCTGTATGGCAAATTAATCTATTTTAAGGAAACTACATATAAGAAGAAAGGAATAGGAGTAACATCAAAGTTATTAGAGTTTTATATATTGTTGACATTTTACTTAATAAAATTCCATTGTGCCAACTGGGGCAATTGATTATATCTCACATCCATTGCAGTACACCACTAGAAAGTTTCTCTTTGGGCATTTTTATAAATCTAATTTTTTCTAGCAAATTGATAAATACCATCAAATTTATTATATATGAATTCAAATAATGACTTTCAAAAATGAAAAGTTTAAGTAGTTATTTCCTATTTCATATTACAATTTTTTGTCCACCAACCAGCAATAACAAATATTGTACAGGGCAATCATTGTAGATTGTCAGGCTCTACTTCTACCCTACTGAATATCAATTTATATTTTAACAGGATCCCCAGGAAATTCATATAAACATTAAAGTTTAATGATCATTGGTTTACTATTCCAGTTCTTCCCAAAGTTATTCCTATTGTAGAATACATTTTTAAATATTATACTATAGTCTAATAATTTTGTCAGGATACATATGTTTGGCTTAATGTTTTCACTTTCTAATTTAAAAATAATGGAAGAAACCACAATTCAATGTGTGATTTTTTTTGCTTCTTTTCTGTTAATTCTAAAGTATTATCATAAAAATCTACAAAATGGTAGAATAGTAACCAAACAAAAATGGTAACTCTGCAAAGTTGTAAAGTTCATTTTCAACATAGTGTCTTTGACATCTCATTGTTACAATGGGTCATCTTGTATCCTTATTTCAGCATTTTGTTATTTCCCTTCCCCTCCTAAATTAGATGCAGAACACCAGAATCAAATACAGAGACAAGGGTTGTAGCATGGGAGAAGAACATACAAAGAAACAAAAATATCACATAGTACATTATAAGTACATTAAAAAGAACAACAAGAAAGATAAAACCTCTTGTGTCCCTATCTTGGGGGTCATTTTGTTTAGCATCAGGTTGTATGGCTTTTGACTTTTTCTGCTTGTCCTAGACATATACTAGTTATTGCAGATTAGGGAAACCATGGGACCTATGTTACTTTGGGTCTGGCTTACTTCACTTAATATAAATTTTTCCAACTCTTTCCATTTCTAACAAATGGGGCAGTGTCATTCTTTCTGGGGGGAGGGAAGAGTTGGGGAGGTGGGGAAGAAAAGGACAGTAGGGGAAAATCAAGGGAAGGGATAACAATGCTCAAAAGGAAATGGACTCCTTTCTTTGCTCATGTAACTGTAACCCCTCTGTACAGTATATTTACAATAAAATATATAATTAAAATAAAAAAACCAGTAACACTGAGGTCAAAGCATTATGGAAAAGACAAGGGCCAGTAGAAGTCAAAAAAAAACAGAGAAACAACATTCATTCATTCACTCAACAATATATTTATTGAGTGTATATGTATTAAGGACTCTAGTCATTTAGATGACATAGCTGTTCTACAAACCTGCCATATTGAATTTAACATAGTGCAATCTTTTCTCCCACACTTTATAAAGGAAAACAGAAATATACTTTATCTTAGCAAAATATTGGTAATCAATTCATGTTTGAATGTCTTCAAACTTCCATGTTCATTAATCAAAATGTCTATGAGACATATCATAATAACCTCTGCAAAATAATATGCTACAATAGTGAATTAGCATCCTTTCCAAAGAATACTTATCACATTATTATTTTTGTACATGAAGTGTAAATGCAAACAATGTACAACCTTGAATGTATAAAATTCTTCTCATAAACATTAAAAATGAACCAAAAGTTGGTATAATACAAAGAATTTTCATAGATGGCATTTGTGGCAAGTAAAAAATTAACTCACAATATATTTAATTGTATCAATGTTATCACACATCTATATGAATATGTTTTAATAAAAATCTACCCGCATTAGCTTGTATTTCATTAAAAATACTTTACTCTTACCCTTTGGTTTATTACATTATGATTTATATGATTCAAAGTTTTATATTTAGGGTCTATAAACAATGTCCATTATCATAGATTTGTATGCATTTCCTAAGCCACTATGTCTGTATTTCAAGGCGCTCAAAATAAACAGAAAAAAATCCGAATTCTACAAGCAAAATGACCATGTGATTCTCAAATAATTAAAATACAGCACTTTTCAGCCAATCTTATCCATAATTATGTATGGTTAACTATTTTTAGTCACTAATAGTTATCCAATTCCATATCAGCATAGAAAAAGATGAGGAAGAACACAAAAGCTTCCCCTACTTAGATAAACATAAACAATTTGGCCCTTGCTTTCAATGCACAGACCTTTCATGATAATTAGATTTAAATATAGTTCTGTTGTTTTTAAACAACAGATGGTTACTATTTTGTACAACTCAATTTTTATAAAAATATTTTCATTGTTGTCTGAAAAGCTCAATAGGGTTCTTATTTGTTATTCTGCCTGCATATGATTGGATTTGTGTGATGGACCAGCTCAAGAAGAAATGAGTTTGAATATAAAGGCTGAAAATCTAGCTGCCCTACCTTTTCAGGTTCGAATATGCATTATTAATGGTAGGGTTTGATTAGGAGTCAAAATTGCTCAGATCATAAGACTCATATTTGGGTAATAAGACTCAATCAGGATTACTTCTTAGTCTTCAGGGTAGTATCAAATGCAGTATACTTTTCATTATTTTCATATGTGGTACATCTTCTAATGGAAGACAATATATTCATGAAATCTTGAGAATGATAGATGGAATAGAAGCGTGTTCTGTTCACTCTACTCAATGACTTATACTGCAGTACTTCTAGGAACAGTACATCTACTGCACACCACACACATCACACACATCACATCACACACACACACACACACACACACACACACACACACACACACACACACACGGCTGAATTCATAATGGATAAAATGGCATGACCAAATCTAAGAGTTAGTTTTAGGTTTAATTGTAACTGACTCCCAGTAACTAATCAATAATTTTCCAACGACTGAATTATATGCAATAATATTGCATCATACATCTTCAATTTTGTTAATGTATGTCTATTAAGACAAGAATTGAAAGATATTTGCTAAAATTCCATATATCCAGCTAACTAGGAGCTTAAATTCCATTGCTAAAATTATTCATTTTTAAAAGAGCACTTTTGTCCTCATGTCCATAAAATGTGAGTCTCTAAGTATTTCTAGATCTTTATCAATGACCAATGTTCTGAGAATGAGGGGAGATTATAAACTAAAACATATCTCAATTCCCTTTTTCAAGACTCCTTTACTTTCTCTTCCTTAGTACCCCCTTTTTAGTTCCAGGAAGTTGTTAAAAATGTAAAACATAAACTTTTATTTCCAATACAGAAAAGTATAAAAGAAGGCACAAAAATAAGACAAATTCCTGTACCCACCATGGATCTTAAAATCTGGTTTAAGAGATGATAAATGGCACATTACAATATCAGGTAGGGTGCAGTAACTGCTGAAAATGGAGAAAGGAAGTTAAAAGTGATATTAACACAAGGAATTCTGAGCATGACAATCAAGAAGGAAACAAGATATATAAGATGAATAGTGAATGGTGGTTGGTAACTAAGGTAAGAAGGATGTGCAAGAATTTTCAAAGGCTGCAGTTCCTGAATGCCTGCTATATCAGTAATCAACAAGGGGTTGAATGAAGCAAGAACATGAAGCAACTGGTAAGATATAAAGTGGAGTCTGGATTATATTAAGAGCATGTACTGAGATGATGTGTTTGTTGTGTAGGGCTATACCATTGAGTAGGGTTGTGTTGAAGATGTTACTATCAAATTCTTCTGAGAGTCAATTTTGGTGTAAATGGAAAAGACATTTACAAGATCAACAGCAAGTGTCACAGACATGAATTAATGCAACTAATGAGTGTGAGAGAAGAGATTGAGCAAAAAATTGAAAATAAAATGGCAGAATAATGCTTGAACAATTGGATAAGACACAATGACAGGCAGAGTGTATAGAGTCCAAAATTAGTAGGGTAATTGGTTTTGTTACAGGGGTGATGAATTTATCATGTAAGTCAGGGGAGACAAAAAGTAAGTACTAGTGTATAAAATACAACATATGCTCCCTAGGTTAATAATTTGCTAATCTCTTTATCAGGAACTCTATACCCATCCCTGAGTACTGAGGACTCAGTATTCAGTTCTCAGCTCATATATTATGTATATTCAGGTCTCAGCTCACCAATGTTTTTACTTCTCACCAACAGTCTAATAAGCACTCTTATAACGAGTGGGCTCTTATTCTATGCTCTGTCTCTTTTTAGTACTTATGAAGTGTGTTCCCTTGAACTTTGGATTGCCATCCCGCTGGCTTGAAAAATCCAGGAAGCTCTTGTTCACCACTGAATGCTCTTCCTCTAACACAATGTACTCACGCAATGTGCGATGCTTAGTAATGGTGAGTGAATAGATACCTGATGAATTTCTTCCATAAAGCAGTGAAAAATGGCATACAGACAAGTATGTTTTTTGCCTTTTGCTTCTCACAGTGTAGCTATTTCCACTTCAGGCACATCAGCACACAAAAGCACACCATTCTCTCTTCTCTCTGCTTCCTTTTTATTTGCTTATCTAATGATTACAGGAGATTTTTTTCTCCCCCAGCTCTTTAACTCAATTGTAAGCTCCCAAGCAGCTCCTAAGCAACTCAAATGATGATTAATAAGTGCAGGAGTAATGAAAGTAACAACTAGGAAATGGAAAGTGAAGTAGGATATAATGACTCTCTAAAGCTCATAACCCTTGAAAATACCCAATTTTTCCATTCACAATTCTTACCAAAATCTCCATCTACCTCCTATCTTTTCCTAATTATATCTTCATTCTTTAAGCAACACACTCAAGGCATCAAATACAAATCCTACTCAGTGACTCTCTTTAGGTCTCAATTATTCTTATAGGCATGTTTTCTATTATTTTCATTGCAAAGGTATAATACTTCATGAATAGTACAATAAAAATGTATGCTTAAAGTGGAAATGTAATAATTGGCTATAAAATTGATTTTTAAACGTTTTAAATAAGCAAAATGTTTAATTTCAAAGGAAAACATCAATAAAGATCTAATTTCAAAATACATCAAAGTTAAGCTACCTGGTGTGAAGCTAGGCTAGAGTTATACCTCCACAAGGCCTCTGTGTCTTCCCAATACAATCACCTTACTGGAAGGTTGAACAACATTATTTCTTTGGAAATGCCTTTGCAGTTCAAAGCTACTGATGCCAAAATTTGTCTGTATTTTGGGGAATTTGTCTACGTAAATAATTTTTGTCTACCACTAAAACCTTGTATAATTTTGGAACGTTGACAAATGGAACAAAGAAATAAGTTAATACCTTGATAAAATACTCATGTATACAACATTCATTCATTCATTCACTTATTCATTCAGTCATTCTTTGTGGCAGCCAAGTTAAAAGGGGAGAGGATCACTTTCAAGATTGCCAAGTTCCTACTGGTCACTTTCTTATCTGTCATGGGTACCAGGCTTCCAGTCAGAAAATACACTAGGAGGAAGAATGAAATTCTGTCATTTGCATGGAAATAGATGAAACTGGATGTCTTCATGTTAAGAAAAGTAAGCCAGGTTCAATAAGACAAGGTTACTCTCATATGTGGATGCTTGACCTTCACAACTTTCAGCTCTTTCTCAAATGGAAGCCAGAAAACACTCCTAATTTCTCATAGTAATAATGTCATATGAAAAGATCACCATTTTTAAAGCCTAAAACCAAGACTTTCACCTTTGCTAGAGTCCCCAGTATCATAACCTCCACAGGTATGGTCCAATAGGTCATCCACTGCCATCATGTGTAATATTAAGTATTGTTCTTCACTGTGGCTTCTGCAAGGAACTTAAATTATGTATCTCAGTATTAATCACTTCTTTGTTCAATAATATACAAAGCTCACAAGTATAACTAGTATATATACTTCACAAATAATATTTGAAACATTCTATATACTCCTACTTTTGTGTTGTTAGGAACATAGTGACAAATGGAAAATTTCCATTGATTGTGAAAAGTTCAGTGAACAAGGCAGAACCTATAATTTTGCAACAATATTTTCTTTGATCAAATCATCTTCATTAAACCCATTTCCTCTCCACAGAAGAAAGGATGAGAAGGGGAATTAATTAGGAAGAAAGAAAGGGTTCCTGTAGATACTGAGAACCAAACGGTTCCTATAGATACTGAGTTCTCTTACCATAACACATACGCACATATAATGCATATGTGACACATGTTATATACACACATATTATGTACATCTATGTACATTTATGCAACATATATATTATGTAGCACATAACATGTATATACATATATTCTATATAACTTACATATCATACATATTATTTATACGTGTGTGATATATTTTTCCATTCATACACATATATGTTAGGTATACACATATATGGGATATATGTTATATATTCTATATGCTACATAGGTGTTATATATATATATACACAAAAGCTATGCATATATATCTATGTTTTTGTGCATCTACTTTTAGAACAATATTATATATATATATATATTATTGTGTTCCTATGGCAATATATTAGGAAACTATAAAGGCAGCCTCTCAGAGTTCATCTATTTTTATCATTTTAGGTTGACCCTTATAGATGGCTTTCTAGTTAGGTTGATTATTTAAGCTCTAGCATAAAAAGACACATTGATATGCATTTGAATGTGTGTGTATATATATACATATATATGTGTATATATATACATATATATTACACATGAACACTTAAAACCATAAGCCAAGGCATTCATAAGCTCATATAAATTATAAAAATGTCTATTTTGCTATCAGCCTGTACATTTTGTTGAGATTAGCTGGGATAGGAATCAAATCTCCTTTCTTGTTTTTCTCTAGCGTAGAACTGAAAGAGCATACATGACTCAGGTAAGGACAAGGAGAGATTCAATGAGAGATGATTAAGTATCAACACAGGAGTTGTGTTGAATCAAACTATTAAATTTAAAAAGTCTTTCTTCTGTCGTGTGAATTACAATGAAGTTATAAAGCTTTAATATTTAAATCTAAGTGCAATTATGATAAAGTTATCACTTAGTGACAGATAAAAGATCCTCACTACATAAACTCAAAGGCAAATTTCTGAACCACAGAAATATGTGCTTGCAGAGAGCTAGCTAACAAAGGCTGGAATAAACAGCAAAACTTCATGGAAATCAACTCTTAAAAGAATGGTGAAAACAGGGCCAAAGTGTCTTTAGTGCCTTCTACTTCAATGTCTTGACTGACACAAAAAGGAAGCAATTACTTAGAAAACAGCATTTGGAAATAAACTATTCATTTTATGAAGGCTTGTACTATTTTCTCACAATTTAAGTAAAGTTGTAAGTTAAAGCTTGAAATATATTATATGCAAGTTTGGAAATGTCAAGAAGAAATATTCTACCAGGCAGAATTTCAAACAAAAATATTACTTATTATTTGTCTTTCTTCCTCTGTCTATGATTTCAAATTTTCACATTTTGAGTGTAAAAAACCCTAGAGGTGTCATTAAATAAATAACAAAGGGAAAATTACTCTGGGATTATACCATCAGGATAGCTTTAAAGGAATCTATGAAGAAACAATAATTAATAACAGTGACCCACAGGGTTCCCAAACAAGTGGAGAAGAATATTGCATTCTCTCTGGGATAAACATTATTAGAAATGAGAGTTGAAGCTGGATTCTGGTGGCTCATGACTATAATCCTAGCTACTCAGGAGACTGAGATCTCAGGATCAAGGTTCAAAGCCAACTGGGGCAAGGAAGTATGAGAGACTCCTCTCCAATTAACCACCAGATAACTGGAAGTGAAGCTGTGGCATAAAGTGGTAGAGTGCTAGTCTTGAGCAAAAACACTCAGGGACATTGCCTAAGCCCTGAGTTCAAGCCCCAGAACCAACAAAAAAAGAAAAGAAAGAAAAACAAAATCAGTGTAAAGTGCCTAATATCAGAGGCTAAATTAAGAGGAAGAAGAACTAATAAGGATTCATTTTTAATGCCAACCTCTTTTAATCTATCCTGGGCTCCAACAGAAACTGGAAAACATTTACTATCCACACTCTTGTTCAAAATGCATTTAAAGTAAACAAAGCAATATTGTTTGAACTTAGTATAAAGCAAGATAAAGAGGTTAAGATCTTTGCTTGACATTCATTTTTCTCATTTACCAGAACTTCAAGTAAGAAAAATAGAAAGAACACTTAAATGTGATTTGATATGTTTTGCGACCTTGCCAATTGCACAGACATACATTCTCAAAGTTACTCACAATCTCTAATATCCAGCAGGCACTGTTTGATCTGACATCATCACATTATAACTGCCTCATCATAATAATTATTGAAGTAAACTACCTGTGCCAGCGGCTCATGCCTATAGGGGCAGAGAACCAAGGAATGCATTTTAAGCCATTCAGGGGAGGAAGTCCATGAGACTCATATCAACTTAACCACCAAAAATTGGAAGTGGATGTGTGGCTCAAGTGGTAGAGCATCAGTCTTGAGAAAAAAAGATACCTAAGGGACAGCGCTTACATCCTGAGTTCAATTCCCAGTTTTGGCAGGTCTGTGCGCGCGCGCGCGCGCGCGCGCGCGCACACACACACACACACACACACACACACACACACACACACACAATTGAGAATGACTTAAATTGACATATTGAAAGGCAAGGTTAAGATTTCTCTTCAAGGACTGAGGAAAAATGGTACTTTAACATGATCTAAGTCAAAAATCTTGTGCTCCATTTTCTCTTAAAATAAAAATATAGCTGAGCCTGGTGGTAGAAGGAAATCAATAAATAACACAGGTTAAAATGGTTTGCTCTCTACTATTTATTCAAGCCATTAATGCTATCTTACGATGTTGCAAACAGTAACCCAAAATTATTGAACAGAAGCTGAGAAAAGAAACATTCGTTTTTATTTTCCTTGCACTTCCATTCCGATAGTGAGAATTCAAACAACAGAGAAATCTCATCTAGTGCAGAGCCTTGACTAATTTCATGAGCAGATAGGATGGCCATGGCTAGGAATAAACATAAAAAACATGAAAGAATTACTTTTCCTCTTTTTTAAGAAAACATCCTTCAGTTCAATGTTTTCAAATATGAAATGATATGGAAACATTTTTCTTTGTAAAACATGGAACATTGCCAGAAAAGAGTGGAATAAACAGAAAACTATAGTCTGTGATCCACTTATGCTTGTTCATGTTAATCAAAAGTACACACAATTTATCTATACTCTTCTTCAATTATTTCAGGCTGTTAGGTGATACTCAGAGTAGCAAAACCTACAGAAACTCATTATTTCAGGATACCATTATTCAGGATAGCTTTAAAGGAATCTATGAAGAAACAATAATGAATCACAGTGACTCATAGGGTTCCCAATCAAATGGAGAAGAATACTGCTTTCTCTTTGTGATAAATAATATTACTAATGAGAGTTGAAGCTGGATGCCAGTGGCTCATGACTGTAATCCCAGCTACTCAGCAGGCTGAGATCTGAGGATCAAGGCCAACATTCTTTTTTAGTGTAACATGGCAGACCAAAATGCCCTTTAGATATCAATAGTACTTTTTTTCCTTTTTTACTACTATTGGCTGTTTAAAAAATATTGTTAGGGTGATGTACAGAGGGGTTTCAGTTACATAAGTAAGGTAGTGATTACATTTTTTGTCTAACTTGTAACCCTTCCCTTATTTTTCTCCCTCTTTCTCCCAATAGTATTTTTGAAAATTTGAAACAGTTATTGAGTCATTTAAATTTCGTATCAAAACATATATTGTGTAGGAAACTATTTGTTACCCAAATGTTTCTGAAGTTGTTAATAAGGCAATACTGCCATTTAGGAAGACAGAGTGGAGAATAGTATTGCCAATCCTCAGTGGATTGTATTAATCCTCAAAAAGCATATGATTGTGTGTAGTATAGAGTGAGTATTTGGTAATGTTACCTACTATAGAATTTTCATTAACAAAAATCTATCTTATATCAGGTTTCCTTAGCTGGTATATAGTTATTCCTTGAACTGAAAAACAAATGAATGTGAAGAGGCTGGCTTGGAACCACAATCCTGGTCTTCCCTTCCCAAGTAAGTGAGATTATATACATGAGCCACTGCCCATATGCTATTTGATTTTACATTGTGCTTTGTAAGGCTTAGTAGCTATTAGTTTTATTTCTGGATTATTTCTTGAATCCCTCAAATTATATTCCATCAGTGATTATGCAGTTGTCATCTGCCATTATAATGCCAAATATACAAAGAAGCTGCTATTATGTTTTGTTGTTAAATACAAAATATCTACTTTCAAATATAATCAAACATTTCAGATTCAACTTGAAGTGCAAGATATTCTTATGTGTACTATATTTTAAAATTTTATCCATTTATATAAAAGCATATTTGAAAAACACCTTGGCCCCTTCAGAAATATGACCTAGCAATTCCAGTTGTAGGTATATAATTAAAATAACTGAAAACATATCCACCCGAAAATGTGCAGCATGTTTCATAATAGCTGAAAAGCAGAAACACAATTGAAATGTCTATCACTTGGTGAATAGATGAATAAAATATCGGACATACACATCAAGTAATGAAAAGGAAAAAAATACATGAGTGACTCTTGCTTCTATGACCCTATGTAAAAGAAGCCAGACAAGAATGTTGTTGTTTTTTAATGTACTGCGTGAAGTCATTTCTTTTTTCTTTCTTTTTGTTCTTTGGTTTATCTCCTGTTGTCACTGTATTTGATGTTGGTACCCTGTGTCATATATATATATATATGAATTGGGGAAGGGCAGGGGAATAACAAAATGGTGAGACAAAGGACAAAGGGCAAACAAATGCAAGAGCCATACTCACAAGGCACTATGTTGGAAATGAACTTTACAACTTGGGGGAGGAATTGTGGGGGGAGCGAAAGTGGGAGAAAAAGAAAGAAGGGGGTAACAATGTTTGGCAACAAATGTACTTCCTACCTTACATATGTAACTGTAACCCCTCTGTACATCACCTTGACAATAAAATTAAATAAAAAAGAAAGGGCACACATTGATTTATTTGATGTGAATTATCTAGATAAGGGAAGGTTATATAGACAGAAAGCTGATTTGTGATTTTCTAGAGACTGGAAGGAAGTGGCGGCTGAGGCATATATGGTTTTGTGCATTATGGCTATAGCTGGAATGAAAGGAGGCCATATTGAACTATGGGTGTAATATAAAAGTTGAAGAATCCTGAGCTGTAGAAATCCTGTTAACTCATCTATATACAGAAAACATCCTCCATTACATTTGACATGCAAAAGAATTTTGTATGAGTTTGCACAGAATGCTATACTTCAGATACATTAGCATTTTACAAAACCACTTAAAGCAGTGCCAGGAACATATTGTTATGTATGAGAACAGTTAAATAACATAAATAAATTTTGTAAACTCTAAAAAGGAAGTTGAAAGAAGAAAGCTCAAAAGAAAGCTGTAATGAAATGCTACACAATTTTGTGTGTGTGTATGTGTTTTAGGGAAAATATGCAAACTTTTCATTTGTCAGAGAAAAACACAAATTGTAAAGCAAAAGTAAGTAGAGGCAGGCAGGCACATATCATATTTTGTTTTGTATGTATAGTTGAGTTAAAAGTCACTAATGTTAAGGTACCATATACCCACAATGGTCTAGTGATCGTTTTCCAGATTGCATTCATTTCAATGACCAACAGCATGAAGTGTGTGATCTATTAGCCAATCAATACTAATTGCATACCTAGAATGAGGAGCACACTGGGCTAATATTCATCCTTGAGCTTTGCATTGAACACTAAAGAGAAAATTGGCCTCACTGTGCATTCACTTTCATTTGGAAACACATAATCAAAAGTATTTCTCTGAGCAATTTTAGTTTATATTCAGCAATTTTCTTTCTGCCTAAAACACATTTGAGAAAGCTTGTTAATGAGAAGATTTATGAAGTTGGAATCACTGAATCCAAAGTGATTTTTCATTCTTAGATTATTAAATCCTAAGAGAAGATCTATCACACATCTTGCCAGAATAATATAAAGAAACAAACACAATTTGTAAAGAATTGTAGTCAAACATTGTGTGTTTTTGATGGGGGTCATGAAGTAGAAAAGTAGAACTTTTAAAATGGTGAATAAAAACTGAGAAGGTTTGGTGAATAAAAGAAAGGTGAAAAAAATTAGAACTATGAAACAATAAATAGCACAGAGATTTGTCACATTTGCAATAATCTAATTCAAAATGAAGTATATGTAAAAGTATGATTTTTAGATGGTTTTGTCTCAATTCTCTTAGCAGTCACTTTGAGGTTGTTTTATAGTTCAAAAGATCAGAAACCAAAAATTTATCGCACAGTTCTGATCACTGAAAATATGCATATTTATGAGCTATCATTAGCTGTTGTCCTTGAATCATATGTACTCTTATGTAAATGATTATTACTAATGCCAACATTAACTCTTATCTACTCTGAAAAGTGCTATTGCATTATCCTCATAAAAGCAATAATTACATGAGTCCTACAGAATTTAGCAATTAATCTAAACTGCTTTATAACATAGTATACATCTTTAAACTTTATTCGGTGTTGTATTGATTTCCCTCATGTTTCTATTTCCTCTTAACATTTATGCTATAGTTTAATTTGGAATACTAATAACAGCTCATACTTTTCTATATTAAAAATCTTCATTAGCAGAACTAACATGCTAAACATTCGATAATCTATATAACATGATAACTAAATGATAACATAGAAATTGAAACACCTCATTGAATGGGGAGACACGGCTTGCAATGTCATGGATAAAATACCAAAGGACTTTGCAATAGAGTCTGCTAACGTGTCATCCTTAAAAATGACAACCGTTTATGTAGTAGATGAGTTTATGCCACTTCAGGATTTGGTTTAGCAAACAAGCATAAGAAGCTGGTAAAACTTAGGCCCAACCATCTAAGAGAATAAGAGATATAAAGGTTGACAACATCATTAAAGAAAAATACATGGACCTGCTATCTGAATGTACCTCATGGTTCATTTTTTTTAAATTATGCTTATGTTAGGGATACAAGGGTGGATTTCAATGTTTCATTTCCACACATATTTTCACTGTATTGCAATCATTCTCACCACTTTTATTACAATCCCTGCTCCTTCTCCCCTAAATAACATCCCTAATAGGTTTCCTTGTTTTTTGTTTTTTCATGATTGCAAATCTATTGCAACAGTCTTCCATCTCCTTTATCCACTCAACCAGCCCAATGTCCTCCTGGTAGTTCCCACCCACCTACAGAGTCTATTTATCTTCCCCCTCCCATCCCTTATTGACCAGCAGCTTTCATCAAGTTTCTCTATGCTGTCCAATGCATGGTTCTTGATTATGGATTGGAGAAAGCTGTGTAATGTACATTAGTGGGAAAATTGGCAAAATGTAAATACAGATGGTATGTTATATACAGCATCATGAGTTTCCTTATTCGTTGTTGTGGCTATGTAGGAGGATATTTTGACCTTCGAAGAGAATAGCTGCAATTAAGTCTAAAATGGTTCAGAAAATAATTATGTAATTAGACAGGAATGCAAAACAGGTTCTGTTTGGTGGTGGGTGCCAGCAGGAGTCTGAAACAACATATGAGGGGTGAGTATTGTAGAAGTATTCTATACATATGTGTGAAAATACAACAGTGAATTCTGTTGGTATTTATTTGCTCAAGAAGGTAGGAGGGGAATGAGGATCAGTGAGAGAAGGGAGGTATTTGGAGAATATTGAATACATATATGTAAAACTAAGGTATGTTAATAAAAATGAATATATTTCAGAGATAGAGACAGAATGAAAGACAGGACAGTGAGTGAATATGAATCTATTGGAAAATAATGAATTTAGTGAAAAATATTTATTTTTCTTATCTTAGTCTTGTTTGAAATTTTCTAATGAAGGAGGTGGGAAATGAGAATCTTCTCAAGCTGGTATTATGTAGGCCATAGGCATATCTCATTAATAAAAGAATAGAAGGCAATAGGCAATGGAAAGTTAAAGCTATATGTCTAAAGCATAACAGACAAAATACAAATGCAATTGGTTTTAGGTGTGATTTGTTAAAAGTCACATATGATGATGAATGCGCCTCTAGTATGCAAAATAAATTCAGATGCAACATAGCTGCTACAATGCAAATTTTCATACAAACTCATTGCGTGTCATTATTAAACAGCTATATGAGTGACAAAACATTGGCAAAACCCATTACAAGGATACCTTTGTATACTACTAAGCACAAAAAATCCATTGTGCTGAGCCTAAGCAATTTTCAGAATACTTCTATATTAGCCAAATGGGTATTAAACATGTAATTAAAAATGTATGATTATTATTACTTTGCATTCCAGTTTACTGTTGCTGTTCTGAATATTTTAATAACTTCTCTCCACAAATAGCATGCGGAATGTTATTGCAAGCAAATTCATTTTAATTAGTCATGTTATAAATTATACCAGGAGCAATGCCCTGGTGGCCTGGCAGCAGGGAGAATTCCACATCTACATTCATATTTGAATAACCACCATGACATTTAAGAAGCCATTGATAAAAGCACTTAGTCCTGCTGCTATTGACTTCATACCTAAAGACAATTGAGCACTGAGTTGAGTTGTACCTGTGAAAAAGGAAAGCCATTTTAAAGCCGAAGGGTTGGAAATATTCTTTACTTGTTCCTTTTATTCCATTTGAGAACAAAGACTATAATGAATTAACCACATAAACCATTGTATAAAACAAAGGAAGTAGATACAATGATCTCTTTTCACTTTAATGTCATTTGAATTCATGCAGGACTGGTTTATGAAAATAATCATTTTAATTAGTTTCCAGTATATATCAGCTATGAGGTTTTTAGCTGCAGCTCTTGTCCTAGTTAATCATCTCATTGTCCAGCACACAAGTGAATTCTGTGCACAGTTCAGCGCTGGATTGACCAGGGAGAGCAAGTCCATGGAAGAAGGAACAGAAAACTGACTCCCTCCTCTTGACAGGCCTTTGACTGCTGAATGAATGTGTTTTCTGACCATTGTGTCTGGCTCAGAGCAAGGGCTTCCTTGCCAATACACAGTTCTTTTTCGATTTTAATACTATAGCTAAATGCAGAATCTACAGTGTGATGTGAACACATAAAGGAAACATTACTTAACCCAGGAAGAAATCTTAAAAACTGTAAATGCATGTCCAGCACCTTCAAATTTATTTTTTTGTCGTCCAGTTCTAAATCTTGATGAAGATTCGTAAACTCTCTGACTTCCTGCACTCACTATGGGCTTCTTGTTAAAAAGGACTTGATATCAATAATTCAAATTAAGAAGGACTGAAAATATGGCTGAAATGGTAGAGTGCTTGACTGGCAAGCCTGAAGCCCTAAATCAATTCCAAGTAGCAACAAAGATAAGAATGGTGACACTTTATTCAGTCATTTAAATTGTACAACTTGCACATGAGTGCAACCTGGAAATTTTGTCTCTAATAAAAGTAAGGCAGATAATAGACAGTAAAGGCTATTTGTCAAAACTATTTGGGTACCCATTACTCAAAGCAAAGACAAAGCAATCCTCTCCACACTCAACTATTTCTTATAATTACATCCATATCTTACATTCTCCAAATACAAAACTGGAAGAAACACTTAAAGAGAAGACAGTAAACCTTAGTATTTTATGCCTTTGGAGTATTGCATGTAGGGGCAAGTTTCTTTCAAAATTGATGAGTATCAATGAAAAGCTCTGAATTGGGGAAAGATGATGCAAGATATTTTTATTAAGAGTAAAGTTTAAATTTTAATTTGGTTCCTAATTAATACATAGCATGCTTTCAGGGCCTTTATATTTTTAAGCCATGATTTCTATAATTTAATTATGTTTATTAGAGGGACTTATTTAAATACTTTTACTCTTCCCTTATTATTCACAGTAGACATGTGATAATGTATTCTCTTTGAGAATGACATTAAATATATTATTGAATCTATAATAAAAAATTTTCTCTATTTACATTAGCATATTTCTGTGAGACATATAGTACATAGTACTATAATGTTATCTTGAAAAACTGAGTTTGATGGTTTCCATACCACTGATTCATTGTCCAAAACCAGAAATAATACAAAATGATCCAAAATTATGATGATACCATGAATTGAGACACAGAAAAATAAGTGTAAAACAAAGTAAATTTTTGTTAAGTTCATTGTGGTGAATTGATTTGAATTCTTATACCTATTATTAATTCTCCCATTAGGTTTTATGTCAATAGATAGAAATCAAAAGATATAGCTGACCATTAAAATTTAATAATCCATTCAAGCAACATTTAACATTATATTTACTATAAGATACATCGATTTGATATGTAAAACATTGTTAACTTGAATGTTCTTATATTGAGGACATTAAGTTTTCTTGGGCTATAGTCACTCTTCATCACAAGAAAGAAATACTACCCTTATGAATTTCTAAATTCCTACTTCTCTCTATTTCAATAACGAAAAAACATCAAAAAATAAAATTCACCACATTAGTGACCTTAAAACAACATTTCCATGTTTTATTTGCATAAAAGATATTCAGGCCTAACACACTTGTACTATCATCTATCTCCCAAGAGCTAGAAAAAAATGACCTCCTTTAAGTAATTTATTAAAATATTCTCTCACATTACCAGGATAGGCCAATTTAATCAGTTCAGAGAGAAAAGGGCTTTGCTCAAAAATCTTTTTCTCATTAGTTTAGAATTTGGTCTTGAATCTCTGAGCAATGACACACAGGTTATTTTTCTTAGTGATGCGCTCCCTTGTGACATTTTTTGACAAACAACGTCAAGAAAACTAGGTGTGCAGGAGTGACACTGAGCGATGATAATGTGCTCAGCCTTGCCTCCTGAGCAATTACCTGATCCCAATTAAATTATGCTGGCATTGAATATCTAAAAAGGCAGGTCAGAAATTGACCTTCATTGTCCATCTTTATCAAGAAGTGAAACCCCTGTTACTATGTTACATAATTATCATCAAAGCAAAAAAAAATCATATACAGGCTTCAATAGCCTGGCTAGTGGGAAAACATCAGGAAAAATTTTACCTTTGTTTGATTTACCACTTACATTACAATTTATCAATATATTAATATTTAATTTATCAATATATTAATTGCATATTAATTCTTAAACTTAAATCACCTATGACTTTAATGATTGATTTTCTCTTTTTTGCCTTTTGAGGCTTATTTTAAACATTATCTTGGATTTTCAATGACATATCTTCAAATAGATTTCTTGAATGGTAATTTTCTTTTGTGCAGATGAATCGTCTTAACAGTTTGGCTTCTAAAGTATTCTTTTTCTCAACTTCAACTAGTAATTTTTTTCAAAAGAAATACATTTCATAGAAAGGTTTTTTTTAATAACTTTTGTTTTTATAAACTGTTTTTTTCTTTTGTTTCTTTTGTTTTTACTAAACTGTTTGTCCTAGAAGACATCTACCTACAATAGAAAGAGACTTCTGTTTGCTTTCAATAGCAGGTTTAGCATTTGTAGAAGTATCATGGGAGCCTAGTAGTCTTGAATCTAAATGCCTGCTTACATTCCAAGTAATTGTTCTGACTTTGAAAAAAATCATTTCTTTCAAAGTTCTGAAAAAATTCATCAATATGAACTTGCTTCTCCAATTAATTTTATATTTAGATTGCTTATGGATTTGCCATCAACACCATGTTTTCTAATCAAGCAAAAGAAAAATAAACATGTCTGTGAAAGTTGTGTCCTTTCTTCTTCTCAAATACTATAGACTTTTTGTGTATTTGTGGGTGTGTGTATGTGTGTGTCTGTGTATGTCTCCATGTGATATCCTTTTCTTCAGTGGATTCAAGGCCTGAAAACACTTTCCAAGTGAATTGCTTCAGATATATATTTGAGAATGTGCTCAATGTTTTTGAAATAATTGTAATACAATTTAAGTTATTAGATACTATGTTTACTAATTTATTAAAAAGAGTTGTGATAAAATGATGTACATGAACTAAAGTGCACAAAATAGCTAATGATAATAATCTGCTTTTGGGCTGGGAAGCAGTGGGGTAGAGGGATGAAGAGGTTCAAGGCCATGTTCTATGTGTTACACATATATTCATTATTTAATACACAGAATAAAGCTTTCATTCAGCACTTTTAGTATGCCTGTTTCACAAATGAGAAACAATTGAAGAGCTAGCCTTGAGTTGAGGCCCAGAAACAATTGGAGAACACATAGTTTAAATTACTTAGAGAGAGTTACTCAGCTAATAAGTGACCACCCTGGCTTTCCAACTGAGCTGCCTGGTTCTACAGCTGGGTTTTTGATCACTACACAATAGTGATGATAATTACTTCTTTCAGATTCAGTAAAAATACAACAAGAGCCAGGCTGGCTCTATACACAAGGGCTTGTCTACATGACATGATTTGGAAAATGCTTGCAAAGGGATTTGCTCCCAAATTGTTTTCTTTGTATTTTGTTTGAAGTTCTATGATTAGAGAATTTTTAGAGGGAAATGTCATATATGTCAATGTCTAACACAAACATCCTCTAATGTTGTTTAATCGGTACATACTTTTATTGGGGAGTAAATGACAAAGTGCTAAAGGTTGTGGTGAAGCTTGCACAAAAAGGTGTATTAATTTAATATCATTGAAATTTAGTTACCTTGTGTATATATATATTTTTCTTTTTTCTTTGTGCCGGTCATGGGGCCTGAACTCTGGGCCTGGGTGCTATCCCTCAGCTCTTCAGCTCAAGGCTAGCACTCTGCCAATTGAGCCACAGTGCCACTTCAGCTTTTTCTGCATATGTGGTCCTCAGGAATTGAACCCAGGGCCTCATGCATGCAAGGCAAGCGCTCTACCACTGAGCCGCCTTCCCAGCCCCACCTTTTGTATATTTTATCACAAAGAAACAATTTCTGCTTCTGAATTGTGGATTATACTTCAAGATATACAATTTACATAGTTAAGATCCATAATACACATAAACATATTATGTTGCCTTAAGTAATAGGAACAATTTAGTCTCTTTTGCAAAGTAGAGAGAATAAAGGAACCTACGGGTAGTTTTGAGGTTTAAGTAAGAAATGCAGGCACAATTTTCACAATGCCTAAGGTGATTGGTTTACAAATATTCTTACTTTCATTCTCTTTTTCTTTTTCTTTTTCTTTCTTTCTTTCTCTTTTTCTTTCTTTCTTTCTTTCTTTCTTTCTTTCTTTCTTTCTTTCTTTCTTTCTTTCTTTCTTTCTTTCTTTCTTTCTTTCTTTCTTTCTTTCTCTCTTTCTCTCTTTCTTTCTTTTTGAGTAATGCTAGGGCAGGAATTCAAGGCTCTATACTTGGTTGCAATTGTTCTTGAACAGGAGATACAACATGACCTTTCTGCCTCTGCCTCCTTATAGCTGGTGACTTTGAACTACTATCCTCAGATCTCAGCTTCCTGAATAGCTAGGGTTAGCCACTGGAGCTCAGTTATGCTATATTATATTTCTCTGTATGTTCTTCCCCCATGGTACAACCTCTGTTGTCACTCTATTTGATTCCGATGTCCTGCATCTTGTATATACTTTTTTTCTAATTTGGGGAAGGGAAGAGAAATAACAAAATGCTGAAATAAGGACACAGGCTGACCCATTGTAACAATGAGATGTACAAGACAGTATGTTGAAAAAGAACTTTACAGCTTTGTGGGGGGGGAGGGGAGGGAGGTGTTGGGGAGGAAAGGGATGATAAGGGAAAAATAAAGGCAGGGGTAACAATGCTCGATAGGCAATGGACTCATTACCTTGCTCATGTAACTGCAACCCGTCTGTACATTATCTTTACAATAAATAAATATATATATATATTAAGGAAAAAATTCTTATATATACCTGTCGGCATAAAAAGCAAATATTTTTCTATTTTTGTATGGAAATATTAATCGAATAACACAATAATTTAAGTATTTTCTTTCACAGAAATTGTCTTCATCAGTAAATGTGTATCACATTAAGTATGTACGTATGTATGCATGACATTAAGTAAATATTAATACTGAAAAAAACTAGTAAACTAGTGATAACAGCTTGGCATCTAAACTTCTCTTTCCTGAGGTAAGAGAAATGGGAAGATTAGGACAATAGGAAATGGAGCAAGAAACTTGAGTGCCAAGTCATCCAATTCTTGCTGACTTTGGACTAACCAAGAACCTAGCATTGCTCAAAACCTAACATAACTGAAATCCATGCTTTTTCAAATTCAGCAAAAATCACCCAGGGAGCTCGTTAAAGTGTCCTTTCCAGGACACATTCACATACTCTGATTTGTTATATTAGGAATGAGGCCAAGAAATTTGCATTTAAAAAATTACAGATGAATTGAATGGAATTTACCAGCACACTACTCAAATCCTTAAGTTAATTATTTTTATTTTGAAATAATTGTATATTTGCAGGAAAATATAAAAGATAATACAGAGGAATTCTATTTGAGGTTTCCTGTACTTTAGTTTCCAGAATGACAGTGTGGTAGCACAACTAGGATATTGACATTGTTAGACAATACCAATGTTAGGCAGGCTGAATTTTCACAACTGATCTAATCATTACTAATGCATTGTATCTTATCCCTGGTCACATATGAGAATCACTTGCAGAATTTTATTTTAAAGTCTGCAGCCTGGATCTGGTCGAATTATTAAATCAGGAGCACTGAGAAAGATGCCTGGATACTTGCCATCTCCTGGTAATGATCACACAGCCTATGTAAATGTTGATACAATATCGTGACACTCAGGCTTGCCTTGCTAGTTTCAGAGAAGAGGCTGGACTCAAATGCTGACTATATATATATATATATATATATATATATATATATATATATATATATGTATATATATATATATATATACACACATGTACATATATACTAAAAGGGCAGACAGACATGTAAATCTCCCTCAAAGAAATAGATGCTTTGCCCAACATCAAGATTTAACTAGTGCAGCTAACTGCAAGTCAACAGGCATGGAAGTTGTTACATGGGTTAAAGAACTGGCCATTACCCCAAGAGAAATGATAGATTTTCCACCAACCACTATATAAAGACCATTGTGCTCAATATAAAGGGCTTAGCAACAATTTTGGCATAGCTTCTTTTGTAATTATCTACCAATTATTCTACTGCTGGGTGGAAAATAACCCTTTTGAAAATATTTAAATGTGATCATAGCAAACCAATTCTTCACTCGTTTTATATTTTAGGGAAGTAAGTTTTTTTCTATTCATTGGGCTATGTATATTTCAAGCTGTGTGCATAATATGGTGCCTAACATTTTCAATCAAGAAAATCAAAGCCTACCACTAATAAACTATTGCTCCTCCTATAATTTGCAGTGACGACATTGTTTTCCAAGCAGAAACTATTGCAAGTTTTCTTTCTTCCTTCCGGTATTTTATAGCATACTTACTATCCACTATGCATTGCATAGACATGATGCTAATGTTGATCTCACTAGCTAATCCCAGTGATCTCCAAGACA
This sequence comes from Dipodomys merriami, assembly GCF_024711535.1. NCBI lineage: Eukaryota > Metazoa > Chordata > Mammalia > Rodentia > Heteromyidae > Dipodomys > Dipodomys merriami. Next base: position 101,996,528 of record NW_027204492.1, read on the forward strand.
AAGGAAATATGGTGATGTACAGGCAGTTCTAAAAGCCATTTGAGCATGTGTTCTATTGATAATAACCATTTGAAAAAGGGAGCATTACCATTAAATGCAAAGGGCAATATCAAATCTATGAAATGTCATAATTATTTTCTCAGACTATATTTCAAATATTGAAATCCTCAACAGCATAAAAGACCTTGCAACAACCATGCGTATAACCATTAAATTATAGCACCGATTAAAACGATAATGACAACAATTACACCTTGAGTGTCTGAGGGTAATATGAATCAATCTAGGTGGTTTTCTGAAATGTCACATCCTCAAAATAAGTTACGACCCATTGAAGCCTAATTAACTCTTCATGACATTAGTGTCCAATGTAATTATATTTCTTTACTGTCCTTTAGTTTATTTCTGGTCTCTAGGGTTCAATTGTTAAAATAACTCAAAGACGGACACTTTGTTCCTATTAACCTCACAATACATTTCCAAGGTGCAGGTAATTCTCAGGCTGTTTAACCTTTACATTAACACAGGAAGAAAACATTGGTGGTTTGCTCTTTCAATAAGTAATAATAACAATTTCAGAACAACGGGACAAATTTTATTTTTCTTTCCTTGTGTCACTAATGGCACTTGTGCATATGAATAATAGAGAAAAAATACGTATAGCCATCTTCTGTTTCCTTCCTTCCTCTCTTCCTATTGCCCTTCTTCCCTACCCTTCATTCCCTTCCCATGTGCTCTTTTCCTTGACATATTGTGTAATCCCATTCTCAGCTATTTCTAATAATAATCTAAACTGGAAAGTACTTTTTATGAACACAATTCCACCGTAAGAACCAATAAAACAGTCACAGATAAAGTTAAATTTAAATCTGCAGCATTTTTTCAATTCTTGGAGGAAAAGTCTATTTTATGAATAGCTAACTATTTCTGAGAGATGGACAAAGATCAGAAACAATAATGTATGACTCACTACGTGAGGTTGCTCATTTGGTAGTCCTCTTCTTTTGTTTTATTAATCAAAATCGTTGCATGTTTTCATTCCCTGCCTGTATCTTTCACAGTCACATACATTAAGAAGAGAAAAAAGGTATTTACTGCAACCATAGAACTTATCAGGGCATACAGTAAAACAAAAAGTAGGGAATTGAAGCCTAGAATCCTAACTACTTGAGAAGAGATTTGAAGATCAGGATTTGAAGGCAGCTTGAGAAAAAAAAATCCAATATTGTAGTCTCCAATTAACTAGTGAATAGCCAAAGGTAGAGCTGTGGGTCAAGAAGTAGAGCACCAGCCTTGAACAAAAAGGCAAGTGAGGATGAGAGGCCTTATGTTCTAGCCAGTACCTATATACCCATGCCCACATTCACATCCACATCCACATCCACATTTCCCCAAACACAAAAGATAATTGTCAAGAAATATAAAATTTAACAATATTAAATAATGAGAACAGAATGCAAAGCACTAGCCAACAAGATATAGGGAATATAGAAAAAAATGGAGGACCAGTAGAGTAGGAAAAAGATAGAATATTTCAAGAGGACAACCATCGATAATGATAAGTGTTTTCAAGAAGACATAAGTGTTCAAAACTGTGTAGTGTCTAATGATTTCAGGGTACTCAATAAGTTTCACTCCCTTGATCCCTTTTCCTTTTCTTTAGGGTCTTGCCATGTGGCTTAGATTGGCCACCAACTATTGATCTTCCTGCCTCACCCTGCCAAGTGCTGGAGTCACAAGTATGTACCACTACTCTCAGTAATTTGTTCTGCCTTCTGATAGGTTTCCTTAAAGTTGCACAATTATTTCAGCAAGTCAAAAATTATAATGCCTTAGGATTGTGATAAGAGAATCATTCTAATTGATTCGCTACCACCACCCCAGGTCACCAATATTATTATTAAGCATCAGTTCTGGTACCAGTCACTGGGTCTAGAATAAATAACATGCTGGGAAATGGCCTTATTCTTCTGATAGCTTGACAAGTTTTTAATCAGCATTGCACCATGTGGAGCTGGAAATAATAATTTGATTTACATGTAGTCTATAAGTGACATTAGATAACAAATAGTTCTCAGTGGGAGAGAAATATGGCAGGCATTTCAGTAGTTAGATATTATAGCTTGTCAGACAAAAGAATATCCTTTGTTGAAATAATACTATACAAGTAGATTTTAGTAAATCACATCCTAAACTGGTTATTTAAATAGAAAGGCAAGTCACTGAGATAGATTTAGATCATTAAATATTGGATGGGGTATGAGTAAGTTTCTCATATCTCTGTAGGGTATGCTGATTATTTTCAGAAGACAAGAGCTCAAATACATGTTTATTAGGAGTGATGACAAATAAACAATAAAGTGATACCTCTGAGAAACACCTGCTTCAGTGAGGTATTAACAGTGTTCAAAATAACTTTTGTGGGTCCCAAGATTTTACTTGTTATTTATTTTTGAATTTCCAGAATCTTTTAGGTAATATAAGTTAATTTACCTCATATTACTTGAATTATAATTGATCTCCTCAGCTGTATCCTAAGCAGCTATTTTGATTTAGACAAAAAACATGCTCTTTTTAGGGCCTCATATATAAAATCCAAACCTAAAATGATTCTAGAATTTAGGCTAGATTTATTGTTAGTTTTGATTGGAAACTTTAACTGATCTGTTAGAGAGATTGGTGGATAAATTTAACTGCTTGGCTTCCAATGGTTAGACATAGATAAAAGATAGAGTTAATAACTTATCTTTACAGTGAATAATTTTATTAACTCTCCACTGTAGTTTTTCTAGGCCAATAATAGGAAAAATTGTAAATAATTTAAAATACATGAAAGGATAATGTATAGCTGGTCCTTGGTGGCTTGTGCCTATAATTCTGGCTACTCAGGAGGTTGAGATATGAGAATTATGGTTTAAAGCCAGAAAAGTCTCTGTTAGTATTAGTGAACAAGTAAAAAGTCAAAGTGGAGGTGTGACTCAAGTAGAAGGTCTGAGTTCAAGCCCATTGTCTTCAAGCCTCAGTACTGGCACAGAAACACATACATACACAAACATACCCACAACCATAATGTACAATAGACTAATGCTTGAAAGGCCATAAAACAAAGGTTAATCAGGGAAATATTGATTCCACTTTCAAATTGGACATGACCATTCACTTGAATATCCTCAAACAAAACTTTCATCTGTTTAAAAAGTGTATTTAATGACTTTCCTGTTACGTTTCTAACATTTAGTAAATTTTAATATTAAAAATTTTCTATAGTTCATTCCAATAATGCTTATTACAAAACTAAGAAGCATTTTTATGTATTCTTATGTTTACATACATTTTCTATACTTTTTATTACTATGATTGAAAATAAAATCACTTACTTAATTTCAAAACATTTTATGTTTCTTTAATAGGTTTTGTAATTCTCAAATACTATAGTAGATTTTGTATTAAAGGTTAAAAGGTCCCAATCAAATTCTGGAACAAATTCACTGACATAAATTTTCCAGACTGTTCTTGCAAGAATATTAGAACTTCAACAATGGTTAGGATTCATTTGTTTTGGTGACTGTATGATAATTTCATCAATTTCATCATTAGCTACCCATATTGAAAATTAGCAGACCAGCCTTATATATATTTTTGAAAGGCAACACATTGTTACTAACCATTCACAATTACTTGTTTTATAAATTACTTGTTTTATAAACCTTGATTCTAGCTTCACAAAGTGAAAGTTACCTATGGATACTACATCATGCACTTGCTCTCTGAAAAAAAATAACTGTAGAAAGCTGGACAGAGAATGCAGAGTTGACTAGATATTCTTGAAATAAAGAAGTATTAACATAAAAATATTTAAGCAATAATTCATTTCAATTTTTTGTTAAAACTATACATCATACCATTCATTATTCAAATAGCTTATATTCAAAAATATTGTTGACTATACAATATAGTTAATCACTCCAATTTGACACTGCAGTTTAAAACGGGATTATATAAATTAAATCATGCATATTTCATTGTCACCTCAAATTGTACTTTGACCTGGCAAGGAATTCGATAAAATATTCAGCATGAGTAAACCTATTCCCCCAAGGGATCCTATAGAATGTCTACAAGGTCTACAGTATAAAGTCTACAGAATAAGATTTATAAGGTGTACACACAGTATGGAGTGGTTTACTATATTGTCTTTGTTTAAAATCCTTTCTATTTTTTTATAGACAATAAAATTATCATATTTTTTGTGCTGGTCCTGAGGCTTGAACTCAGGTTCTAGGTTCTATTGCTGAGCCTTTTTGCTCAAGGTCAGCACTCTACCATTGGCATTTTTGGTGGTTAACTGGAGGTAAGAGTTGTATAGACATTTCTGCCTACATCGCCTTTTTTAAAAAATTTTAATTTAATTTAATTTGTGAACATACTGTACAGAGGAGTTACAATTACATGGGCAGGATAATGCATACATTTCTTACCAAGCATTGCAGCCTCCTCCTTTGTTTACCCTTCACATCCCTTCCCAGCCTCCCCCCTCCCCCCCAATCCCAATCCTTCTCCTTCCCCCCTTCCCCCCCCCACCAAAGTTGTAAAGTTCGCTTTCTACATGACAACTTGTACTTCTCATTGTTGCAACAGGTCCACCTGTATCCTTAAACAACTGGTTTTTCCCCATCTCCTCCACAAGTTATACTGACATCAAATATAGTGAAAGCAGGGGTTATACTGTGGGGGAGGGACATACAAAGCAACAAAGAGATAATCTTATAAATGCGTTAGAAACAAATGCATGAAAGAAAAAAAACATTAAAATACACATCTAAGGGTTCATTTTCCTGACATCACATTATCTGACCTTTTCCGCTTGACTCATACATATACTAGATATTACAAATAAGGGAAAGCATGGGACCTATGTTTCTTTGGGCCTGGCTTACTTCACTTAATACCTACATCGCCTTTGAACCATGATCCTCAGGGAAAAAAAGCCTTCTAAGTAGCAAGGACAACCCATTGCAACAATAAAATATACAAATTTAAATATAATAATTTAACTAGTGGCTCATATCTGTAATCCTTGCTACTTAGAAGGCTTTTTTTCCCTGAGGATCATGGTTCAAAGGCAATGTAGGCAGGAATGTCTATTCAAATAGGAACTTGTCTTTGCTTTTGGTAGCTAGAACACATTTGGTAATCAAATATATGTGTTGATATATTTGTACTAGTCACCATTGATAGTATCTTTGTAAGGAAAACCAAAGATAAATAATATGTTTATGAATTTTAGAGGTATTCTGTTACTCATTACATGCCATAGAATATGGTTAGAATTATGAGCAGTGAAACTAATGGCATCAAATGGTACACAATCTCTTTGAATTGCCTCTGGCATTAGCAGTGTTTTAAGAGTGAATGGTAATGATGAAATCAGAAATGTAGAGCCGGGCGCTGGTGGCTCACGCCTGTAATCCTAGCTACTCAGGAGGCTGAGATCTGAGGATCGCGGTTCAAAGCCAGCCCGGGCAGGAGAGACCGTGAGACTCCTATCTCCAATAAACCACCAGAAAACCGGAAGTGGCGCTGTAGCTCAAGTGGTAGAGCGCTCGCCTTGAGCTGAAGAGCTGAGGGACAGCGCCCAGGCCCAGAGTTCAAGCCCCACGACCGACAAAAAAAAAAAAAAAAAAAAAAAAAAAAAAAAAAAAAAAAGAAATGTAGAAGAGTCAAGGATTGTCAGTCTTTTGTAATCATATCTTGTTATGTGAAACTATAAAATGAGACATTGACATATACATGGGATTTTACACTTCAGAGAAAACACAAGTTAGGTAACATAAGCATTTGAAATTCCCTGTGTTGTAAAGTATTACATTTGTTCATTTTATGAAATGTAAAGATGAAGGACACATTTACTATTTACATGTATTCAGTATTATTAAATATTTTATGAGATAACTTGGCATTTTTCTTAGTGCTAGTTCTAATTTTTAAAACTTGAGGCAATTAAGAAATCATCTGGAAGTTGCCAGTTATAGTTGTGGCTCTTGTGGTAGAGCACCTGCCAAAGAATTGAAACCTAGCAAGTGCAAGGCCCAGAGTTCAAACCCAATTCTATATATTTTAAAAATAAATTTAGTGGCAATTCCTCCAAACCAACCTGATCTCTATGGGAAAAGAGGGCTAGCTAATTTTTTATATAGACTTTCAGAATATTTCCCTTTTTACTGTGCACAATCTGCTGAATGAGTTGATAACATTGCTCAAGAGAGATAAGTGAGCAAAAGCTCATTATATTCAATAAAAACCACTCCAGGTAGATAAATAAGTATGCAACATTTATGCTGTTTTAGATAAGCCAAGGAAATAATGGTACTTGGAATTATATTGGCAAAATATTTGGAATTCATGTTTAATTGGTAGGAAATACCGCTACTGCATGAAATGGTAGCATTCACCATACCAATATATTTAGCAATAGAATATATATAGCAATAGAATATATAGCAATATATTTAGCAATATTTAGCTCCAGGTCTAATTGAGATATCTCTCCCTCAAAAATTGACAGTGAAGTATGAGCAAGAGCATGTGGTCATCCACATAGCCTTGTAGCCAGAACATCAAGCAAAACACATGCTTTCCTTCTTTTCAATTCTGGACCAGTCACATAATTAAGGCAAATATTATATGCTTGATTATCCATTGGCTCCATTCTGCTTTACCTGACTCAATACTGACTCTGTGCCTAGAGATGAATCCTATTATTTATTGAGGGCCTATTATGGTCAATGCACTCTTATGGTACTTTGTCCATATTAGTGAACTAAGCCCAACCTAATAGCTTATTGTTATTTGTTCTGTAAAAGCAGGGTTTCATAATAAGTAAGGTTTCTCCTGCATTCTGCTACTAAGTACTTCAAAATAGTCATACAGTCTATTATCAAATAGCACATGAAACTGAAGAACCTAGGAACATAGTTTGGTAATCTTTTAGCTTCTTTTCCTCATAAGTTTGGATTTTTTTATAGAAACTTGTTCCACACATGTACAAAGAGAAAAATTATTTTTATTGCAAAGAAATGGTGACTCACCACAGAAAATTATTCATTAAATTATGCTTAAGATCAAATTTCTAAGTTCTTTTCTTAAAATTATATCTTTAAAGGGTATGTTTTGCTAATACATTAATATTTCAAAAGTTCTCTATGAAATGAGAAAAAATTTTAAATTTATTCTTATAATATCCAAAGAAATTATTAACCTTTCAAGAATAGTAGCATTTTAACAGTATACTATTTAGAAATTTTCACAGTGCTAAATACAAGCCCCTACATATGCTACTATTTTTTTTACCTGGAAAATACACATTATATAAAGAGAAATAGTAAATTGGGAACATAAAATAATAATAATAATAATAATAATAATAATAATAATAATAATAATAATCTTTCGACCATTGAGCTAATGACATAAAATAACTGATTAGGATTTTATTGTCCAAAAATAATGTTTATCTTACTGGTGATAACAGGTTAATAGGGAAAAAAACCATAATGAATATGGCATCTTTACTTTCTAAGAACCAGAACAGCTTTACCTTGTTGTGGCATAAAGCAGAGATCCTCACTTCAAGTACACGTTTTAAATAAGGGATATGCTCAGCAGTCTTCTTTTATATATTGGTCTCCAGAAATGCTAATGAAAACTAAAGCTATTTCACAAATTAGAGAATCAAGAAAAGGATCTTTTTCCTTGGGCTACTCATTCTCATAGTACCTAAAGCTGTTGTATAACTAATAACACACTTGTAGTCAGATGTCACATATGGAATTCCCTTTATGATAACGATTTTCAGAGAATAAGATTCCTCTGTGAAAATTCAAGTTTGTAGAGTTCATTTGGTACTTGTGTTGTTAAATGAGAGCATACTATTTAGCAAAATGAGTTTGTCTCAACCAAGAATAGATCACCAAATATTTACCTTATACTATTAAGGTCTTCAAAAAGAAATGGGTTGAAGACTTTGTGTCCTTCCTCTGAAGGATGGAGTTACAATGGTCTCATCTTTCAGGACATCATATGCAATGCTAATGTGATTATTCTGGTTTCCTATTTCCTACTAAATATTTCTCTAACATCTGGAGAGATCTAACCTTGATCTCTGGTCAATAATTGCAAACTGCATGTTACCATTATTCTGTTTTTATCTGTATGCATGTCAATGACTATTGTAGGGCTCACTTTCAATTTATTTTTACCACCTAGATGATTTCATTCAAGGAATACTGTCAGATTCAAAATTTAAGAAAAATGTGATTTTAATGACTGTGAATATGCAGAAGCAGAGCAGTTTTTATTTATCATATAATTGAAATTACTTACATGATTGAGCATTGCTGAGCTAAAGAAATCTGCATGGACCAATCCAATTAGCCTGACTAGAAGTGGTGAAAATGAACAAAGAATCACATATGCATTCTTTTCTAGCTGCTTTGTTCAACATGACTTCATAATGATATTTTGGGAACATACATAAGAATCAAGGGATGTTTTGCTAATTTTGTAGTTCAAACAAAAAAAATAAAGTGTTCACTTTCAAAGTGGATCAGTTTGTAAAAACCAATCTAAATAATGAGTAAAGGTTAGAAATATAACAAGAGAATAATGGCAGAGACTCATTCTAAGATGTTATGTACTTTCACATCTTTTTAGAGATCATCTTTCTATGTCTTTTCCTTTTCACAATGAAAAAAAAGTTATTTAAAAGGTTTTCAAATTCTTTTGCATGTTACTTAAATAGACTGTCACAAGGGAGAAAAGAAACAATAGCAATCAAACAAAGCATCACCCCTGAGTTTGTACTAGACAACATGCAAGAATTGCTACTGTTTCCTCAAGCTAATCCTTATACAATTTTTTCTAATTAGTGGAAGGTTATGCTCTGGTTAAGCTTATTGCAAACAAATTCAGCTATTGGAAAAATCAATAATGCTGAACCCCCAAAAAGAAAAAGTACCAACCAATAATGGGGTTGTTTTTATGAGAGAATGTATGGAGCTTCTGTGCTTGCAGTGATGTTGGTTCATTCATGCATTTGTAGTAATGAGAACAGCTCTATTACCTTCCAGATAAAGAACCTTAAGCACCAGTTTTGTCCTTCTTAGTGCAGTATTTGTATTTGTGTGCTTGTTGGCAATCTGTTCCGATGGAAAATTAACGCTTACCTAATATAATAGCATAAAAGCCAATCAGGTATTTGTAGACAACGTCAAAAAGAGAAATAGATTATCTCATCAATTGCTTTTTCCAAGATAAATTACATTAGAAGACAGCAGCATTGAATTTGCCTATATGCTAACATTGATGAAGGAGCTTTTAATGGTAAAGTTCTTCCAGGACTTCTCTGTAACCCCACACACTTTACACAGCATGTATATATACTTGTAATTTTAAATGAACAAGGATGTATTTTTAAGTTTATGGCATAAACGGCTAATGTTAAAGTAGATATGTGCATATTATATTACTTATCATTATATTACATACAAACACTATTAGGTGTTATATGTAAATATAGTTATAAAATGGTCATTTTTAAAGTGTCATTTAGCATTTTCAGGTGTTGGAGAGGATTAAAAGATGTTGATTGATTTGCTCAAGGTCAAAGATCTAGAGAAGAGAACTGAAAATGGACTGTAGTCTGATATTCCCTGAAACTTCTAATCTTTCTCCTTACAGTAGTCACTTTTCCTGTCAAAGCCACAATAAATGGAAAGATGAAGGCTAATTTTATATGATTTACCTAGACTGAATATTCCTCAGTGAAGTATTATGACTGAATACTTACTAGGATCAATCATTAAAAGCTAAAAATTTGAGATTTTATGAAGATAACTTCTTGTAACATATGAACCAATTTATGTTGTATTGGTTCAGTGAATGACTTTGGCTTCTTTTCATTCTCTTTTGTTTTACATGAAATTGTAAAATAGAACCTAATCATTAATAAGATACATTTTGATATTTAAGAGTATTTTGAATAATCTATCTTATTTTCTTTTTTATTTTCCTAGTAGGGTGGGAGATTTAAGATGAGAAACTCTTGTTATAGTTGGGTTTTTCTCCAGCTCCAAACAGATTTGAACATTGACCTTAGCTCTGTTTAAGTAAGTTTGGCCACCAATTCTTTTAGCTATTATGTTCATTGTGAGGGTTAGGATAAATGATCAGTAAAGAAACCAATACTTTCACCTCTATACCTGCTTCAATTTTGCTCTTTTCATTTACTTGAGATTTCTTTATGAATTAGGTTTAAGAATGGGGAGTACCTGGTAGCTCATACATATAATCCTAACTACTCAGAAGGGTGAGATCTGAGATTCATAGATTGAAGCCAGCCCGGCCATATTTGTCTCTAAGATGTATCTATAATTAACCCGTAAAGAACCCAAAGTGGAGTTGTGGCTTAAGTGGTAGAGCACCAACCTTGAGTAAAAAAGCCAAGCAAGAATACAAGGTTGTGAATTTCTGCCCAAGAACAAGCACAAAAAAAAAATAAATAAATAATAAAATTAAATTTAGGTTTAAGAAACAATGAGAAATATCAGTGACCATTTTAAATCTTCTTAGCATGTACACATACTTTTCCTTCTTTCTCAAATACTACTTAACATATATGAGAATGGTTTTCCTACCAGTTTCCTAGTAATGCATAACCACCAGGGCAAGAAAATATGAAGCTATTTCATCATCAGTCTCCCTGGGAAAAATAAAGAGATTCCAGAATAATAGAAGTTCAATTTTGGGCTGGAAGCTGGCTCAGTGGTAGAGTGGCTTGCCTTGCATGCCTGAGGCCCTGGGTTCCATTCCTCAGCACCACATAAGCAAAAAGAAAAAAGCCAGAAGTGGTGCTGTGGCTCAAGTGGTAGAGCTCTAGCCTTGAGCTGAAGAGCTGAGGGACAGCGCCCAGGCCCAGAGTTCAGGCCCCACGAGCGGACCCCCCTACCCAAAAAAGATCAATTTTATAACATGGCTGAATTAATAAGAATGGTATGTTAATGAAGAGATTATGTAAGGTCAATAAGGACACAGGGAGCTTGTCTCCTTGAATCTATGGCTGCAGACAATCCCAGTTCTGTGAGTCACATTTTAAGTCACTTCACTTAGGAGTCCCTTACTTGCAATATTCAGATGCCAGCTCCCACATCTCACCTTTACTTTTTTTTTTTTTTTTTTTTTTTGTCGGTCGTGGGGCTTGAACTCTGGGCCTGGGCGCTGTCCCTCAGCTCTTCAGCTCAAGGCGAGCGCTCTACCACTTGAGCTACAGCGCCACTTCCGGTTCTCTGGTGGTTTATTGGAGATAGGAGTCTCACGGTCTCTCCTGCCCGGGCTGGCTTTGAACCGCGATCCTCAGATCTCAGCCTCCTGAGTAGCTAGGATTACAGGCGTGAGCCACCAGCGCCCGGCTCACCTTTACTTTTATACCAGCTAAAAGAAAACTAACAATATGCAAATAAACCTACCACTTGTTGCTTGAAATAATAGCAATATGGTCACCTTCTGTGCTTATGCCCATGTAGTACAGCTATTAGATTGACAAAAATAGTTTGATTTGTCCTTTATTTTCAAATTAAAATTCTTAAAATAATTGTTGATATGATCATAACTATAGGAATGATCTTTTATAAGACATGGAATTACTTTATTTTTTGAAATCTACAGATTCTAAAAGAATAATTAAAGGGTGGCATAAACGAGCAAAGTGATGAAGGTTTTAATTAAATTTTGTCAATCAAAACTCATATGAAATCTCTATGTTCTTAATTCAAGCAGAAACAGATACAATAACATAATAACATGAAGAGATGGCAAATTCAAAGTATTTCTTTTTCATTGTTAGATAATTTCCATAAACTTCTTTTCACTAAAGGGACTATGAAATACTTGGGCTTTAGGGTTTTTTTTATTATTATATGTATTTTTATTGTAAAAATACTGTATAGAGGGGTTTCAGTTACATGAGCAAGGTAATGAGTCTGTTTCCTAAAGAGCATTGTTACCCCCTCCTTTGTTTTTCCCCTACCATTCCTTTCCTCATCACATCCCCAACTCCTCCCTCCCCCACCCTGCAAAGTTGTAACATTCATTTTCAACAAAGTGTCTTGTATATCTCATTGTTACAATGGGTCATCCTGTATCTTTATTTCAGCATTTTGTTATTTCTCTTCCCCTCCCCCAAATAGAACAATGTATATACAAAATGCAAGACACTGGAATCAAATACAGTGACAACAAGGGTTGTACCAGGGGAAGAACATAAAGAAACAAAAAAAAATCACACAATACATTATAAGTACATTAAAGAGAACAACAAGAAAGGTAAAATTTCTTGTGTCCTTATCTTGGGGTTCATTTGGATTAGCATCAGTTTATATAGTCATATATACATAGCTTTTGACCTCTTCTGCTTGTCCTAGACATATACTAGTTATTGCAGATAAGGGAAACTATGGGACCATTTCCTAACAAATGAGGCAGAGTCATTCTTTCTGATGGAGGCATAGAATTCATACAGACACACACACACACACACACACACACACACACACACACACACACACACACACACAGACACATCACATTTTCTTGATCCATTCATCTACCGAGGGGCATCTGGGTTGGTTCCATATCTTAGCTATGTTGAATAATGCTGAGATAAGCATAGTTGTGCTGGTAGCTTTAGTATGGCCTTGTTTGTGATTGTTTGGGTAAATGCCTAAATGTGGGATTGCTGGGTCATAGGGGAGCTCTATGTTGGTTTTAGGTTTAACTTCCATTATCATCACCACCAGCAAAACCAAGATGCTATCAATCCAAGTCATAAAATACTGAAGAAGCACAATGGAAATGAGAGTGATATGTATTTGAATAGTTTTCCTCTCCCTCTGGGAGCAATGTGGGTGTTAGAGCTATGGTTTTGAGCCTGAAATGAAGTTTGAATGGCGTTCTGAGTTAATTTTAGAAGAAATGTTTTTGAAGGTATAGGGCATATGCAAAATATTGAGTTAGGGAGATCTACCTAGGAGTATTTTGAAAGTTCAACAAAAAAAAACTGGAAAGAAAAATTGGTTGAGACATTAATTAATTAATGTCAGCACAGGTAACATGGTATCAATGGGAAGATCAAGGATGACAAAAGTTTAGGACTAAATAACTTAGAGAATGACAGATTCAAGATTGAAATAGAATATCCTTGAAAGACTTTAGCTTTAGGGGAGAGAGAAAAAATACTGGTTTTAGATAAATTGAGCTAAAGTGGATGTAGAACATTCAGTTGGCTATTGCCATTGGGAGTCTGCATTATAGAATCTGGTTTAAGAGCAATTATTGTACACATGAAAGGTTAGATTCTAAGAGTATATCTGTTCTACAAAGATGAAAATCTTCAGTTTATCACATTGTATCATTTATGTGTACAGAGAGAAGGGGCAAGTAGTGTGATTATATGCACATTGTTTCAAATTGACCAAAAATATTTTGCAAGAGAATTGTTACAACCATGAACAATTCACTGCAAATTTGTAACATGTCATTTCTTAGTCACAAGATGAAAGGATATTTGTTCCTGTAGTTTAGCAATGACTACAAAGTTACAAGGACATGTTTTAAATTCAGATGCATGTGCAATTTTGACAATTAACTATTCATATAAATATACTCTTCACTTTTATTACTATTTGAAAATGATCACATTAAAAGAAGAATGGCATGCGGCGCAAATATCCCCTTGTAACTGCTGGGGAAAGAAAATTAAAGGTTTCCATCCATAGTGAGAACCAGTATAAAGGCTTATCCTAGCTAAATGAAAAAAAAAATGAATAAACGAAGACTGAAGAAATAAACTAGGGATAAATTTTAATTTTTGCCAAATCATGATCATCGAAACTTCATGAATATTTTCAATGGTAAATGACAAAATTGAGATAAATCTCATAACTCTAAATTTATTATATATTAGTCATTATTTGTGTAGAATGAATAAATACTAGAAGCATTACTTTTATTACTCTTACTTAATAATCTATTTAAAAATAATAGCATACTTTAGAAGAGCCAACAAAGGAATATATGTGGGACTGAGCTGGACACAACCTATAGCACACCAACGAACCTCTCTCCATTGTCTACAAAGCAGGGAACTATTATCAATTGAAGTTTTCTGGTCTGTGAGGATGAAATGAGATAATAGTTTTACGATCTAAAATATTATCCCATCCAGTGTATATATTTATAGGCACATTCTACTTCTTACAAATGAGGGAAACCTTACAACCTATTTTTCTTTGGGTCTGGTTTACTTTGCTTAATAAAATTTCTTCCGTCTTTCAATTTCCTTATAAATGGTGAAATATTCTCTCTGACAGAAGCATAGAACTCCACATAGGCTATATTAAACAGGATTCTAAACATTCACACATCGAGGACCAAAGGAGGATATTCTTAGGAAAGATCACAAAGGCTTAATAGCTATGTGCATATGATCATATAAAATGATGTTTATTGAAATAAACTCCAAAAAATTGAAACAAGAGGTTTTACTGTTATTTGCTTTTCCCCCCTTTCCTTTGCTACTGTTTTTGATTTCTGTACCTTTTGCCTTGCATGTAAGTATATGTATTTGGGAGAGAGTAAGGGGGAGCACACAAATGGTGGGACAAAGGGTGGACAGGTGAAGCAGTAATACTCGCTAGACTTTATATTGACAATGAACTATACAACTTGTCAGGGAGAGGGGCTGGGAGGGAAAAACAGAGAAAATTAGGGAAGAGGTGGTACTGTTCAGAAAGAAATGTACTGTTTACGTGACTTATGTAACTGTAATCCCTGTGTACAGTACTTTTACAATAAAATAAAATTTAAAAAAATCAAATAAAACATACCCAAAGTAAACTCTTTCTGGAGAATGAGCCAAACTATCTGCCAGAGTATCCTACTTGGGAAGAAAAATGTATGACTTAGTCAAAGTCCATTTGAAGGAACCATGTTTCAGGTAAATCCCGCTCTAATTCTCATGCTTCCTTATATTGAAAGTGAGAAGTAAAGAAAGTATTCACGTAATAGAATGAAACAAGCTGGTCAGACCTTGCTTCTTTGTAGGGTGGAATAGTATAGGATTATCTCAGGCTTTTCTGATGATGGCTTTAATCAGGTATTATGAGAGCCTTGTATGCTCTGCTGAGCTTTGCAGAAGCTGCTGCTGTGGATAGGTTACAAGTCCAGGGTCAGTGACTCTGTGTGATGTAGATAAAAATCTTGTTTGGAAAGGTGAGCTGGGGGGTAGGAGGAAGGAAGAAGGGTTTTCTCCTCTGTGATCTGGAATTGATTCCCAAAGCAGCCTGGAAGAAAGGGAAACTTTAAACAAATGATGAGGGCATTAGAGGGCTTGCCTGGGAGTAGAGTAGACTGAATATGAAAAGAAAGTGGGTAACATTCACTTTGAAATTTAAATCTCTTCATTTCTGTGATCTTAAAGATAACAATCTGGAAGATGGTTTTGAATTATGTTAGAACAGAAGTTATGAGAATTTTTCATCCTATAAAATAATCACGCTTCATAGGATGAAACATTTTATAGCTGAAAATTTCCATTTGCTATGAAATACATATTGTTACATATTCTTAAATCAATTAAGGGATTGTTGAATATAAGATCAGTCTGTCCAGAAAAGAAGCTCATGGACTATTAGATGAACTCACTGTATGCTAGTTACAGCTTAGTGGCTAATTAAATTTATTTCTTAGGAAAATTGATTATTTAATGTTGAAATAAGTACATCACTGACATAATCTTCATAACTGAATCTTAAGTAAAAATAGGTTTTAGCAGTTCACTTGAGCATCAAAAGTAAGGTAGAAAGTCAAAATTTTTAAAGATTCCACCCAGGAGTCAGTGGCTCAAGCCTTTAATCCTAGCTACTCGGGAGGCTGAAATATGTCCATTGAGATCCAAAGCCAGCAAGAAAGTCTATGGGATTCTTATTTCCAATTACCACCAAAAAGCTACAAATAGAGGTATAGTTCATGTAGTAGAGTAGTAGCCTTGAGAAGAAAAGCTAAGGGACAGTGCTCAGACTCTGAGTTCAAGCCTCAGTACTGGTAATAAAATAAAATGGTAGTGAGAGGTATGTGGTTTATCCTCTATCTCAAAAACATTGTGAATGTTAGATAGAAGGTCAGAGGATTTGTACATAGTCATAATTCATTGTAACATGTCTTATGACCTATATTGGAGCTCTGTTATATGTTATTTTTAAATGAACTTTTCCAAGTAAAAACTTTCTTTCAGAATTTACTGCTGCCCTCCAAAAACTCAGTCCTCTAGAGTAGACAGTCTATAAAATATTTAGGTGATGTACTTCAACCATAAAATAAATGTGACTACATAGCCTCAGATTATGCATGTATCACTTAGAATACAACATACAGGCATAGTATCAACATACTATGAACATCATAAAATTCACACTAATTATAAATTTAAACGGCTAAGCACAAAAAGATGAAGTAAATATTAGTGTAAGTTTATGTTATGTTTTATTCACCTAAATACAAAATATTTTTGTACACAAATTGAAGCCAGGCATTATGGCTATTCCTGCAATCCTAGCTACTCAGAAGGCTGAAATTTACAGAATCATGATTCAAAGCTAGCCCAAGCAGAAAAGTACAGGAGCCTTGATTGCTACAATAATAGCAAAAATCTGGGCTGGAAACATGGCATAAGTGATAGAGTGCTAGATAAATGAATAAGCCAAGAAAGCTTGATGTCCTACGTTCAGACTCAAATAATGCATTGTAATGCATCCAATCTGATCAGATTAGGACTTTTTGTAGCTGAAGAGATCTTATGGGAACTTGGAGAAATACCATCTTTTTCTTTTTGCTTGATATTTATTGATGTTAATCATATTGGTATTATCTTTATTCATTTTATGGGAATCTTTAAGGAACTTGCAATGTTTACATGTTTATTATGTCCCTTTATTAGAAGTTGAAACTTCCAGAAGGATACCATGGTAGTGTAGAATAATAGTTCTCTGGAAGTGTCCACAACATAGCCTTCAGATGTTCTATGGCAAGGGGTAATTAAGGTGGATAACTAGCAGACTTTGGACCATCTGAATGAGTCCAATAAAATTATAGAGGTCTCTAAAAGAATGAGATCCAGGGCAGGGAAGGTGGCTCAGTGGTAGAGTGTTTGCCTTGCATGCATGAGGCCCTGGGTTTGATTCCTCAGCACCACATAAGCAGAAAAAAATGGAAGTGGTGCTGTGGTTCAAGTAGTAGAGTGCAAGCCTTGAGCTGAAGAGCTGAGGGACAGTGCCCAGGCCAGAGTTCAGGCTCCACGACCGACAAAAAGTAAAAATAAATTAAAATAAATTAAAAAAGAATGAGATCTAGTGAGATGTAAGCCTAAGGATGCTGCAGACAAACACATGACAACAAAGATTCATTTATCCATTGATGGCTTGGAAGAGGGAGGAAGGGACCATGACCCAAGAAATGTCGAGAGCCACTTCAAGCAGAAAAAAGCCAAGGAAATGGATCCCCCCAAAAGGAACATAGCCCTAGAAAGCATGATCCACTAGTCAAGTTCTTGCTAGTAAACATGAAGCCCTGAGTTCAAATCCTGGGAATGAAGAAAAAATAAAAATTGAAATAAAAATAAACATGAAAGAATGAAAGACAGTCCTATCAAGAGTTACATTTTAACAGAGGGCTTTCTGCTCCTAACTTCTGATGATCAGAACTGTGAACTAATATATTGGGATATATTTTAAGTAATGAATTTGTGATTATGTGTTATGAGAGGGTTACTATATACATATATATATATATATAATTGGTAATTTTAACAATTGGTAATAAAATTAGTAATTTGTTACATAAGTGGTAGAGTATAATATTATATATATAATTGCCTTAGGGCAAAAAGCATTCACTTTGGAATGATTCAACTGAAAAGGAATGTGGATCAGAAAGATAAAATAAGGATGTAACCCAGAAGAGGTTCCTTGCAGAAGTTCAAGGTAAATGCTTTCCCTTGAGAATATGGAAGTGGAGAAAGGTCAAATTTATCATACAACCTCACATTTCCCCTTCTTAAATTGTAATTTTCTCTTTTCTACCTGCTAGTTTTTTGTTTGTTTGTTTTTATTTTTTTTTGGGTCTGGTCGTGGGGCCTGAACTCTGGGCCTGGGCGCTGTCCCTCAGCTCTTCAGCTCAAGGCTAGCACTCTACCACTTGAGCCACAGCACCAAACTTCTGGCTTTTTTCATTTTGCTTATGTGGTGCTGAGGAATAGAACCCAGGGCCTCATGCATGCAAGGCAAGCGCTCTACCACTGAGCCACCTCCCCAGCCCCTCTACCTGCTAGTTTTTGATGGTGCTGAATCAAAAAGAGAAAGGAAATAAAACAGAGAAGTATTTTCCCTTTTTTATTTTTAGCTGAAATCAGTTATGTTAAGAAGACTGAATATAAGTTGAAGGAAGGTTTTTCCAAGTTGTTAATGACACACCTTATCAAGGAAAGTATGCACTTTAGGGAAGAACTGAACATACTGACTTGATTGGGGAATGGATTCGCAACAACTCTTCTGAAGATACTGATTCAACTTTTCTCCCCCCCCCACACACACCATAAAGGCTACAAGGAAGTGTGCTGATAATCTAGAAAGATAACGCTAGTTTAGAAGGCTATTTGGTACTGTAATCTGTCCTAGGATCTGGTCATAAGTGGTGACTACTATGACATCATAGTTTAACCAGAAGTAGTCATGAACCACAGGTGCATGTGTTCAAGTGTGCTTGTATGTGTATGTAACATTCATCTGTGTTAGAGTTTAAATACATATTCTAGAATTTCATCATCTTTTAAAGAGAATGAATATAATTGACTATTATACCAATGTAACTGATTTTCCACTAAACTCAAATAAATCCTTGGTATATATCAACTTTGAGATTCTGCTTAGAGAAATAATCCAGGATAGAGATAATACAATAGCTTCTTAATTCTCATTTCATGTATTTTGGTATTTATAGGACGATACTAACTTTGAGAAAAGATTGTTGGACTTTATTATTCATGAATGGATTTACTTAAAAAGAGCATATGCCATGAAAGTATAATTGTGTTTTGTGGTGTCCCAATGGGATCTTATCCTATTTCATGGAGAGATTTTTAATTATATTTAATATGATCTGATTTGTATTAAATAAAGCTGCAGGTTATTTGCTGAAAGTCAGTTGGAGTCATGTACAATAAAAATAGGACTGAGTAGTCACATACAAAGTTCTGAAGGTCAAAAGTCTGATTTAGTTAATATAGTTAAATCCTGAACAAAACTACTTCAATCAACTCATGTGATTGGTAGACATCCGTGCAGCTATTTTTCACTACTGTTTGCTCAATAAACATATTGTTCATTTACTTGTGCAAAGAACCAACATAGACACTGGGAATGCCAAGAAAAGTAAGATGAAATCCTTGTTTATTTGTTTTTTAAAATGTGGTCGAAAGATATGGGGAGGGAAATTCCAGGAAAATAAGAAATAAACACACACTTATGTAAGTGTAATATAGTAGCTATAATAGGAGAGCTCAGAGGGATAGTGGTGAATTATAAAAGTCATTTTTTCAGTTTAGGTTCTCTTCTCTTTCCTTATCTTCTTGTCTCTTATCTTCCTTCCTATATTTTACAAAGGAGTTCCATACACTGCTATAGAAAAAGCAAGGTGTCAAATTCTAAGTAAAGGAAAAAGAAAAAATTGTACTTACAAAGCATAACCAGGAATGTGGTCAGGGAAACTCGTAACTCCTGGTTGTAGATGGGCTAGAAGAAATTTGGCTTTGCTTTCAAAGTTTGGCAACTGTTGTGGAAGGAATAAAAAAGCTGATGACTGTCCCCATTAAGACTTATTAAGAGAAATGCAAATAGCACCAATACAAAAATATCATAGTGGAGATGTCACGCTTCCATGGGTATTCTTTAAAGTAGGTTCCTGGGGAAGATGCATCAGAAGATATGATAACATCTCTATCAAGGTCATTGAAGTAGGAGAAACAAGTTAGCTGGAATTTCCAGCACAAATAACAATATGTCAATTAGGAGCAAACAAGATGAAAATTACACTGACGGAAGATCATGTGCTGTTTGTGGAAAGGCCATACCATCTTTTCAGTTAATCTGGTCAAATTGGAATGTAGAACGTATGTATTGAAGGGAAATGCCATGAGTAGACATATAAGAGGAAAACTGAAACCATGTTCTGAAGGTATTGGGGAAAATATAGCTTGAGCATTAATTATATCACTAGTAAATTTGGAGATGAGGACAAAAAAAAACAAGCAAACTGATCAGATGAGTGGTTTTGTAACAAAGTACCTGTTTCTAGCTATCCTAACACATGGGTGCGGGGGGGGGGGGCTGATGGATAAATAAGAATTAACAAAATCTTCTTACATGTTAATTCTGAGAAAGACTAATATCTTACCTGTCTTTCCATCACCCAGTATTACTATATTAGTGGGATTTAAGCCTACTTATTTAAGCCTACTTATGCAATTTCCTATTCCTTTTCCTTCTAAATTCATCAATATTTTGGTGGTATAGGAGATTGAACCCAGGGTCACATGCTTGCTAAGCAAGAGCTCTACCATTTGAGTGATATCCTAAGTCCTTTGTCCTTTAGCTCAGTTGATTTTTCAGAGAAGGTCTTGTACTTTTGCCCAGGCTTACTTCAGACTCTGATCCTCCTACTGTCTCTCAAGTAGCTGGGATACATGACTGTACTATCAAACCCTGCAGTTTATCAACCATTTTGAGGTTAGCAAATATTAGATTTTTGAAGCATGTTGACAAAATATGAGAACAATAAATAAAACAAAATTCTCTGGCATCAAGCATTAATACTCTATGCTGTTGTAGTTCATTAGTTAGCTGACGGATGTAAAAGATCCTTAACTCGCCTGAGTAGGTATAATGCTAAACAAAAGAAATTTAGTTACCAAAGGAATTTGGGTTATTCTTTTTAAGGAAGTTGCTGCCTAGCTTTCTCTAGGTCCATTTATCAGACCTTGATCTCTAAATATATTTCCCTTGCAGGAAAATAAGTTCTCATTGTTCACTTTAATATTTTTCAAGCACAATAAGGTCTTGTGGATGACAGTCCTCTTATGCAGTTTACAACTGGGGAATGAAATGCTAGTCAGAACCTATGACCAGCTCCTTGACCTAAAACCTGTTCCAAAATCAAAATACTAGCTCCAACCTCTTTTGCCTGGAAAATGGAAGTTTATTGGCTGAAATGAAAAGGTCATGCACTGTTTTTGCTACTTAGGTGTTCCCTCTCAGATTGCCTAAGTAGAAATCATGGTGTCTTAGACATTGAGAAGGTGAGGAGTAGGTCTCCTGACATCAGCTATCTTTGACATATATCCTACCGATGGCATTCTGGAATAGATATTTTCAGAGGGATATATAGTACATACTTAGTAACTCTGGTACTGATGGCTTTCTTTACAAGTTAGCATAGCTTAGGCAATACCATCTTCTGTTTCCTGTACTTACAATCTTTGTTGAGGTGGTAAATCATCAAGCAAATATGATGATACTAAAGGGAAAGCTGTATGATAAGCAGAAGACTCAACCTTATTCTCATTCTTTTTGTTGCTTGACCAAAATGTATGCCAGTTGCCCTGGCAACAACTGAGAAAGGACAAAGGGCAGGAATGTATATGTTGCTAGCAAATGAAATGAGATGAAGGAAAGCTCTCTTGACCAACAAAACTGCTCCTTAAAGGAATGCTAGAAAATTAAAAATAGCTTTCAACTGACAACAGTACAAGTCATCTGGGTGTGACACAAAGAAAAACACTAAGGCTACTTTGATGGACAAAGAATGGAATTCTGATCTATATACAGAATTGCAGAAAGGTTGCTGAACTAGGAGGAATGAGTACATTTGGGTTACGCTCTCAATCAATGTGTCATTGAAGATCTGTGGGAAGATGGCTTTTATTTATATGGGTTCCAATTTTCTAACAGATAAAATGAAGGAATTGGATGAAGAGATCCCAAAGGGCCTCCTACACTGATGGGTGGCAATACTGTCTCTTGCTTTCACTTTGTAGCATAGCAACCATCAGATTTAACTGTTTCCTGACCTGGAGGACCATTATTTTCTCATAAAAATGTTCTCAGTTGCAACAGTAGTTCACTCAAACAAGAAGGCTCAGCCCTAAAAAACAATTAAAAAGGCCATACGTCTGTCTGTATTTTGTATGAATGAACTAGAATACAGGAATATTCTACATACTGATACTCATTTGTGAAAAAATGGCTATCCATAGTTGTAATTTGACACAAGAGCCTGGCAGAAATGAGAAAACCCTGGAGTTCTTTATAAAGACATAAGTTGTAAGTTGCTTGATTTTTTGGAGAATAGGGGAAAAGAGGGCACTGAATGCTGCTTGTAAGGTCAGCATCCAGGAGGTGGGGTCAGGAGAGAAAAAGAATGGGTAACAACTGATAAACCTCTCTCAGGAAGGCTGAATGATGCAGAGCTACTGCTCAGCTGGATTTTTATCAGCACAGCCACCTGCTTTGAATCTCACTTCCAAAGCTCCCTGAGAAAACCATGTCATCTTGACACATGTGATCAGCTTGGCCAAATGAGGATAGGTCTCAACATCATGACTGCCAGTTAGCTAAATCCCAGTGAAGCCCTGATTGCTCCCTAAAGAGAAACCAAATGTATCATCTCTTACTGATTTCCCCCACAAAGCCATACAGAATCTCAATTCTCAAGGCCGCCTCTATTTGTTTCAGTGATGATCATGCCATACAGCTTCATATGCAGAAGCAAAACAACTTCTCTCATTATTGGCCAAGAAAAGACCTTGTCATGTAACAAGCATGACCCAGACATTTTCTTGTTCCACTTTTTGGCTGGAGAGAGGGCAGACCTAGAGACATGTCATAAGTGAGATTTCTAGGGAGCATGTTCCTAGGACAGTGGAGTTGAACACATGCGCACATGTAGTACTTATTTTTTCCTTCTCTCTCCCCCTTCCCTTCCCTTTCTACCAGCACCAGGGATTGAACTCAGAGCTTTTGCACTAGCTAGATAGGCATTCCTCCACTTGTGCCATGCCTCCTGCCAATTTTGGACATAGGTTTAAAGTTTGGGTGACATAGAGTTTAGATGGCAGCTAGCACAGTGCCTCATTTAGTAGTTAGGCATGTATATTAGAGATGATGTGTTCCAACATTCAGAATTTTCTGCTAAAATATTAAAAATGTTATCTTTTTTTTAAATGAGGAATTGTAGTTGAACTTAAAGCTTCATACTAAGTAGG
The DNA here is from genome assembly GCF_024711535.1 of Dipodomys merriami. NCBI lineage: Eukaryota > Metazoa > Chordata > Mammalia > Rodentia > Heteromyidae > Dipodomys > Dipodomys merriami. The sequence continues at coordinate 102,019,950 of NW_027204492.1, forward strand.
CAGATGCTCTGCCATGTCCTCAGGTCTTTATTGTTTGAGCTATTTTTCATATAGAATCTCATATTTTCCCCCAGGGCCACCCTGAGCTATGATCCTCCTACCTACAGACTCCTGTGCTTTAACACACCCATCTTGTTGGTTGAAAATGGAATCACCTTAACTTTGTGTCTGGGCTGGCCTCAAATCAACATCCTTTTAATTTCTGTCTCTCATGTAGGTGGGGATACAAGTTTGAGCCACTGAACCAAGCTCAGAATGTCATATTTCTAAATTAAAACCATCAACACTACATAATACCCTCTGCAGAATATGCAGTAGCTCTCTGATCAAATACATTATTTTTTGCAGTGGTGAATCAAAGTCACACAAAGAGAAGTAAATAAAGACCAATATCTCACTGTAGGTCAGGTAATTTTTCACCAGAAAACATATCCAAATTGGTTTGAATGAGCCACTACAAAGACATTTGATTTTTTAGGATTATTTTTTAATTTTGGATTTATTATGCATAGAAAATTGTGGACTTGTAGTATTTTTAAATGTAATCATCGCATGATCCTACCTTCAGTTGTTCTTTCTATATTCCTATGATATAATAAAGGCTAGAATTTAATTGCAATTTACAAATGTTGAAAACACACATATATTTTATTTAAGAGAGCACATTTACTATTTACTGGTAATGTACCAATAATCTTTTGATTTGGGCAGCTGCCATTCCATCAGCTCTTTGATTTTTCAAATGAGTATGTGAGAGAAATAGAGTACCATGGAAAAAATGACCGGTCAGAAGCAAGGTTCTTTAGCAAGACATGCTATCTGAAAGTCAAGAGTCATCTATTTTTCTCTTCCAAAGAATCTCTCTCACATTTTAATGATCCTATGATCTCCCAAAACAGAGGAATATTCCAGGTAACCTGGCAAAAGACTTGCAAGATCATCAGATAGCTGTGCTAAGGGACTCTGCCATAATTAATTCATTTTTGTGAAATCCTCCAAGTGCTAATTTACCCAAAGGGCTTTCCCCGCCTACATTTAAATGAAGTACTATAGGAAGACACTGCCTTTTTAAATATCCATTACCATTATTATCCTTCCAAACAGTTGGTTCTGTCTATTTCCTACACAGAATATGCTGAAAGTAACATTCCTCCCCCTCCCAAGGAAAACCAGGCCACAACTGCCATAGGCAGGGTCGAGTAAAAATTTTAAAGCTTATTTTCTTCCTCAATCTGAACAGAGAGAAAACCTCCATACATCCTTTTTCTTCCTTCTTTTTTCTTCTCTTCTTCTGAAGGAAAGAGCAGAAGCATACAAAACCCCATTATTATGAGACATTTTCTTTTGTCTGAAAGTAACCAGATATCTCATGGCCAAATTATAGAGCAGTGACAACAGTTATTTAGTTCTGAATAACACAGCATTGGAATGTACTGTGAACCCTCGCCAGAGAGGATGCAGTCATTTTCAATGGCTCCGTTCCACTTTCGACAGACGTCAAAAGCACTCAGCAATGAAAGCATCATTTTGGTTTAACCTCAAAATGTCAAATGCCCACTGAATTCTATGCTTTTTCCATATACTTCTTTCTCAATGGAGGTAATTCTTTTTCTTTTTCAAAAACCTAAAAAAAAGTTTAAAGTCTCTGCATGTAAAGATTTGAGAACAGGGTCTTGTCTTCATCCTTGTCTTTTATAAAATACCATTTACAGGTTTGGTACTACATAAAAATAACTAGAAAAATCAAAGACAGTGTACTGTGTTCGTTTCACTATGTTGAGTTTTGATCTACATGCACTACAAATTTTTACTAGAAAGAGGACCTGATTGAGTAAAAAATACCAATTTTACATTATAAATTCAGAAACCAAACAAAATGGTATCTAGGAAACCCTTCCAAAATGTGTTATTAAACTATTTTTTTTACCACTTATGCTTGTTGTTGCAAAATTTTGGGCATTTGCACCAATGCTGTATGAATATTTTGTGGTCAAAACCCACTATCAGTGAGGTTGGAGGCTTTTTCTTCAACATGAAGGAAGTACACACTGATTATTTATATTTGTTTCAGGCAGCATGTGAAGTGCTGGAAACTAAAAAAAGGAATGAAACATAATATGTAATTTGGAACATTTCAATATTTATCCTAGATTTACACTAGGTAAATAAAATTTCACTTTAAAGTTTAACCATATAAACATTGCATGGCTGTCCATAGTATATAGGCATAAATATGGGTTTAGATGGAAAACACACACACACAAACACACACACACACAATCTCTACAAACAAGAAAGCCTTCCTAGATTCTGACATGGGGTTTATTGTTGCCCTACAGTAGTAGAATTACTTGACTCCAAAGAGGAGGCTTGAGTTGGATCACTGGCCTGAGGCTACATAGAAAATCATAGCTGGTAATTGAACCCACACAGACCTATAGCCATGTAGTATTTGATAAGGGAACCAAAAACACAAGATGGAAAAAGAGACTGCTTCTTCAACAAATGGTGCTGGAATCATTGGATATACAGAAAACTGAAGTTATATCTTTAAATATCACCCTGCACCAGAATCAATTCCAAATGGATCAACAACCTCAATGTAAGACCAAATATCCTGAGAATATTACAGGAAAGGATAAGGAAACACTAGGGATCTTTGGCACAAGTTGAAACTTCCCAAGTAAACATCTAGAATGAAAACAAATCAAAAAAATGCTGGATGAATAAAATTGCACCAAACTGAAAAGTTTCTGCATGGCAAAAGACATAACTAGCAAGATAAATAGCCCACAGAATGGAAGAAGATCTTTACTAGCTATGCATCAGACTTTGTGCCAAGAGCCTCATATCTAAAATATACTTAGAGCTCAAAAAATTAAACCTCCCCCACACAAATCCTCAAAGAAACAACAACCCCATTAATAAGTGGGCTAAAGATTTAAAGAGAGACTTCTCAGAAGAAGAAATAAGAATGACCAATAGACAAAAGAAGAGATGTTCAACACCTCTGGCCATAAAAGAAATGCAAATTGAAACAACATTGAGATTCCACTTCACCCCAGTTAGAATGGCCATTATTAAAACAATTAACAATAACAGATGCTGGTGGGGATGTGGCCAAAAGGGAACACTGCTACATTGTTGGTGGGAATGTAAACTTGTTCAACCACTCTGGAAAGCAGTATGGAGCTTTCTTCAAAGACTAAACATGGAGCTTCCCTATGACCTGGCAAATCCATTCCTGAGCATTTATCCAAATAACAACAAACAATGCCACATTAAAGCTACCAGCACAACCATGTTCATTGCAGTGTTATTTACCATAGCTAAGATATGGAATCAACCCAGATGCCCCTCAGTGAATGAATCGATCAAGAAAATGTATATATACACAATGGAATTCTATGCTTCCATCAGAAAGAATGACATTGCCTCATTCATAAAGAATTGGAAAGGCTTGGAAAAAAGTGTACTAATGGAAGTTAGCCAGACACAAAGAAACATAGGCTACATGGTGTCCCTCATTTGTAATAATTAGAATGTGCCTATAAAGCTACAAGTAAACCCAATGGATAGTAAAAGACAAATAATTATACTCAGAAATGATTAATTAAACGATACTCTAAACATTCACACAGTGAAACAAAGGAGGATATTCTTAGGAGAGGCTCATAGGGGCTCAATATCTATGTGCATATGATCATATATAATGTTTATCGAAATGAACTCCAAGAAACTGAAACAAGAGTTTTTAATTGTTCTGTTTGAGGTTCTTTGTTTTTCTTCTTTGATTTATTCTCTCTCTCTCTCTCTCTCTCTCTCTCTCTCTCTCTCTCTCTCTCTCTCTCTCTCTCTCTCTCTCTCTCTCTCTCTCTCTCTCTCTCTCTCTCTCTCTCTCTCTCTCTCTCTCTCTCTTGTTGTTGGTCACGGGGCTTGAACTCTGGGCCTGGGTGCTGTCCCCCATCTCTTCAGCTCAAGAAGAGCGCCCTACCACTTGAGCTACAGCACCACTTCTGGTTTTCTGGTGGTTTTATTGGAGATAGGAGTCTCAAGGTCTTTCCTGCCCGGGCTGGCTTTGAACCACGATACTCAGATCTCAGCCTCCTGAGTAGCTAGGATTACAGATGTGAGCCACCAGCACTTGGCTTATTTATTCTCTTTGTCACTGTTTTTTTTTTTAATTTCTGTACCCTTTGTCTTGTATATGAGTTTATCGGATTTGGGGAGGGGACGAGGAAACATAGAAACAGTGGGACAGAGCATGATCCAATTCAGCAGTGATACTCACTAGACACTGAGTTGGAAATGAACTATACAGCTTGGAGGGTAGGGAAGTCGGGAGGGGAAAAACTGGAAAAGAGTGAGGGAGGGGGTGACACTGTTCAAAAGGAAATGCACTCATTACCTGACTTATGTAACTGTAACATCTCTGTACATCACCTTTAAAATAATTTTTTTATAAAAAGAAAATCATAGCTGGAACTTGGAAGTACGGAGTCATTCTAATTTAATGGGTATTCAACTAAACCACAGAGTAATGTTAAACACTGATCCAGTTTGGAGTTTCATTATGTGGTCTACCAGCTGGCAAGTGCATCAAAAACTGCAGAAAACCAAGGACATGATGCCCAAGGGTATACTTACTTGCAAGCATGATAGCTTGGGAAATCTTAGCTCATATTGCTTGAGCAACAACTTACAAGTACTAAAAGATGGAGGCTGAGTTAGAGATTGAGATTTTTTTTTTTTTTTTTTTTTTTTTTGTCGGTCGTGGGGCTTGAACTCTGGGCCTGGGCGCTGTCCCTCAGCTCTTCAGCTCAAGGCAAGCGCTCTACCACTTGAGCTACAGCGCCACTTCCGAGATTGAGATTTTTTATTCATGAGAGATTGTGCCTCAAGTGATAAGGATAAACCACAACTGATCATGTCAGTTTAAGATAAATTAAAGGAGCAACATTTTTCAGGCAACCCCCCCACAAATATCATAGGAATGAATTGTCTCTAGCATATCCACAGTCTTCATAACTGATCATTGAATGTCTTTCTCATTTTAAGTACATTATCAAAATTATTTTCCAAATTAATTTTGTGAAAGAAGTTCTTGAAAATTTCTATTCTTCTTTGTAGAACAATCTTATTTAAGAGTTAATAGCAATATTTAATATTTTAAAACAGGGATAATAGATAGCTTTATATAATCTTTTGTCATGCTTGATACATATAAATTATTAGAATAAACATTGCATATATAATTTCATTTATTAAATCATAGTAGGTGATGGAGGAACAGGTTACATATTCTTTATTTAAAATGTGTAGGACTAGAAACGTTATGGATTTCTGATTTTGGAATACTCACATATACTTCGTGAGATAGATGTCTTGTGAACAGGAACTAACTCTTTTTTGTCAGTCATGAGGCCTGAAATCTGGGCCTGGGCACTGTTCTGCAGCTCTTCAGTTCAAGGCTAGCACTCTTCCACTTGAGCCACAGTGACACTTCTGGCTTTTTCTGCTTATGTGGTACTGAGGCATCGAACCAAGGGCCTCATGCATGCAAAACAAGCTATCTACTATTGAGCTACATTCCCAGCCCTAGGAACGAACTCTCAACAGGAAACTTAACCACCTTTTATGATATGGAATTTTCCATTTGTGGTCACAAGTTATCACTAGAAAAAATTCACATTTTTTCCAGCATTTTGGGTTTTTGGATTAGGAATGCTCGGTTTTCATCTTGATTGTTTTTCTGACAAAAGTGTAAACCTAAGGAATTAATTTGTTCTTTAGTGAGCTGCTTATTCTTGAGAGTGAAGATTTGAATGCAAGTCTGCATTTAGCATGTAAATAAATACTATATGGATAGCTTTGCTGAACATTTAACTATGCGTTCTTTCAAAGAAATGAAAAATTACGTGAAACATATGCAGATACTCTGATCTTTAGATGAGAATCTAACTGAGGCTGAGTAAGATTCAGTTCTATGCCTAGAGGCATCCTATCTTTTCACTTGTCAGTGCATTGTTTTGTAATGATTCTAAAATTTGTCATATGGGTCAATTTCATTTTTCTCACTTTCATCTTCAGCAATTAGACAATGAAATCTAATTAGAGGGTTGGAGGAATATCTTACAACTAATTTCTACTGATGTCTGTTGTATATATACCTTTAGAGATTTCTTTTTTTTTCTTGGACAAGCTTCATTTTATTGTAAAGATACTGTATGGAGGGGTTACAGTTACATGAGTAAGGTAGTGAGTACATTTCCTATTGAGCATTGTTACCTCCTCCTTTGTTTTTCCCCTACCATCCCTTCCCTCCCCACCTCCCAAAGTCTTCCCTCCTCCCGCCACAAGTTGTAAAGTTTATTTTCAACATAGTGTCTTGTACATCTCATTTTTGCAATGGGTCAACCTGTATCCTTAAGGGAGTGGTCTGTGGCACACAGACAGCAGACACAAAAAGTCGATCAATTTGAAGATATAGAAGTCTGTGGAGCTGCTGGTAATCCCTATATTAACTCTAAGGAGAGTATCATTCAAGCATACTAATACCTTCATTTTAATTAATAGTTTATATGCTGCTATCTTCATTCAGAGAACTTGAAAAAATCAACATAATCACAATGTTCATTACTTCCTACCTGTTGGTAGTTAAATTATCTGGAAAATATGAATGATCTCATTTGGGAAGTATTTTAATATTCTGAAAACAATGGTCAATTATATTAATTACATTGCTTTTTAAAATGTTTCCTCTGTCTTATCAACCACAGGTGAGAAGTAAAATAAATCATTTATGTAAAGAAAAGTGCAGTTATATGTAAAGCTGTCAAGAATAGTAGTAGTAGTTGTAGTAATTCCCTTATTCCCAGGAAATATGTTCTAAGAACACGTGTGCATATCTGAAAACTTGAAAACCAGACTGTATATACATGTATGTTTTCTCCCATAAATTATATAACTATGTAAAGTTTAATTTATATATTAGTCATGGTAAGAAATTAACAACAACCACTTGCCAGAGCTCTTGGCAATCTCAGCATACATTTTTTATATTAACTTGAAAATTGTTACTTTTCACTTATAGGAAGCCCTTTGTGAAGCTTCATCTTGGCATATTCAAATTGCCAGCATAACTCTTCCTGTGTTTGAGGTAACAATTAAAAATGAGAGTTATCTCAATGCAAGCATTATGAGACTATGACAATCTGATAACTGAGTTAGCTTATAAGTGGATAATGGCTGGTAATATGTACAGTGTGGACACACTTGATGAAGGAATCTTTGGATTCAGAGCAAGACATAGAGAGCAACACAGATTTTTATCACTTATCATGGCATCCAACCTAACACTAATGTTTCAAATTGCCATTAGTTTTAGATTACAATTGCCTACATAACTGAAAGTGTTTGAAACAAAACCATGGATAACACCGTCACAAAGTATCAGAAGAAAGATTCCTTTTAAAATGCTTGAAAGAGGTTGAGGGGATTACTAAATAGTGGTAGCAATTAGTTTTTTGAAAACAAACAATAATTATGGAGGTATGATTTTATTTTTGTTTCTTTACGGTACTTTGAAATATTGAGACTCAAGAGAATATGTTCCCTAGCAATAGTACCATTCCAAGTGAGGTTAGGTAATGTTTAGTGGCATTTAATTTCATAATAACTTCCTGTCATCATAACTGCTAATTCAAAGATCTTGCCAAGTATCTAGTTAAATATATTAATCAAGAAACAATGATTATTTGCTGAAACAGTTTTTTCTGACATTTTTCTCTCACATGTGAAAGATGAGAGACACTGGTGATCTTAATCATAGCAAATATATTTACTACATTGGAAAATGTACTGATTTGAAAATATTTTAAATTACCTTTTAAAATATGAGTTTTTTGATAGCACATTCCAAGTCTATGTGAATTTCATTCATTTGGAGGTTTAACTCTTGTGCTCAATACTGTACATTTCCTTCATTTTCCTTTACCACAGGTGCACACTTGCCCCAGTCATTGCTGCTAATTACTCCAAGCTGTCTCCTAATCAAGGGTACTCTGGTGGCATGAGCAAACGTGTCCAAAAGGCTAGTGTTTCTGTCTCAACTCCATGGTTCAGTTCATGCTTCAGAGGTCCCCTGGGGTTCAACCTGAAGCAACTCTCCAGCTGAGACATCACTTGCCTTACCCATCAATCTATTCTGCTTCTTTACACCAACAATGCTGTTTTTGCTAATCAGTGTCACAATCTCTGCTTCCAGCCAATCCCGACCAGGGCAATTTTAGGCAACACTTTGGTTTCTACCTTGCACTTCAATTGGGGGAGATAAGGATGAATTTTATGAAAAATACATAGATTTGATTAATGTAATCATTGTATGCAAGATAATTTGGTAGTCAAATTAGTAGATCAATGTTTCCCATATGTCCCAGAATTTGTTAAATCTGTACACTCAGATTCACAGAATCATACTCCTCATAGTAGGGTACTGAGAAGCTGTATGTTTAACAGGTACTCCAAGTGATTATTATTACCAATAAATCTAGGATAAATTGAAGAACAAAAGAGAGCAAGGCTAGATAGTATATATCAGTCTTTGTGGGCCATATGGTCTCTGTCACACTACTCAGCTCTGCCACTGTAGCTTGAAAATAGCCATAGACAATATGCAAACAAATGAGCATAGCCATCTTCCAATAAAATTGTATTTACAAAAATGACTTGCTGGATGTGGCCCAAGGACCATGGATTGCCAAGCCTTGGACTACAACGCAAGGAACATAAAAGTGGTTTATTGTTCTTTAATGATCTGGCTGCTAAAGTTTGGTATTCTTTCTTCAGCAAAATGTTTACAAAATGTTGATCAGGCAAAAGAACTTCTCAGAAGTGGAGACACATTTCCATTTATCTAACCTCATTCCCAATCCTTGAATGTCACCAGTCTTGCCATGAGCTAATTGAAACACACATTTCAGAGGGAGAAAGTTTCTAGAGGCCAAACCTGCTATTCTCTCATGCTGATTCATAGTATTGTCAAAGGCCATTCTATCAGGATAGACTTCAATTACTGCCAGGAGAGACATGGATCTATTTCACAGTTTTGTACGCATGTATGTATGTGGGATAGATCTTGCTTGTGTTACGTATAGACCAGCATGTGAATTTTTACATTTACCCAGAGTAAGTATGAAGTAATTTCTTTGGTCTGTCATCTTTAGTATGTACAATTAACTTTGCTATGACTTATTAAAACCTTTCCTTTATTCATTCATTTTTAGCTTCCTCTTTATAAACAATGTGCTATTATTTTATCAGTGGAAAATTTTCACTTGGGGCATAGAGGTACTGAAAAGTGAACCATTTTACATTCAAATACATTCTCTTTAATGAGGTCCTTGAGCTCCATATTAGAACATATTGAATAAAATTCTGTTCAATCCAGGGAACTAACATCCATCTTTAGATGACCCTAGAAACAGCATAAAACAAATGCTCAGTTCAGCAGCCAGACTATTTACCGTTAGGTTGTGACTTCAGCTATTTGGAATACATTTAATCCACGTAAAAAAGAATAGTGACAGCTTTCTCATTAAATTGACTTTAGCCTCTGAACTCTGGGTCCACATATGTTTATTCTGAAGATTGCTGCTTGTCGGCAGATTTGTTACCTGCTGCATGACTCGTCAGAGTCAATTCACCAAGATTTGGAGGTTTTTCAGGTCTGTGCAGGATACATTTTGCAGAAATCTCAGATTTGCCTTGCATTGACTGAACATTTCTGGTACTGGGGAAAATTTAGTGCTAAAGAGAAAACTCAATTAAAATTCCTGTTGGGTGGAATAGGATGGCAGAAAGCTGGTATATGTTACAGAGATGACCACAAGCAAAGGTCTCTAAAGATCAATTTATTATGTGTATATTATGTCTACTGTCTTTGAGTCCCCTTTAGCTAATGAGCACCATTTCGTCCAATGCTGTACTACTCTCAGTAGAAGTCTGAATTGGGTGATAGCTCTCTTTCCTTAATTATGGACAACTCTGAAGGGACATTCCATCTCCAGAACTCATGGATTTTCTTGAAGCCTTTCCTAACCTCTCCATCTGCACACTTCTGCTTCCTCTCTGTTTCAGTGGTGTACCCAACAACATGCCCCTAATAAACCTGCAAGCTATAAAGCTCCATCTCAGAGTTTCAGTCCCACAGAATCCAATGGTGACACTTTCTCTAAGATCAGGTGAAAGCTTTTATACTTGTAAATTCTCAGTACTGATGTAACATAGCATAAATCATGCTGCTGTCACTGAATATTTACCTTTCTCCTCTTTTGACTAAAAGATTCAGGTTGCTTTATTGGAACTAAATTGTTTCCTATATGTCATATAAGATCTACAGTTTCAACATCATTCAATGAAAGTGTGTTGGATAAATTGAGTTAACAAGTCTAAAAATCAGAGACCACATAGTGTAAAGATCATATCACCTCAAACTATGGTCTAAGATGGGGTTTTAAGTAATTTATTGAGAGTGTGTTTTTCAGCAGAAGGAAAGTGAAAGAAGCAGGATAGGGAAGAAATGAAGGCTTATGCCAGGATACAATTTCCACTGATGACTAATTCTGATAGAAGCAGGCAGCTCTGGAACATGAAGGCAGTAATATAGGTAGTCTCACACTGAGGTAAGTGCATCAACCTTTGTGTTAGCTGTTGGCAGTTACTGTCCATGCTCTGCGCTGAGAAGAGATGGGGCATATAATTTTCATAGAAATAGTGATTCCTATTGTGAACTAGACTAGTGGCTTTCCAATCATATTATCCAGAACAACAACGTTGATATCACTTTGGATGTTGTTAGACATAAAAAATTGTTAGGCCCCTGCCAAGACCTACTGAGTCAAAAAGTGTAGGTGCTAAAGCCAGCTACTGGTTTTAATAAGCCTTCAAAATGAGTCACATGGAAACTAACGGGTAGCCCAAGACAAATCTTCAGAGAAGAGAGTTTGTGATGACTGTGGCTGTAAATTGTAAACCAAATACTTCTAGCAGCTGGGGAATGCATGCACTTGTCAGTTATAAAATTTTGATGAGATATCAGTAGTATCCTTGCAGTTGGTAATTAAAAGAATTTTCTTTCTTTTTTTTTTTTTTTTTTTTTTTTTTGCTTATGTGGTGCTGAGGAATCGAAACCAGGGCCTCAGGCATGCAAGGCAAGTGCTCTACCACTGAGCCACTTTCCCAGCCCCTAAAAGAATTTTCTTACAGCCAACAAGAAATATTCACATAAATTCTTTCAATCACAAATAAGAATGTCCCATGTGTGGGAGGAGAATCAAATGCACAGATAGGAAATCAGTGTCAGAGGAGGTAGCATGATTGGAGATTATTTAAATTATTTCCTCTAATTTTTTAAATGAACAGAGAGCAAGACCATAAATCAGAGCAAATCTCTATACCGATTAGCAAATATGAGGAAAGGTACTGATCACAAGTGACAAGGCAAGAATTTAATTATCAGAACAAAATCACAACATAAGAAGAAAAGAAGCAAAGTTGACAAGCTTCCATTTCCAGACATACAGCTTGCTATTTTTTCCTGATATAAACAAGAGTAATCCTAGAATCCGAGGAAACTGAATCTAAAACAAGTTTTTAACTAGCTTAGCAATTAAAGACAGAAAAAGTCAGAAGTCCCAGCAGATTACGACTGTCTTCTTCCAAACCAATATATTAGAACAGTGTAGTAAATGTGTGAGACATGAGATTTAACAGCAACTTTTAGAAGACATGCTTCCATAATTGAACTATTCTATCCTTGTTATGGGATCTCCAAACTACTTTTCTGTAATTTAGGTCCAAAGTGATAAGTTGTTAGAATAAAATAATTTATGATTCAGTTTATATAAACATGGGATTTAATTTGGCTGTGATTTCTAACTCCCCAAACTTTCATAAACTCTTATAGCTTGACAGGCCTACTGCATTAAAGAGGAAGAAGGAGGTAAAGAAACAATTTGTTAAAGAAGTGCATTCCTGATTGCTATTCTACTAGACAATAAAATTATACACACACACACACACACACACACACACACACACACACACATACATATATATATATATATATAGAGAGAGAGAGAGAGAGAGAGAGGATAATGTTTAGTAACAGATGCAGATTCTGTTCTCAATGGAGTCCCTATCCCATTTTAAGTAAAGAAAAATGGTCTGTTTCCTAGCTGATTAATCAGCAGTGGCAGACATATAGCTGTTGCTCTCTGGCACTCTACTGTCTCAGCATATATTTACTAACTGGCCTGTAATTACTTTTTTGGAACATTACCCAACAGTGTTTTAGAGGAAGAAAAGATTCATTCTCTGTGCAACAAAATAAATAGGCCTTGTAGCAAAAAGCTACATCTAGCCCTATCACTTGAAATAGCAGATGTAATGTTTTTTAAACTTTATCAATAGGGTTTTTTTAAGGCAAGAGTTTCAATGCTGACTATTTTAAGTGCTATCTTGGATTATGCATTATATAAGTTGGTCGGTATATCGTATGACTACTGATAGCTATGGGCTCAGCATACTTTATTTTCCACTGATGTGCACTGACCATGAATTGCCTTCTGATTCATATCTAAACAAATGATCTCAGCTACCAGTCTACTCCAGTGGCACTCAAACTGATCATGAATTATCATCACCTGGAAGTCTTAGTAAACTAAAGTTTACTATTCACTAAGGGGGACATGAGAAGAATGTTCATTTTTAACCAGTTCTCAGGTGATTCCGATTCTTTGTGGTCCAGGTACCACACTTTGGAACCTTGCTTCACCTTTTCCATTTTTGCTTCTATTCTGCCATTACTTTATCAGATCCCTTCTCACAGATCTCCCCTGAGAAAATCCTGTTTAAACAAATCAGTATAACTATTGAACCTATTTTTAAAATTTCCATTGAATCTTGCCTCTCATGTCTTTTTTTTTCAGATTACCTACTCTACTTGGTTCAGACATGTAGGCCCAGTATTTACTTGACATTATTATTCATATATAAAATATAATAATTATCACACAGCCATTATTGCTATCATTTCCATGCATGAAATGACTACAGTAAATGTTTCATGACTTCAGTTTCAGTCACTATTATCTATGCCAAATTGCATCTTACTTTTGTATAGTCAAAAGAATTTCAGTGAACTCTGGACATAAAAATCACAAAGCACAGAAAATGATATAGTACATACTAATTTCAAATTCTAAATCTAGAGATGATCTTGAGTATCTTAGAAGCCCAGGGAAGTGGGATAACAGCAACTGTCCAATCCTGTAGTTCTCTCTAAATCATGCACCTCAATAGCAAAATAAAATATCTGGAAGCCAGTGGGTAGGGTGGGGTCAAGGGGAAATAGGCAGACAATTGAAGAGGAGAAGGGAAAAATACAGACAAGAATCCAGTGTATAGCCTACAAATTAAGAAGAATGTGAAAAGGGGTGAGTAAGGGAGGGATGGGTGAGAATGTTGAAAGGGATGACATCGATGACAATATTCATAAACTGCTTTGTTAAATGGCAACTTCTTTGTACAACTCCTTAAAACTAATAATAAAAGAAAAAAAGATAATACTAATTATACACATATTAAAGCTAATATTGAGTTAATGTCAATCCTTGATTGACTCTGATTATCACATATCAGGAAACATTTTTATAGATTAAAATCTAGACTCAGATATCAGTAAGGCTCAGTGATACCTAAAGTTGAAAAGCAGTATGGAGGTTCCCCAAAAGACTCCACATAGAGCTCCCCTATGACCCAGCAATCCCACTTTTGGGCATTTACCCAAATGATCACAAAAAAGACCATACTAAAGCTACCAGCACAACTATGTTTATTGCAGCATTATTTACCATAGCTAAGATATGGAACCAACCCAGATGCCCCTCAGTAGATGAATGGATCAAGAAAATATGGTATATATACACAATGGAATTCTATGCCTCCATCAGAAAGAATGACATTGCCCCATTTGTTAGGAAATGGAAAAACTTGGAAAAACTTATATTAAGTGAAGTAAGCCAGGCCCAAAGAAACACAGGTCCCATGGTTTCCCTTATTTGCAATATCTAGTAGATGTATGAGTCAAGCGGAAAAAATCAGATAATGTGATGTTAGGAAAATGAACCCTTAGATAGGTGTTTTAATGTTTTTTTTTTCTTTCATGCATGTGTTTCTAATGCATTTATAAGATTATCTCTTTGTTGCTTTGTATGTCCCTCCCCCACAGTATAACCCCTGCTTTCAATATATTTGATGTCAGTATAACTTGTGGGGGAGATGGGGAAAAACAAGTCGTTTAAGGATTCAGGTGGACCTGTTGCAACAATGAGAAGTACAAATTGTCATGTCAAAAACGAGCTTTACAATGTCGGTGGGGGGGGAGGGGGGAAGCTGGGAAGGGAGGTGAAGGGTAAACAAAGGAGGAGGCTGCAATGCTTGGTAAGAAATGTATGCATTATCCTGCCCATGTAATTGTAACCCCTCTGTACAGTATGTTCACAAATAAAATAAAATAAAATATTTTTTAAAAAAGAAATGTTTTGTATGATTTTCCTCTATGGTATAACTCCTGTTTTCACTATATTTAATTCTGATGCCCTGCATCTTGTATATACATTTTTCTAATTTGGGGAGGGGAAGGGAATAACAAAATGCTGAAATAAGGACACAGGTTGACCCATTGTAACAATGAGTTGTACAAGACACTATGTTGAAAATGAACTTTACAGTTTCAGGGGGTGGGGCAGGGAGAAGTTAAGGAGGTGAGGAGGGAAGGGATGGTAGGGGAAAAATAAAGGAGGGGGTAACAATGCTTGAGAGGAAATATATTTATTACCTTACTCATGCAACTGTTAACCCTTCTGTACAGTATCTTTACAATAAAATATATATTAAAAAGAAATATTTTGCAATTCATAGTACAAAATATGAAATTAATAAATACTTGTTAAATAAATTGTTGATGGAATTATCTAGTTTAGTCCTTTCCACAGATTAGAAAGCCCCTCTAGTAATTACAATGGATATCTAAATCATTTTACTTTGATTGAATGACAACTAGCCTTTAAACAGTCAGTGGTTTTGATTTTCTGAGAAATCAAAGTTTTTTAGTTTCATGTAACAACTACTGCTGTATTTGAACTCATTTGTCCATTGTATAAGTCTTAACTTTTCAGTAAAATATCTTCCACTTTTCATTTTCATATGAGATTTTAGATCTTTCATCAACCTAGTTATTTATATCAGAATGCACTGATTTATCATTATAATGCAGAATCCACAAGAAACATTCTCTCCTTTTAATAAATGATTTAAGCCTGCACAGCATACACACACACACACACACACACACACACACACACACACACACACACACACACACACATATACATGATCAACTCATTCCTAACAATAGTGAGTGATATGCTTAAGCCTTCATTTATAAAATAGACATTTTTATTTTGGCTTTTGAGAGAGGGCCTTAAAATATTGCCCAGATAATATGGAAATTCTTTTACCAGAGCCTCTCAAGAACAGGGATTACAGGTGTGTATCACCACATCTAGCTAGAATAGAGTTTTAGTAAAAACAAACAAACAAACAAAACCTATATGCAGAATTTCATAGTTAGAATGAATATTTATTTTAGTAAAGTTAACTTTGTATTTTTTTTGTCAGTCATAGGGCTTGAACTCTGGGACTGGGCACTGTCCCTCAGCTCTTCAGCTCAAGGCTAGTGCTCTACCACTTGAGCCACAGTGCCAACTCTGGCTTTTTCTGCTATGTGGTGCTGAGGAATCGAACCCAGGGCTCCTGCATGTGAGGCAAGCACTCTACCACTGAGCCACCTTCCCAGCCCTTAACTTTGTATTTTGATCAATTAAAATATTTTTATCTTGGTACTATTTTCCCATGTGAGAGACATCTTGATCTATTTCAATTGTATTTATTCAAAATAAAGCAAGGCTATGTATGTTGATATTCTTAGAGTCTTATATTTTATCTATAAATTGTCTACTCAAGTTTATATAATTCCATAATCATTTTATTACTTTTTTTCTTCAAGGGAATATTTTCTTATTTCATTGTAGTT
This sequence comes from Dipodomys merriami, assembly GCF_024711535.1. NCBI lineage: Eukaryota > Metazoa > Chordata > Mammalia > Rodentia > Heteromyidae > Dipodomys > Dipodomys merriami. The sequence goes on from NW_027204492.1 coordinate 102,036,106, forward strand.
TTCAAATATATACTGGCAAAATAGAAGGAGAAGGTGATTATATAGCTAATTTGGGGAGTTTGGATTTTGCAGTTTTGAAATGTTACTGAAATGATTAAAAGAATCCAAATGTAGACCAAGTTTTTATTACCAAACAATAAAAACTTAAAAGAAAAATTGAGATAATTTTTCTTCTAAATATAGCAATAATAAAAAGTATTTCTAATTTCTGGGTTTAGTAAAGACTCTAATCTGCTAAACTTAAAAAATGGTCAAATTTTTATTGCATTTTATTTTATTCCCTAAAACAAAAATAGCTATCTCAATACTGATTCAGTATACCACCACAGAAGGCAATATAATAAATAACAAAATGATATTTTTATTCCTCATTAATCAAAGATTTTATCAGTTTAATAAAAAGTCATGGTTCACTAAGCCTCACAAATATAATTAAGCACAACAATAATTTTATTAATGTTGAAAAGTAACAATTACTTTAAGTAATTATAAGATCTTAACTTTAATGCTAAAAACAAAGGAGAATAATTAATATCATCTCAAAGAATCCTGAAGTATCATTATGCATATAATATAATGTTACCTCTGATTAAAATTAATTTAAAAATCTCACAAAATCCTATCATTTATGTAATTGTTTCATAAGCATTATTTCATTTACTCTTAAAAATAACCTTGAAAAGTACGAGTAAAATAATTATTATGAGGTAACTATGACCTGATGATCTGAACAAAGGAGAACTAAAACTTTAAAAAAAATAAAGAATTATAAGATGTAACAAAGGCTTAAATATTGGATGAGTTTATGTGTGTGCATGTGTGCACACATACATGTGCATGTGTTTTTATACTGTGCTAATGGATGAGAAAACAGAATTGTAAAAGTGTGACCTTCAAAATTAAAACTGGAATTTTATCATAAAAATATATTTAAATTGGAATTTCCACTCAATTTTCTATACTGATTTTAAGAATCACATTTAACAGCAAATTAAGGGGACAAGCTAGAAATGGCCCTCATCGTATCATACATTGAGACTTACTATTAATTTTATATACATGACTGCTTATTAAGGTAGTGAGGCATGCATACAGGAACAGACAACTAAACCAATAAAAATGAATCACTCAAGATCAGATCAATACTTATACAAAATGTGTCACAAAAATGACTAAAGAAATGGCAATATATTTTGTAAATGGTCTGGGATGATCAATTGTTCATATAATACAAAATAATCTTACACTTGACAAAAATACATTTCACATAGAGAGAATGAAAAGGAAAATATTATTAAAATAAAATGTGTGATAAATTTATGATTGTAAAGAAAGATAGCATTTATTAGAGAAAATGCCATGAACCACAAAGCTAGGTAAATGTGTTAAATGCTAATGATAATCATCAGATTTTAAGTAAAAAAAGCTATAAGTGAAAAAACAAAGAATATAATATATGGAACTTTTATAACCAATAATTATAGAGTCAGGAGTATTAAAACCCTTTTAAATGTGCTAAATATGTATTTGTCATATGTATAAATATGTTTGTCTATATATGTGCATGAATTTTTATAGCCAGCAAAGTCATTAAACTCACATTCTTATTTTCAGCTCTATTTGGAGCTTTGTTCTTTACCAGCTAATACAATGTTGGCTAGTAAACAACAGAAATATGCAGGAACCTGTTCGAAACATTACCAATCAATGTATATTTTCAGTAGGTTTTGTCTAATTCAATATATCATTTTAAGTATTAACACATTTTCAAAAAGAGGAGAGGAAAAGTAATTGAAATCTTTAATGCAATATTATAAATAAAACCCAATAGAGATTTTGTAAATTATTACTCATACATTATGCTAATTATATGTATAACTTCAAATCAATATCTTTGTTTTCTGGGGGGCAGTACTGGGGTTTGAACTCAGGGACTCATGCTCACTTGGCTTGCTTGTTCTGCTAACACTCTACCACTTGAGACATGCCTTCCACTTGGCTGTTTGTTGGTTATTTTGGAGATAGATTGATTTTTTTTTTGGTCGGTTGTGGGGCTTGAACTCTGGGGTTGGGCACTGTCCCTCAGCTCTTCAGCTCAAGGCTAGCGCTCTACCACTTGAGCGACAGCACCACTTCTGGTTTTCTGGTGGTTTTTATTGGAGATAAGAGTCTCAAGGACTCTGCTGTCTGGACTGGCTTTGAACCTCGTTCCTCAGATCTCAGCCTCCTGATTGCTAGGATTATAGGCATGAGCCACCAGCACCTGGCTAATGTTTTGATTTTTTTGTGGAATTTTCTGTCCAGGCTAGCCTTGAATCCTACAGTTAGGGATCACAGGTTCTTGAGTAACCAGGATTATAGGCATGAGTCACAAGGTAATAGTCTCCAGTGTCATGTTTTATTAGAGACCTATTTGGTATTTATTTAAAGTAGGAACTTACTAAGGTTTTCTTCTCCAATGTATTTATGTTGAAAATTAATTTGTTACAAAAGGTCACTTAAAATTCTTGTTCCAGTCTAAATATTGAATCATGTAAATTTTTTACTTATTAATTTTATATTTAGCACATTTACTCATGTGCTCTGTATGTATAGTTCATGATTGTTTTCTCTTGTGCTGTAATAAAAGTAGAACAGTATAAACATTAAGGTCTTAGAATAACTGCTGACTTCTTTCTTTATGGATTAGTTTTAACACCAGGGAAGAATTATCCCTCCCACTGGATGAAAACTCAGAAATTCTCAGGGTTCTATGCTATTGGGAATTACATGGTTCTAGAGACACTTTAAGGTACAAGTGTCATGTAGTGTTCAGTGTAAGGTTACAATAATCCACACTGAATCAAAGAGCTTATCCCTTTCCTCTTTGTAAAGGTTGCTAACAAGGCCATCTTCCCTACTTTACATCTAGAAACAAAGTGTAAGGAAAGAGTAATGATATAGAGGCAAAATTACTCTTATGTAATTGGTGTCCAGCCAATGTGAGAATAGAAATCTTTTACTTCTTTGGTTTCATTATTGATCCTCTGCTTGGATTCACCTCATAAGTTAGTGAACAATCTCCCTTTTGGCTGGTCCATGTTGTCTTCAATGCAAGTACTTCTGGAATACCACTAATACCTGGAAAATCTAGTCCTAAAGAGTACTTAAAACCTCTTTAGAAAGGGATCTCATTCCATGTGGTATATATCTGCTCCATGGGAAAGTTATATGCTTTTTTAAAACTCCTTTTTCTCCTTTGCTATCCCAGTCCTACATGTTTAGCCCCTCCCATTCTCTTTGCCTCCATGGCCTGGCATATACACTTTAATTTTTCACAGGGTTAGTAAGGGAGGCACCAATGCTCTACTTACTAACTTCTCTGAGTGATCCCACTGAAGCTTCTATCTTGCAAAGTTGGGATGGACAAGGTAGCCTGCTCACACCTCCTGAAGGAGATGATGAACTACAGTAGCTCTTTCTAAAGAAATCGAAGCGGTGGCTTTCTACCTGTTCTTTCTAGATTTTTTTTGTATTCTCAGTGTAGATAAAAGCTTAAAGAGTCGAGGAAACCCTATTTAGTTATTCACTTTGAAGTATGCTCCCGGATATTCAATCTCATATACACTTGAATGTCAGATAATTATCCATTCAAAATTTTAAAGGCTAAACGTAAAGGTTACCAATGTTTTGGGTATAGATGAAAGAAGTCCTACAAGATATTAAGTAATTTTCTTAAGACACAATGGCAGATTTGGAAAGTAAGTGGTCTCCTCTAGAGCCCATCTTCTTAACCATTCTGGTATTCCATCTCTTAGCTGAATCACTGAATGTTTATTTCCTTTGAAGTATGAGATATGAATTTGAATTTTTACTTTCTTATTCTAAAATGGATTGAATATTTTATTGGAACAATTTTCTAACAAGAAATTTTATGCTTTTGTATTCATTATAAAGCTCCTGAAAGATTTTTTCCCCCCAAGTTAGTTTTTGTTTTTTGTTTTTTGTTTTTTGTTTTGGCCAGTCTTGGGGGTCGAACTCAGGGCCTTAATTCAGACGTCAGTCCCTGAAGTTGTTTGCTCAAGGCAAGCATTTTATCACTTAAGCCACTCTACCACTTGAATCTGGCTCTTTTACTGGTGGTTAATAAGAGTCTCCTGTTCATCAGAGGACAAAGGGGGAACCAATGCAACAGCGATACGCAAAAGACACTATGATGGAAATGATCTATACAACTTGGGTGGGGGTAATGGGAGGGAAGGAAAGAGGGAAAAAAATGAGGGAGGGAGTAACATGTTCAACAAGAAATGTACTTACTACCTTACTGCCGTAACTTTAACCCCTCTGTACATCACCTTGACAATAAAATTTAAACAAAAAGAATCAAAGTAGTAAAAAGAAAAGAAAAGAGTCTCCTGAGTAAGAGACTGGCTGGTTTCAAACTATAATCTCAGCCTCAAACTCAGATCTCAGCCTTTTGAGTTGTTAGGATTATAGGTGTGAGTGAGCTACTGGTATCCAGCTCTACAAAATATTTTTGACTGTATTTAAATACTGTAATTGTCTACAGATTATACATTTATGGAAAATTAGAGGATTTTAAGAATTTTGATTTAAAATCAGCTTTTCTTCAAATACAGTACAAAAACTTCTGGTATGAGTCTGAAAATTCATTTTCCCTGATATATTAAATGAAAAATTTTTTAATGGTAATTTTATGTAATAACAAAAAGAAAAATGTCAATGTAAGAATTATGACATTTCTAAACAGACTTCTTATAATGTTGCTACATTGCTACTCTGTTGAAATATAAAACCATAAAATATAATAAGATATTGATGATAAACCTCAATAAAGTCACAGTTAAATAATTTTGGAGTAATATTTAAAAAAAGATTGTGACTTTCTATGGTAACTCATTTTCCACATCCTTTGATTATATATGAGAGAGAAAGAAAATAAGAAATTAATAATATCAAGAAATATATTCAGTATCACAAAAAGGAAGTCAAGCAAGTAGGTTATAATAAAAGATCCATTTAGATTGAAACCTAAAAGTATAAGTTAAACTCTATGTGCGCCTCATATATGCACCAGTATTAAAGTTGCTCACAATTTTTGGATTGGTATCAAATAAAAACTTTATGTTTGATGTCATGTGAAATTATGATTTCTAATAGATTCCAGTGTATATCAAGCATAAAATGTGTGGTGTGCATTTTATGTCAAATAACAACAACAGCAACCAAAAAAAGCAGATCAGATTTGGCTTCAAGTTCATGATCACTTCCTGGCTTAATTTCCTTCATTCATTATGTTTTTAAACTCAAGAATTTCTTTAAGATGATCTGTCTATATCTATTCTTTAAGAAAAAAGAAAGAAAACAGACAACCAATTTCCAACTGGATAACATGAGATTTCCTTTTATGAACTTTGGAGTGAAGTCATCCTTTCTTTTTAGGCCAATCTAGATATAGCCAATCACAAGGAATCTGTAGAAAGCTATTTTAAAAATCAATAACATTTAGTCTACTCAAAAAGGTCAGACCAATCAAAACATCAGAAAAAAAGTCTTGATTAGGGAGTTAGTCACTTTTGTGCAGAGAACAGAAAGTTAAGACCTAATTTGCTGTGACGAGACTTATGTGCTTAGAAATTTCAGTATATCTGACTTGGGTTTCTAAAAGGAAGAATGCTTTGGAATAAAAACTTGAAAAAATGTTGCAAATAGCATTAGAAATCATTATAACAGTATTTTATGAAATCTAAGAACTACCTCCTTATTTGACTTTGAAAGCAGTGTTGTTAGATAAATGACAATTTTTAAAAGAAATATTTAGAAAAAAATAATCACATAATAGATTCCAGCATGCTGGGATATATTTTAACCATATATTATATGCACTAATTATTAGTGTTAGTGACCATTAAGACAATTATTTCAATTCTGACTAAAGCCATGGCTGAGAAAAACAAAGCAACATAAAAGGAAACCAAACTGCGAAAGCTATCAGAAATCATTAAATCAGAATAATAGTTTTGTAGGAAATTGGAAATCCTGGTTGTCTCTAAGAGACTAACTGAGTATCTGGGATTGGAATGTAAACCATTCATTCTATATCTTAATATATCTTTATTTTTGGAAGTACAATTTTTGCCTCACTCTCTTCTATCTTTCACCTCCACCCATAGCTTTTAAATTATGTTTTGTGCAAAGCATTGCCTATTCAAATGTTGAATTAAAATTTAAAAGGTTAAATAAGTACATAAATTTCATGTCTATATAAACACACACTATATCCCTTCACTTTACATTCAAACTTACCTATTTGTAAAGGTCATTTTCATTTATCAGGTTAATAATATGTATAGAGAGCTCCATACTGATTATGAAGAAGCAATAAAAATAGAGGGAATGAGATTGGAAATAGAATCCTATGGACAAGATCTTTCAACTTTTACCTTCTTTCTTTTCTTTTCAATTGTGCAAGTACTGGAGCTTGAACTCAGGGCCTGGGTGATGTTTTTCCTTCATTTTTTCACTCAAGGCTAATGTTCTACCGCTGAAGCTATAGATCCACTTCTGGATCTTTTGATGATTAATTGGAGACAAAAGTTTCTCAGATAGTCTGTCTAGTATTGCTTTGAATGCTGATTCTCAGTTCTCAGCTCTGTGAGTAGGGAGGAGTATAGCAATGAGACACTGGTGCCTGGCTCTTTTCATTTTATCCTCTTTCTTGGCAGTGAATTAGACACTAGAGATGCAATGTGGACAAAACACTTTCAGAGCTTTGTCTTGCTGAAGCTTATAACTTTAAATAAACAGCATAAAATAAATAATTCCAGAAGCACATGAAATTAAAGTGGTAATGAAAAGGAGCAGTGAATAACCAAAAAAAGAACATTCTAGAAACAGGAATGAGCATGTGTGACTGTTTTTAGTTGGGTAGAGCTTCATGCATAACCAAGTAGAGCAAAGTGGGGCTGAAAGAAAGTGGCCAAAGGAGAAATTAGGAGAGACATTGATGCCAGGCCTTATGTTCTGTGTTAAAAATTTGGAATTTTATTCCAAGTGCAGTGGAAAGCCATGGAAAGGATTTAAAGAAGGATGACACTGTGTCCAAATTACATTTTAGAAAGGTCATTCTAGTTGCTTTGGGCCAAATTAATTAGAAAGGGGCAAGTGTAGATGTGGAAGAACAATTAAAAATCAACTTCAGTGCTCCTAATGAGATGCTGACAGTGGCTAATGTGCTCATGTTGGCCGTGAAGGAGAGCAGTGAGCAGGTTTAGAATGTATTTGGGAAGTAATGTCAATAGAACTTGGTGATTCATTAGATGTAATGGGTCAAATGTGCATCCTGTTTCACTGGTTTCAGAATTGGTCATTGCAGGGGGACTTTAAAATGTCTTTATTTAACTATCTAATTTATATATTAAATAGTTTTTTATTTTATTCCAAATAGTTACAGACACGAATTTCATCTGATTAGAAAAATTTTAGTTTTAGGTAAAATACCATACATGCACACTTATGCACGTGGTGTGCGCACAACCCTCTCCCACCACTTTCCCCCCTCCCCCCAACACACAGAAAGCAGAGTGACAGATCCTTATGTTAGCTCCAATTTACTTTTTAAAGAAACTTAATAAAATGCAAATATATAAATATAGCTCTTTTTTCTTTATTCTTATATTTTAACATAAGCTACTATACAAACTAAAGATAACGTATCTTCAGCATGCAGCATTCTCTCCTGCTCAGAAGTGATTACTCTTCAATTCGCTGAAAGGGGTAACATCTTCCCATTAATGACCTGGTAGGTATTTGGCTAATACTAGATCATTTATCTCCATAAAAATCTGTTTGGGCAGCACAGTGTCGAGTGGAAAGAGGTGGCAAGTTAAACATTTCCATTGTATATTATGGTGATGGAGACCTATAACAAAATAGAAGATAGCAGAGACTTTGGAATGAAGCTTCATTCATACCTGTCTTTAGAAATCACGGATCATCTGGAATCTATAATAAGACCTCTGTAATAAATCATTTATTTTTTCACTTTTATGTGTTTTGTCGATTGTGATCTAGTTATTCAGGTGTGAGAAAATTATACCTGGGTACAAAGTTAGTAAATTGCAACTGTCTAGGTATTATGATTCCTCCCTGTCTATCAATTTTATTCTTTAGTGTTTTAAAAACAAATGTTCAGGGAATGTGAAGGCAAGGCATTGTATTTGCTAGGCATGCTCTATACCTGTGAGCCACTCTGCCAGCCCTTTTTCCAACTGCTTATTATTTTTCAATGGAGTCTCATTTTGTGCCTGGTCTAGCATGGAATGTGATCCTTCTATTTGTGCTTCATCATTTTGTTGGAGCTGACCTTCAAATGCCGGTGAACTCAGTCATTGTGCTTTCCCTATAGCTGTGATTATAGGTACTTACCACCACATCAACCCATTGATTGAGATGAAGCCCTACAAATATTTTGCCTGGGCTGACCTCTAACCTCAATCTCTGTCTCCATGGTAGCTAGGATTACAGGCTTGAGCTTCTATGCCTAGCCATCCTGTGTTAGAAGGTTATTCTTATATACCACCAAGATGTAGTGTCAAAGTGCTAGAAGTGGAAGTCATGAGTTAGAAATGCCTCTGAAAGTTTTTTCTGTTGAATCTTCCTGAAAGAAACTCATGTCAATTCACTTGGGTAAGCACTACTTTGGAAAGAGTTATCGTTAGGATTTTTGTTCTCTCGTTTTCTTTCCCCCTAGGTAGCCACTTTGGACAATTCATAATCTTTTTATTATGTATTCTCACTGATCAAATTGAGTTTATATTACTTGTTTAACCTACCTTACCGAGCATTTAGAGATGATAAATGAGCACTTTTTAAAGCATATTCTGGAACATTGCTTTAGGTGGAAGACAGTGCCTTAGGCAATTTATTATATGTGAAATATGGGATTTGAGATTAGGAGACTTGATATCTAATTAACATTCTGTGACCACTTTTGCTGTATGATATTTGTTACAACCCTTCGAGTATCCACTTGTGTAAAATCAAGGGAGTTTATTAGATTTCTAAAAGCAGTGCTTTCTTAATGTGAGTTATGAGGTCATCTTTGTCCTGCAATGGACATTTGGCAATGTCAGGAGACATCTATGCTAGGCTTAACTGAGGGAGCAGTACTCGTATCTATCAGGTAAAGGAAGATCATAGATCTTTGCTGATAGCATTTTTGATCTACCTGGAAAAATAATGTTTATGACTCATAAATTATGACTCTTTTGAGTCCCAAAGCCAACACTCCTTGAAGGGGTCCTGTCCATTCTCTATATATAGCTAGAACCACCCCATATCTATGGTGTCCCTAAAGATATTCAGTTACATCATTCTTTACAGCTCTATTAAAATCCATGTCTATGTTTATGAACTAAAAGTTGGTCTCTTCAAATTTATATGTTGAAATCCCTGCTCCAAAATATATAGTATTAGGAAACAGGCCATTGACAGGTGATTATGTCATAAAGGTGAAGATCTAGTGAATGCTATTAGTGCTCTTATCAAAGAAGCCTTGGAGAGAGCTTCTTCTACCGTGTGAAGAGAAAGGGCTATTTATGAATTAGAAAGTGGGCTCTCACAAGACACCAAACAAGCTGGTGCCTTGATCTAGGACTTTTCAACCTTCCAAGGTTTGAGAAATAAAATATTGTTATTTGTAATCTAACAAGCTTGTATTTTATTAGAGTGTTCTGAAGGTAGTAAAACACCATCATTCATATACAAATATATAAACACATCTCAACCTTCCTACTTGAAATGACATACTATCTTGATTGACATTTGTATGCATGGGCAAGTGCTTTACCACTGAGCCACCTTCCCAGCCCTGTATGCATGTCACATGTACTTGAGCCCTTTCTAAATGTGGAAAGTGCATCAAAACAGGGAAATCTCTTGCTCCAGTAATAAAGAATAAAATTGAATTTGTAAGCTGAAATTAAATCTTTATAAGTGAATGAAAAACTTGAAGAGGATAAAAGTCCCTTGTTTGACAGGATAAGATGATCAAGAAAAAACAGATCTCAGCGAAATCCATTTTTAGCTGGTATATTTTTATTTTAAGAATCTAGAAAATGTCTGGCATCCAAAGAAAGTGACACAATAGATTTTTATTTGGATTCTATTGGCCACAATATGTGTAAAATGTTAACAAGGAGAGTAGTTGCTTATTATTAATCTGATGTATGAGTTTCCTTGACATGAGGATAAGTCACTCTACATGGTAGATTATACATATTAGTGCGGTTTGTTAAATCTTACCTGACATTAATAAGCTTAGTCACACACGAGACAGTTAAGCTTAAAAGGTACAAAAATTCTAAATAAAATAAAGGTTCTCTGTCAATAATTCCTAGCCAAAATGCATGAGTGACTTTCTCTATCGTATTAAAAAAAGAAGGAAGTGAGTCATTTCAGTACTTACATCTTATAGGTGCTAAAAAATAACCAATAACAAGTTTTATGTACATAACAGCAATTATCCATGGACTAATTAAAAATGCTGTCACTAGCACTGTACACACTTCATCAACAATAGAAAACATGACAGGGCTCACTTTCATTTAAAGTTGTGTCAGATTAGCTAATAGAGAGTGTTACAATTATTGTGCAAGCTCATAAATCCTCTGTGAAGACTTGTTGACAGTTTCTTTTTATTTCATCATCTAATAAAATGCCAGGTATCAATGTTCTCTTGCCAAATGCAGACTATCACATAATAATTGTGGACTACCACTGAAAGATAATTTTTCTTATCCTAAAATCATATGGGCTATAAACAAATGATATGTAATTGGGCACAACTCCATAGTGACGAAGTAAAGATGGCAAGAAACCACAAGAGAACTATAGAAGCTCAAAATTAACAAAGACTAGCTTCCTTAAAAGCTGAACCTTCATCCAATAAGGATGAATATTGAACCATTTTTATTACCAATGTGACACTTCTCAAGGGCTCCAGAACTGATGACAACTATTGGTTTAATATCAACTCTCTTCTCTGCCATACCAGAACCTATACACGATTGTCTACAGAGTCTCAACTAGACTCTGCACTGCAGGACACCTGACAAAGCTTTATGGAACAGTTTACCTAGCATGTCTCAATGTAGTCTGGAAAAACACTAGAGAATTCTTGCCTGTGAATTTGACCAATGCAAGACAAAAATTCCCCTAAGATGCTAACAGGATTTCTTAAGATAGCTAGGATCTAACCAGTAGACTATGAGGAGCTGTTAAGCATCTTCTTTATCTTTTTCCATGGTACTGGAGTTTGAACTTGGGACTGTAGCTTGTTTACCAGGCACAATATAATTTGAGCCATCTCCACAGCTCTTATGTTTTTTTGCTTTTGTTATTGCTTTATGCTGGGGTTAGAATAAGGTTCGCTTATGCCTCTTAGACTCACAGGTATATGCCACTATACCCAATTTGCTGGTACCAATGAAGTCTTGCTAACTTTTTGTCCAGCCTGGAACTTCACTTCAATCCTCTTAATCTCTATCTCCAAAGTAGCTAAAATTGAAGGTGTTTAATATCTTGCTTTTTAAATTTTTATTGATCTATATATAAAGATACCACATTACACAAATAGTCGATGTTAGTTTTGTTGTTTTTAAATACATCATTTGCTAAACTGAGGAAATTGGCAAGTTCATGATCATCTATATTTTTGTTTCTGTTATTTAAATAATCTAACCAGTTTCTGAAATCTATGTGTTTTGGATCCACTGAAATTTGGTACTGTCTTTACTTTTATGAAAAATAAAATATATTCTTTACTCTCTAAATACATTGAACAATCCAGGATAAAAAACATCGTGCCCAGACAAGCACAATCCTCCTTTATTTCAAATCACATTGCATTATGTGGTCATTTGAGTACCATTTTCATGACTTGCTGATGACCAACACAGCAGGATGGAATGCACTTAAATGAGCTGGAAAATAGAAGTCTGTCCCTCAAACACTCTCGAACCAATATAGCATGGAAAGACAGACAATGGAAGAAAACAATACAAGGCCTAAAGTTAGTAAGCAGGCCACAGGAATTGAAATACAAGTAGACAGAATTCCAAGTAAACACCAATCAAACCTGGTGTGTCTATTTTAAACAAACTGATGAAAAAATAGATCAATCAATCAATTTAACTATTTCTTCTATAGTTTCAGTTATTTAAAATTTTGGCAATATATTATAATTACATTTATATATAGTGTCTCCTTTTGCTTGACAGCGGTCCTACTATCTGAGCTAGACCACTAGCAATTTGTCAACCTCTTAATATGTTTTCCTTTTTCCTTTCTGGACACAGCAGTAGATATTTTAAAAATCCTTTCAACTTGTAAAAACAAGATAATCTCAGAACCCAGATCTCAGTCACTCACCAATAAATTGTTGAAGAGAATCTGTCAATTGTATATCCATAGGTAAATAAAACTAATATCTCCTCAAGATGACAATAAGATTTACAGAAATTGATATAATTAATTATGCTTAAGCATTTCAATGATAATAATTGGAGAAAAATAAGAAAATCAAGCTATTCTTTTTTTGGGGGGGCTGGTGGAGGGGTTTGAACTCTGGGCTTGGGCGCTGTCCCTGTACTCTTCAGCTCAAGGGGAGCCCTCTACTGCTTGAGCCACAGCACCACTTCCGGTTTTCTGGTGGTTTATTGGAGATAAGAGTTTCACAGACTTTCCTGCCTGGGCTGGCTTTGAACCATGATCCTTAGATCTCAGACTCCTGAGTAGCTAGGATTACAGGTGTGAGCCACCAGCGCCCTGCTAATCAAGCTATTCTTTACATGCATAATTAACTAATTTCCTATGTTAACTCTTTAGGAGGATATCTCCAATGTACATCCAGACCAAAAACATTTCCCAAGCTACATCTATATTTCTAGTTGTTATGAAAATGACTGTGAAAAATCTGTCACAGTCCTGTAATCAGTTTGACTTAATGTGTTCCCCCCAAAAATTGCTCATTTTTTGCTATTTCCTTATTAGTAGCATTACCTTCTTCCCAGTCAGCAGCCATAATTAAAACCTACTTTCACTGATGTCTCTCTGTCAACTTTACTACGGATTAGTCCGTATATTGATAAGAATTATGCTTATGGTTTTCTCTGAAAGCTGTTTCCCCAAGTATGACCTTTTGAAAAATTTAAATCTATTACTTTTCACCTAAAGATGAGATAGAAAATGGTTTTCTAAACTCTAGTTTCTTTTACTTTAATTCATTGTACCATTTACAATGGGGCTACTTTAGTAATTGTTCTCCTTCTTTCCTATTTAAAAAAAACCTTAATATTTCATATGTATATACATATGCATACATACATACATACATATGAAAGTTTATCTAAATGGATAAATACTATTTTGACACTTTTTCTTTCTCATCATCAGTTGGCTGAACTAATTCATTTGTCTGTGATACTGCCCAGTTCTGAAAACTAATATAGCTTTGCTCAACTCTGTGTCCATTTAAATGCTGATCTTTCTGTAAAGCCTTTCCACTTCAACTACGTCTAAATTCTAATCCTTAATTAAGGTGTAGCTCATATAGCATTTTCTCCATGAGTCCTTGCTTGGCCTTGGTTTCAAATAAGCTCTTCCTCCTTAAGCTCACACACTCCACTAATTTTGTTATTGAATTGACATTTGCCTAACACTATGTTGGAAAAATGGTAAAATTCAACATGCACAAGATAAAGTGAATACTTATCCAATTTGTCAAGATTTTGGCTGAGAATTATGTACTGTTTGCCAATGGCAAATATAATGTCATTGATTCACTTATGGACCACAGTGTTATTCCTCATGTAAGAAATTACTCTTATATGCTAGAATATAGATTTTTAATCATATTGTAATATTATGTTACTGTGCAACTAGGATAAGTATTTAGATCCTTTGACCTTTTGAAATGTACAAGTATTCCATTTGTGAATATGATGCATTTAAAAAATTGGAATACTAGAGATTGAATTTAGAGTTTTACACATGATGGGAGAGCTTTCTCCCATTGAGCTACATCTTCAAGGGATACCTTTAACCTTATAATCATTTTCATGATTGGTGTATAATTTCTGATGTAAGTGTTTATGGAACCTTGTACCTAGCAAATGTCAGCATGTAGAAAATTTGCAAACTACTTTCTTAGGTTAATGCAGCATACATTTGCATAATAAGGACAATTCTATTTCTATATAAACCTTGTCAAGTTCTTTAACGTCAATGTATACTTACAAGACACAGGCAAGGTATACAGTAAATGTCATCAAATACCATACCTCTAATTTAAAGCCTTAGTTAACATTAATTTTGATCTGATTGTTTCACATTTTCTAAATGGATAATTTACTCATGTCTACATAGATTTAACTTTAAAAGCTCAAACAATCATTAGCTGGCTTTAAATTACTTATCTATATATAGTCAGGTAATTATATTCAGAAAGAAAATGTGAATCCTAAATTAACAAAGGCCAACTTTGTGTACAGAGAATTAATAGTCACAGTAAATTGACAAGTCAATTATTAGTTTCACTTTCTCTATTTTAAGAAGTGAAATGAGACCACTTGCTTTTTGCTTGCTATTTAAGAAGGGATTATAAACTTGCAATTCTGATGAACTGGCTGACTCTTCTTTTGGCTTGCCTCACATGAACTTTTACAACTCACACACATTCTGTTCATGAACATTCTAAGTACTTCCATTCTCCTAAGTGCCTTGAAATGAAATTTTAGGTTTCAAGATCAATGGAAGAGGAAAAGTGTCGGTCGAAATATACTTGAGGGAGAGGCACAAAAATTTTGTAATGGGATAATGGAGTGAGAGAGGAACAAAATAGATCCAAGAGATGTTCAGTTGAATGGGGGGGGGGAGCAATAGTAAAGAAAACTATTATGTTCTAAATGTTTGTATCACCCTCAAATTTACTTGTTGAAACCCTATCACCTAACTGATAGTATTAGATGCAGAGCCACTGAGAGATTAGTTCCCCTAAAGTTCCATCCTTGTTAGAAAAATTGATCCCCTTAAAGAAGAATTCCCAGAGAGCTGCACTAGCCTTTCAGCCAACTAGGATAAAACTACAAGGTACCATCTGTTGGTGGTTTTCCAGGACTTGGAAAGATACATATTTTTGTTGCTGTTATACATTACTGGTATGAGGAATACTGTTCAGCTCAAATTGGCTCATATAGAAACATTTCAATGTCAAATTCATATTCAATTGAATTATTACTGGATGTTTTATTTGATGAGACATAGAACCTGTTATCAATGGAATAAACTAGAAGGCAACAAGTAGTCTATAATGTTTAATCCTGTTCTTTTATTCTGCTGGTGCTGGTGCTAGGATTTCATACTCTCAAGCTTTCTTGCTCATGGCTACTTGATCCATGCCTTCAGTCTTGCTTTGTGCTGGATAATTAGAGATGGAGTCTGGCAGACTTTTTAGCCCAGTTTGACTTCAAACCATAGCCATCAAGGGATCATCTCCTGAGTAGTTAGTAATACCGGTGTGAGCCACCAGTGCCACCAGTACAATAAAGTCATTGATTTCAGAAAGTATTGCTCACAATGAGAACTGAACAAATGAGTGAGAGAAACCACAATCAATATACTTGTATACAGAAATTCCTAGGAGGTACAGCACATAAAACTTTGTCACAATCTGTAAAATGAGGCACAGTAGATATCAGAGTATGTTGAAAAGACAAAAATCATACAAAATGTTCAAATTCGTTGCAAATGTAAGATTATCTTAATCAAGAAAAGCTTCACCTGGCTAAAAAAATAGAATGGGAGAAAGACAGCCTCTTCAGTAAATGGTGCTAGCAAAATTCTTTAATTACCTGTAGAAAACTAAAGTTAAATTTGTGGAGAGGAAGGAAAAAACAAATTGTTTAAATAGGGATACAGTTGGACCTATTGCAATAATGAGATGTACAAGAAGTTATGTCGAAAAACGAACTTTACAACTTTGGCGGCTGGGGGTGCGAGTGGGAGGGAATGGTTGGGGGAGATGGGAAGGAATGGGAGAAGGAAACAAAGGACGAGGCAATAATGCTTGATAAGAAATGTACTCTTTACCTTGCCTGTGTAATTGTAACCCTTCTGTATGGTATTTTCACAATAAAAAAAAAAGAAAACTAAAGCTAGATCCTTATATATCACCCTGCACCAGAATCAACTCCAAATGAATGAAAGATCTCAGAGTCAAAGCAGACACTCTGAAAACATTACAGGAAGGAATAGGAGAAACCCCAGGTCTCCTTGGTACAGGCCAAAATTTTCTTAATAGAAACCCAGAAACACAACAAATCAAAGAAACGTTGGACAAATGGAATTGCATGAAGCTGCAGAGCTTCTGCATGGCAAACGACATAGCTAGCAACATCAATAGAAAGTCCATGGATTGGGAGAAGATCTTCATTAGCCATACAACAGATAAGGGTCTCATATCTAAAATATACTTAGAACTCAAAAATTAAATCCTCCAACAACAAATCCTCAAAGAAACAACTGCCCAATTATAAGTGGGCTAACTACTTAAAGAGAAACTTCTCTGAAGAGGAAATAAGAATGGCCAATAGACACATGAAGAAATGCTCAACCTCCCTAGCCATAAAAGGAATGCAAGTCAAAACAACATTGAGATACCACCTCACCCTAGTTAGAATGGCTGTAACGAAGAACTCTAATAACTACAGATGCTGGAGGGGATGTGGACAGAAGGGAACCTTACTTCATTGTTGGTGGGAGTGTAAACTTGTTCAACCACTTTGGAAAGCAGTATGGATGTTACTCATAAAACTTCACACAGAGTTCCCCTATGACCCAGCAATCCCACTTTTGGGCATTTACCCAAATGATCACAAACAAGGCCATACTAAAGTACCAGCACAGCTATATTTATTGCAGCATTATTTACCATAGCTAAGATATGAAACACACACACACACACACACACACACAAACACACACACACACACACACACACACACACACACACACACACACAATGGAATTCTATGCCTCCATCAGAAAGAATGACATCTCCCCATTTGGTAGGAAATGAAAAGACTTGGAAAAAATTATATTAAGTGAAGTAAGCTAGGCCTAAAAAACATAGGTCCCATGGTTTCTCTTATTTGCAATAAATAGTGTATGTCTGGGACAAGTAGAAATGGTCAAAAGCTATGTATATATGACCAGATAAGATGAAGTTAAGTGAAATGAACCCCAAGATAGGGACGCAAGTGGTTTTTTTTAAATTTCTTGCTATTGTTTCTAACCTATTCATAAGGCACCATGTGATTTTTTTTGTTGCTTTTTGTGTTTGATGTCAGTATAATTTGGGGAGGGGAAGGGAAAAAAACAAAATGTTTAAATAGGGATAAAGGTTGATCCATTGTAACAATGAGATGTACAAGACACTATGTTGAAAAAACTTTATAATTTAGGCGCGGTGTTGGGGGAGTGTAGTTGTGGAGGTGGGAGGGAAGGCATGGTAGGGGAAAAACAAAGGAGGAGGCAACAATGCTTGATAGGAAATCTATTCATTACCTTGATCATGTAACTGTAACCCCTCTGTACAGTATTTTCAAAATAACATCTTATTTAAATAAATAAAAACTTCACCTATAAAACCTTTATTGGATGATTTAAAAGTTTATTTGAACCTAGGCATGGTGGCTTGTACCTGTAATCCTCGTTACTCAAAGAGACTGTGATAGACAGGATTATGCTTTGAGGATATCTCAGGCCAAAAAAGTTCTTGATACTCCATTTCAATAAAAAGAATCTTAGTGTTATGGGGGCCTGTCATCTCTGCTATGTAGACAAGTATAAAATAGGAGAGCTGCAGTCCACGCATGACAAGCAGATAAAGCAACTTTATGTCAGAAAAGAAAAGAACGACAGTGTAAGAAAGTATTCACAGTGTGTCTTAGGAGTAGAGCACCTGACTAGCAAGCAAGTATGCAACTTTAGTTTAAGCCCCAGTATTACAAAAATAGCTAATTTTGACAAAAGCTGGCAATCATAGCTGAAACTATAAGGTATGACACAAAATTTTTACTTATTAATGAACAAAGATGCTACTGTGGCTAATCAATATTATTCTATAACATCTCGGTGGATAGGCATCTGGGAGTCTTCTTGTCTATCTAATTACATAATTATCGTCCTATCTACCTAGGTAACTTTATGCACACCTTATGCCTAGTGAGTGCTTAATTTTAGAAAAAGTAGTAGATGGGACTAACAAGCACTTTTCTTACCAAAGGCCTTAAGAATGTGTAGTCTACTTGACTAAACTTTTGAGATCACCCCAAAACTGGAGGTGACAGTTAACTCTTTACCCTTGACCAGTTTCCTAGCTGAACTGTGAAATGTAACTGTTCTTTTAACCCCTATTTATTTCTCCAAAGTCAACCTACTGCTCTGTTGTGACCTTCAATATCCAACTGATCTTTCCTCCTCTGTCTAATCTGGATTTGATTTATTGCTGAGCTTCACTATGCAGACTCCTGAGCCTTTTCCCTATCTATCTGTCTCTCTCATCCATGAAGGAGAATCTTCAATCATACCAAGCAATCAAATCAAAATGAACACATTCAGTGTGGTTTATTCCACTACTCTGTAGTACACAGCTATTGAAATGGGTGTGTTATTCCTCTGAGAATTAAAGCAGAGGGAGTGCTATATTAATTGTTCATTCCTATATTTATGTGCATTAAGTACTTACCTAGACATTACAGATGTAAAGATGAGAGCCTTTAATTTATTCATTATGAGTCCCAGGTGCAATTAAGGAATCAAATATACAAAGTTTTACACGATGGTGAAAGTAATGTTCTAATAGAGATACAAAATGAGATTTTTCTAGTATTTGAGAGGTAGTATTTAATTTTGCCTTCTGGGAGTTGAAACATGGAAGGGTTCATAGAGATGGCATTGAGGTGGGCACTAAAATTTGAGTACATAGGCTCAAAGGATAGAAATATGGGAATTCCAGATGATAGATATAGCCTGTGAAAAAGACAGAATTGTACAGGTCCATGGTGAGGTCAGAAGTGCTTGTCCAGTGGTGAGCATAATAAGAGCTGTAATGAAACTAAAAAATATATGGTAGGGTCAGATCACTAAGGGCTTAACTTTTGTCTTCTAGTTAATAGTCAAATAAATATTTGAAAGCAAATATTACTCCAGCGCACAAAAAAAAGTTTCTTATGAAATTAGGCCTGACAAAGTGACTCTTTTTTCCTCTTGAAAGCTAAATAAAACGCCTAGTGCCCATTGTAAAATTTCAACTCTGTTACCCCAACTCTTGACTCTGATGCCTATACATGATAATTACATTAAGTTTATGAAAGACAATATATATGTCCTCTTTTCTTGGCACATTCTTACAAGTAAATGAGGTAATACCAATTCCCAAGTAAAGGGACTAATGAACAAAAAGCTATAGGGATAATCATAGCAAAGATGAAGTAAACAGGTCTGCTAGAATAGTTAACTAATGTTCTTACTTTTATCAACTTAACATATCTGTGATAACACTATAGCCCTATCTACTTTTTCCGTAGTGCCCAATGGCTGCAGAGCATATGTCCATTTGATTCTACCTCCATGATTCTTGAATTATCTAATGGAGTGGTTTTCCATTCATAATTAATAGTATTTTCCCAATTATTTGATTCTGAGATGATAGATCTTATTACATTAGTTGTTCCAAACACATTACAAATCAATTGGATTCCATAATGGAACAGATTTGTATTCCCTGGTAGTCATTGTGAGTCCTTGTATAAACTACATCATTTTTGAGATGGCTCCACAGTATAACTGTATTTGTTGGTATGAACATTGGATTTGCCAGTCACTAAGGCCATTGGAATAACATAACCCTCTAAAATATGATATTTGGCCTAAATGTCATTGAAAAAAATTAGAAATCCTTTATATAGAGTATGTTTCTTCACCATCACTATGATTTCTTCTCCTCAGTGTTACATCGGATCTGGACTTACTTTAGTCATTTGTATTATATATGAACTTATCTTTTGACTATCATTTCAATGTTCAAAAAGTGTCTTCACCAGCTGAAAATCTAACATTTGATCTGCAAATGACATTAAGTTCATGGTTGAGAGATAGCACACTACACAGTATAGAAACAAAAGAGAATATAGGATTGGAGCTGATACAGAAGAGGAGGTAACAATACCAAATGCTATGTGCATGAATGGAAATATCACAAGAAATATCATATTTCAAATATATCTTAGCTTCAAATTTAAAAAAAACATTAAAAAGCTAGGATATTAGCACGGTTTGCAGGAGAGGCAAAGAAGACATTACAGGCTAAGAGGGAAGCCACTCAAATGTATCAAGATGGCTAGTGCTGCTCTTATCAAATTAATGAAGAGACATAATAAAGATGACAGGTAAATTCATAAGGTATAGACTAATGAAGTGTGTCAAATGAACCAGACATTGAATGTTAAGGAGAAGATGGACTCTGTAATAACTATTGATCTAACTTCTTCTGTTATAAGACCAATTCTTCCTTCTCTCTCTCACATATATATATATATATATATATATATATATATATATATATATATACCTTTATACAAAAGTACAGGCTTCTTCGCCAAAGAAGAGGGAGCATGCAATTGTCATTGACTGGGTCCTATTACCTTAGATGTCCATAATTTCAATGTGTTAGCCAATCTATGTCAGTTGGAGTTTCCCCTTGGGGAATTAAAACCCTACCTAGACTTCCAAAGCCATGATTCCTTTTGGATAGGACCAAAAAAGAAAAGCAGAGCCCTCATCTCATTAACCACACTGCCAGAAAGTCACAATTCTCCACTTTTATAAAAATGATGACATACAGAAAAGAGAGAAGACAGAAAAGTCTACCTTGTCTTAGTCGTTCTTGAGGCCATCACGATTCCTACCTTTAAGTGATTTGTCACTTATGACTACGGACCTGATTATCAGACATACAAGAATCTATGATTCTTCAAGTTTAAATTGCCTAGGAAAGGAAGGCAGAACTACATATAGCTAAAATCTTCAGGTAATCTCTCCCCACAGACACACCAAGCTGAAGAGCTATTCATATAAAATGACCTTCACAGGAGCTAAGGAAATCTGGTGGGAGACTATCTATTGTTCTGTATGTACTGCAACAAAATGAAAAGGCACATTGAAAAAGGTAGGAAGGAATGACTTTCCCTGCACTATCCCTCCAAACTGCAAGCAGTCTAGAACAGACAGAGATGAGAAAGAAAGGAAAATTTTAGTTTAGGCATAGACTGGAAACCCAGTAGGACTACAATTGGTGAAACAGCACTAGCAGAGCACATTAAAAAGAATGAGAAAGAAAAGATATGCTTAAGCATAGGTAGTCAATTACAAAATTTCCCAAGTTAACATTTGCTTAAATTAGTAATATGTTGGAGATAAAAAGAGCTTTTTGGGTTATTCTATCCTTAAATTATTGATAAATTGCCTCAAATTTTAATTTTATTTTGTACAATAGTGATTAAAATGGAAGAAAATAGTTTCCTGTCCATCCAGGAGTCCGTCTTAATCAAGTATTTTTTTTTTTACATATATAGGTTGTGAGAACAACAGTGATTTCTGTGACACATCATCTGAAACTAATATCTTATTTATTAGTATGATACAAGCGTCATTTGATTTATTTATATTCCATTATATAAAATATTATTCCCATCTCTAATTAGCAGCAAATCCTAGTAAACATCTTTGGAGTGAAAATAAATTATTCATGAGTGAGAGAGCAGTTTCTAATTTATTTATTTATTTATTTATCTGTTGTGGGGCCTGAACTCTGGGCCTGGGTGCTGTCCCTCAGCTCTTCAGCTCAAGGCTAGCGCTCTATCACTGAGGCATAGTGCCACTTCCGGCTTTTTCTGTTTTTGTGGTACTGAGGAATTGAACCCAGGGCCTCATGAATGCAAAGCAAGCACTATTCCACTAAGCCACTTTCCCAGCCTAAGAGAGTGGTTATTAGGATTCCTTTTTTTTTTTTATTGTGAAAATACCGTAGAGAGGGGTTACAATTACATGGGCAAGGTAATGAGTACATTTCTTATCAAGCATTGTTGCCTCCTTCTTTGTTTCCCCTTACCATTCCCCCCATCATCCCTCCCCCCATAGTTTTTAAAGAATCACTACAAATAGCATTTATGTCTAGGAATAATATCTTTGTATAAATCAATCAATGATTATAACATGATACATAATTCTGAAGCAAATTTTATAAAACTTACAAGCAGATTACACAATAAAGCAGTGTATATAAGAATAATACTAATCGTATCCTAACTCTTTTTAGTCAAAATAGTACATTTTCAGAAAGCACAAAACATTTTATTTATTAACTTTTAAGGTTGCCAGCATACTACATTATCATGTGAAAAATGTATGTTCAAATTTTTAAAAAGAAAATAACAAAACATGTTTACTGAATTTTCCCTACACTATTTCACAAGATAATCTTAGTGAATATTTGTAGCAATAATCTCCAGTTTACCCAGAACTTATTTTATTTCTAGTGATGGCCTGATGTGACAAGATATATTAAATTTCATTTTTCCATAAAGCAATACCATTTCCCTTTGCTTTTCTTCCCCCCTATTAAAAGGGCTGCAAATGTGTTATAAGCACAGTTCTTTAGCAGACAAGTCCAAGATGGGTACCATGTTTTTATTAAACTAGAAACAAAAACATTCAGAAAATGAGAAAGTCTAGAACCGGACTTTACTTGTGAAGAGAAGGGCATTGGGGAACAAAAGAAGGGAGAAGGAATTATTGATTCTCTTGAAGTCCCTGACCATTTCTAGGCTTTCTCTCATGTTCCTTGTAGGCTCAATAGGAGATATCTTATGACAAGACACCGATATTAGGTTTATTTCAATATAGATGAAGTTTGAAAGAGAAAAAAGTCTTTATAAGGCATTTTTCTTTTTTATTATTCAGTTGGATTTCATATATTATAAATCAATTTTATAGATGTTAATTATGCAATATTTTAAAAAGATGTTTAGTGTTTCTGAGAAAGGATCATTGCTCTTGTTTGTGGAAAATTGGATAGAGGCCTCATAACAAGATTTTGCTTTGGGGTTTGCGCTTTAAGACATGGAACTCTATAGTTTCTATATTAATGTTAGAAAGAGTAGATATCAGAGAAAATCCTAAAAAATAAAAGCATAATAGATAATCTTAGACATTGAAATCATTTAAGAATCTGGCATTGTTTACAGAAACCCTGTAGTGAAAAGCTTTTTTAGTTAGGAATATTCTATTATATATGGTTTTACATTAAAAAGAAATTATTATGTATATGAATAAATATACTAAAAGGAGTGGCAGATTGATGTAATGAAAAGGGACATACAAAGTTTAGAAGAAGATTTCAGATATGAAATACTCCTTTTAAACTTAGAAACTAAGAACTTCCATCACAGTCACAGTTGGTAAATAAATTTTAACCTGGGCAGCCATTGCATAGATATACATACATATATATGTATGTATATATACATATATATATTCAGCAAAAACAAGACCAGATGATAGCAAGATGGTGCATAATGTGAAATAAAATTTCTTTGTAGAAGTTTATTTTCATTATTCTTGTTTAAATATTATACTCAACTACAACCATTTTCAAGGAATTAGGTTAAAGTAAAATACTAGTGATTTGGAATTGATGAATATAATTTACTACTTGCTTTGAGGAGGCATAAAATCACAATGAGGATATTCTGTTTTCATTGACAGACCAAAAGCAAGTCTATATGAAGTGGTAGATAGAGGATTCTTTGTCTGGGTTGGAAATGCTCCTTGTAGTTTCATATCAATGAACTTCATCTTAGAAAACTGTAAAAATCTATATCATTACAGAGAAAAGTTATAAGGAGATTCATTCAGTTACAAAATGGTTCTTAGATAAAATAATTCAATACAGTTTTTTAATAACATATTTTTCTTGTGCATATAAATCTTCCATTGATCATTATCTGCTTAAAAGAGTCTGGGAGACAGAGTCTCTCAAAGTTGACACGTTAAACCTCTGTAATTAAGGAACAATCAAATATGAAGGGAGCACTTCTTTGAAATTATGATGATTCAATTCATCCTGAAATTTGTTGGAATATGCTAAATTGGTAGAGCAAGACTTGCCTAGAATGTTGTGTTTGAACATTAAACCATAAACTACTGGAATCATATTTTCATAATAATATTCAAGCACAAATTATTTGTCTGGAGAGTGCAAATAATCTAAGAATGATCACTTATTTAGTCATAATTCAAGAGGAAATTTATGATGAGTATCTCTATATTCAAACTTTAAATGATGCATACTCTTCTAAGTTTAAAAATCCTGTTCACTATTCTACAGCATAATATCCTTTGAAAGCTTTCTAGTGTTTAATCATAAGAGTCTTAAGGACATTCCTGCCCAGGTTGGCTTGAAATCATGATCTTCAGAGCTCAGCCTCCTGAGCAGCAAGGATTATAGGCATGATCCATTGGCAACCAGCCCTCTCTTACTATCATTTTTATAGATAACAAGGTCTGGTTGCTCATGGTTACAAAAATAGTAAGGAGCATAGCTGTATTTTTATGCAGCTGTATCTGAGACAATGACCGCACATTGCCTATCAATTATATAAAAATGACAATAACAATAATTTGATAGTGATTATGATTTTGATTACAACAACAATGACAATGATCACTCTTTGCAAATGTTTTACATAAAAAACATGTTGTCATTTTGGATCTCTGGTTCGTTTTCCCCAAAACTATTCTTCCATTGTCAGTAATGAATGCCTTTGAATTTGAAAGTCTGTGAGCATCAGGTAGGTCATAAAATGACCTAAAAATTTTAAGACTGTCTTAAATTTATTGATTTACAACTTAAGGAAATAAATCATTAACCTAAATGTTTGTATTATAACTATTTTCAGGTATAATCAAGGTGATTTTAGTTTGTGAAAGGAAGATATTAGATGAAAACATACATTAATGGTTATTGCTTTCATTTATCATAAGGCAATAATATGGATGGAGCAAAATGAACTCCATCCTTTCAAACAAGTGCACTGTGAATCTTTGTGTGTAGCAGGTATGTCTATTTGTGCAGAAGCTCTAATATATATCTAACATGATCTGCATAACACTGTTACCCTAGATTTAGACTTTACATTATTGTTTTACATAGTAGAAAGGTTTATATTTTCTTAACTTGAATTTGTCAGTGAGAGTATGTCATATATTTTTTATGGAGACAGCAAGCATAATACTTGCTTACAAAGACCAACAGAGTACAAGAAAAATCCAGTGACCATTCCTTTTCTTATCTGTGGGGATAAAGTCACAGTGATTATGATTGTTCTATTTTATTATTTTTACTTTTGTCAGTCATGGAGCTTGAACTTGGGGTCTGGGTGCTGTCCTTGAGCTCTTTTTGCTCAAAGCTAGGGCTATACCACTTTAAGTCACAGTTCTACTTCTGGTTTACTGGTGGTAAACTGGAGATAAGAGTCTTATGGGGACTTTTCTGGCTCTGCTGACTTTGAACTGCAATCCTCATATCTCAGCCTCCTGGGTAGTTTGGCTTACAGATACGAGCCACTGGTGCCTGGCAATTTTTTTTTAATTTAATTTAATTTTATTTGTGAACATACTGTACAGAGGGGTTACAATTACATGGGCAGTCATTTTGGACATGACAACTTGTACTTCTCATTGTTGCAACAGGTCCACCTGTATCCTTAAACAACTGGTTTTTCCCCATCTCCTCCACAAGTTATACTGACATCAAATATAGTGAAAGCAGGGGTTATACTGTGGGGGAGGGACATAAAAAGCAACATAGAGATAATCTTATAAATGTGTTAGAAACACATGCATGAAAGAAAAATACATTAAAATACATATCTAAGGGTTCATTGTCCTGACATCACATTATCTGACCTTTTCCGCTTGACTCATACGTTAAGTGTCAACAGTATTACATGCTGTTTTCAGAACTGTCATTGAACACCTGAATAATTTTGTTTCTAGGGTAATCACAGTATTTTCCCAAGGTAGAAAGGAAGCAAGTTTTCTCAAGTTTACTAAGCTACTGTAGTGACTAATTAGAAAAGACATGACCTGTTTCAGGACAATAACAACTATAAGAGATAAACCTAGGCAGCAGATGTTACAGAGTTATTTTTCACTTTATAAAATAGTTTTTTACAAGACTTCACTGGATTAGAATCTCACCAATCATATTTGTAATAGAATGCATTCTATGTACTGTACAAAATATAGTATATAAAATATAATGACAGCATATTTAATTATTTTGGCAACATAGTAAACTAATATACAATTTTCATGACAAGTTTTTAAATTTTAAATAAAACATCCACTAGGATCTATTATGTAAGTGATGGCCACTGACCCTCAATCTATACAAAATTTAAATTTAAAAGTATACAGATTATAGTACAAGCAAGACAGGGAGTGCCAAATAATTTCTAATGTAGCATCTTCAAAATCACTTTCTAAAGTAGATAAAGTTACATATATATTGCCATTTACAAGATATATATAATATATAATATTAATTTATCATTTTTACTATATTTATTTATTATTATTCACTATCCTTGCTATTCATTCAGATGCATTAAATATTTTTATTATTTATTGAGTTGCTTGTCTTCTTTTTTGTTAGTACTGAAGATTTAATCTATGCTCACCTTTGAGGTAAGCATCTACCCTAAAACTTTGCCTTTTCACAAATATCATTAATGAGAATAAGTTAATAAAATAAAACAGAGTCATGACTGAAAACTTTTTTTTAGTTCTGCTTCATTATATTATAATTTAGAAACATGTACCTTCCATGGCAGTAAATGAATATGGCAGTCATAAAATGTAATGTATCTCACTAAGTCAAGATTCAGTACTAATGGAATATGTCATTTTCTGTTACAAATATGTCATTTTCTGTGCTGCTGACAATATAGGCAGGCCAGATCTCTGAATGACATATATAGGGCTCAGGGTCAGTCAGTCAGTTGTGTCTGTCTTTTGCCTCCCTAGATTACAGCAGCTTGCAAGAACTAAGTCAAGCTCCCCTCTTAGATTGACCTTCACAGTTATATTGTATGCTTTCTGGACCTTTCTCTCAACAAAGGGCTGTCCGTACATTTGCTGATATTTGAAAGTTATTTAAAAGGGGCAAAGTTCTTTCTTTCAACATTTAGCAATCACACATGGATGCTACTTAAAAAATGCCAAGCTGTAATAACATATTGATTGTAATTCAAACCTACCTATTTACATACATTATATGAATGTAGATGCCATTATAATATTTTCCCTAAGTATTTTGCTTTTTAGTGTAGTTACTTTGTAAAAAGAAATAGTTTAAATGATCATTATCAGATTTTTCCAGTTGAGAAGATGGAAGTAATTAAAAGAGGACACAAGGGATATACAAAGGAAAAGCAGACATGACCAACAGATGGCATTGGAAAGGAAATGCAGAGAACAAGGGAAAAAAATCCATGAACTTCTTCATTTAATTGACTCACTATTAATGAATTGTGTATATTTGTGAATAAACCAGAGAACTGACAGATTTAAAATTACCAGGGTTGGTTAGATGGGTTTATCTAAATGAGAAAAAATACTCAAAAAGATAAGTATGCATCTAATAACTCAGGTTTGTGTAGTTCTGGATGCTTTTTTCTTATAATTTAAGAACAAGATGAGACAAATCTCTCAAGTCTTGGACAATGAAATTCTCTTGGATATTTTCATATTCCTATAAAAGGATATATTAATTTTAGGTACTCTGACTAGTGTAGGCCACACTTCCCCCCCCCCCCTCAGAATTTAATATTATGTACTCTACCTGTTGGAATTGACAACATTTTCCAAGTTGGAAAGGACAAAAAAAATAAATTCTTAAGGAAATGAAAAGTGAAACTATAAGCCAGAGAAAGCAGTGCATTTTTTAGGTATCACATATCTTTTTCTTTGATATTCTTTATTATTTTTACACATTTTCCCTCCCTCCCTACTTCTTTCTTTCCTTCCTTTTTTCTTTCCTTCTATCCATCCTTCCTCCATTTTCAGATACAGTCTAACAATGTTGTCCAGGCTGATCTTAAACTTGTCACCTTTCGGCTTAGCTTCCTGAGTACTGGGATTAAAGGCATGCAACACACATGTCCTTCTTTGTTCAATAATTTACTTACTAGTAACTAGTAAGTAGGTTATTTCAAATCAACTACTACATAAAAAATCCACATATTAAGGTTACATTTCTCTAAATAGTGAATGATTTATCTTATACAATGAGAACTGGAATTGGATAATAAAACAAAGCAAGGTCCTTTGAAGAATCAAAACCTCCAAGTTAATATCTATAGTTCAATTAGTAGCTTGTTTGTCCACTGACAAGAAAGGAGTTACAGTGTTTCTCAGAATGACTTGTGAACAGATATCTCCCTGTTCCTTCAAATGATTGCATAGACAAGATTTTCAATTCAATAAAAAATAAATTTTATGTGATGTCTTTATTATTTGTTTTATGAAGATAATGTTAAAAATAGCTTTATAAATTATTCTATCTTGTGAAACACTATAGTAAGATATATTGCATTGATTTATTTTGCATTCAAAAACAATGAGAAGAAAACCACTGGACAACCATCAAATATAAGATTATGTTAATAATGTTGTCAAGTAAAGATACTCTAATTAAGCCTTAAGTTTTTCATTATTTCTATGTTCATTATGGCTGTCCATAAGGGAAATACCAATCAAAACAACACCGAGATTCTACCTCACTCCAATTAGAATGTTCATAAATCAAGGAAACAAATAATAGCAGACACTGGCAAAAATGTGAGAAAAGGGGAACCCTATTAGACTATTGGTACGAATATAAGTGCGTTCAACCATTCTGGGAAGCAGCATGGAAGTTCCTCTATAATTCAGTATTTCCACTCCTGGGCATTTATCAAAAAGACTACAATTTAGGTTATAATAAAGCCATCAACACAACCATGTTCACTGTAGCAGTATTTACTATAGCCAAAGTATGAAATGAGCCCAGATGCCCTCAAGTGGATGAATAAATGAAGAAAATGTGATATATGTGTGTGTGTGTGTGTGTGTGTGTGTGTGTGTGTATGTATATATATATATATATATATATATATATATATATATATATATATATATATACATGATGAGATTTTACTCATCCATTAGAAAGATATGGAAAGGTTAAAATGAAAATTTTACTCATCCATTTTTAAAGAAATGGAAAGACCTGGAAAAAATTATGCTAAATAAAGTAAGTCAGGCCCAGAGAGAAAAATGCTGCATGTTCTCCCTCATATGTGGAAGCTGGAATTAGCTTACAAACTAATAAGTAAATGCATTAGGTGGAATGTTAGTATATTCAAATGCATTAACTGAAATATGGTAGATTCAAAGAACTCAAGTAGTGTAATTCCTTATACTTATAAAGTCAAAATCAAAGTTCAACAAAATGAACACCAGGAAACAGGTACTTGAAAGGGGTAGAGTGTGGTTATGGAGAGAGGAGAAGAAGAATAAAGAGAAGAAGAAGGGGAGAATGCAGTCAAGAATTCAATGTATATCCAACAAAATTAAGAAAAGGGAGGGAGGAGGAAGGTTAGAAAAGATAGGTGAGAATATTGAAAGGGGTGTATTTGTAAATTGCTTTGTCAAATGGCAACTCCTTTGTGCAACAAATAAAAATAATTTTATAAAATAAATAAATCCCCTTCTCCTTGGCCTGAAATGCTTAGTCTACCTGACTCCTTAAAAATACATTGTTTTTGAAATGATTGAAATGTCTATATAAAATATGGCCACATCTGAGAAATGACTTTTCAAAATTTGTTAATAGAGGAGTACAATTTTAATAAGACTCAGCATACCATAGTTAAGAATTAGATATAAATTTAGTATACTTGTTTTATACATGCATTGTTAAATACTATCTATCATTTTCCATTTAAAAATAATAGTAAGTTACTATTTGCACATGTATTACAGTTCAAAGGGCTTGTTCTGCTACCAAAGAAGCATATCAATACCATGCTAGATAAATCCTATGTCTGTTTTTGTTCCAAGTTAGCAAATAAAACTAGTGGCAGTGTTAGAAAATAGTTGACTATAATACTTTTGTGGATTATATATACTTCATCATAACTTTGCTAATTCTAACATGGATAGATTGTAACTAAAGATCACATTTGTAGTCATTTCTAGAGAACTAATTTACATTTTCATTCATATTCTCACTGCAGGAAAACTAATAACATTGATAACTTAATAGTAAGGTTACCATTTTATTTTCAGCTACATACATTAAAAGTACCTTAATTCTTGAGCTCTTAGTGTAAAAAGAAATTTCTTAACAAAATGAATATAGAACTCAAAATGTATTTTTGATCATGTTATATACCATTCCACATAAAGTAATCAATGCTCTTCAAAATATATATTATATACATATATTTCATTACTCTATATTTATTTTTGTTATTATTGTGGTTCTTGTTTTGAGATAGACTAGGTTGGCCTCCAACTCACGATTCTCCTTACTCTATCTCCAGAATGCTGGCATTACAGATACATGCCTGGTTAAATTCATAGTAAAATTCAAATATAAATAACACCTAATGGATTTTAATAGTATATTACATATATTTATACTTAAAAGGAGAAATTTTCTATGACCTGGTTTAACAAATTATACTGAATCCGACAAAATGCAATCTATACTTATCTATTAGATATATACACTATAGTTTTCACTTGAATACAAATGAATATATTTAGCAAATTATGTTTTATCTATGTCATTTTGTCCAAATTACTAATTCCTCATTATAATGGATCAGATTTTTAAATGCTTTTTTTTTTTTCTTGTTGGTCATGGGGGCTGAACTCTGGGCCTGGGTGCTGTCCCTTAGCTCTACAGCTCAAGGCTAGTGCCTTATCACTTGAGCCACAGCACCACTTCTGGCTTTTTTCTGCTTATGTAGTGCTGAGGAATCAACCCAAGGGCCTCATGCATTCAAGGCAAGCACTCTACCACTGAGCCACCTTCCCAGCCCTGCTTTTTTTTTTTTTTTTTTGTCGGTCGTGAGGCTTGAACTCTGGGCCTGGGCGCTGTCCCTCAGCTCTTCAGCTCAAGGCGAGCGCTCTACCACTTGAGCTACAGCGCCACTTCCGGTTTTCACTTCCGGTTTTCTGGTGGTTTATTGGAGATAGGAGTCTCACAGTCTTTCCTGCCCGGGCTGGCTTTGAACCGCGATCCTCAGATCTCAGCCTCCTGAGTAGCTAGGATTACAGGCGTGAGCCACCAGCGCCCAGCTTATGCCCTGCTTTTTAATCTTAATGATGACATTTATTTAGATGAATTTGCACCTTTCCCCCAAAGTACAGAAATGGCATTTTAATGTATTGATAGGTATTATAAGTCAAATAGTTTTATATTCTCTTTTTAAAACAATTCAAACATTAAACATGATACTGCAATATTGTCACTAAAATCTTGAGGTTTATCTCATTCCCCAATAATTATTTAAGTAGCACATGCCTTGGTCCCAAGGCACACATTAAAGGGAATGAAGTTTAGCTCAGAGCATGACTATACTATAGACTTGTTTTTACTACCAGAATGCATTGAAAAAAACACATAGAGTAAGATAAAAGAATTACTCACCCAGTTGAGTCTCCTGAATTGTCAGCTTACTTTCCACAGGATACAAAAGCTTAGGTGGCTTATCAGTCAGAGGGGCTGGAAAACAACAATAAAACAATGAAAGATTTATAGTTAGGCTGCATGAACTGAAGGATAGACTACAGTTTCTTTTCTCAAAGATGTTACCATTCTCAAAGTAACATCAAAGCACTCTACCAAATAATGACTTCCATGTCATAGGTACGACCTTCAACCAAGCTAAAATGCTATTATTCAATTATACAAGAGTAAAGTATAACACTTCCAGATTGACAGTCAAATAACACTTGAATTACAGAATCAAGATTGTTCTGTCCTGTAGAACATATGGCTATATTTCAGGAAAATAATTTCAATTTGTTTCTCATTTTTGTTTTAGAGGTGTGCCCTGCATTGATATTACACACAATACATGTGACTCATATTGCAACCTTATTTTCACATACAGTGTGTTATTGTCCATAATTACATTCTCAGTTTTCACATATTGGATAATATTGCCTCAAATCAACAATTTAGTAATTATTTCATACATACATATTAGCTAAATAGGGAAATGATATGGTATTAGCTTTAATATGAGCATGAGCATGCACATCTACACAAAAGAGGATGTTAAATGATATTTGACTTTTAATGTAAACCATTGGTTACTATTATCTGTTATATGTTATAGTATTTATTGGTGGTTTGCCTGATATAGTCTGATTTTAAGGTTCTATACATGTCTGCTCTGTGCACTTGTCAATTTCAATTATGACCAGAAGAGCTTGCTAGTAAGCATCTTTGAGGAAATATTTCTCATTGCATATTCCATTCTTAGCTAAACTAGACTATTTGAACTTAGGACTAATAGTTCTTCTTCATGAAGCCTTCTCCTCCCTCTCTGATTGAATTGCCTAGGTCCCTGGAAACCTGTCACTGCAACTTCTACTTTGTATCAAGTATGGAAATGATCAATTAAGGTTGCTGAACTAAATGTTTTTGCTTTGAGGCCTTTATTCCTTCTTTGCCAGGAGGACATGCCAGCTTCGTTGATAACTGGAAGGAGGATCAAGACAGAATTGCCAAGAGTTGGCTGAATGTAGTTATCACCAGAGGATTCAAGAATTCTAACTGCTTTGGCTGTTTGCCTCCATCTCTCTTGAACATAATGCATAGTTAGTGCAAATGGATGATGTGCTCCAAGTAAAAAACAAAACAAAACAAAACAAAACAGGGCTGAGTATGTAGAGTCCTGATTTGAAAAGATCATCCTCACATACAATTGCTTGCTTTAGTTCATACATATTTGTATATATTATTTTCAACGACTATTACCATTGAGTAAGAATATGCATATCACAGGGAGAGGAATGTTTAGATAATTAGTGAGATTTATCACTTTGAAATTCTCAGAGACATGATATTATTCTAAGCCTGATTTGTCTTCATGCTTACTGCTGAAAGTAATGTTAACAGATTTGTTGCATTTGTATGTATGTATGTATGTATGTATGTATGTATGTATGTATTTAGCCAGCCCTGGCGCTTGAACTCAGGGTCTAGACACTAACCCTGAGCTTCATTTGTTCAAGGCTAGCACTATACCACTTGAGCCACAGTGCCACTTCTGGCTTTTTCTGTTTATGTGGTAATAAGGAATTGAATCCAGGGCTTCATGAATACTAGGCAAGTATTCTACCACTAAGCCACATTCTCAGGGACAGATTTGTTAATTTTACCATCTAAGTAATCAGACTATTCACTATATTTTGGAAAAAATATTTCACTGTCAATGCATCAGTTGTTCCA
This sequence comes from Dipodomys merriami, assembly GCF_024711535.1. NCBI lineage: Eukaryota > Metazoa > Chordata > Mammalia > Rodentia > Heteromyidae > Dipodomys > Dipodomys merriami. The sequence goes on from NW_027204492.1 coordinate 102,069,806, forward strand.
ATTCTAAGACTCTGGTATCAAATGATCTCTGTGAACTTCAAAAACAATTATGATACCAAAATAACTGGCTTGGTAAATTTATTCAGTATATAAAAGCTTGTGATTCTATAGTTACAAGTTGCTAATTTGGTAGTTTGTTTGAAAAGGTAGTTGAGAATAATATTCTCTGTCCAAATACCTCTCCCAGTAGTCTATGGTAAGAAGGAAAAGATCTATAGAGGAAATTAATGAAATCCATATGTTGTCCATTTGTTCAGAAATATAAAATGGTTTTGTGCTACCTTTCATTCAGTGTGCTAACTTTCATTCATATAGTCTACCTTTCATCCAGTGGCAGAATGTTATCTTAACACCTTTCATATGCAGTCATGTGACAAACACCAAGTTAAAATTGAATTCTTCAAATTGAAGTAATGAAATCATAGAATGCTGGGATCAGAGAATTCTATGTTTATTGATTTTGTGAAGTTTTCAAACCATATTCCATAAAGAAATACGATTGACACAGAACCATTCTGAAGAAAGGGCCAAGAATGACCTGATATTTTGTGGTGCTACCCACTTCTTTTTGACAAAAGTGTTTCAAGGGTTATCTTATTTATGTGTACATGACCTCAGATTTCATTATTATTACTTAATGGAATTTATTGTACAAATTAGTTTCATAGTGACATTTCCATACATGCATATGTTGTGCTTTAATTACATCCATTCTCTCAAATACACTTCTTCCTTCTTGCACCACCCAGAGTACTCAAACCCCAATCATTTTCTCCTTCCCTAAAAGCTCATCTCAACTCATCCTTTTTTGTTCTAGTAACCTTCCATAAATGAGAGACAACATGTGATACATTTCTCTCTGTGCTTGGCTAATTTGATAACCTCCAATTCCATCCATTTTCCTGCAAGCGCATGACTTCATTCTTCTTCAAGGCTGAATAATACCCAATGGTGTATGCCACAGTCTTTTTTATTGTTATTGTAAAGGTGATGTACAGAGAGGATACAGTTACATAAGTCAGGTAATGAGTACATTTCTTTTCTAACAGTGTCACCTTTTCCCTCTTTTTCTCCCAGTATTTTCCCTCCTACCCTTCCTCCCTCACAAATTGTATAGTTCATTTTCAACATAGTGTCTAGTGAGGTTTGTTACATTCTTTGGTTTCCTCCATAATTGATGGATACCTAGGTTCTATAGCTATCTGGAACTGTGGCACAAGGAACAAGGGGATATAAGTATATCATTCATAAGCTGACTTTATTTTTTCCAGTATATACAAAAGGGTTGTATATCTGGATTATATAGTTCTAGTCTCAGTTTTATGAAGAATGTTCATATTGGTTTTTCATAGTGGCTGTGCAAATTTACTAATACACAATCCCAACAAAGATTTCTTTTTCTACATATGCTTGCCAAAATTTGTTGTGTTTTTTTATTTGTTCATTGTAACTGTCACTCAAGACTACTCAGATCAATTCAGCTGATATATTTTAAATACTACAATGTGCCAGATATTGCAATAGGTGGATTGGAATGTCTTTGGGTTTTGTCTTTATGCCTTTTAGATATATATAGTATAATTATAAAAGAAAGCCATTCTGGCCTGATTTAAATCTTTTGTTTTAGAAATCAAGAATCTGAGAGCTTCTGCAGGGCAAAAGAAATATGTAGCAAGATCAATAGAAAGCCCACGGATTGGGAGAAGATCTTCATTATTCATACAACAGACAAAGGCCTCATATCTAAAATATACTTAGAACTCAAAAAATTAAATCTCCCAAACAAATCCTCAAAGAAACAACCACCACATTAATAAGTGGGCTAAAGACTTAAAGAGAAACTTCTCTGAAAAGGAAATAAGAATGGCCAATAAACACATGAAGAAATGCTCAACTTCCCTCTGTACAATATGTTCACAAATGAAATAAAATAAATGCTCAACTTCTCTAGCCATTAAAGAAATACAAATCAAAAACAACATTGAGATTCTACCTCACCCCAAGTAGAATGGCTATAATCAAGAAATCTAGTAACAACAGATGTTGGAGGGGATGTGGCCAGAAGGGAACCCTACTGCATTGTTGGTGGGAGTGTTAACTTGTTCAACCACTCTGGAAAGCAGTATGGAGGTTCCTCAAAATACTTCACATAGAGCTCCCCTATGACCCAGCAATTCCACTTTTGCGCATTTACCCAAATAATCACAAACAAGGCCATACTAAAGTTACCAGCACAACTATGTTTATCACAGCATTATTTCCCAAAGCTAAGATATAGAACCAAGTCAGACAGACCCCCCTCAGTATGTGTGTGTGTGTGTGTGTGTGTGTGTGTGTGTATTAGAATTCTATGCCTCCAACAAAAAAGAATCACACTGCCCCATTTGTTAGGAAATGGAAAGACTTGGAAAAAATTATATTAAGTGAAGTAAGGTAGACCCAAAAAAACACAGGTCCCATGGTTTCCCTTACTTGCAATAACTAGTATACATCTAAGATAATCTTGCCAGAGATGCAGAAAAGTTCAAAAGCTATGTACATATAACCATATAAGATGATGCTAAGTGAAATAAACCCAAAGATAGGGACACACGAGGTTTTTTCTTTGTTGCTGTTTTTGATGTACTATGTTTTTTTGTTTCTTTTTGTTTGTTTGTTTATTGGTGGTCATAGGGCTTGAACTCTGCTCTTGGACGCTGTCCCTCAGCTCTTGAGCTCAAGTCTAGCACTCTACCACTTGAGCCATGGCGCCACTTCCGGTTTTCTGGTGGTTTATTGGAGATAAGAGTCTTACAGACTTTCCTGCTTGGGTTGGCTTTGAACCATGATCCTCAGATCTCAGCCTCCTGAGTAGCTAGGATTATAGGCGTGAGCCACCAGCCACCAGCGCCTGGCCTTTTTATTTCTTTTTTTTTTTTTTGTCGGCCGTGGGGCTTGAACTCTGGGCCTGGGCGCTGTCCCTCAGCTCTTCAGCTCAAGGCGAGCGCTCTACCACTTGAGCTACAGCGCCACTTCCGGTTTTCTGGTGGTTTATTGGAGATAGGAGTCTCACGGTCTCTCCTGCCCGGGCTGGCTTTGAACCGCGATCCTCAGATCTCAGCCTCCTGAGTAGCTAGGGTTACAGGCGTGAGCCACCAGCGCCCGGCTTTTTATTTCTTTTGTATGTTCTTTCTCCTATGGTATAATCCCTGTTTTCACTATATTTCATTCTGGTGCTCTGCATCTTGTATATACATTTTTCTAATTTGGGGAGAGTAAGGGAAATAACAAAATGCTGAAACAAGGATACAGGTTGACCCATTGTGACAATGAGATGTGCAAGACACTATGTTGAAAATGAATTTTACAACTTCAGGGGTGGGGAGGAAGGCGTTGGGGATGTGGGAAGGGAAGGGATGGTAGGGGAAAAAACAAAGGACTGGGTAACAATGCTCGATAGGAAATGTACTCATTACCTTACTCATGCAACTGTAACCTCTTTGTACAGTATTTTTACAAGAAAACATTTTTTAAAAAAGGGAATAAACAGTTGGTCCATAAACAAAGCCAATGAAGTTTAAAGTATTTGCTAGATCTTATCTTCCCAAACTGTTGTGTACCCTTGGAAAAAATCTTTCAAGACACTACACTATAGGCTGGATATAGTCTCCCCTCAAGGCATATATAAGAAGTTTGAGGAGTGAAATATGCAATTAAATCATCATAACCTAAAACAGAGAGTTTTGCTGTGTATCTAGCGTCTTCTGTAAGTGACATATTTGTAGTTGCATATTATGCTATGACAATTATCAGTTTCGGACAATGCTCTTTTGACTAGCCTTTCTGTGGTAAAATGGAATGGAAATTCCACATAATACAACTGCTGAACTACTAGTTTGTCATACTAGCAAAATCACTGAAAAGAAGATCACTAAGGTTAATATGTAACTCAGTTTCACAATCACTTGAAGGTAATAGATTTTATTGTTATAAAGGAAGAACATGCACATAATTGTCTATTATTTGAATGCTTTTGGCACATTGTGTATATTAATCTAATTGAACTGACAGAAGACAGAACTGGAAAACAAAGCAAGAATAATAATGACCAATCAAAAATAATAAATATACAAATTGAAGAATGTTCTTTACTTTATTCATTTGTGGATATTAAACTGGGAAGAAAATGAAATAAAATATGTATAATTAAAAATCAGATCACGACTACACCATCTGATATTTCATTGTGAAGAAAACAACTTGTTTTGGATGGGATATTTTTATTTCTTAAACAGATATAAAGTAATTGAAATCACTAAAAAAACAAAGGAAGTCCAACAAACATAACATCAACTTAATATGTCTTCAAATTGTAACCATTCTGGATGCTAGTAATTAACACCTATAATTCTAGCTTCTCCAAAGGTTAATATCTAAGAACTGCAGTTTAAAGTCATCCTTGGCAGACAAATCCAAGAGACTCTCATCTTTAATGAAGCAGAAAAAATGTCCAACTAGAGACATGGAACAAGTGATAGAGCACAAGTTGTAAGTAAAAAAAAAAAAAGTCAAGGAGAGCATGAGGTATGCGCACACACAATTATTATTAATTATTATTATTATTATTATTATTATTATTATTATTATTATCATCATCATCATCATCATCATCAGTCATGGGGCTTGAGCTCTTGGCTGGGTGCTATTCCACAGCTCTTCAGCTCAAGGCGAATGTTCTACCACTTGAGCCATAGCTCCACTTCTGGCTTTTTCTTCTTATGTGGTGCTGAGGAATTGAACCCAGGGCCTCATGCATGCAAGGCAAGCACTCTACCACTGAGCTACCTTCCCAGTCTCATAATTATTTTTGTTTATCAAAAAAATCATTATAGCAGAGATGTTTCTCTCAATAGCTATGCATTATATATCACTTTGTAAACCAACAATCTCTTAATTTATTCTTCATTTTATTAGCATTAAAGCTGATAGTCATTCGCAATAATAGCAGGCCTCTCTCACAGAATTATTGATAGATCTCAGTTGACAAAACTATTCTTTAGTGTAGAAGGGGAATTTTAAGGGCATTCATATTGCTTACTTGTTTCCAGTTAGAGGAATGTTTAGAAATCAGTGTACATGAAGATATATACACAATTAATTCCTTATCTATGTTAACATTCCCTAACTCTTCATGAAGGGACACTGAGTGTCCTTAATGTCCTCATTGTCTGAATGCTTGAGCTATAGCACAGAAAAAAATATGATCTCGTCTTCTTAAAACAAAAAAATTACAATAAAATAGGAGAAAGAGGACATGATGGTTTAATCATTTGAATGTTTTTTGTTTGTTTGTTTTTTTGTTGGACATGGAGCTTGAACTCTGGGCTTGAGCGCTGTCCGTGTGCTCTTCAGCTCAAGGCGAGCGCTCTACCACTTGAGCCACAGCACCACTTCCAGTTTTCTAGTGGTTTATTAGAGATAAGAATCTCACGGAGTTTCCTGCCCAGGTTGGCTTTGAACCATTATCCTCAGATCCCAGCCTCCTGAGTAGCTAAGATTACAGGCGTGAGCCACCGGTGGCCAGCTTGAATGTTTTTAAAAGGAGAGAAATGTGCAGTAGCTAGTATAAATATATTTTTCTCTGATGAGCAGCTCACCCCATTCAAAATATAATTTAACTCCTCACATATGTATCCCTCTAATATGATTGAGAATATTCAATATTTCTTCAATACCTATATTCATACTACCGTAAAATTTGTTCTTTCAGATTCATAAAAAATTATAATGTATTTAACTAGGTTCATTCTCTACTTTGTTTCTTAAGAATATTATAGTGAGTTAGGGAAGATCACACACTTAGGGAATGTCCTAACTCAGTTTGGAAAGCTAGAGAATTTACTATATCATAGCCTTAGTCTTAAAATACATGAAATATGTAGACTTCCAATAAGGATCTATGGGAAGGTTCAAGAAAGAATTTGTTTAAGTAACTGCATGGACTAGGTGAAAAATAAATCTGTTCCAGTGATATCCATCAATCGGAAAACAGCAGTTAGCATTCTCTGTATCCTGATATGAAAATGATGATTACTATTTCTGAAATAATGCACTAGAAGTTTAAACAAGGGTTCCAAAGAGTTTAGAGGTCTGCGTTTAAGCCACAGTACTGGTATGCATGTGTGTCTCACACACACACACACACACACACACACACACACACACACACACACACACAAGTTTAGACCTTGTATTTAAGAATCATTTATACTTCCAACTGTCATTTGTCTAACAGGGAAACTGACTTAACTTTAGAATTTATTTGTAAAAAGAAATTAATAGCTTTAAATGTGCCACACAATGTACTGGGATTGTAAAAGGCTCAAACAAAGCACAGCTTTTAAAGATTGCAATATCTCACAGAACTTGCAATCTACATAATTATCAATGCCTCCATAATTCAATTTCAAGAGCATTTATCTAGTCACTAAAATAGCAAGTATTGAGTTTGAAATAAATGGATGAGCAAGACAGAGTCATCCATAGGGATGCTTATAAATGAGAGTATATCTGTGAGCTACATGGTAAGTATTATGCTCAGGAATTTCTTCATGAACTCATTTCAATCGAATAAGTAAAACTGGTCATAAGCCAATAATCATAGATTTACTCAGAATACACAGAAGATAATAAAATATCTTTTTTGACAATTCCACTTATTTCTTACATTTTTGCATAGGGCCAGTTGTTCTTGTTTTCTTCTATGCTCAAAAGAACTGACAAAACATTGCCTGTATTCCTAGCAAATCAAAGGAACCTTGATCACCAAGACCTTTAACATATGAAGGACTCTATGTAGGATTTTGGCTCTGCTTCTTTTGTCCTGGAATGATTTCACAATAGTTTATTTTTAATTAGTATATATTAGTTTTGTAAAACAATGTGTTTAATTATGACATTTTCTCACATTTATACAAATTTATTTGATTTTATTCATCCTCTATTATACATGTAAGTTCCCTTTCTCTTTTCAAATAACCTATTTTCATGTCTTTATTAGATCTAGATTCTACTTCTGATATAAAACATGAAATATTTGTCCTTTTGAGTTTGGCTTATTTCACTTACAATGATGATCTCTAGTTGCATCCATTTTCCTAAAGATGACATGATTTTGTTATTCTTTATGGCTGAATAAAACTCCATTATCTGTCTGTCTGTCTGTCTATCTATCTATCTATCTATCTATCTCTCTATCTCTCTATCTCTCTATCTATCTACCTATCTATGAGAAAGAGTGTGATAATAACTATGGGCCTGCAGGTACATGTACCATATGTTGACTTTGATTTCTTTGAGTATTCCCAAGGAGTGGTACCACAAAGTCATTCAAGATAGTTCAAAACATATATGTAAGAACAGGACTTTTGAAACTATGAGAGTAAAACATTGAAAATACTAGCATAGAAAAGAACTTTCTGAATAAGACTCCAATCACTGATGAAATGAGAATAAGAATTGAAAAAAATGGGCATTGTTTACTATTGCCAAGATATGGAATCAACCCAGATCACTCTCAGTGGATGAATGGATGAAAAAAAAACGTGGTATATATAAACAGTGGAACTCTTCTCATCTGTAAGAAAGAATGATATTATAACATTTGTAAAGACATGGAAAGTCTTGGAAAAATTGTATTAGATGAAGTAAGCCAGATCCAAAGAAACATAGGTTGCATGGTTTACCTCATTTTTGGTAACTAGAATGTGCCTATAAATCTACAAGTAAACACATTGGATGGTAAAAGAAAAAGAAATGCCTTGGGATATGATAAATTATTCATGTCTCTATGCATTCACACAGAGTAAGACCAAAGGAGGATCACAAAGGTCCAATAGATATGTGCATCTGACCATATAAAATAATATTTAATGAAATGAACTCCACAAAATAGAAACAAGAGTTTTTTTTTCCTTTGCTGCTGTTGTGTGTGTGTGTGTGTGTGTGTGTGTGTGTTTCTTGTTTGTTCATTTACCTGTCTTTGGGAGGGTAAGGGAGAGCACAGAAATGGTGGGGCAAAGGGTGAACAAATGCAACAGTGATACTCACTAGATACTATGTTGAAAATGAACTATATAACCTGTGGGTGGGAACTGGAGGGAAAAACTGGGAGAGAGCATGGGAAGGGGTGACATTGCTTAACAAATGTACTTTTTATCTGACTTCTTTAACGGTAACCCCTCTGTATAGCACCTTTGCAATAAAAATACATGATTTTTTTAAAGTATTATTTAATAAAAGGAACTGAGCTGGCACCAGGCGCTCACACCTGCAATTCTAGCTACTCAGGAGGCTGAGATCTGAGGATCGTGGTTGAAAACCAGCACAGGCAGGAAAAGTCCATGAGATTCTTCTCTCCAATTAATCACCAGAAAAGCAGAAGTGGCACTGTGGCTCAAGTAGTAGAGCTTCAAGAGCCATGACTGACAAAAAAAAAAAAAGGGGGGGGGAGGGACTGAAAAATGGGATTGCAATCAAAGTAAAAGTGTCTGTACCATAAAGGAAATAATCAATAATGAAGAGAAGGCTTTCACAATAAGGAAAATTTATTGTACCTAGTCATCAGACAAGGAATTAATATCCAGAATATATAAAGGTCACAGAAAAGTAAACACTAAAAGCACAAATAAATCAATCAATAAAAAAGCAAAAGGTCAGTAAAGATACTTCTTGAAAGAAGTACAAATGTGCTATAAATCCATGAAGAAATGCTCAAACACCCTTCCCCATAAAGAATCAAAGGATCAAGACAACTCTGTCCATATTATCCTTGTCAAAATTGCTAGCCAAGGCTGGTGAGGATGTGGATGAGGAAAAAGAAGCCTTCCACACTGTTGTTGAAAAGTGAAATTAGCTGCCACTATGGAAATCACCATCAATGTTCCTCAAAAACCTAAAAATAAAACTACTACTAGTTTCTAATAGTGGAACATAGATCTTATGAGAATTGTAGCATATAAACACAATCTCATGGTTCTTGGAGAAGAAAGGAATGGACTTGAGAAAGCAACACATAAAAGGAAAATAAACTTAGAACAAATTAGATGCTTGTTTTTTCCCTTATCTCTAATGCTTTGAAGTTGGAAAACTTCTGATTTCCATAACAAATAATTGTAACAATTGTAATAATTGTAATTCACAACAGTCACAAAGCAGAATAAGTCTCAAAGAAGGAGAAGAAAACGTTTACCTGAGTAGAAAAATGCAGCAAAAGTAGTTTATAAATAAATAAATAAGTAACATATACATACACTATAACATCAATTTAGGAGTCAAATGATGAAATTGTTAATATATTTATCAAAATAAATTTATTGAAAAAAATCCAAGAAATTAAATATGTAAATTTTGATAACTCTATTTTACTCAATCTGATAGGTGATTACTATAATAAAATAAAAAGAAATATGTTTGTTCATTTAACAGAAGGTTTTGGCAGAACTAGAGCTTAAAAAATAGGCAATCTTATGTTTGAGCTACATCTTCAGTTATTTTTCCTTATCATTTTTTCAGATAGGGCCTCACAGTTTCGTCCAGCTCTAGCATGGAAATGTGATCTTCATCTACAGCTTCTGAATTCCTGGATTTACAGGTGTGTTCATCACTGTTAGCTTGTTGGATGAAATGGAGATTCATTATATTTTTACTTGGGATGACCTGGAACTGAGATCTTCCTGATCTATGACTTCTGATAAACTGTGATTACAGGTATGAGCCACTGTATCCATTCTACTCAACCAATAGATTATTCTAGTAATTAAAGCAAAGACAGACCATATTTCTACTTGCATGGAGCAAGCATTTCACAAAGTAAAATACAAAATAAATATTTACATAAATACATATATAAATATTATAATGTCAAGAATTTGAAATTCCATAAATGAAGCAGCTAAAGAGATAGAGACTAATGCAGGGGCTATTTTAGAGAGGACTATTAGGAAAGTTTGCTTCAAAGACCATTTGAAACAGATCTTTCTGAAGGGAGGAAATGAGCCATGTGAATACCTAGAAGGAAGAGCAAATGTAAAGGTGCTGAGATGAGCATGTACTTGGAATAGATGAAAGAGGCCATTATAGCTAGATTGATGTAAGAGATTTGCAGTGAGTTCAGAGACAGCCATGGGCAGGCAGGGCCCTATAGAAAATGTCATTTGTCCAGAAGATTACAAGTCAGGATATAGTAAAGGCACTTCACAACTGTGTTCATTGCTGCTATATTCACTATAAAAAGCCATATTCTAGAAACATCCCAAGATACCCTTTTGTGGATAAATGGATCAAGAAAAATGTGATATATACATATATTATATAATGAAATTTTACTCATGCATAAGGAAGAATATTATATTATTTGCATACAAATGAACGAATCTGGAAACTAATTATGTTAAGTGAAGTAAGTCAGGGCTAGAGAGATAAAGTATACATGCTTTCTCTCATATGTAAACATGTACAGAGCCATACTCATATATACAGAAACACGGTAAATAAAATTTGGCATATGAAGGCAAGACCTTCAGTGGTGCAACTTCTTTGAACAACTAACTCATTGTATAAAAATGAGTAGCAGGAAGCTGGCACTGAGGTTTCAGCAGGTCAAGGAGAAAGAGGCAAATGAGTAAAGAGAGGAAGACTTGGGGAATGCATTCATAGCTTTCATTGCATATATGTGAAAGTGAACTATAGTAATTGATGTAGAGTGTGAGGATGGTCAAAAGAGAGGAAAGTATTGAAACGGGTGACATTGGTCAAGATGTGTTATACTTGTAAACTGATACATTGAAGTTAAATGTCTTTGTATAATTGCTACTCTTACTCCTACTCTTAGAAAAGACATCCTTTGTTTAAAGTATTATACAAATATTTTGGAAGGCTTTGTGAAGAAGAGAGAGCATAGTATCTATATCTATATAGATACAGATATCTATACCAGATATCTCTCTCAGGTATCTTGATGTTTAAATCTAGGAGGATGGATAGATATGATTAGTTAAGGCAGGAGACAGGCAGGATGCTATTAAAGAAATATTTCTTAGAGAGTTGATGGTACCATGGTACAGGAGGTACAAAAGTTAGGATTGCTTTCTTTTAAGTTTTAATCTGTTAGATGTTTACAAACTATCGTTTGTTACTTCATGCCTGTGAGTCCAAAATGATTCCCTGGTTATAAACTTCATAACAAATAGGTGAGTGGCAATGCCATTTAACAACAAGGGAAGATTTATGTGTCAGTAAGCATCAAGATATAAATTTTAAAAATCAGTTTTGTCATTTTCTTTTATCTGTAGAGACCAATTTCATGATTGATCATTCATTTCTATTTGGAAAAACTGAGCCACTTACTAATGAATTATTGTGAGCTCTTCAAAGACTGAGAAAATGGTCCTTTTAAGTTTTATCTTCCAGACAATTGTTACTCATTCTTTATGAGATACAGTTTGGCTAGACTTGATTAACCTTTGCTTTAACATCATTCATAATAAAAAAAAGTATAGTCTCAAATTTATTTCTTGTGTCATAGAACCAAGGATTTGCTTTTCCAGGAAACTAAGAAAATTCAGCAGCATTATCTTGGTGCATTGTTTCCTTTTCCTTTTCTTTTATTGTAAAGGTGATGTACAGAGTTACATTTACATAAGTAAGGTGATGAGTACATTCTTGGTCCACTGTTACATGAAATATCCTCAGCTAACAAATTGAATATCATTATGTTTAATTTAGTGTTTTGCTCATTATCAAAAGATTTATTTTGAAATACTGTTCTAACACGAGTGATGGAATTTTGTAATATGTTGAGAAAGAGGTTGTAAAGACATGTGTATTTCTAGGTAAACAATTAGAAAACCATTTTCATTGTTTTCAAAAGGAAAGCCCTCATGAAGTTCAATGGTAAAGACAATAAGCATGGAGCTAAAGTCAGGATTCGGGGTCTCTATTTTTCACCTTCTGCATTTACCACTTCAGCTTCCACTACTATTGTCTATATCCCTGCTTGACTTTAATGAGACTCATGGTAGATTGCAAGATTCATTCCTTCATCTACTAAAACCCAATTCTGACTTAGTGACTTTGAGAAAGACATGAAAATAACAGAGTCCACGGGTAGACATAGCATAAATGAGTGTTTTGAGATTTTAGATTTGATTTGTAAAACAATTGCTGCAGTGAAGTTTGCATCAATGTGGTGGAGGACGAATTCTGGTGGCATTTTAATTATCTTAAATACATCTATGTGTATACTTAAAATGAGTTAAAATAGTGGGGAAAGGAAACAATATACAATTATCTAATGAAATTGTGACAAACTGTAAGAAAAGGATTTTGATTGATTTAAGAGCTATAATCAATTAGGTGAGCAGGCTAAATATTGTTTCACTTTGCTTGACAGGTAAGAAAAATGTTAATGGTTGCTGATTAGCTTTTAAGGACAACAGTCAATTCCAAGAAATTATATGCCCTATAATGGATAGTATCAATGCTGCAGCAATGAGGAAAGTGTGCCAAATTATAGTAGCATAGGATTTTTCTTTTTGTTAAGTAAATAAAAGGGTTTCTAAAAAAATGATAAATTTTAAGTCATTTAAGAATGCTTCTAAAAGAAACAAAGAAAAGACAAAAATATGAATATTTTAAATTATCTTCTTGGTTTGGAATAACATGATAAGGCACTATACTTCTACATTATAGTACTGTGTAATTTTCTGCATTTCCAAATTATGTTGAATTGGTTCACAACCAACTAAAAATCAAATTGTTCTTTTCAGAAAACCATCAAATAAACTATTCCGTAAAGAATAACAAAAATAAAATTATTTCACAGCAAAAGTTTCCTAGTACTATTACATTTCACTTAGAAGGAAAGTTACTTTCAATCACTGAATGTGTTTTACTGAAAAAAATTAGCTTAAAAACACTTTGTTTGGTAGCTAGTAATATGTATACCATTTCAATTTATTATTAATGTAGATAGGACCTCATGTGTTTAATTTAATTGACAAAACATCAACTAGATACATTGTTTGCAGCAATTCTCAGCATAAATTTCAGGTAAGATACAAGAATATAAAAGACTATATGTATGAACATGCATAGGAAAATTTATGTTTTGAAATATGCAGTTACATTATTTCATTTGATATTACTTTTTCACAAAGAACAGATTGAAAAACTTCTCCAAAATGGCCAGTGAGGAAAGAAATGAAATGATTCTCATTTCTGTTAATAGCCTTCAAACATTCTTGTTTTCTTTCTAATGTGCTTCCTACTAGAATCTTTTTTTCTATATTCTCTGATGATAACAGCCATATTGATGGGAAAGTATTTTGATAGAATTTGGAAACAGGGATAGAAAGCTCTATGTAAATTCAATAGGTTTGTTCAGAATTAAACTATTTTTGAAAATAGTGAAAATTTTATGCTAGGCATGGTTTTATCCTGCTCATAAAAACACTTAAAGGGAAGATGATGTCTATCATGGTCTTGTAATCAGAATTATTTAATGATTATAGAACTTAATAATGGCATATAACAGAAGGTTCTCATTATAATAGTGGGCTGAGACAAAAGTTGGCATTCTAGAAATTCCAGTTACAATGTTAACAACAGAAAATGGATGCCAATAAAGATGATCTCCTTCATAGTCAAGGTTAATACAAACCAACTATTTAAAATATTTACTAATCATATACAATTTTAGATATATTCTTTAGAATGATATTTGCCTTTCACAGTAACCTGAATCCTATAAACCACCTCATTTTAATATACAAATATTTAATTAAATTATTCACCTACTGTATATTACATCTCTTTTGATGAATTAAATTTAATAAATGGTCTATTATATTTAGAAGAAGTAGTACTGTATTTTTCCATATTGTTATATTCAACTTTGACACTTAAATTCTCTTGATCTTTATCAATGACAAAACTACCCTAGGATGATGGCAGGGATTCTTTTGATATTCTATAAATCTAAGCTAACTGCTGAAACTCTGAAGTACCAATATAAGAGCAATATAAACGTGAATTAAATTGCAAGCCAAGTGTTGTATCTGATGTTATTACTGCTTAACTAAATATATGTCCAAATAATTAGCCAACCCCTAAACTTTCATTTTCCTTTCTTCCCTTCCTTAATCAGATCCTTCCTTTATTTTCATCTTGCCTGACTTCCCAAAAAAATTCTTCTGAAAAGAAGATTGAAGTGTTTTGTTTATTTTATACTGAGTACAGTGAAGAAGTAGCCTTCATTTTTACTTTATTTGTTCTACAAAAAGAACAGCTATAACTTACTTAGCTAAAACACCTTCATGTTGTCCTGTTTTGTTTATTGTTACCATTCATCTAACACTATTAGAGTGGGCATTTTAATTTAAAAAAAAAAAAGATTATTCAACAGTTAGCCTTCCACAAATGGGCTTTTTGAGAAACTCCAACTCTGTTTAAAAGCTTAACAACGGGTTCCAATGGTGGTTTTCCATTTTTTCATAAAATGAAAGCCAGTCATAAGTCATTAAAAACATAGTAACTATCCCCAAAATAACAAAAGGCAAAACAAAATAGAAGGAAAAACATACCCAAAAGAAAAACATGCCTATGAGCAATGGAGTCAGGCACTCTTTAAATAAAACTTGGTATTCAAATCTAATTATGCAGCAAATGCTGTTATATTACTTTTGCTATGAGCACATAGCCAAGTTACTTGGCAACAACAGAGGTAGTCATTTCAAGCATTTTCTTTGTAGAAATGCAGGAACAAATTGCAAATTGTTCTTAGTTGTGTTTAACACCCCTCATAGCATCAAAAGAGGAGAAAAAAATAAAACAAAATAAAAACTGAAGTCTGTTACAAACAATACACAAAATCTTGAAATTACTGGAACTGAATGATGGATTCATGAAATTTGTTTGCTGTTTTTACTTTTTGTGTTTATTTTGCTTCCAAATTTCCAGAACAATTCAAAGAATAAAAATCATTAGGTTTTGGTAACTCTTGAGTGTCCAATATAATGTACATATCTACATATATCCATATACTAAAAAATTATAAATTTAGACCAACATTTGTCCCAGAAATGCAGTGAACTTGAATTGTATTCATGCCTGCTCTGAGAAATATCACAGTTCGACTGCCTTAGCAAAGTTTGTTCATATTATATCTTCATATTTCTGTTACAGTAAGTATAATAAAGGCATTTTGTGCTTTAGGAAAAAAATAGAAATTTAAGGGGGCACATAAATGGAGGGAAAAGGATGGACAAATGCAGCAATAATACACACTAGACACTATGCTGAATCTGAACTATACAACTTGGGGTGGGTGGGGAACTGGGAGAAAGGGAAGGAAGGTGTGACTCTGTTCAAAAAGAAATGTACTCATCTGACTTATGTAACCACTCTATATACCACCTTTATTAATAACAATAAAAATGATAAAATAAGGCAAAATCTTATTTCCTTAAAATAGAGCATTTGTATTTTAAAAAGTGCTAAAATAAAATAAAGGTGTCAATAAAAAAGAAAATGACCAGTTGTTCAATATTTCTTTGTCACAGAAGACTCCAAATTCTAGTACCTTAAAAATAATTGCCACTGAAAATCATTCTTCAGTTTACAAGGCAGATGGGAGTTTCAGCTAATCTATAGCAGGCTTGAATGGTCTATGTGACTGTCATTCTTGTGTGGTCAATTGCAAGTCAAGTATGTGTATTTTGTTTCGAGGGGTGAACTTGCTCACTTAACTTACATTTTACCAAGTTAGTTAGTAACCAGTAGATTTGTAAGCAAGAAAGTAACATGAGCCAATGGGAATTTTTTTTTTTTGCGGGGGGCGTCCAGTCGTGGCGCCTGAACTCTGGGCCTGGGCGCTGTCCCTCAGCTCTTCAGCTCAAGGCTAGCGCTCTACCACTTGAGCCACAGTGCCACTTCCAGGTTTTCTGCTTAAGTGGTGCTGAAGAATTGAACCCAAGGCCTCATGTATGCAAGACAAGCGTTCTACCACTGAGCCACCTTCCCAGCCCCAACCAATGGGAATTTTTCATGGTCCTTTAAAGTATGGAACTTTCCTCAAGCTGTCCTGTCTCAAGCATACTGAACATTTTACCAAGTTCCCAGTTTACCATCCCTTTGGATGTTTTTGGAATGTGCTTCCTTTGATCCTTCTACAATGCTATATCCTTCTTCTGATATCCTAACCTTTATTTACATAATTGCCATGTGTTTCAATTTTCTTCTTTCCTTTGGATACAGCCCCTAAACATGACCTTTTTACATCTGTGTCCAGCCTTTAAGAGGCTGGGATGTAATTTTTCCTTCTATATACCTTATTTCCCTTTCAGACTTAACTCACTGAGAATATAGATTAGGATGTTTTTATTTTCCTATGATTTCTACTTTTCTTTAAAGAAGTAGACTATAGTGGGTGCTCAAAAACTATTTGTGGAATGATTAGTCAAAGAAAGATTTTGCTGGATTTTATACATTATATTTCAAAAGGAAGTAATTGTATGCTTCTTTATACTAAAGGTTTGCATTAAAAACTTGTTCATTACAAAATATATTTTTGATGGCTAATGGGATATGCTTCAGTAGCTTTAGAAAATGTACTTGTCTAGAAAATATAATCCAGAAACCAGAAAGCTGAGTTAATATCTTTTGAAAATGTTACTTATAAGCTATTATTTTGAGAAATAATTTTTCTCTGCATTATTTATGTCCAGAATTTCACTTATTTAGGTAGTGTTCTCATTTCTGGGAAAAATATTCCATTTCCTGCCTTTATTTTGGTCTATTTGTACAGTTTGTACAAACTACTTGTGATAAGCATATCATTTGGGCTGTTCTGATAGGGCAAGGTAAAATAAGTACAAGATAAGAAACCCACACAAATAATTAACACTATAAGGGTGAACTAATTTAGCAGTATGCTGGAAATGAACTATACAACATGGGAATGAAGGGGTTTGGGAGGGAAAAAAACTAGGAGAAAATGAGCGAGGGGAGGACACCGTTCAAAAACTAATGTACACAATACCTGATTTGTGTAACTGTAATCCCTCTGTATATCACCTTTATAATAAAAAAGTAATTAACACTAATTAAATTGAAATGACCAACCACTTTTGGCTGGGGGGTGGAGGGGGGAAGATGGGAGGGGATGGGAAGGGGAAACAAAGGAGGTGGCAACAATGTTTGGTAAGAAATGTACTCATTATCTTGCCCATGTAATTGTAACCCTTCTATATGGTATTTTCACAATAAAAAACAAAAAACTAAAAAAAAAAAAAGAATCCAAAAAAAAAACAAGATTTAATTTAATGATATGAAGCACAGAGTCCTTGCTATGTCTACTTTTATAGTTCTAGGTTAAAAAGAGATGATATGATATTAATTAGACAAATTCATGGATAAGTGCCATTTAAGAGGTATAACAGATGATATACCAATATTAAGCTACTTAATTATTACCATGACTTTCCTTCTCTCTCTCTCTCTCTCTCTCTCTCTCTCTCATATACACATATGCTTTTCTATTGACATGGAACCATACCAGAAGGTAGGAGGAAAGTTGTCAGAAAAAGGAAGACAAACTTGGTATCAACAAGCCAATAATGAACACAAGGTCAGACAGTATTTTTAGATTCTTTCGTCTTTAGCTCTAATAGAAAATCAAAAGCTTTAAAGTTTGTAAAACTTAGCTTTAAATTTTAACTATTTTATTATAAAATTGTTTTAAGTAATGATATGCCTACCATAAAAATGCTTTATAAAAACTAGAATGTAGGGGCTGGGAAGGTGGCTCAGTGGTAGAGCGCTTGCCTTGCATGCTCAAGGCCCTGGGTTCGATTCCTCAGCACCACATAAGCAAAAAGAAAAAGCCGGAAGTGGCGCTGTGGCTCAAGTGGTAGAGCGCTAGCCTTGAGCTGAAGAGCTCAGGGACAGCGCCCAGGCCCAGAGTTCAGGCCCCACGACCGGACCCAAAAAAAAACAAAAAAAAAAAACAAAAAAAAAACTAGAATGTATCAATAACAGTATTTGCAGTTTGACGCTTCTAAAATCAAGGGCAAATTATATTTGAGTGAAAAAGTTGGATGGGCCATCATAGAAAATGAGCCACACCTCCAATCTGGTTTTTTGCTTGTTAGTTGGAGAAAGAATCCTGCACACTTTTCTGCTGACTGGCTTTGAACTGCAATCCTCAGGTCTCAGCCTCTGGAGAGGTTAGGATTACACCTATGTGCCACCAGAGCAAAGCTTGAGTTGGACTTTGTATAAGTCTGTTTATGAAGCCATTGGGACATAGTAAATCAAATTTTCACTAGCATTTTATTAAAAGAATAAACAAAGGCATCATGAGGCGGAGCTGAAACACTAATTTTGTCTTAGGATTCATTTATGAATAAAAATAGGCTGTCTAGTATGTGTTCTTCACCGTAAATTAACATGGGATTGTAAATTTTTGACACACACATTTGCAGACTCAAGAACATTCTCCCTTGGATTAAATAATACTTCAAAGACAATGGCTACAAGCAATTCCATAATGACTATCCAAGCATAAAAGCGTTGCTAAACTCAGAGCACTGGCCTCATCAATGATTTTCAGATCATCTATGATGGAAATGTGGGCAAGTAAACACCATGTGCTCTGCAAGACCCAAAGGCAATTTACTAGATTGCTCCAGGTCCTATTATAAGAACAATACAGATGCCAATATTCACCCATACTCAATAAAGTATGGCCTGCAGGTATAACTTTGAAGCTGCTTTTAGGTAACTAGTACATTCATTTGTGACAACATCAAACAAAAAGAGGCAACAAAAGAGAAGGTGAACACAGAGTCAGCCTGCTAACATCGAAAAATATTAGTCATATTAAAAAAAATTAAGTGTGCTTTGATGCCATTATTCTCAAGTTGGTAGTCTATTAATTTAATTTCTGCCTGCAGGTCCCACTATGGATTAGTAACACTTCAAATTAAAATCTATTGACCCTAATACATTGTTAAATTGTGTTTATTTCTCAGTTTTCTAATAGGTTATATAGAGTGAGAACTTAGGGTTGTACTACTGAATATGAAAATTACTGGACTCAGCTGGACTAGACACATTTAAAGAGCTGGAGACCTTATATGTAGAGTTATGATTTTGTTGGAGGACATACCTAGAACGTTTCCATGACTACAGAGAAAGTTCTCTTTAACAATGTTAGACTAGGTTTCCACTCAATCTTTTGTCATGACATATAATAAAAAGTTTAAGCCAGGAGCCGGTGGCTCACACCTACTCAGGAGGCTGAGATCTGAGAATCGCAGTCCAAAGCCAGCCCGTGCAGGAAAGTCTGTGAGACTCTTATCTCCAAGAAACCACTAGAAACCCGGAAGTGGCTCTGTGGCTCAAGCTGTAGAGCTCTACCTTGAGCTGAAGAGCACAGGGACAGCACCCAAGCCAAGAGTTCAAGCCCCACAACCGACCAAAAATAAATAAATGAATAAAAAGTTTAATATTTGTAGGGCACTCTGGGTAAAGAAAAAGGCCAAGGTCTGCTCTGGGATACTATATGTACAGAACAACATCTTAAAGATGTGCCTAGCCTTAAGTCAATATTTTAACCAAATTCATTCTATTTTGAGTGTGAGTGTTAAAACATAATGAGTATACATTTTGTTTATGTAAGTAAACAGCCTCTATCTGGACAGACTGACAAAGACTTTAATTTGAAAACACATGGAATCACAGGTGTCTTGAATCTATATAAAATAGGCTCATGACTGATAAAACTCCCTTACTTGGGTCATATAAAAAGGAGGAGCATCTGGCACCCATACACATGGCAAACAGGTACAGACCAACCTCTCATGAGACTACCCAATATATGCATCAGGATAGACAAATCTCAGCTTTGTCCCTGGAGCTTCAGCTCAGATTGATCTCCTTGGTTCATATGGACTACTGCACTTGTAGTCCTTCTAGACCTAGTACCATAGAAAACTGTCTCCATTCTTGGACTTAACTCTCTGCCTGGAATTAGCTCTGTATCTTGAACCAGCATTGTACCTAGGAATAGCTCTGTGTTTGATACCACTGGTTCTCAACAGTTCTGCCTGGCTGCTTGTGCTGACTCTGCATCTGTATCTACTCTCTGATCTCTGATCTTGCCTTTAAGCAAGTGACCACCACAGGTTTAGCCCTGTGTAGCCATTCCTAGCCTCTTTAACCCCTATGTTATCATGAAGCATAATTTGTAATCTTTTTTTTTGCGTTTTTCATATGTTTTTTATTGTGAAAATACTGTACAGAGGGGTTACAGTTACATGAGCAAGGTAATGAGTACATTTCCTATTGAGCAATGTTGCCTCCTCCTTTGTTTAATGTGTAATCTTGAGTGTCAATTAAGATGGATATAAATTAATCTTGCCAATTTAAGTTATTAAGTGACCTAATAGTACTTGCTGAATTAACACCAATGAAATTTATATAGCTTGTGAATTTGTTATTTAATAAATTCTGACATTAGGAAAAGACACAATTATGTCAAGCGTGGCCACATGTTTCTGATATAGCTTGCTCATTATACTAAACAATGTTGTGGGCAAAAAAGATTGGTTTAGGGATCTAGCTGTCCTTGAGAGTTTAGGGGCAATCCTCATTTTTGCACACTTGTAATCTATTTGGAGTATGGCTGTGTGTCAATGTATATTGGTTAGGGAGCTGTGCCTTAGTTGATAACCAGTCCAATACCATCAGCAAAGTGTAGTGGCTTAATCATTTGAAAAACAATTGCTAATCAGATTCTAATTTAGTAGATAAGTAAACACAACATCAAGGAGATTTGAAAGTGCTAAATTTCAAAGTAACAAGTATACCGCAGTCAAGGATACCTTGTTGTGACAAAAATAATATATTTCATGCTCTCTGTTATTAAGAGAAGTAGAAAACTCATTGGCAAGGTAATAGAAATCTCTCTCTCTCTCTCTCTCTCTCCCCCTCCCTCTCTCTCTCTCTAAGTGAACCATAAAAGTAAATGTAGGAACTATTAGGAGGATGTTTAAGACAAAAGAGAAGTACTATTTCTCATTTCTCACTTTGAAATGAGAAGACAAGAAAGAATAGGAAAGGTGACATGCTGTGGAGAGACAGAAGGTGAACTGCACATGATACAGTGATCTGAGATATACAGAGAAGCCAAAGTTTTTCAATGAATCCAATATACAGCAAGAACTGCTTTTTCTGTGTCAGTTTCAGGATCCATTTATTGCATGGACTATTCATCTCCAAGATAGAGAAAATAGATCCATGAGAATTTAGATTTTAAGGGACTTTTCTACTGGGGGTATTAGGAAGCTATTGCTATGGAAATAGAAAAAAAAAGGTCCAGGTATTCTAAACACCATATGATAGCTGACTAAGAAAAGAATCTGGTCGGTGTTTATGCTTTCCTCCAATGCTTGTTAGGAACTTCAGTGCAATAGGCACTATTCTTGGTGCAGGAGAAATGGCAGAGAATGAAACAAAGTCTGCATGAATGTACAAAACACATCAGGACCTTTTGTAGGCCAGTAAGACAGTATAGAAATATAAGAGACTGGCAAGAGGAGTGCTGAAGTTTATAAAGGTGGATTTATAAGCTGAAAATGAGAGGGTGGAAACCTAATGGGGTTGAGAAAATAGGCCAGGTAAACATGTGGATGAAGGCCTTTTCATACAAAGAGAAGAGTAAGTTAAAAAGTACAAATGACCCTAATATTTGAAGAGTAAATTCAAGGCACAAATACCCCTAATAGTTGAAGAATAGCAAAGAAAAGATTGCATATGAAGGTCAATGAATTGAAGACATGAGCTTAGGAAAAATGGAAGAATAAGAATTTAGAGAAATAACCAATAGCCAGATTACCTGTCTTGTAGGACTGATGAAGACTTTGAGACACAAAGTCATTGGTGATTTATAAGCAGAGGATAATATGATCTAACTAATGTTTCTGGGTTTACTATTACTGCTGTGGGACAGGACACTTTTGGCATAAAAGAAGCAGCTAGATATTTTAGGAAGCCATTACAGTAGTCCAGATAAAATTTTTTTGTTGGCTTGGATACGGATTAGAGAAATGTTCATGTATTGAGTCAACTTTCAGAGTGGATTCCTAGAAAAGGGGTATAAGAGATAAAAGAGGCATGAAGAATGATGACAAGGCTTTGGCTTGAGTAACCAGAACAAAGGACCCATTTACTTTATGGTGAGGATGTTGGGATGGGGCAGATCAGAAGCTGGATTTTATTCATATTAAATTTGAGAGATCTCATAGACATCAATTTGGTAGGCAGCCAGATATATGAGTCTGGGATGCAGGGATGACTTCAAGGCCAGAGATATAAATTTAGGAGTGATTAGCATTGCAGAGAATATTTAAAGCCATGAGCTGGATGAGATCATTGGGGAGTGGAGAGCCTCACTCTGGGCTTGAACCTCCCCTCTGCTCAGTTGCTGACAAAGCCACAAACAAATCAGAGAAATAGCAGCGATTACTGCTCAGCTGACATACTGCAATGCCAGGCAGCTGCAATGCCCCTGGGTATATACCCAGAGTAGCTAATACTTAGCATTTTTCTTCAAAATATTTCAGGACTCAATCTTTCTGACAGCAGTAGGAATACACAGCAAGGCAACCTTCCACATGAGTAAAAATAATGTGTGTGTTCTCTAGTGGCATAACGCCAACCTCCAAACGCCAGCTGTAGCCACACTGATGCCTCTTCAGCTTCATTTCTCTTCATTGAACAGCTGGACTAGGGATTAAGAGTGGGTCAAAAAGATTCCAGAGGCTGAGCAGGATTTCTAAAACTTTCCTGAAACCTGAATGCCTAATGGTATACTTGTGAGAGACTGCAAAATCCCAGGAATCTGTAAAACAGCTTTTGCCTCTAAACCTCAGCCACCTCTCATGCAAACCTCATACTCAAGAAGTAAAGTATTTAAGTTTTAGGCAGCTGTATTATCTTTAAGGAGAAAGCTTGACAACGTGAACAAGCAACTAACCAGCCAGTGGGGGTAAAATGAAATCAGCTTGTTTTTCTGCTCATCTAGGGGCGTACTTGACATGCTTCATGCTGCAAATCATTAAGTGCTCCGAAAGCTCTTCCTGATCTTTTGACAATTTTATTAATTTACTGTATTGTTATTATAGAGGTGATACACAGATGGATTACAATTACCTGAGCTTGGTAATGAGTTCATTTCCTTTCATACAGTGTCTTATATTCCTTCTTAACTAATAGAAGCTTCAAAGCCATGTAGGGGTTGTCTATTTCAATTCAGGATTACAACATTTTAATTTATGGTAAAAATGGCTCAGTAAAGATAATGCTATTATCAGCACCTCTTGTGTGTGTGTGTGTGTGTGTGTGTGTGTATACATATGTGAAACTGTACCTGAGACCAATACTTTCAAAGTACCAGGATAACTCCCCAGATCTAATTGTGAAAAGCATGCTGTACCTAGTGCCCCAAAATCACAGAAAATAACTGGTAAAGGAAATATTCCATATGAAGTATTGTCTCAAAGGAAAACTGGGTAACAATCTAGGCAGTGAATTGCATCTTGCTATGTCTGGCTCTAAGCATTAAACTACATAAAAATGCAGACAACAAAAAGAATCTAAAAAATTAAACTATTATCAAAAATAGATTTCACATTAGGAGTAAAGCTATCCTTTTTTTTCTAGGCAAAGAAAACACTTCAAAAGCTAGCATTAAAATGTGAATCTAGCATTTTGTGTATTAGGAGCTATTGTATAGAGATGTCCTCCTTTGTGAACAACCCTTTCGATAAAGAATAACTCAACATAGTACATTAAATTCATATTGAGGCCAAATGATTTCAAATAAGTACTTATATATCTACCATAAGTATTTGCAAAAGTATTCATATGTGAGTTGATCATTGTTCAACTGAACAAACTCTGATAACTGAAAGAAGTAATAGCATATATTTTATTTATGAGAATGGAAAAACTAAAGCCATGAAACTTGAAATAAAAATATCGTGAAAATAAATGACATATTGTCCTCAGATTTGCCTAATAACTAGACTCCAACCGAGCAGCAGGTAATGGAAGTTCTGTTATGGACCCAGTAGATATTTTTAATGCTAATTGGTGTTGACAGGCAGAAGTTAACATTACTAGAGTAGCAAATGGACCTAAAGTGACACAATTGAGTAATTGAGAAAAATGCCACAGTTCATTCAACAATCTAGAACTCAGCATTAGGCCAAAGAATAAATATTTATGAGGAAAAATTGAAACAGGGCCCTTTGACCAGCCAGGTAGATGAGGTTTGGTTTGCTGATTAGAATCTAGGGTAACTTCAATGTATTAGGAACACATAAACAAAAAGGATCATAGTTTCACTTTTGTTAGTCAAAAATATGTCAACCAAAGGGCAATAACAGGAGAATAGATTATAAATCTAGTGTGTTAAAAAATAGCACAGAAAAAAATAATTTATTTTGAGTTTCCTAAAAGTAGACAAGTGTGTCTATTTAAATCCTCCTATATTTTGGTAGTGAGTTTAATAAAATCATGTTAGGTGCTACTATGCAACAGATATTTGGTCAAGTATTATGGAAGGATACAAAAGGGGAAAGACTTCATTTGTTAAGAATGTTTCAATTTAGTGGGCAAAATAAATTCAATAAATAAAATGCCATATGTTTTCGGTGGTACTGGGGTTTTAATTCAGGGCCTTGTTCTTTTTTCTTTTTTCTTTTTTTTTTTTTTTTTTTGTCAGTGTGGGACTTGAACTCTGGGCTTGGGTGCTGTCCTTGCACTCTTTAACTTAAGGCAAATGCTCTACCACTTGAGCCATCATGCCACTTCAGGTTTTCTGGTGGTTTAATGGAGATAAGAGTCTCACGGACTTTCCTGCCCAGGCTGGATTTGAACTGATCTTAAGCTCCCAGTCTCCTGAGTAGCTAGGATTACAGACAGGAGCCACCGGTGCCCAGCGGGAACTTGCTCTTGTTAGGCATGCACTCTACCAATTGAGCTACAGCTCTAGACCACTTTGCTTTCCTTAGTTTGAGGATAGGGTCTTGCATTTACACCTGGGATAGCGTGCATTATTATCTTCCTATTTCTACTTTCAAAGCAGCTGGGACTATCACTTCTAGCTATTTGTTGAAGTGAGATTTTGATAGCTTTTTTGCTTGGCTGGCCTTAAGTTACAGCCCTCTAAACTCACTCTACTGAATATCTGAGATTTTACAGGTTGAGCCATTGTATTTGAAATAATAAAATAACTCATAGCCACACCATTACAAGTACACAGGAAAGAAACAACTATAATGTCTGTCTTATGGAGATCAAGAAAGATTTCCTAGGAGATTCCTTTTTTAAATTTACTTTTTATTTTTTGTGCTTATGGAGATCAAGAAAGATTTCCTAGAAGATTCCTTTTTTAAATTTACTTTTTATTTTTTGTGCTGGTCCTGGGAGTTGAACTCGGGGCCTGGGCTCCATAGCTGGGCATTTGTATTCAAAACTAGTGCTCAACCATTTGAGCCACAGCTCTACTTCTGGCTTTTTTTTGTTTAATTGGAGATAAGAATCTCATGGACTTTCTTGTCTGGGCTGGCCTGAAACCATGATCCTTAGCTCTCAGCCTCCTGAGTAGCTAGAATTATAGGTATTAGCCACCAGCACCTAACTTTGCTTTTCATTATTTTAAAAGAAGTAAAATATCACTAAAATAACAGAATTTTTCTTAAATTATGATCATATTCTTCTTTCCCAATTGCCAAAGTTAAATCACTTTGTCAAATGGTATAAACTGGGGTTGGATTAGTATGTTCTAATTTATGTTTATATTTATTTCCATGGACATTGCATACAATACTATGATGAATAATACTATGATGTATATACTAATATAATGTATAAGATATACACTAGTGGTTATCTTTGCATATTAACATTCTAGACTTTAAATTTTTTCTCTATACCTGACAATATTTTTCATGTCTCTAATGATAACATAGAAACCAGGGTCATCTTTTCCCTTTCCATAAATGTTCTGGATCTGCATTTTGTTTATACATTTTTTTTTTTTTGTCAGTCGTGGGGCTTGAACTCTGGGCTTGGCGTTGTCCCTGCCCTCTTCAGCTCAAGGCAAGTGCTCTATTGCTTGAACTACAGTGCCACTTCCGGTTTTCTAGTGGTTTATTGGACATAAGAATCTCACGGACTTTCCTGCCCCGGCTGGCTTTGAACTGCGATCCTCAGATGTCAGCCTCCTGAGTAGCTAGGATTACAGGCATGAGACACGAGCGCCCACCTTATACATTTTTCTTTTGGAAAATGTTTCTTAATGTTTTGCTGCTGTAAATAATACAGCAAAGGATAGCTTAACACATACATAGAACAAACACACACACACACACACACACACACACACACACATACACACACATACTCAGACTAGTAAATTTTTAGGTTGTATACTCCGAGAATATCATAGGTAAGGTACCCTATATCTAGATTATCCTGGAATAACTTTCATTTGTTCTGGTATTTATTTCAATATCACTACCTTTACTTTTCAAAGTGTCTCTAATTGAACAATAAATTATGCTAAACACTAATAATATGGTATTTTTATTTTATGAGGTATAATAATTTAATTTTGCCATGTGTCTTATAAAAATTTATATTTCCAAATATAGTACCAAGAATACAATTTACTTCACACTTTTCCCAACATTGAATGTCAGATCTTTAATCAATATAATAGGTGAAAACAGTAACATTGCTTTAATTTGTTTTTCACTGTTAAAATTTCAGTTGACTATCATCTTATATCTGAACTATAAATTTTGTAAGAATTATGATATATGGGGCTGGGATGTAGCTCAGTGGCAAAGTGCTTGCCTAGCAAGTGCAGCGTCCTGGGTTCGATCCCCAGTACCAAAAAAGAAAAGACAAAAAATACAGTTAAAAAAGAATTATGTTATAGTTTTGAAATTTTTGAGCTTACTTTTTGCATTTTATGTCTTTTTTGTTGAACTGGAATTCTTCATAAATTTGGTACATCATTTTGTCATAATATCTCTTGGAAATGCAACTGTATACTCTCAAAATTGTATACATTTTCTTTATTGCTTTATAAGACTTAACACTACAATACAGCCATTGTTCATTCATGAAAAGGTTCTATGCTAAGAAAACTCTTTAAGATTAAGATATTTGACATTTTTGAGGAAGTTACATTTTGACTTGAGTCTTTGAAATATTAGTGGATAAACAAGAATTGAGAGAGTGGCTGTCAAGTGAAGAAATGAAAAAAGCCAAGCGCAATATGATGATATACCCCTATAATCTTAAAAGTCAGAAGCCTGAAAAAGGAGAATTGGGAGACTGAGGCCAGCCTGTACTATACAGTGATACACTGTCTCAACCAAACAGAACAAAACATTCAAAAGCACACAAGACAAAAAAGGAAGATAAAGAAAAAAGAGTTCTTGATCCTAGCCATTCTAACTGGGGTGAGGTGGTATCTCGATGGTTTTTTTTTTGTTTTTTTGGGTTTTTTTTTTTGGGTCCGGTCATGGGGCCTGAACTCGGGGCCTGGGAGCTGTCCCTCAGCTCTTCAGCTCAAGGCTAGCACTCTACCACTTGAGCCACAGCGCCACTTCCGGCTTTTTCTTTTTGCTTATGTGGTGCTAAGGAATCGAACTCAGGGCCTCTGGCATGCAAAGCATGCGCTCTACCACTGAGCCACCTTCCCAGCCCCTCTCAATGTTGTTTTGATTTGCATTTCTTTTCTGGCTAGGGAGGTTGAGCATTTCTTCATGTGTCTATTGGCCATCCTTCTTTCCTCTTCAGAGAAGTTTCTCTTTAAGTCTTTAGCCCACTTATTTATTGGGCAGTTGTCTCTTTGAAGATTTGTTGTTGGGAGATTTAATTTTTTAAGTTCCAGGTATATTTTAGATATGCGACCCTTGTCTGTTGTGAAGATCTTCTCCCAATCCATGGGCTTTCTATTGATCTTGCGAGCTATGTCCTTTGCCATGCAGAAGCTCTGCAATTTCATACAATCCCATTTGTCCAACCTTTCTTTGATTTCTTGTGTTGGTATAATTTGTGGAGGGGAAGGGAAAAAACAAATCATTTAACTAGGGATACAGGTGGACCCATTGCAACAATGAGATGTATAAGTCTTTATGTCAAAAAAGGAACTTAAGGGCTAGGAAGGTGACTCAGTGGTAGAGCGCTTGCCTTGCATGCATGAGGCCCTGGGTTCGATTCCTCAGCACCACATAAGCAAAAAGAAAAAAGCCAGAAGTGGCGCTGTGGCTCAAGTGGTAGAGTGCTAGCCTTGAGCTGAAGAGCTGAGAGACAGCACCCAGGCCCAGAGTTCAGGCCCCACGACTGGACACCCCCCACAAAAAAAAGAAAAACGAACTTAACAACTTTGGTGGGGGGTGGGGGAGGGGAGGAGTATGGGAAGGGATGGGAAGGGGAAACAACAAGGATGCAACAATGCTTGATAAGAAATGTACTCGTTATCTTGCCCATGTAATTGTAACTCCTCTGTATGGTATTCTCACAATAAAAACAGGGGACAGAAACAAAACAAACTATGCAGACTTGGAATGTCCTGTTTGGGGCCAGGAAGTATTGTATTTACATAGAAATCATCGAAATTCCCTACTAACTTCATTCACTGAACATTATTTTCTTGGTACGAAAGTCACTATGTTCACTATTATTTATAACCTATGTATTTCTCTTAAACATATTCTCAAGACACCTTCTCTGGAATTACTTTTCCAAAAGACCAATGTGTACCTTGGTTTCTGATTTTTCATCTTCTTTGTTAGTTTGCACGATCAGTTTGTTGAAATATATTCTCCAGGACTTTGAAAGGATATATTATATATGAAGGATTGACCCCCCCACCCTATTGTCCCAGGCCCATACAGATGCCAGGCCAAATCCCAGGTATGTGTGAACTTGTCTGAAGTGCAGGCAGGGCAATCCACCTAAGCCCAGCTGTAAACATCCCATTGTGGGCCCAACTGAAAAGCCCCCACCTCCCTTGACCTAGTGGCTTTTTCTTTTTTCTTTTTCTTTTTTTTTTTTATTGTGAAAATACTGTACAGAGGGGTTACAATTACATGGGCAAGATAATGAGTACATTTCTTATCAAACATTGTAGCCTCCTCCTTTGTTTCCCCTTCCCATCCCTTCCCATCCTCCCCCCGCCCCCCCACCCAATTCTTTCCGCTCCCCCCCCACCAAAGTTGTAAAGTTCATTTTCAACATAACGACTTGTACGTCTCATTGTTGCAATGGGTCCACCTGTATCCCTATTTAAATGATTTGTTTTTCTCCTTCCCCTCCACAAATTATACCGACTAGTGGCTTTTTCATTCACCTCTGCCTCCTTGCTTGGACCTCCTATAAAAACCCAGCTCCTGTCCCTACTCTCTGGAACAACCTCCAGACCCTGGGGAAGGTCTGTGCCCCTCACTGTTCCTCAATAATCAGTCCTTGCCTGTTGAGGATGGAGTCTGGCCTATTCCTTTTCTGTTCTCCTTCATTTTTCCATTTTCCATATATGAGACAATTTACAGTTCTTAACATTTCAATATATCTTCTCTTGTAGATTAACTACTTAGTTCATTGTCTTGATGTAGATTATAAGTAGAAAGCACTTAAGGAATTTTCTTCAAACATGTAGACATTAATTTTTTGATATCTTTTCAAGTGTTGCCTCAAAGAAGTCAATGGTATAATTTTATTATTTTCATTTCTGCCTGACCTCCTTCACTCTCTTTTGGAAAATTTTAAGAATCTTCATCTTTTACATCCTAAAATGTCTACATTTTGTGTTTCAAAGTGGTCCACCTTGATTTGTTTTTGCTGGCCACTTGTTGAAAAGAATAATTTTTTGTGCTACTTACAATTTTCTCTATCATTAAGTACTTAAAATTCTTATTAACTAGAACTCATTGACTGATTATTCTTTGAAACAAGTTTCATCTCTGATACCTTTCATACGTTCTGGGAGATTTATGACATGATATTTTAATCTCTTAAGAAGTTATTATTAATTCCCTCATTGTCCATTTTTGTAGCCTTGTGTATTCTATGTAATAGTTCTTTATAACATATTTGAGAATAACATATCATTAAGCTTTGCATTTTTGTGAGTAGCTATTGTTTGCTTGTAGTTCTAATGCTTTGTTATTTTTGAATGTCTTTCACAGTGTGAGCTTTCATCAAATATCTTGTAACTCTTAGCTGTTTTCTATGTGTAACTAAGGTATTGCAAAGCTAAAAAAAAGCTTTGAACAAATAATGTGATGGGCAATTGGACATCAGAGTATGTGATCAGGGAAGTATTCTTTTACTTGGATTCCACCCTGTCTCCTTATTCTTGTGCATGTGCATGAGTTTATGTATTTTCTCTAAAGCTGAAAAACAATGCAGAAAAATAATCTCCAATCTTCTGCCTAGTGTATCAGCCCAGTGTCCTGGTGTAAGGACTCAAAAGGGTGGTAGAAGGGAGTCTATCTATATCATCCAGACTATAAGCTTGTTCTTAATCCCTATGTTTCCATGTACTGTTTTACCTGTCCTTCAGCAATTCTTCATGCCCATAAGTTTGGAAATACTTTCATTCTTCTTTTCCCTTCATTGCATTTTTAAAATATCTTTTATTACTTCCTTCGCATAGAATGATTAAACCACTCAAATGCCCAGAGTAGAAGTCATTATCTTAACTTTTAGTTTCTTATATAGACTTTTAAGTCTATTTACCATTTGAAGTACCATCTTTACCTCTGCATTCAGAAGTACCTAATATATCCAATTGCTGAACATGCATAGAATTGCTTCTTATTGGCATCCAATTTTATTACCTGCACTGTGCCAAATCAACTAATAGTCACTTCCCTCTTTTCAAAATCTTAAAAGGGATTTTTATGCTTTGCAATTTTCTCATCGACTCTTATGTGAATAATATTTTTATATTTCTGTCACCATGAATTCTGTATTGTTTGAAGAATGAGCTCGGTGATGAATTTAATGGTGCCATATAAGATATGTCATTCAGGAATCTGTGAATGCCACTTTATTTGGAAATTAAAGATATAATGAAGCTAAACGTTCAATTGCCAGCATAGGCTGCAAATGCAATGTTCAATGTCCTTATTAGAGACACAAGAGAAGAAATAAAGTAGAGAAGAGCATGTGGAAAGGGGGACAGAGATTACAGTGATGTTATCTATATGCCAATGAAAACCAAGTATTAATGACAGACAGCAGAAGCTAAAAACAGTAAATGAACAGATTCCATCTCATGGCCTCAAAAAGAAATCAACCTGTTAGGAACACCTTGATTTCTCTGTGAAAAAAAATAATTTTCAGTTGTTTTTAAATAAGGATTCTGGGTCTAAGTAAAAATGTCTTGTTCTCACATCTATCCTGGCATCTTAATGTTTGGTAGGGCTTTTTCATCCAGCTGTGAAAAACCTAGAGGTATTAGGCCATTTTTTGTTTAAATATGCAGATGTGTCATGAAGTTTTGCCCCAGGAGAGCTCTGCTCCAGAGAATGCTCATCCCTGATTATTCCCTTAGATGGTTTGCTTTGCTTAACACTTTTGTTGAGGCTTGGCTTCCACCCTAAGCATGTGGATTTTGCCTTCAAAAGTTTTGTGCAAGCTACTTTCTGGGCTTCATGTCTTTGGGACAGGAGTCCACCAGCAGTTGCCTGTTTCTAATCAAAACTCCTAATCTGGCCTCTCAAAATGTGGCTTCTCTGTTTCTTGAGATTGGATCCCATCTAACACTTTTAAGTCACCTAAATAATAGTAATGCTAATAGTAATAGTAATTGTTATAGCAGCTCTACATATTAATACAAGCACAAATAAATATTTTGCCGTATTTAAGTCAAAACATTTCAAGAATTGAAATTTATAATTAAATATATTATATGAACAGAAAAGTGCAAAGTAAAAGTCTACATTGTAATAAATTGCCATACATTGAACATACTGACATAATCAACAATAAGATAAAGAAATAGAACATTATTAGAGGGATACAGCTTCAGGGGTAAACTTCCTGACAAACAGTGGCCTGGGTTTTGTCACTAGCACCATAAGGCAAACAAATAAGAAAAAAAAGATATAAAATATTACTATGTCAACAGTACAGAAACCATTCTCATGATTACTTTCTATCATTTCTCCCCTTAGTAAAGATAATCTGCTTTCTAATTAATTTGGCTCTTTGAAATTTGAATGAATGAAATAATAAATTATTTACTTTGTTCTCACCTCCTTCATTTAATGTTATGTCTGTGACATTCATTTATTGTGTGTAATTATAGTTCATTCTTCTACTTTTTTTTGGTGCTAATCCTGGGGCTTGAATTTAGGGCCTGGGTACTGTCCCTTAACTTTTTTGCTCACTGCTGGCTCTCTACTACTTAAGCAACAACACTACTTCCAGCTTTTCAGTGGTTAATTGGAGTAAAGAGTTACACTTCTTTTCCCAGACTACAGTCAAACTATGATCTTGAGTAGCTAGAATTTCAAGCATGAGCCACCAGCACCTGGCTAACTCATTTTTACTGATGTACATTATTCCGTTATTTGATCATAATACATGTTGTCTATTCATTATACTGGTGACCCTTTAGGGAGTTTTCATTTTGGAGCACTTATCAACAGTAAGCTTCCATAAGCATGTTTATATAGCTCTTGTACATATTTGTTAAAATATTTAAGAAGAAAAAGGTTGGGTTGTATATGTTCGCATTTAATAATGACTGAAAACATTTATACAATGATTTTACTAATACAGAGTCCCATTTGCATTACATAAAATATTTATCAAAATTTGTATATCTTTTTGCTGCTATTATTAAGAATAGGAAATTTAAAGCAGCCCAATATTTGTGGATGGGATTAACAGACATGAAATCATTAGTGCCTTGTACATTCATTCAATTGTACCATCATAAAGGTTTAGAAAAGGCTGAAAAATGACCTGATCCTCATCTATATCTCATGTTCTCACACAAATATCAGATTTGTAAATTTGACTATGAGACACCTCCTTGTTTACAGAGATGATGGAAGTAGCAGAAGACAATGTTTGCAGAAGATGATGAGGTCTGTTTCGAATCCATTGGCCCTCAGTATTACTATCATCATTATACACTTATGATCATACAACATAAATAATTTTTATCTTTGAATTCTTGTTTTTCAATTACCCACAAACCATCAATACATGCACCAAAAGATCTACACTCATTGAAGAAAACAGTTGACTAAAAACTACAACCAAAGGATGGGACTGTAGCTAACTGTTATAACACTTGCCCTAGATTCAATCCTTATTACTGCAAAAAAAAAAAAAAAAAGAATTACAATCAAAACCATATCTGCCTTAACCTTCAGTTTCCAATCAATTTCACAAGCTTGAGGCACCATTTTGAGACTAAGCACAGGAGCTTAGAACTCATATGAATGTATACTTAGTCAAAGAAAGGCGAGAGAGGGTTTAAATTTTTGTCACATTAATTAACACCTCCAAGTTCAGATGACAATGACTAGAGTTTCTTGGAAATATCAAGGGCAGTGTTATATAACCTATATTGCTGAGTTTTACTTCTTTTTTGTATCATGTAGTTTTGTACTGAGTGTTACTTAAGTAGAGTTTTGTGGTGGAGATTTAATTAGCCATAACCACACTGAACTATTTTAACTGAATACTTATGACACATGTCATATTTTTACAAATAGGTATAAAATTATGTTGGAAACAAATGTAATAGTCAACTATCTTAGCCCCAAGGCAATTATAATGATAAGAAATGCTTATTTAAAGGTCACAATCAGATGTTTCTACTTTCTTGTATTCTCATGTCACTGTACAAGTTCCAACAATAAGAACATATTTTTACGCATTGACTACCTATGATTTAACTATTTAAACCAAAAATATAACACTTCAATGTACATTGTTAGAAATAAAAATTCAAATGGAGTGATAATACAAAAAATAAAAATGTTGGACTAGAAATGTGGCTCAGCCTGTAGAGTGGCTGCCTGAATTCAAACTCTAGTACCAAAAAAAGAAAACAAAAACAAAGACAAAAAAATGACATCAGAGAAGTTAACCATTCAATCTTGGTATCCATTTAAATAAGATCTGGGAATCTATTTCCAATGGATGACTAAATTGCTGATTTCTTAGAAGAAATCTGCAGTTAAACTGTTGTATATCTAAAATGGGTTAGTTGTATGGAAATTCCACATATGATGTAACTTTGGATTTTTCTCAAAAGATAGGCAAAATATTAATGCTTTACATGAATTATAGAAATAGAAAGGTCATTTATGAGTTGTTTTTTCCTATTACTAAACTTGATATGTATCTCTAGATGATAAATGAGATTTCAGAAAATGTACAACTGAATTGCAAAAGATTTTTTTCAACCTAGCCGAGCATCAATGGCTCATGCCTACAATTCTAGCTACTGAGGAGGCTGAGCGCTGAGGATCATTGTTCAAAACCATGGCAGGCTAGAAAGTCTTATCTCCTCTAAAGTGCCAAAAAAAGCCAGAGGTACAGCTGTGGTTCATGTGGTAGAATGCTAGCCTTGAGCAAAAAAAGCTCAGAGACAGAGCCCAGGCCCTAAATTAAAACGCTGGGACTAGCACAAAAAACAGTTTTTTCAACCTTACGGTTGCTGTCTCTTTGTATTCAAAGATAGTTTAACCAACTATTAAGGAAGGTTGGTGCCAGAAGTCATTGAACAGTTCTTAACTTTGATAGTACTCTAAGCAGGAATCAGATATCCAATTGCTTAGACAGCTAAAACAATACATTCTTTCCTCAAAATTCAAACTACCTTATTCTCAATTAACCTGTACTATAGAAGTTTTACTACACAGTTATCACAGGGATCCCTCTCTATTTTCATATGTTCAAATCCTTATTCCCAAAATAATGATATTATGCTGAGATTAGGAGTGGTAATTCATAGGGATTAAACCTTCATACTGGGATTATTGATTATGAAAGAGGTGCCTGAAGGCAGTTGTGGTGGCATATGCCTGTAAGCACTTAGAAGGCTGAGGATGGAAAATTGTGACTTTCTCAAAAACAAAACAACAACGAAACAAAAGAAAAAGAAGTGTCAGAACACACTCTGTCCATTCAGCAATGAATGTGAAGACAGCTGTATGTGAAGGAATGGATTCCTACCAGACACTGGCTTTACCAGCTTTTTAATCTTGGACTGCTCAATCTTCAAAGGTGTGAGAAATGAATGTTTGTTGTTTTTAAGTGACTCCATTTAAGGTATTTTGTTAGAGCAGCTAGCATTTAAATGAAAAAGAAGGTGAAAATTTTTCCTAACACATTCTATGTTAACAAAGATATTTGGACACCATGACCTGAAACAGAGATGAATGGATGTCAGTAACTGTCCAGTCTGTTGGAAAAGGAAGAGACAAGAAAGTCTTCCAGGTCATGAATTAAGCTACAAACAGATCCACAGACTAACACAAAATGGAACTTCATCTTCTCTTTGCTTTTTAGATAGGAACTCAAATTAGCTATGGTTAGAAAAACAAACAGAACAGCTTTTTTTTTCATTAAGAGTTATCTAAAATGTAGCTAGTGGTATATAGCTTAGTGATAGAGGGCTTGCATATCATGTACAAGGCCCAGAGAAGGAAATAGAAAGATTAGATCTAACAGCTTACAATTTGTCATAGAAATATAAGACTTTGATATCTTTCTTCAGAAGACCAACCATTGTTATTTAAACATTTTAAAACTGAGATAATGCTTGTATGTTACAACTTCAGTTTAGTTTAACAATATACAATGAATTACTGTCTGCAAGTCTTCTCAAGATTTCAATGCTTCTTTTTACATCAGTGAAGAAGAGTCAGTTACAAAATCTCACAGAATTCAAACTCTGTAGTTCATTATCACATTTATAGTTCACAAATGTTCTGGTGTAACTTCTGAAAAATTGTGTTAAGTTTTAGTGAGATTCTGTTAACAATACTACTAAGGATAAAATAATACCCACTTGCCAATTTTGCCACACTTGTACACTTTATATTTTACATGTGATTCTGCTGCAGAATTTTTCTCTTGTCATTTCCAAATTATAATTTAAAGAAATTTATTGCAAAATTTTAAGTTAATAATTAGAGTATGCCTAATTTCTCTAAGAGTTCATTGATTCAATGAAGTTTGATAGGCTGTATGATATTTAATTTGTTTAGAAATATATGCCAGGTCCAGGAAATTAGGTATTTTTGTCTTGCTAAAGACATCAGAGGTATAATTTCAGAAGCTTTTCAAATGCATCATGAAAGTACTTTCTCAACCCTGCCTGGGTTTTCTTCTCCTAAGATTCTCTAGTTAGGAGAAATGAGAGTCAAAATGAGAATAAGCAAAACCCAGAGCATTTCACTAGAAGAATGATTACATACATATGATCATAGCATACATATGATCATAGGCAAATAAATAAGAATGTGTTTGTTATTGAGGTACTGAGATTATTGGGTAGAGGAGGATGAAAAGAGAATGTTAGAGGATAAAAAATATCTAAATATACTGTATTGTATCTGTAAATGATGGCAAAATATAACTGGTTGAAAGCTATTGAATGATAATGGGTAATGGTGATGAGGAAAACATAAGCAAGAATTAAACTATTAATCTGCCTATATGAAATACACAGTGAAATTCCTTTGAATAATTGACATGCACTTAAAATATGAATGACAGGATTACAAAGCAGGAATACAAAATGGCAGGAATACAAATATAGGTCTGGGTTGTAGGTATTGATTGGAGGGGGATAGTGATTGGATTGGTTGAAGAAGGCTGAAGATGGTTGCAATACTTCATGTACATGGGTAAAAATGGATCAATGAAGCTTCTTAATATTGGTTTGGGAAGAAGGAGAATGAGGAGGGAGAGAGCTGAAGGGTGTGAGTCTAATCAATGCACATCATTTGCATGTATAAACATGTCAAAATAAAATCCCTTTGTAAAACAAATTGATGGTAAAAATGTGAGAAAAGTAAATTAAATCATAAACTAAAAAACAAAACAACTAGTCCAAGCAGGTCTTAGTGGCTCATAATTATAATCTTAGCTACTTAGGCGGCTGAGCTCTCTAGGTAGGAAAGTCCATGAGACCCATCTCCAAATAACCACCAAAAATCTGAGAATAGATGTGAAGTATCAAGCTGTAGAGTATCAGCTCGAAAGGAAAAGTCAAGCAAGAACTCTAGGCCCTGAGTTTAAGCCCCAGTGCTGGCACAAAACATGGAAAAAGAATAGCCTTGGATATTTAGCAATATCCTATGAATGAATGAATGAGTGAATGAATAAAAATTCTGGAAACCCACTAATATGGAAAATGTAAAAATTTCATAAAGGAACACATAATACACACTGTACTAGGAAGCCTGTACTGTACTAGTAATACTGCCTGGATAACAGGTTTATACATAGATTCTTGAATTTGTCCTAGAATTCCTCTTCCTTTGATTCATTAACATACATAGGGATAAAGGGACTTTTAAATGGAATCATCTAAGCCTTATTAAAAATATTTCCACTGATCATATACTAAGAAAGAAGAAAGATGTGTTATCAAGGACACACTATGAATCAGATAATTGTTAATCCCTCATCAGTAATGCCAGGGTCATCAGTGCTACCAACATATTCATCATTGCTGAAATGTAAATCAAGAGACCACAGGTCAGGGAAACACTATTTTCCAAATAGTTATAAAATAAGTGTGTATGTATACTTTATGTATATATTGTTACATTTAGTTTAAGGAACTTTTGTCTTTGTTTAAAGCTATAAACTATTAATAACAAGGGGTAAATCTGAGTTTTTGAACAACTATGTTTTCTTTAATACCAACATAAATAACAAAACATCTTGGCCAATGGAAGCAATCTGGCTCAAAGTTAAGGAGGCCGTGTTGTCAATTTTACCTCTGGAGATGAGTCACGGTGCAGTTAAAGTACTATTTTGTTCACTATACAGACAACAGATAAGCACTACCATGGAAACTAAATGTACTTTTTTTGTGTGTACAGCTAAATAGTTCATGCATCACTCAGAATCCTGGAGAAGTCACAAAAGCATCATTTTTCTCTCTGATATCCTTGGCACCATTTGTTAAAGCTGGATGAAATGTTACAGTAGTATTTATTGGTTGTAACTTAAGAAGAAAGGAGTGCTAGCCAAAAGAATACTTCACACTGCTCCTGTAACTGCATCTTCCTAAACACAATGTCTTTCTTCATGAATTCAGGATGTAGATGGACAATGACTGGATTTGGTATCAGATATCTGTGTCAGACCCTATCTGGCTGAAATGGAACTGACAATGGTTTTAAAGTGGTGAGCTAGACACTCTCATGTATATTAACAGACTTCTCAGATTCTTTTGCTAATTCACAGTAAATAAAAAACATGCCTAAAATGAAAATTCTTTTTATCTTTACTAAAAAGAGACAATTTACTAAGGCAAATTGATAGCTTAAATAACATTCTAGATACTACTTGCCTCTCTTGCATAACATTAAAGGAAGAGTTTTAAATAATTTGAATTTAAAGGTAGTAGTGAATACCTATAATTTCAGTGCTTGGAAAATGAAGGCAGGGAGATCATGAATCACATAGCGAATTTGAGGCTACCCTGTCTAAGCTCCCTCCCTTACAATGATTTAAATTCATATTTAAAACACAAACAAAAATGTGCTCCCTATATAAAAGCTAAGCATGGTTAGCAGAAAATAGAAATAGTGCTTTGGGGCTCTAATCAATAAATAGCTTCCTAACTCAAAACAAAACAAAACACAAAGAAAAAGCCCTCCTTATGAGCAACACTAGAATGTTTTACTTGAGTTAGCCACAGGCTTGCACATGTGTTACTTTCTCTAACCAGATCCTTGCTCCTACAGCTCCTTTATAGCATATTCCACATTTGTAAACTACTTTGGAAATTATTTGTTAGGTAGAGTTATCCTGTAATAGACTAAACATCCACTTTTATATATGTTCGTTATTTTCTACTGAAAGCTGTTATCTGTCTCATAGAAGTCATTCCAAAATCACCTCTAAATTAACTCCATTCAATTTAGTGCCATTTTTTGTAAGGAGAATAATTATGAAATTGTTGTATTTATCTTCTAAAGAATACATAGATTGTGAAATACACTTCAAAATCAGTTCTTCTGACTTTAAATTATATAAATCCATTTAAACTCGTAGCAAAGTAGAACTTAAGTAAACATATATGTGATTATGTCATTAATCCAAGGTGTGAGTGGTGTGGTAAATCACTGACCCAAACGTGGTAGAGAAATCCAAAATGTCTCTTCAGATTCCAACTCTGTCTTTTGCTGTATATTTATTTCATTCTTCTGTCCCTGTGTAAAATGGTTTTTCTATTTTTGAAACCACACATCAGAAAATAACTCCTGCCAACAGCTTGTGAGTTTATATTATTTCCATTTTAAGAGATGAAAATTTTCATTAGTGAACAATTCCAATTTCCATCTATAAAGTTCTGAGAACGCATTCTAACTCAGTTTTTGTCAGGTATCAACCTCTGTCTTCTGTTCTGAAGATAGGGTATGGTAACCTTGGAAAGTGTCATTGCTCATATTGTAAATGTTTGAAAGGAGGAAGTGAAAGGAAAAAAAAAAGCATTTCCCAGGGGCATGCGCATGCTCAGCAGAGGGGCTGAGGAAGAACAAACCTGGTGATATTTTCCTGTGACGAGCATTGACATTTTTTCAATCATCTCTTATTATGAAATAATAAAATAGCAGGTATTGAAAACTTGGTTAGAGGGGAAATAGTTTTAACTCAATAGAAATAATTTCAAATTTTAAGAGAGGAAACAATGGATAAAATGGAGGCAGAAATTTAACACTGGGGAAGCAGCTGAATGGCCCAATTCTTCATTGTATTTTAAAACCATTTTTCTTCCTGCACAATTATGTACTAAGCTGGGATGTAAGATAGATTTTTTTTCATTTTTCATAATGAAAATTTTTAACTTATAAGTCTAAATTAATTAAGATTTATAATTTCTACTTTTATAAATTATATATAATATAACTTATAAATTACTTTATAAATGTAAATTAAGATAGGAACAGGGCTGGTGAAATTCTGGGTATTTGGCCATAATATTGACTGCCTCCTTGACTGCTTCCTTTAGAATAGGACTATAACAGAAGGGTGCCATCTTGCAAAGGGACATTTGACAAATTAGGAGTGGAATGGCCTTAAAAAGCTGCTGCTCTGTCCTTTCAAGATAGATGTGAGAATCACAAAGATAACTATCTTACTCTTGCAGTGATAAACCAGGCATCCTGTAATCATTCTATCTTTGATTAACTTTCACTGGTATTGATTTTAGAAGACATTTTTCATGTAGAAACGAGAATGACTTTCAAAGAGAATGTGATCTCTTGGAGAAATGACATTTTCAATAAGTTTTAAAAGAACCCCACAAGCAAGAACATTGTTCCTACTGACAAAATGATATGACTATTATAGAAATATACAATTTTATGACAAGAAGACATTTGTCCAATAGTCCAGAACATTCTTAGAAAGATAACTAAAAAGATTACCAAAGTATTTTAATTATAGGTAATATTGTGGTAAAAGCAAGTCAGTTTACCTCAGTATGTCATAATATCAAATACGATAATATAACTATTTATTTTCCATTCAAATAAAGTAAAAATATATTCAAGTTAATTTTAGGTGAATTTATTTATATTTTCTTAAAAATAAGACTGATTTTTATAAATTTATAAATAAGTTTAGGAAGAAACATAGCATGGTTTTATGAAAATTGTGAATTCTGAAAATTGTACCAGGCTAGTGGGATTTAGGGCAGGTGCAAGCAAATTATGGCCTGTGACTATTTTTGTAAATAAAATTTTACTGGAACACAAGCATTCAACATTGTCTATTTTTATGTACTACCATTGCAGAGTTGAATGAATAGTTGCACAGACACTGTATGTCTCACAAGCCGAAAGTACATGTTATGCAGTTACTTCAGAAAAATTAATTATACACGTGCTATCAAATGGCCATCTTACTTTATTCTATGAAGATTATTCTATTATTCTAAGGTTATTCTATGAAGATTAAATATTAAATAAGCCACTTTAATTGTTATAAAATTCTTTTGTAATCAAATGTTAGGTTATATGTGTCATGAGTATATATAAAAGAAATTGTTTCACTTAACATCAACTTATCTGACCTTTTCTGCTTGTCTCAGACATATACTAGTTATTGCAAATAAGGGAAACCATGGGACCTATGTTTCTTTGGGCCTGGCTTACTTCACTTAATATAATTTTTCCCAAGTCTTAAAAGTTGATGTTAGGTGAAATAAACCCCAAGATAAGTATTCAAATGTCTTTTCTTTCATGCGATTGTTTCTAACATATTTATAAGATGATTTCTTTGTTGCTTTGTATGTCCCTCCCCCACCGTATAACCCCTGCTTTCACTGTATTTAATGTTGATATAATTTGTGGAGGGGAAGAGAAAAAACAAATCATTTAAATAGAGATTCAAGTGGACCCATTGCAACAATGAGATGTCCAAGTCGTTATGTCGAACAACAAACTTTACAACTTTGTGGAGGAGAGGAGGAGAGAGGTAGGGGAAAAATAGGAAGGGATGGGAAGGGGAAACAAAGGAGGAAGCTACAATGCTTGATAAGAAATGTACTCATTATCTTGCCCGTGTAATTGTAACCCCTCTGTACGGTATTTTCACTATATATATATATATATATATATATATATATATATATATATATATATATGAAAAAGAAATCAAGCTTTTCTTGTCATACGTTGATTAAAATCTCAAAGCACTTCTTTTTATTAGCATATTAATATAAAAGGGTGTTTCATTGTATTTTTTCACTATATGCGTATTGTGTAATTTCATCAACTTTAGTCCTTCTTTTATAGTTCCTTAATCCACCCTGCTATTTTCTCTAATGTTACTTTTTGTTGGTGGTACTGGGGTTTAAACTCAGGGCCCTGTAGTTGCTCTACCACTTGAGAAACTCCGCCAGCCTCTCCTATGTACTTTTTAATGTTTATTCACTTATAAAAATTCCAATAATTTCAATAGTTAATATTAGAGTAGTTATATTTAGGCAAGTCAGAAATTTTATAATACATTAATAAATATCATTATAATACTTCTCTTATAAGGAAAATATCCTTTAGGCAGCACTTATACCAGTAATGGGAGTCGACATAAAATATGGATGCCATAGGCAGTTGTCTATGCCCTGCTGATGTTAGACAATAATTACATATCCAAAGTCTTAATAAAAAATGGTTGAGAAATTACTTTCCCCTCAAAACGCTCTAGGATTCATCACAGCTTGAAAATAATAGAAATCATAAGTTTAAAATGTACAGCTCACACATCTAACTAGATGAACAATAGCACACTAAAATCCTGTTATCTAAATGATGCAACTCTGAAAATTAATGACTTACACTGCCGTCTGTCAATATTCTTATCGATCTCACGTTATGTACAAAGCTTCAGCTAACTATTAGAGCCACACAAAAGATGTTATCTCCACTTTTGAATTATTGACAGTTGCTTGTACTTCATATTTCCTGTGAACTTCTAAGACATTAACTAGCACAGTTCTTTCATTCACGGGAGCTATAACTCACATGCAAGACATGCAAATGTTATGTCTAATAAATTGATATTTATAGGATGCCAATACTTTCTAGAAAATCTGGTGTTTGTTTTATTGTAGAATTGTTTCTTGGCACCAAAAATATGTAAAATCTTAACATCTTGAGGAATTAAAAATATTGACAATCCTATATTGAAGAATTTAGAATAATTTGGCATTTACTTTTTCTGAAACAGTCCTGTTAAGGAACAACTCCTCTGAGTTGCTGTGTTTCCAAAAACATCAAATGACAACTCAATGTCATTTTCACCAAAGAAACTGACTTTGGATGGTAAAATAGCAAATAACTACAAAGAGAAAATCTTTATGAGTATAGGACATTAGGTCAAGATAAGGCCTTACAAATAAATCTGTGGCTTTACAGAAGTAAGGAAACAATGTCAGGGAAAATTCTACATTGTTTGGGGAAGAATGTAAGGTGACAATATCATCAAGTATTGTTGAAATCTAAATTTCAGGTAATTTAAAGGGGGGAGGGAAGGGATAGTTAGAGAAAAACAAAAGGAGCGGGTAACAATGCTTGACAAAAAATGTACTCATTATCTTACTCGTGTAACTGTAACCCCTCTGTACATCTTTACAATAAAATAAAAATTAAAAAAATAAATCTGTGTACTCAAAGATCTAAAAGTAAAATGATGTTCTTTATACCTCCATTTGATTATAAACCTGTTCCAAATGTGTTATAAAATCTGATAGTTTTAATAAAGCTCATAGTTTGCTATTACAATATATATACAAGAATGCTAATATATGCCAATTCAATAGATACCATTTTATGTATACTATGCAGGATTATTATAAATACTATGTGCCATAATGGTTTGGCATGCTTTTTCAAAGTTTTCTCAGAAATAGAGATAGCTTTGCCTTATAAATATGATTATTTTTCACATGGGAACTGATAAACTAAGGAAGATGGACATAAAGAATTGTAATAGACCTGAAATCCAGATGCAAACTCATAGCTATCACGTAGTCTCTGCATTTATGTATTCTGGACTTTGGATCTCAGTAAATTTCTGTTCAGGTTCAAAAAGTGATTGTGTCTTATACTTCTACAACAACCTGACCAGTACAATGTACTGTACAGAGCAGCTATATCTTAAATGTATATTTGGCTTATTCATCTGGCAATTAAATTTCCTAGTAACTTGGAAGGAAGGGCAGCCAATAAAAATTTTAAAAACAACACAGATTTGACCTATTGTGATGGATTTGATGAATGTGAAATACTGTGATGGATTTGATGAAATACAGGAGAACAGTTGGGC
The DNA here is from genome assembly GCF_024711535.1 of Dipodomys merriami. Classification (NCBI taxonomy): domain Eukaryota; kingdom Metazoa; phylum Chordata; class Mammalia; order Rodentia; family Heteromyidae; genus Dipodomys; species Dipodomys merriami. Next base: position 102,113,981 of record NW_027204492.1, read on the forward strand.
CTGTGAAATAAATGACCATACATGGATGTTTATTTGTGCGAATTTAAACAAACCTTGGCCTAAAGTAATACATTAAATTACAGTCTGATAGAACCAAATGTAAAAAACAAAGCAAATAAACAGAAAAACTACTCCTTTATCCTAAAATAGACAGTCTTAATATATTCATTCATTTGAATAATTACTTTTACTTGAAAAATCATATTAAAGTTATAGACCTATATTCCCACATAGAACTTATTCTCAAAGATCAAAGCCTAAAAAATTCATAGTATATACATACCAATATGTATATAATATCAAATTACACAATTAATACTTACAGAATTGTCTGATTTACGTATATGTGCACATGTTCACATCTGTGCCCATGTATTTATATAAGACTTATGAATATTATGTGGATGTTAACATACATGTTTGTATCTGTGGACTATACTGTTTTTAGTTAGTAAGCAGTAATGTAACCTTAAATTTTCATGAAAATTTTTACTTGAATTTTTCCACTATTGTTGTATACCAATCCTTACTAATTGTGCACATTTGAAATATATTTTAAAAAATAAAACCAGCTTATGGGGCTGAGAAAATGACTCAGTGGTAGAGTGCTTGCCCCACATGCATGAGGCCCTGGTTTTGATTCCTAAACACCACATAAGCAGAAAAAGCCAGAAGTGGCGCTGTGGCCAAAGTGGTAGAGCACTAGCCTTGAACTGAAGAGCTGAGGGACAGGTCTCAGGCTGAGTACAAGCCCCATGACCGACAAAAAGAAAAACAAACAAAAAAAAAAAGCTAGCTTATATTTATTAAGAACACTTTTACATGCTGGGCGCTGGTGGCTCACGCCTGTAATCCTAGCTACTCAGAAGGCTGAGATCTGAGGATCACAGTTCAAAGCCAGCCCAGGCAGGAAAGTCCGTGAGACTCTTATCTCCAATAAACCACTAGAAAACTGGAAGTGGCACTATGGCTCAAGTGGTAGAGTGCTCACCTTGAGCTGAAGAGCTGAGGGATAGCGCCCAAGCCCAGAGTTCAAGCCCCACGACTGACAAAAAAAAAAAAAATCAGAACACTTTTACATTATTAAGATGGGCTCTTAATGCCCATCCTAAACAGAAAAGCTTAAGTTGTTGGAAGTAATATTTGATATTTTTCACTTCAATAATCATGACCTCTGGTGATTATACCATATTCCATTTTATTATTTCATTTCAATGTTATAAATAATCTAGCCAAGAACAATACATAAATTCTTCAATGTATGAGTCAGCTCCTTGTTAAATTATAATAATGACCCAGGTAGGAAAACAGTAATATTAAATTATTGAATGGAGAATTTGGGTTAGAATGAAATAAGATACTAGTGGTGACTTTACAAAGGATATTTTCTGATCATCTGGGATGGAAAAGATTTTTTTATTTCTCCCCAGATATTTTTATATCTTCTTAAATTCAACTTCCCTAGGACACTGATTAGACTCTTGATGAGGTTTTCATTAACAAATACATCCTTTTTAACCTACAATTGACACATAATTTCTGAATTCTGTCTTTAATGTAGTGAAATGAAAACTGTATGAAAATATGGAAATATTCTACAACCTTAAAGTAAGCTTCCATTAAAAATGTCTCATAAAGTACTAAGAGAAGATGGTTACATTAATATATTCAAAATCAAATCTAAAACTATATTGGAGAAAATTGTGTTGACATTTTAGTGGTTGTCAAAAAGTGATAGTTACTTAACTAAAGCAAATATGTCATAGACTAACCTAGTTAATTGCCAATATTATGACATTTAATTAACTTCCCACCATTTACTGACAATATTTAATGTTATCTGAAATTTACAAATTAACATTGGGAACTTTAATACAACAATTTTATGTACTCAACTCGTACATATTTAGTACTTAGCATACATACAGCTTAGTAATGTTTCTTCACAAAAATGCAAGCTTTATTTCCTACAATACAATGTATAGACATGACTTAAACATTTTTTGTTGTACGGAACACTTTTAAATATAGTATTTGAATAGCTAGTGCTTAGTATTCTTTACTAGTGAGAAAAGGGTGTAAAGTTGTGTACTAAATTGTATTTTGTAAATAAAAAATATACCAACAGATACTAAAATATTTCAATAAGTATAATAATCAGCTTTTGGGGATTTTTTACATGAATTGGTTTTCAGAAGGACAAAAAAATTCACGTCCTTTCTGAATGTGAGGTCACAGTTGGAAAAAATGTACCTCAGAGGATGAAACTTAGTTGCATTGTGTATAATGCACTTCATCTGAATATCTTTACTAAGATAATAGCTGATCTCATTATTACATGTAACCAAAAACTTAACTCTTACATGTTAATGAATACTAAATTGAGATGTATAAAAAATGATGTATTTCCACTGCCTGCACCCCCAGTATTCACTCCTGAGGAATTACTTCCAAGCTCCACCCTCTATAGATAGCAGAACTTTTGTTCTTCAAGTCCCTTATATAAAATGGTAGTTAATTCACATATACCTATGCACATCCACTTATAAGTTTAAATCATCTCTTGGTTAATTATAATAAATAACACAAATACTAGTGTTATGAAAAAATTGTACATATTCAGGTGTATTTCTATTTTTATTTATTTATTTATTTTTGGTCAATTTTGGGGCTTAAACTCTGGGCCTGGGCCCTGTCCCTCAGCTCTTCAGCTCAAAGCTAGTGTTTTACCACTTGAGCCACAGCACCACTTCTGGCTTTTTTCTGTTTATATGGTACTGAGGAATTGAACCCAGGGTCTCATGCATGCGAGGCAAACACTCTACTACTGAGCCACCTTCCCATCCCCAGATGTATTTTTAAAACACATTTCAATAGGAAGTTGGGCTTGTGGATTATACAGATAGAGAGACCAAGTATACATTGTTTGATTATAGTAGACCTGTAAAAGTGTTTGCTAAATGGATGAGTGGATAAGTGATCACAAAGACACTTACCCCACAATGATAAAACAATGAAGACTTTCCTATAACTGCCACCTATGATTCCAGTTATTCAAAAAACAATAGCTGAAGATCTAACATCTCAAGTGTTTCAGGTACAGATTCATAATGGCTGAATATTTTGAAAATCCAAAGCTAACATGTTAACAATCCTTGCAATGTTATGATATATTTTGAATATTTGGTAGGAGCAAAGCAAAACTTCTCTACAGGACACCAACTCAACCCTGTTTATAAAATTTCAGCAATGGGGCTGGGAAGGAGGCTCAGTGGTAGAGCGCTTGCCTTGCATGAATGAGGCCCTGGGTTCGATTCCTCAGCACCACATAAGCAAAAAGAAAAAAGCTGGAAGTGGCACTGTGGCTCAAGTGGTAGAGTGCTAGCGTTGATCTGAAGAGCTGAGGGACAGCACCCAGGCCCAGAGTTCAGACTCCACAACTGGACCCCCCCTAAATTTTCAACAATGAACATTAAACAATAAACAATAAACAATAACAAATTTCCAATAACCATGAGCTTAAAATCAAAGTTACACACACACACACACACACACACACACACACGCACACACACACACACACACACACACTCAGAAAAACCCGACATTTACTATTGTACAAAATGATCAAATTACCACAAACAAAATTAATCATGCATTCTTTGCAATGCACCAAAAAAATACATACTCACTTATATTCTTCATGGAAAATACAAAGAAGCTAAATTTGATCATGATGAAATGTGAAATCAATTCAAATAGTGTGACAGGAGAAAAATATCACTAGTCTCCAGATTAAGACATTGATATGGCCTGACTAATAAAGGTTAACTTCTTCAGCAAAACCTTTTCTTATTGTCATAAAGAAAGTTATTGGTGGCAGATAAATAATAAAGTAGGGCACAGTGGGCAATATGTGTAGCCTCAGCTATCCGGAAGGCTGAGATGAACCATTTATGTCCAGGTGTTCAAGGTAAGTCTGATCAATGTGATTTCACTTCCAATTTTAAATATTAAAAAAAATGTTACACTACACGCACGTGCGCACACAGACGCGCGCGCGCGCGCGCGCACACACACACACACACACACACACACACACACACACAACCTCCACAATTCTTTTTGTTGCTGTTATCTTTTGCAGAGCTTGAACTCAGGGCCTGGGTGCTGTCTGTGAGACTCTTTGTGCTCAAGTAACTGAATGGGAAGGGAGAAATTTTTACAAAAGGCTTCCAACTTAATGCTCCTATCCTGTAGAAAACCTTTCAGTGTGCTTAATGATTTACAAAACTGTGTTTCTAACTCTTTAATTCAGGGAGGTTTAACAAAATTCCCAGCTTGCATATTTCCACTTTAAATTTTATTAGTGCCATTGATATCAGTAGTATATTATCACAATCAGAAGATATTGAATAAAATAGAAAGAAGCTACAAGCTATTGTCATTAATTAGCATATCTTTAGCATCTAAAGTGCCTACCTATCTATTCCAATAAACCATATAATGCACAGAAACAAATAAAAATGTTTTTGTTGTAACAAAATAGATTCCTAGTTTGATTTTTGCCTTTGGCACTCAGAATGATACAGATGGGCTATAATTCATTGGGTATATATATCTAAACTTTATTTGTTTGTTTGCTTTATTTCATGTCTGCTTCCCGAAAGATTTTGAGATATAATAAAAGATTCATGCAATAGGCTTGTTAAAATGAAGACGAATTATCAAAAGCATCATAGTAAGGAGTAGAAGAAATGGTTATTGGAATATGGGTGAAAAACATATAATTATACAAAAAAGTAGCTAAGAATAGTTACTGTAATTATATACTAAATTTAGCTTGTACTTCCTGGAAGCCAAGACAATCTTTTAAAATTCTGGATTAGTTATGTAGCTCTACTTGCATATTAGTTTATCAGGACAGAAAAATGCAAGCACCAAATCTAAAAATCAAATTTTTTTAAAGCATGACTATTTTCATAAAAACCCCTCAACAACAAAATGGATGACATTTTATCTTTTCAATAGGTTTTCAGAGAAGTTATGGAAATGTTCTTCAGTTGATCATTTTGTCAACTGAAACAGTGATAAAAACTAAAATAAACACAGTTTTGCTTGTAAAAAATTCAACTCTACAGCTCTATAATAGTTTCATGTGCAATATTTTATAACATTGGCAGCAATTTGAGAGAAAATTCAGAATGGAAAGACAGATAAAAGAGACTAGAGTACATGAGTACATGTATCCTTCAGATTAGGCTGTGATTTACATATTTTGCATGGTAAACAGTATACAGACTCTAATCCCTGCGACCTATGCTTGTTACTTTACAAAGTAAACAGAGTTGGTTTATATACAGGTAGCATAAGGATTCTGAATTGGCCGTATTTTCCTTGATGAGAAAATTGAGCCTTAAATGTAATCAGAAAGCTCCTTTATAAAGGGGAAAAGAAGAAAAAAAATTTGCGGGGGTCCAGTCGTGGGGCCTGAACTCTGGGCCTGGGCGCTGTCCCTCAGCTCTTCAGCTCAAGGCTAGCACTCTACCACTTGAGCCACAGAGCCACTTCTGGCTTTTTTTTCCTGCTTATGTGGAGCTAAGGAATCGAACCCAGGGCCTCATGCATGCAAGGCAAGCGCTCTACCACTGAGCCACATTCCCAGCCCAGGAAAAGGAGAAACTTGAGTATTGTGGCTGAAGACAATTTGACCATTGAAGCAAGATGCTATGCTGAAGATGGAAGAGAGGGTCAAACACAACTCAACATGGAGGAAAAAAAATGAAGAAATAACAGAAGCTTATGGATACTTGATTTTAGTCTAGAAAAGCCAGTTTGGGTTTTCTGAACTCCTGAAATGAAAGAGACCAAATGCATGTTGTCCTAAGCCACTAACTTTGTTGTCATTTTGCTACAGCAGCAGTGGCAAACGAATACACGAGTTCAATATAATGTACTTGCAACAAAGGGGCTATTTTCCTCTTCAGGGATGGTACCATATTAATTCACCCAAGACAACAAACAAATATATGGCTAAAAGTAAAATATTTTTAAGTTTCATATGTTGTAGATTCTTAAGCAGGATTCAAGGACATCAATAGCTGTGGAATTGGTTTGTGTGGGAGTGGGGAACTGAAATGTTAATCAGAATTTTCATACTTAGTAGTAAAATCATAAGAGAACAATTTCAGAGCTAGTTATGAATTCCTTTGCCTTTTCTTAGTATATTTAGATAACATTTGCAGTATTCTGTTATTGAATTTTAGATAACGCTTTCAGTAGTCCCTTGTAATATTCTTTTGGAAAGTAAGAAAATGACTGGCTCTAGAATACAAAAAGGGAAAAATAGTCCTTTCCTCCAGTCAGAGTAGAAAGATTGGATTTTATTTATGACATGCATAATCTTTGATTTGCTATGCAGTCTAGCAGTAGGTGGTTCTGATTTGAAACCTGCCCACATAAGTAAAATAGGCAAGGAGCAACAGTTCTTCAATTGAAAGGACTTTATTAGTGGAGCTCTAGATGCTGAAGTGGATTATCAAGATATTCTTTTAAACAAAAAAAAATCAATTCTTCTTTGTATTATCTTAAGATTTTTCTTAGCATGCATTAGTTGTGCAAGGAAGAGTTCTCTATGACCCTTCCACAACTGCATACAATGCACCCTTCTCTCCCTCATTCACCCTCTGAACAACTGCAACAGTTTTTATTGCTCAATTTTCATATATGCATGTAAAGTAGAGTAATCATATTCATCCTCACTTCCTCATTTACCCTTTCTTTTGTAGTACCTCTTCCACTGGTATCCACACCTCAATATAGCCTGTATTACTTTCCTGAAGATCATCAATTTAGGTGAGATAAGTCACACTCAAAAAGCCAAATGTCATGTATTTTCCCCATTGTGCAATATACACCTACACACACACACACACACACACACACACACACACACACACACACACACACACACACACACACACACACACACACACACACACACACTTATCTTCAATTAACCACTCAAAAACTGGAAGTGGCACTATGGATCAAAGTGGAAAAGTCCCAGCCTTGAGCAAAGGAGCTCAGGGATAGTTCCCAGGCCCTGAGTTCAAGCCCCATGATTGAGAAAAAAAAAAAAAGAAATCAAATGACTACTTGGATTTCCTTTATGAACTGATGAAAACAACTGTAGGTACTCCTTAATGGTTTTCAAGAGGCTGAAGCAGGGATATCAATGAGCAAATGGGTGATACTGCATTTCAGAAAAAGAAAATGATGATTGAACCAACAGGATGGAACTAGCAAGTGTGATCCCTCAACAGTCTTCCAAAAATGTCTTTGGTACCTGATTTTGAAATATAGGAACCTAATCTGTTCAGCTGGGCTTCCCCTTGGCTTATGTGGGTTGTTAGCTTCTTGCTAACTCATGATACATATTAGTTCCTCACCTAAATGAACTACCAAAGATGCATTGACCCACCACCCACCAGAGATTGCTGGGACAAGGGAGTTTTGCTCCCATTGTGTTCCCTGAGGACTCGGGATGTATATCCATACATTTCCCATGTTGCACAGGTGTTATTCATTTATCTTTCTCCTCCATATGTATCTTGCATTACTTGTTTCAGTATCTTTAGCTAGCATCAAACACAGGGACTTGCATTCAGGAAAAGTTGAAAAAATGTTAGCTCTGTGATTGAGTGCATGGAAAAAATAGCAGAATACACAACCGTGAAATCCTGACAATCTTCAGACTAGTGGGTGATTTTACAATTCAAGTATCAGACTGTCACTATATGAACACACTGATTAATCTTACCATTTAAAAGACATGAAGGAGTCATTGCTTCTCCACTACTCCACTGCAATTTCTTAGCTGAAATATCTATAAGGAGAGGACTCATTCCTACTCTCTTGTATTATGATAATAAATATATATATATGCATGATACATAAATAATCAATAAAGGGTTATCCAAATGAGCAAACATAAAGGACAGAATTGCAAAGGAGAGACCTATCATGGAAAAGTTAAGGAAAAAGCAGCTATCATACCAACCAATGAAGATAAAATAACAAAATCAATGGGTCACCAAACTTTCATGTGATTTTCCACCTAATCTTTGAATTTTGTGAGCTTCAATAAAGTCCTCTAGCAGTCTCCAAGATGGCAAGCTTAGGTCATACATGTCAGAGGCTCATTAGTCGATTATTGGGCTGGCGTTGAACTTCAATTCTCAGATCTCAGTCTCCTGATTACCTAGGATTATAGGTAAGAGTCACTGGCACCTGACAATGTATATTCTTTTAAAGGGATCAAAAATCTCCATATTTAAATGTTGGGTATATGGTATTTAGGATTATCACTTGTTTTTCCCTAGTTGGGCTTGACAGAAAACTTGATTTGTCTTTCCTTGTTGTTTTCTCTCCTTTGTTTATATTATGAATTGTACCAAAGGCCTCATGTGTGCTAGACACACACTCTATTGCAAACATAGACCCCAGATCCCTTCTCCTATCTTTTCCCTGTTTTATTAGATTCACAATAAAATAGTGTGCACTTCTGGGTGGCAGTGGTTTTGTGTTAAACAAGAAAACTCATAATTTCAAGCAAGAACATATTATACTTTCTTCTCTAGCAGAAGTAGGTTTACATTTGCATTATTTGTTCTGTTTTCCCTTGTGCAGATACACATTTGGAAGAGTTATTGAATAAATGATTTTTATGCACAAAATTATATTTTATGTCATTTCTATAAAAAAGAATCCTGCCATTAGCTCTTAGTCTTGGGTGTTTGGAGATAGTGATTAGCAAAGACCACACTTCGGAGTAAATGTATACATGTATGCATTATTGAAGAGTTCATATCCCAAGAAGCATTTTTAAATTCTGAAAACATTGAAAATTACATTATTGGACAGAATAGTCACAGAAAATATATCTTCTGTTTCTTGAAAATGTATTGACTTAAACAACAGTCATAATTTATTCTGATTTTTTCTTGCTTACAATGCCCATTTTTGTGGTGCAGACATGATTCTTTGCTCAGAAGTCTATCTGTTCATGAAACTTTCAAGGCAAGTCATACATTTTTTCTGTTTTTGTACTAGTTAGATGAAGAAATTTTACCATGCATTTTTGTGCTTTTTTCTACTAAATAAAAAGAATAGGACTCAATGCCTCTTTTTCATCTAGTCACTTAATGTCACCTATTCAGAATCCATAGAAGGATGTTAAATGAGTTGAACAATTACAGCATTTTTATTCACTTCTGTGAGCCCCAAATACTGTAACACATGAATCCTTTCAGAACAGTTACTTATTTAATAATTGGAACTACTTTTCAAAATCATAAAATGATTCATCTTTGTTTCCACTTCATTGGGTCACAGAAGTACCAGTGGAAGCTGTCACAATAAAAATTTGTGCAAATCAGATTCTCAATTGAGTTACAGATATTATCTTGAGAATCTGGCAGTCCACATCAGAATTGGAAATTGAACTAATAAGTTAAGTAGACCACTAAAACACTATGTGCATTTTTCAGCTGATGCAATTATTCCAGGCAACTTAAAACTCCCAGAAAATTGTTGCTTCTTCTTTTAAATATAGTAGATGACGAAATGACTGTTTAATCCCATGGTAACTGTATTTTGAAAATCAGCCTCTTCTATTTGTCCTAACCAATAAAGTTCCTTAGACCCAAGTTTGTTATCCTTTTCAGATATTATAATAGTAAACTTTTGTCTTTGTTCAAGTTATAAAGCTTTTCATCACGCTTATACACAGTTCATGATATGTGTGCTTTTACAATAGTTAGGATATTATTGAGTAGTTTGGGGAAGAATAACATAGATATTGACTTTTAAATATAGAAACTGACATCCATTCCATATCTTAGCTATTGGAAAAGTGTTGCATCACACATACTTGTGCAGTGGTCTCTTCAAAATAGTCATGTCAAGCGGGGCACCAGTGGCTTATGCCTATAATACTGGCTACTCAGGAGGCTTAGATGGGAGGATTGTGGCTCAATGACAGCCTATGGCAGGAAATTCCATGTGATTCTCATTTCCAGCTAACCACCAAAAATCCAGAATTGGAGATGTGGCTCAAGTGGTAGAGTGTGTCTTGAGCCTAATAGCTTAAGGGCAGCACCCAGGCTCTGAGTCCAAGCCCCACAACTGACACAAAACAAAATAATAGAGTACTTTTTTATTTTTATATACTTACTAGTTGGACTGTATAATATGGAAGTTCTCTTTTTTTGGTTTTTAGCACAACTTTCATTCAATTTTCATACTGGCTGAACCAATGGATGTTTTCACCAATAGTTTGGAGGAGTTCCATTTGTGATCTACCCTCACCAGCACTGTTATCTAGGCTTTTTTTAAAAAAAAATTGCAAATATACCTGGGTGATTTGGGATTTTAGCTTGCATTTCCCCAGTAATTAATGATGCCCAGAATTTCTTCAGATTGCTATTTATATGTTGTCTTCTGAAATCTACCTTCTAAGGTCTTGTAGGTGGGTGTGGTAGCACAACTCTACAATCCCCTCACTCAGGAGGATGAGTCAGAAGGATCACAAGTTCAAGGCCAGACTGGATTACATAGTAAGACATTATATCAAAAAGTCTTTAATAGTCTCTGGTCCTGTTTCTAATCCTATTTTTGTTCATTTGACACTGAATTGTTTAAGTTTCTATGTATTCTGGATATTAACCCCTTTTCAGATGTCATTTGCAAATATTTTTATTGTATGTTTCTTTGTACTTTTGGTTGTTTTCTTGGCTGTGCACAAGCTTTTTGGTTCAGTGAAAACTTATTTCTTTATTTTTGTTCTTATTGTCTGGCCTTGGCACCTTATTGAAAACACTGTTGCCCATTTTACTCATTTCTTCTGTTTATTTCTTATAATTACATAGTTTAGGATCATAAGTATTTCATCTACTTTGACTTTATTTCTAAATAAAGTGATATACTGTATTCACAAATGAATACTATTCTGCCATAAAAATTATGATATTGCCAGCCTCTGGTTGCATATGCTGGTAATTCTAGCATCTCAGAAGGCTGAGATCTGTGGACATGTTTCAAAAGCAACCCTCAGCTATAAAGTCCCAGAAATTCTTATCTCCAATCAATCAGCAAAAATCCAGAAGTGAAGGTATAGCTCTGGCTCAAGTGGTAAAGTGCTAACTCTGAGAAAAAAATCTAAACAAGAAAGTAAGACCCTGTATTCAAGCCCCAGTACTGACACCAGAAAAAAAAGAATCATGGCATTTGTAACATTTATTGTGACACACATTTGTTAAGTGAAATAATCTAGGTAAATGAATATAGCATGATTTCACTCATATGTGAAGCCTAAAATAGTTCTTTTCAGAGAAATAACAGGTAGAACAGTGGTCTCAAGAGACTGGGGGTCTGTGGAGATGGTAAGAAAAGCCTGGGAAACAGGAAGTTATAATTTCATTAAAGGAATAAATTCAAATGTTCTACTATACAAGAGGGTGACTACATCTAATAATAAGAAGTTGTGTATTTTAAGGAAGCTAGAAGGAAAGATTTTTTTAATGTTCTCACCATCCAAAAATTAATACCTTTTTGAAGTAATGGATATGATAATTACCCTGATTTGATCATTATACAATAGATACATGTATCAAAGCACTACATTATACCCCATAAATATGTATAATTATCTATCAACTTAACATTTTTCAAGAGAGTGAATTTGAGAGGGTGCCAAATAAATCTGCATAAGAAATGCTGAGATATTGAAGGCCTCAGATAAAGAGAAAGTAGTTAGAGTCAAATATTATGGCTCAATATATACAAAAAGGTAATCATTAGCCACATGTTGATCTTATACTCTTGATATTTGACTGGGCTTCAAGATAACTATAAAAATATATAAAATATCTCATCAATAGTTTTATATTGATTACATGTTGAAAGAACAGTATTTTGCAAACACAGAGCTAAATAAAATACACTTAAGTTTACTTGTTCCATATACTTGATTTTTCTGTTTTTTTATTACTAATATTATCTGGGTTTTTGTGAGACAGTGTATCATAATGTAGTACAAGTTTCGCTGGAACTCAATATGTAACCCAGAATGTCCTCCTGTTCTATACATCCAAGTGCTGGAATTAGAGGCATTATATTTGATTCCTAATGTGACTACTAGAATATGTAAAATCACATGCTGTGACTTGCATTATATTTCAGTTCCAGAGTACTGTTTTCAAAGATCCACTTCAGAAAGGATGGGTAAAAGAAATTTTAAGCCAGTTAATCAAGGGCTTAAAATAGCATTCTATTTATAGAATTATATGGTGAATTAAAAACCCACTAAATTAAGGATGTACATTCCTTAAGAGTAGGACTCTTATTATTTCATTCATTTGTATATATTCAAGAGATAGCGACATTTCTGGCACATACCAAGTACTCAGTAAAAAACTTGAATGATTAGAATTGTGACATAAGCAGAGAGATTAAAAAGAAGCATGTTATCAAAAAATAAAATAAAATCTGTCTCTTACTATTTCCAATTCACAGTGGAATTGATAATTGATAATTGCAATCCTATAGTGCAAATTCAAATTAAGTATGAGTCTCAGAAACTTAGTAGAGATTTTCTAATTTAAAACATGTTAAATGTGATAAATGAGTGGCAGACTGATACAATTTGGGATCCTTTTGCTGGTTTTATTTTAGAGAAAACTGGCTGATATATAATTCAGGTTTGGAACTAGATATTAATGAACAGATTACTTAATGAAATCTGAGCAAAATGAGAAAGCAAAAAGTGCAGATTTCCAAGAAGGATTGTTTTCTCTTCTCCAGTAACCTTTCATTGTAGTTCATATTCTGAAATATATATTTGGTTATATATGCATATAATGAAATGTCTCTAAATCTAGTATCATGGATGGCTTTCAGGGACACATAAGTCTTCTGAAAATGTGTGCAAAATTATGTATATTTTTTCAAATATCTGTTTGAGAGAGAGACTGTTTATCATCAGTATTTCAAAGCAGTCCATTAACTTTAAAAATATCACTCAGCCACTGTTCTATTGCAATGTTAAATAGGATAAGGTTAAGAGTGAAATATAACATCTTGCTTTAGTTTTCAGCATTAGGAAGATCATTGTGTGGCTTGAAAACATGGCATCTTTTCCTTTTATTTGCACATTCCTCAAGAGATTTGATGTTTAGAAATTTTCCTCAACATTCAAGAGCACAGCTAGCATTTTAAAGCACTGTGAAAGACTGTATTAGAGATAAAAATAATTTAATCATATTGAAATTCAAATCAATTTATTGTCTAGTAGAAATATAATAATTTTGAAGGCAAATTTGATCATCATGAGGGATTTAAATTGAAGCTTGAATAGCTTTTCAGTTTTTTTTCTCTGTGTCTATCTCCATCCATTTCAATCAAATCATTATGTTTCTCCTACCAACATGAAGCTATCATGGTTTCTAAGTTAGTTTATAGATCACTTTAAGGCTTTGAATATCTGAAATAAAGATAAATCATACAACTTAGTACAAAGGAAGAATTAGAAGCCTACCCAGAATTTGCTGGCTTCATTTCTAATAATAGCTGAAGTAAGCTTTAGCAAATTGTTTCTCTCTCATAAGATAGTTTTTAAAATATTTTATTAAATTGCAGTAGTTGTACAAATAATTGCCATTCAACAAAGAAGTTCATGAATACATTGTATCATGATCAGTGGCATCCCTTTCAATACTCTCACCCACCTCTCCCAACTTACTCCTTCTCTCACATTTTTAATTATATAGGATGTGTATTAAAACCTCATTTGAGGTTGCTAAAATGTGCCTATAAATCTATATATCACACTGGGTGGCAGGCAAATGTTTACAAATGAATTAACTGAAATATAACATACTATATGAGAGCTCAAATAGTATGATTCTTAGAAAGACTAAGTCAAAGGCAAACAAATAAGCACTAAGAAATGGGTACTCACAAGATGGGCGTGGAGCCAAGAGGAGAGGGGTAGGCAAATAAAGGCAGATGGGCAAGGGGAGGTGGGGAAGAGGGAAGAATGCATTCAAGAATTCATTGTATATACCACAAAATTCACAAAAATATAGAAGAGGTGGGCTAAAGGGGGGGTGAAAAAGTTGAAGGGGGTGACATAGATCAAGATGCATTGTATTCATAAACTGCTTTGTTAAAGAGCAAAAACTTCAATATATAACATAAGAAAGTTTTTATAGAAACTCATTCAAATTTCCATCAGACTCATCTTTCCTTGAGAAGAAAGTATGTGTCTCAAGCACTGTAATCAGATTCTGACCCAAATGAAAAATTTACACAGCAAGCATTTCAGAAAAATGAAAAACAATGTTATAATTCCTTTATCCCAGTGGTCAGTACTGAAAATAAGCTCTGATTTCCAATAATTTCAGCTCTTTATTAAGGAAATAAGTCATTTGAAATTATTATTATTTTATCCTAGAAAATAAAAGTGAAAAACTGAACAACTGAATATACTGGGATTTTTTTTTTTAGTGCTAGGGTTTAGATCCAGTGACCATCCTATACTTGACAAGCTTCCTGATGACTAAATTACAATCCTAGAATGTGTGCATATGTTCTCAATTAGTTATACTTGGAACAAAACATTTATTTGTCCCAGAAGACTTCATTGTTTTATTTGTGAATTTGAAGAACAAAAATGACTGAGAGGTGATGTAATTATCCATAAAAAATCTACTATAACCAGGTGCTGGTGGCTCATGCCTGTAATCCTAGCTAATCAGGAGGTTATGATCTGAGGATCGAGGTTCAAAGACAGCCTTGACAGGAAAGGCTGTGAGACTCTTATCTCCAATTAACCACTAGTAAACCATAAGTGGTACTGTGGCTCAAAGTGATAAAACAGTGGCTTTGAGCTGAAGATCTGAGGGACAGCACCCAGGAGCAGAGTTCAAGCCCCAAGACTGACAAAATAGAAAAAGAAAAAAACAAAAACAAAAACAAAAACAACAACCAAAAACTCCTATAGTACTTAGCCAAGATTCATAAAAAGGGGAAGAATTCAGGGAAAGAATGATATATGAAAGAGAATTTTTAAAGTGAGGAAATCTAATCATTTTGCCCATTGAGAGACTTTGTGTATAAAAACCGAGAAATAAAGTTAAAGGAACAATTTGAAGAGGATATTCAATACCATTGAAAAATATTTGGGCTGTATCCAGGAAGCATAAAGTCTGTGCAATTACACTTTGAAGTGTAAACTAGTTTGGATCAAGTGTATGTAGTTATGAATTTCCTGTAATACCTCAGATTCAAAGTGAAAAGGAGATGGAGCAAGGTTGATTTGATGGAAATAAAACTGAATGGGTTGATGGAAGAAATAATAGATAAGAAGATTCCATATTTGATGAATAACTTAATCAGTTGAAGGAAAGGGTAAAACCATAATTCCAAAGTTATCAGCACCAATTGTGGTAAAGGAATAATATTTTGAACTTGGTAGCCTATGTAAAACTATTTTAACAACTATAATGTGAATATAGTCTCTCTTATAAATGCCTCATTGTTGGCTGGGTGCCAAGAATCTTTGCTACTCAGGAGGTTGAGATCTGAGAATCACAGTTCAAAGCCAGACTGGGCAGAAAAGTCCGTGATATTCTTATCTACAATAAACTACTCAGAGAAATACTCTGGTGGTGCTGTGGCTCAAATGGTAGAGCAATAGCCTCAAGCACAGAGAGCCTCAGGGAGAGATCCCAGGCCCTGAGTTCAAGTCCCAGGAAGGGTAAAAAAAAAAACCTCCATTCTTGACAGGTGTGCTTAGTAAGAGTAGAGTTGCTAAATGAGAGTTTTCACTCAGATTATAATAAGAGTTACAAAGCCAATACATTATAAAGTATCAATGATTTATGTTAAGAATTCAATTCAAGACTATTTTTCTTCCTTCTATCCTTCATACCTTCCCCCTTCTCCCCTTCCCTCCTTTACTTCGGACCAAAACATTATTTTATGGTAGTAGTAGATTTTCTATCTCTGAAACACGATATTTTTTATAGGTCCATGCACTTGGTAAAGCAATGGGACTTCCTAATTAATGTCAAGTCTAAGCAAAGCCCTTAAAAGGATTGATGACTTCCATCATTGTTACCTTGGAACCCAGCTGCCAGGTTTTAAAAGTATCCCAGGTAATACTCTTACGTAGAAAGGCTTTATGGAGGGGATATGAAGACAAGAGACTCCCACATGGAAAGGAGCAGTCATACTTTGCAAAGCAAGCAAGCTTCTAGCTGAAGGCTAGAAGTCCCATGATTGATCTTAGAGCCCACACGCACTGAAGTAGAGAAACTACTAGGCAATGCCCAAATTTGTGAAAAATCATTAGCTCTGTTGTTTGACCTACAGTGTTCATGCATCAAAGGAAAACCACCACGTGAAAAAGTTTGAGGAGTTCCTGAGATAATTAGCTACCAGGAATTCACAACGAGAGTAATACACAAAATTTGAAGCTCCTCATTCAAACATATTGGCTCAAGTCATGAGCCTGTATGGGATTATTTATGATTATATGAAATGAAATAAGGAGGAACTCTAGGCCACAGTCTTAAACTCTAGAGGAAAAGAAAACCAGTTAAGCAAATATGAGCCAGCAAATAAGACAAAGCAGAGAAGCCAGAAAGGTAGCTGTATAATAGACATTGTGAAATTATTAAGTCCCAGAGCTGTATTCCACAATGGAGAAACATGAACTCTTGTAATGGATGATTCTGAGAAGTTAGATACGATGACCGGATACAGTTTGTAACTGAAAGCAAATGAAAAATGCTTCCAGGAGACTTAACATCATTAACATCATTTGGAGAATTAATTCCTTCAAAGAAGACATATTGGATGTCATTAACCTATACATGTCATAGGCATTTTGTCTTTCACTGAACAAATGCTTGTTCACATTTGATCATGAACAAAATCATTTCAAGATAGAAAATGAACAAGCAGAGAGACTTACAGTTTTAATTTAATTACAGTAGCATGACTCATTGGAAGGTGGTCTATATATTGTGAAGCTCTCTGTGATCTTTTTTCTGGCTCCCACACTAATGCATGAAGTCTAAAAGAACACAGGAATGGTTTATTTGGTGCTCGAAACTGACTTCCCTGATAATAAAGATTAACTAATGCCTTTATATTGGGTGTGTTATAAAAGAGGGATGATCCCATCACAAAATTCAAATATTTGACTAGCAAATCTCTAATTCTATCCTTGATAAAATTATGATAAAATTAATCTCAGGAAATGCACATAAAATCAGTAGTAGTGTGGTATGAACTTGTTTTGTAGTGTGTAGAGAAATGATAGAAAAATAGCTTTAAATTTTAAATCCTGTGATATATAGGTTATAGCATTTCCACACCAAAAATTATCCTTATAATTCATATTTCACTGTACTGTCCTAATTTTTAAACAAATAAACACTGAAATAAATCACATTCTACTTTCATCTTTCAATTGCTATGGCATTATTATTATTACTATTATTTATTATTATTCTAGTCCACTGAGCTAAATCCCAGCCCCTATGGCATTATGTTTTTAAATCAATCTCCTTTTTATATAGAAAATAGCTAGTATCACTAAGGGTGATGTACAGTTTTGCCATGGTCAGATCATACAATTCCAAACTGAATTCTGAAATGAATTTGCTCTGGAAATAAGAAGTACAAGAAGTTGAGACTATTTGCTGAGGATTAAATTGGGAGGTAATCTTTTAGGTAACTGCTGCATAGAACTAAATATTTATTCACTGGTAAGTAATAATAGTGCTACCTGAAGTCCACATGAATAGTATTAACATGAAACTGCACTTAATTTTTTTTTTACATTTTAGGCTAACAAAGCATTTGGGGGGAAATATTTGTATTCTTATTTAGAATTAGCATGCATAATAATACAAGGGGCTTTCATTGTGATAATTTCATAAAACTAAAAATAGATCTATATCATATGTTTCCTCCATACTACTCTTTCACATATATCTGAAGAAGATATGCATAATTATCAAGAGAGATACTTGCATACCCATGATTATTGTGTTTCTGTTCACAGTAGCTACATTGGAACTAGCCAATGCTCCCAACAATCAAGGATTGGCTAAAGAAAAAAAAAAACATATAATCATGGTATACACTTAGTTCTACAGAAAAATGTAATTATGCCATTTGCAAAAAATAGTTGGAACTAGAGATGGTTAAATTGAGTAAGACAAATGTAAAAGGCCAAAACATGTTTTATCACGTGTTTATAAGTGCCGGTATACGGTGATATTAAAAAGCTAACCAAACTTTAGTTAATTCTCTTATTTATTTGTAATTTTTTCTACAGGTCCTTCATTTACTATTGTCTCCATATTATTAAGGCCGCTCTCCATTACTCTCAACTCCATGTTCATTTCATTTTGTTTTTCCATTTATAGGCATTCAATTTGATCGAGAAGTGCTTTCTTGCTACATGAATGAAATCTGGCTAGAATTTAAATTTTTGTAGGTGCATTTCTATGCATGAGTTATACTAGAAAACTTTCAAAATCTTTTGCACTATTTTTTAATTGCACATAAGTATAAAATGAGGGGTATAGACAATATGGAAAGTTAAAGGGAGAAAGACATTCAGAGGTGATCATTTAGTTGACAAGTTATGAAACTGCAAAATGGAGCTGGGTTATAAATATATATCATCTGTTCTCTAAATTCATCAATTTATTCATTTAACAAAATTTAAAATATCTCCTACATATCTTTTTCTGTGCTTGGTGTTAGGAAAAATAAAGAATTGTCTGCCAATCAATGTTCTACCTATATCTTATCCCTTCAAGCAACATTACACATTTACTACATATTCATATTTTAATAGAATTTTTTTCTAAATATTCACAGGTTAACCTTTCTTTTGTCTCATAACATGATATTGAATATCAGTTTTGTGTGCTATGGTCATAATTTTATGTCCATTGACTCTTCATCTCTTTAGTTTTTTCTTCCTTCAAAGGTAGCTTTGTAGGTTTACATCTTTCACTCTCAGTTACTTGCCTCTAATCACCTTTTACCTGATGATAGTCTTAAGGATTTTTAATTTGAAAATGTTATGTGTTAAAAAAAATCAAACAAGCAAATCTGTTAAAAAATATTTTAGTGATTAAGAGTCAATGAAAATGAGTGGTATGACTATACATATATAGTAGATGCAAAAGTAGATATAGCAAATTTCAGAAAACATTGATTCAACTACTTAAATAAATGGAAATTAAACACACACACACACACACACACACACACACACACACACACACACACACACACAAACAACAACCCTAAAATTACGAGTGACCTACACACTCATCACTTACTACTTAGTATAAAGTTGGCCTTCCAGTTACATCATGGCTCCTACATCTGCAGATATCAATCCTGTGGACAACTTATAAAAACTTTAAAACAAAGCTTCTCTTCCTTATGTGTATTCACACATGAGTATGTGTGTGGTGAGTGTGTTTTGTGTAGAAGAAGCATCGTATCAAATGTCTATGATTCTCATCACTTCAGACAGCTTAACATGTATCCATTCTCAAATGAATTACTGACAAGGAAAGCAAGTCTGCCACGGTAGGCCTTGGTGCCAGAACACCAATGATATGACTACCTTGAAAATGTATGGCCAGTTATAAGAGAGTAGATTTTAGACAACATATTGATTGTACTAAAAAGGAAAAGGGAATAAATGAGAATAAGATAGGCAGCAACATTGTCAGTATAAAGCTCTGTGACTTTGAGTGTTCAAAAGTCACTTTACATTTCATCTCAGTATGGGTTTATGTTCTGAAAACTCTAAGTTGCTGAAATATTTAAAAATGACTTGTATAATTCACACTCCAATTGCATCTTACTTATTAACTTACCACTGACATGAGATGAAAAGTGAGCATCCAAATGTAATAATTTATTTCACTGGATATTTATCCAGAGGGGAAATATGTCTGAAAGACAGAAGTTTCCAATTCCACCTTCAATCATTTCTGTATTTTTAACATGATTTGAGATACTGTCCAGGTAAGGTGATTTATGGATTTCATTACCATAAAATCTGTAAAATCTGTAAAAATCTTTATAGTACTCTAATGAAATGAAGAGTGACCATGGAACTCCCTTAGGCCATATGAAGGTTTATCAGTTATTTTACTGAAAAATATTTCAAAGAGTTGTCAAACTTAAATACAAGTTAGGTATGCTTTGCCTCAATGAAACAACTTGAATGCTAAAAATTGCCACTTTTCTGTCAGCAATTTACTCTCTAGAAGAAAGTAAATCAATAAATAACTTACATGTACTGTATTCAAACCAGAGATCTCACTTCAAAAACAAGAATCTAACTTTAAAAACATAGATTAAACTTTAGCTGGGCACCCCTGGTTCATGCTTATAATCCTAGCTACTCTGGAAGCTGAGATTTAAGTACTACAGTTTGAAGCCAGTCAGGGAAAACAAGTTGGTGAGATACTAATCTCCAATTAACTACCAAAAAGTTAGAAGTTGAGCCATTGCTCAAGTGGTAGAGTATCAGCTTTGAGACAAGTAAGGGACAACAGTTCTGAAATTCAAACCTCAGTGCCTAAGCAGACTATAAGTAATAAATAATTAAATAAACAAAATATAAACTTAATCATAAAAATAGTCTATTTGGAAATTTTCCACCACAATATGGTTTGGCTGCACAAATGACTAGCTTCATCTCCTAAAATTCTCATATATATATATATATATATATATATATATATATATATATATACATATGTGTTTATATATGAATATTTGGAAACAAATTTTTAAGTTCTAAACTGTCAAAAAAAATTATCGAAAAAGTCCACAGTATTTATGAAAGATATAAGAATAAAACAACTAATTCAATTACAAGTATAGTTGGTTGACTCTAGAGAAAGTGGAAATTGACTACGAAAATTTCCACAAACAAATTTATGTGTTGAAATATGTTGAAAAATCTTAACATGGTTTCTTAAGTCCAGCCAAAATTTATCAAAAGAAAACAATGATTGGTCCCAGACTGAAAAGGTTCTGACAAAAAAGTGTTTATGAATAACTTCTTGAAATCATACTAGTAATATAAAACATATTCCAGAAATATTGCTAAACAACTATTTATTGAATCTGTTATTTGATTATAGATACTGAACTAATTATCAAAAACAGTAGCAAGGTTTCTCATTCATTCACAAATTAGGACTAAATAACATATGCAAATTTAAGGTATTCTTAAATACTATCCTTAATTTGACATGAAATCTATCAGTAGTAATACAGAAAAAAAGAACTATTTATTTCTGTCATGTATCATTCCACCAGGCAAAAGAACAAGTTCTGGTACCTTTCCATATAGAAACACTTATGAGTCCCTGGAAAGTCTACAAGAGACTTTCAAGTATTGAAGACTATATGAAAAGTTTTAAATGTTTCATTTTCTTTCCCTTTTGTATTGAGTATTTGATTTGAGGAAATCAAAAATAAGCATTTTCAAGCGATTTTAACACTTAGGAGGTATCAGGAATGTCTAAGTATACTAATACTTGTGTCCTGGCTGCCTAGTAATTAATGAAACAATAAAACAATACATAAACAAAAAATCCTTAAACTTTTCATAAATGAGAATTATTTGCTACTATATTTTAGGGACATAGATAGTCAAAAGCATAACAAAGTCAGACTCATAGAACAGAATTATTCCAGTGAGAAATATTATCTTGGCTATTTTAGAAAACCAGTCTCTAAGCTGAAATGCAAATTTTGTGACTTCTTAGTAAAAACAAATGAAAGCTGTCATTTTAAAGAAGAAATAAAATTTTAGGTTTGCATAACTATAATATTTGATTCTAAAGAAACCATTTTCTAGCTGGGTGCAGGTGGCTTATGCCTGTAAATCATAACTACTAAGAAGGCTGAGATCTGAGGATCACGGTTCAAAGCCAGCCAAGGCAGTAAAGTCCATGAGACTCTTATCTCCAATTAACCACCATAATACGGAAGTTGTGTTGTGGCTCAATGGGGTAGAGCACTAGCCTTGAGGTGAAGAGCTGAGGGACAGTGACTAGGCCCATAGTTCAAGCCCCACAACCCGCACACAAAAAAAGCCATTTTTTTAAAGAAGTTTATTTTGGAAATCATGTGACTAGACATATGAAACATGAGACAGATTTAGAAAACTTTTAATATAACTAAGTTCCCTTTCAGATTCACTTTTTTTTTTGGTAGGTTGTGGGACTTGAATTCTGGGCCTGGGCACTGTCCTTCAACTCTTAAGCTCAAGTCAGGTGCTCAATCACTTGAACCACAGTGCCACTTCTGGTTTTCTGGTGGTTAATTGGAGATAAGAGTTTCACAGACTTTCCTGCCCAGGCTGGCTTTGAACTGTGATCCTCAGATCTCAGCCTTCTGAGTAGCTAGTATTATAGGCATGAGCCACCGGGTACCTGGCTAAATTCACTTTCTGTGAACCTCCAACAGCTCTCAATGTATGCTCAGTATTGTGCTTCCCTGTCCTCTTCCTTATTCTGGAGCAAAAATAATTTCAATTATACACAGACGCACTCTCCTTTTTTGTTTTTAATCAACCAAAATATGTATAATTATTTCTAGTCTTCTAGTTGAATCTGATTTATTAATTATAAATTTTATGTAAAGTCTCATCTGATTCTCAGAGGAAACTAAAGGATGGAAAATTGTGGAAAGTTTTTAATTTTGTAGAATGATAAAGCTTAGAATAAATACATCAGGTTTCTGTGGTTCCATAATTTAATAAAATTTGTCAATATGGCAGAAAAGTACATGTTGACTGACAGACCCAAAGACTATTCTCTATGTAGCACATAAAAGTATATGTGTTTCAAATTATGCTAGGTAGTCAATATTTCAATATTCTATAATATGTAGAAATTATTTAGATTTCAGATGAATATCTATCAATTAACTCAATGTAATAGCAATCTAAGGATTGTGTAAACATCTTGGAAATTCTCTTCAGTCTGAGGTACTTCTAAACCTTATCACAGGAAGAAACATAGATCATTTAGACCAATGATTAAAATTGGTTAAACTTATATTTTGCTTAATGCCAAACAATAAGTAGAAATAATGGCAATTTGGGTGAGGAGCAAAGCTGCATACAATTAAGTAAACATATCCAATTATAATAAAAGAGTATGCTTTTATAATAATTAACACTGACAAGTATGAGAAACATAGGACTTTTATATAACTTTAATAATTGAATTAGTTTGCTTGCCAAATATTTATCTATATTGTATAAAATTAAATTTTTATTATGATTTTGATTTGGCTTCTTGGGGAAATATATATACTTTTAGTCTAGTACATTTTGAATCAGGAGGTCAATTTTCATAGTTGGGGAATATTTTAAGCAAATTTAATTCTTATAAAAAGCATTTAGACAGTGATCAGAAGGAAGATTTTTGGATTTAAGATATATTATAGCCTAATATTTTAATAGCATTTGGAGGGAAGAAAACATTTTATACTCATTCAAGACAGAGGCAGAAGCTTTTCTGAACTAGGGAAACATAGACATTACAATTTCAATTGTACAATTTCAGCTATGGGTTGAGTTAACACAGAAACAGAAAACCTCTGTGGTGCAAATTATGGTGTTGTTCTCTTATGAAAGGGCATGGGATTTTTCATTGACTTGAGCTCAAAATTAGACAAAAAAGACTGACAAACTATATATTCTGTGTTATATTTTTCTCAACAGAGATTGCTTTTCCATAAGCCATTAATCCATTTAGAGAAATCTCCAAACTGTCAGACCCTAAAATCAAGTTCCTAACCATTTCTGCCAACAATAGGGAATAATGTATTGGCTGCAAATGAACCAAAACAAAACAGAAACACAAAATTAGTAGAGAGGAAAATTAAAACTAGAAAAAGAAAGAACCAAGAATGTTTTCTTGGTGTTTCATATTCACCTAAGAGCCAAGAAAAGATATATCATATCTGAGCATTAACCATTTATAAGATACTCTTCTCTGTCAAAAATTTACCTATATTTGAGAGGTGAATGTATTGGACATCTCATTGTATCTTCTGAAGCATTTAAAGGTACTTTTCAAACAGGCTAAAGCCATGATATTCTACCAACATGACAGGAACACATGTAAAAGATCCGAGGTGACCTATGAATAAATGGGTAGACATTATAACTGGTTCAGCAAAGAATCCAAATAATAGATCCTCAATTGATTATTAGGAATATTTAAGTGAATAAGTAAATTCAGATAGAAATCACTTGACAAAATGATTTTTAAATGAATAGTTTCCAATGGTGACTGTGGACAGAGGCCCTGGCAGGAATTAACTGGCTGAGGTACCCAGAGGAGATGACATCTTCATTGGCTCTAAGCAATCAAGGTATTGATAGGCCAGAAAGTTGGCTAGGGGCATCTCAAGCATTTTGGAAGGACTGAGTGACCCTAGTACTCAGAGTGGAGTTGAAGATTGTGACTGATATTCTGAAAGCTCCATAATGAGGAAGATCAAACGGCAGACAGTGATATCAATGGTTACAGAAAGGAGAACATGTTGATATGACATTAATGGACTCAGACGTTATTAAATGAAGACTGAGGAGTGATGGGGAAAGAACAATAAAACAAACAAAAATGAGGAATTACACTTTCATTTTCTATTCATTAATATCCTGCTTCAATACAAAGTAAAGGACTTGAAACAGGGATTGTTAGCTAAAGTTGTGATTCTTCTTGTAAAATGTATTTTATTCTTTCTGTGAATACTTGTAAATTAAATATTAATAGTAAACATCATGCATATATATATATACAAGTTGGATAACATGACAAAATTGAAAATTATTAATGATTATTCATTATTAAAAATTGGACTATTTATAACTTTATTCAATCTTATTTCTGGATGACTAGGATCTCTATGAAAACCATGAATAGGTTGGCACATAATTATCAGTAGACAAGAAGGCAAGGGAGATATATGCACCAAGCAGATCATACTCTATTCTCTCCTTTCTTTCTGCTGGTAACTCATCCTTTCTCTTCTTCTGTCATTTCAGAAGGACCTGTTGTGGCCTTTGGCCTTTGACTAATTCACAAGAGAATACCCATGAGTTTCTGCCTAGGTTCTTTCTGGAAGATGTGCTTTCAGAATTATAATAAGCCCTTTTTGCCACACAATACTCACTGAACCTTGTTATTTACAGAAAATTTAACAGTATTACTACCTTTTATCTTTGTTCTTAGTTATGTATATGATGAAGGAATATTAGCATTAGTCAAGTTTATTTCTTATTGTTATGTCAATTCTCTTAAACAAGGAGAATTTGCTATGTAGCCAGGTGGTCTGCCAAGACATCCTCTTCCCTCCTCAAGGAGCAGCGATGGGAAGGTAGCTCCTCCTCCACCACCAGAGAAGAACTCTTTGTCAGTGTCTTTGACACTGACAAATGCCTGGGCCCAACAGCTAGCTCTAACTGAGGCCTTGGAAGAAAACAATAGGAGCCATTCAACAGGTCACAGGAACTTGACCTGACCTGCTCACTTACATCCAGGGGAAAGTTGTCCTTCCTAGGCAGAGAAGGCTCCACCCCTGGAGGAGTGACTTTCTTCACTGGTAAACAGAGCCAGAGACTGCAGCTCCCCACTGAAGCCTAGGCAGCATGCCCAGCAGCAGGAGGAGTAACAGACAAACAATTGAAAGTCAGTAAACATAAATCCTGAGAATGCCTCCAGGCTGGGCTCTGTGAGTGTCTCTGGAGCTAGACCCTCAGGGAAAAGCTACCCATTGCTAATAGGCCTCAACCCTACCCAGAACCTAGCCTCATCACAGCATTTCCAAGCTAGAAGAAACGGCCATTTCCCTCTTTTGTGATACTCAAAGCAGATCTTCCTCCCACTGAAATAGCCTGGGAGGAGGATCACAAAGTCCTGGGTAAGGCAGAGCTTTTTTCTGTCTGCTCAAACAAACTGACTTATGAAACCACTCAAGACACAGGAAAACCAAACACCACAAGCAAACTAGAGACTCCACCAAGACACTGGTTACAGACACAGGGGAGATACAAGATCTTCCCCCCCACCCCCCCAAAAAAAATCAAAGAACTCTTTTTTCTACCTAATTTTTTATTTAATTTAAAAAATTATTTTCTATTTTTTTCCTTCATAATTTTTATTTTAAGTGTGTGTGTGTGTGTGTGTGTGTGTGTGTGTGTGTGTGTGTGTGTGTGTGTGTGTTTAAATCTCTTTTAACTTTTTGGTCCTTTGTGTGTGTGTGTGTGTGTGTGTGTGTGTGTGTGTGACTTAATAGTTCTTCTGCGCATCCCCAAATATATACCCGTGGTTGATTATTAGACGTTATACTTCATTGTGTACAGAGTTAATTCAGAAATAAATTACTCATTTCAAAAGATCTTAGGCTTAACTTCTTTAACAGTAGTATTACTTTTTTATACCTATATAATTTTTAAGTATTTCAAGTTTTTTAATTTTTAAATTTTCCTTTTCATCTCTCTCCTCATTCCATCTTTTTCTTCTATCAGTATTATTTCTTTATACTTACATAATTTTTAAGTGTTTCATTTTTTAATATAAATTTTTTTCATTTTTCCCTGTATCTTTATCTCTTTCCTTTCATTCCATTCTACCCATTTCCTCTCTGAGATTAGGACTGGTTTAAATTCAATCTTTCCTTTTACCTCTCTACATCACTCTAATCCTATTTTTCCCCACAATTCTCCCTAAAGCTGAATTCCTCTTTGATGTTCCTAGCCTATTATTTCATACTTGAATAGATAGTATCTTTTGAACTAGATTGTATCTGCAGCCATTTTGGCTGTGCAAGTATAGGACTCTGGTTGATGCTTACCTTAAAATAGTGTTCTTCAATGAAATTGTTGCTACTTTCATACCAAATGGGCAGAAAAAGCCAGAGAAACAGAAGAAAAATGGGAATTCCAGGTATCTCAAATCCCACTCATAATAATCAGGTGACAGAACAGTTAATGAATAATCCAGTTGAATGTTCCCAAAAAGCTCTACAAACACTACTGGCAAACACAGTGAATGAAAAGATTGAGAACCTGCAAAGGACTCAGTGTGAGCATGATAGGAAGTGAGATGAGGCTGACCAAAGATTAATACAGGTACTTCACGAGAATAATGAGGCTAAACAAAAATAATACAGGAATCTCATGAGAGTGAGGAAGCAAATCAAAGATTAATAGAGGAATTGCGTGAGCAGGCTGAGAACACTCAAAGAATAATAGAGGAATTGCAAGAGCATGAGGAAACTATCAAAGAGTAATACAGGAATTGCATGAGCTGGATGAGAATAGACAAAGATCAATAGAGGCATTCATGGAATCCATAAATAGACAGATGTAGGAATCCAGGGACCACAAAGGGAATGCTGAATGGAACCCATCAGATAAAAAGGGAGTCCAAGAAACCATTACTAATCAACTAAGTGGTTTGAGAGTAAACATTGAACATCGAACTAAGGAAGCAAAGAAGATCATACAAGATCTAAAACAAATCTCCAACAAAGAATTTGAGCCATCAAAGGTGACCAATAAGAAGGAAAGGAAATAAAAAACAAAGTAAAAAGTCTTGACAGAAGGTTAGACCATGTAGATTGAAACTCGGGGATTGAAGACAGCCTAGATATTATTGAGAAAGAACATACAACTATCCAAGCAAATCCAAGAAATATGATAGATCTATTCAACATTTGGAAGCCACCATAAGAAGGCCTAATCTGAGGATAATGGGTGTAGAGGAGCACCTACAGACAGAAGTTAATGGTCTAGGAAATTTATTTAACAGGGTCCTAGAAGAGAACCTCCCAAACATGCAAAAAGATAGGCCTATTCAGATACAAGAAGCTTTTAGAAGCCCAAATAGACCAGACCAGAACAGGACATCCCAGCATCACATTATAATCCATACAGGATCAATACAGACCAAGTAAAGAATCCTTGAAGCTGTCAAGGAGAAAAGATCAATCACCTATAAAGGGAAACCAATTAGAATCACCTCAGATTTTTCAGCAGAGACAGTTAAAGCAAGAACAGGCTGGAATGATGTATGCTCAGCCCTAAAGACAAACAACTATCAACCAAGAATACTGTACCCAGCTAAACTCTTCTTCCTAAGGGAAGGTCAAATAAAAACCTTCCATAGAAAAGAAAAACTGAAACAATATATCTCCACCAAACCAGCCATACAAAAGATACTTAAAGATGTCCTACAAATACAAAACCAAGAAGAGCACAGTAATGGCCAAGAAACCGCACCCAAACTGAGAATCCAAGAACCAGAAAGAGCCCAGTTGTCGCAGACCCCAAGAAGGTGGATAACATGGCAGGAACTACCAAACATCTCAGTCCTAATGCTCAATATTAATGGACTTAACTCTCCAATTAAGTGACATAGACTGTCTAGTTGGATTAAAAAGCAAGGTCTTTATATCTGCTGCTTTCAAGAGTCACACCTTACCCATAAAAACAAATATGTTCAGAAAGTGAAAGGCTGGAATAAAATCTACCAAACATATGACCCCCATAATCAGGAGAGAGTTGCAATCCTAATATCAGATAAAATAGACTTCAAATCAAAATTTATGAGAAGAGATTTTAAAAAGGTCACTACATAGTAATTAAGTGTTCTCTCCTTCAAGATGATATTACAATTCTACATATCTATTCACCAAACAATGGAACACCCAAATTTATCCAAGAAACACTACTTTCCCCTTAAATCTCACATAAATCCAAAGATATCAATTGTTGGGGACTTTAACACACCACTATCCCCACTAGACAGATCAACCCGGCAAAAACTCAACTGACATACCACAGATCTAAACAACAGCATAGCACAAATAGATTTACCAGACATGTAAAGACTATTTCACCCAGCAACATCAGAATATACATTCTTGTCAGCAGCACATGGGACATTTTCGAAAATAGACCACATTTTAGGTCACCAAGCAAACTTGTCCAAATTCAGAAACATTGAAATTATGCCCTGCACTCTCAGACCACAAAGGAATAAAATTAGAACTCAACACCAAAAGCCACCAAAGAAAGTCCTGTAACACACGGAGGCTGAACAACACACTGTTGAATCACCAGTGGGTCACAGAAGAGATTAGAAATACAAATGTACATGATATTGAACAAAAATGAACTCAAAAATTACCAGCTCCTCTGGGACACAGCAAAGCAGTACTAAGAGGCAAGTTTATAGTTCTTAGTTCCTACATCAACAAATTGAAGAGATCTGAAACTAACAATTTCATGAGACCTCTGAACCTCCTTGAAAAAGAACAGCAAGGTAAACCCCAATCCAGTAGACAGAAAGAAATAAAATTAAATGAGAATTAAACAAATTTAGAATCCAAAAAACCCATAGAAAGAATCAACAAAACAAAGATAGGTTCTTCGAAAAAATTAACAAAATTGACAGACCCTTAGCAAATCTTATCAGAAAAAGAAGAGTACACACACAAATAAATAAACTCAGAGATGAAAATGGAAACATTATCACAGAAACAACCAAGATTCAGAACTAATAATTTTGCTAATAATTTTGAGAATCTGGAAGAAATGGACGATTTCTTGGCAAATATCGACATGCCAAACGTAACTCAAGATGAGTTAAACCATCTTAACAGGCCCATATCAAGCACAGAAATAGAAACAGCAATAAGAGACCTCCCATCTAAGAAAAGCCCAGGACTGGATGGATTTACAGTGTAATTCTACAAGGCTTTCAAAGCAGAACTCACACCAATACTCCTCCAACTCTTAAATGAAATTGAAAGAGAAAGTTCACTACTGAACTCTTTCTATGAAGCCATAGTAACCTTCATCCCAAAACCAGGCAGGGACTCATCAAAGAACATCGATGCAAAAATTCTCAGCAAAATTTTGGCCACTCGAGTTAAACAATTCATCCAAAAAATCATACACTACAATCAAACAGGATTCATTTCAGGGATGCAAAGCTGGTTCAATATGCATAAATGAATTAATATAATACAACACATCAACAAGAGCAAGGATAAGAACCACATGGTTATCTCAATAGATGCAGAAAAAGCATTTGACAAGATCCAACACCCTTTATGATGATGGCTCTGGAAAAACTGGGAATCCATGGAACATTCCTCAATACAATAAAGACTGTATATGACAAACCTACAGCCAGCATTATACTTAATGGCCAAACATTAAAGCCATTTCCTCTAAACTCAGGAATGAGACAAGGATGTCCAGTCTCCACTTCTCTTTAATTTAGTATTAGAATGCTTAGCTACAGCAATAAGACAAGATGCCAACATAAAGGGGGTCCAAATATGGAAAGTTGAAGTAAAACTCTCCCCCTTTGCAGATCTTGCATTTAAAGAATCCTATGGACTCTACTCTGAAATTACTCAAGCTGATTCAAAACTTTGGTAAAGTAGCAGGATATAAAATTAACCCTCAAAAATCAATGGCTTTTTTGTATGCCAACAATGAGAAGAGTGCAGCTGAAATTAGGAAAGCAACTCCTTTTGTAATATCCCCACAAAAATAAAATATCCAGGAATTAACTTAACTAAAGACGTTAAGGACCTCTATGATAAAAACTTTATAAACCTGAAAAAGTAAATCAAAGCAAAACTTAGGAAGTGGAAAAACCTCCCATGCTCCTGTATCGGAAAGATCAACCTCATGAAAATGGCAATAAATCCCAAGGCTATCTACAAATTCCATGTGATACCTATCAATATTTCAAACTCATTCTTCAATGAAATAGAAGAAGCAACCCAAAAATTCATATGGAACAATAAAAGATCCCGAATAGCATAAACAATCCTTAACAGAAAGAACAGTGCTGGAGGAATATCAATACCAAATTTCAAAATCTACTACAAAGCTATAGTAATCAAAACAGCTTGGTACTGGCACAAGAACAGACCTCAGGACCAATGGAATAGAATTGAATACCCAGAAATGAACACACAGACTTATAGCCACCTAATCTTCGACAAGGGAGCTAAAAAAATAGAATGGAAGAAAGACAACCTCTTCAGTAAATGGCGCTGGCAAAATTCTTTAATCACCTGAAGAAAACTAAAGCTAGATCTGTATATATCACACAGCACCAGAATAAACTCCAAATGATTCAAAGACCTCGGAGTCAAAGGAGACACCCTGAAATCTTTAGAGGAAGAAATAGGAGAAACCCTAGGTCTCCTTGGCACAGGTTGAAATTTTCTTAATAGAGACCCAGAAACACAACAAATCAAAGAAAGGTTGGACAAATGGGAATGCATGAAGCTATAGAGCTTCTGCATGGCAAAGGACATAGCTAGCAAGATCAATAGAAAGCCAACAGATTGGGAGATCTTCACTACCCATACAACAGACAAGGGTCTCATATCTAAAATATACTTGGAACTCAGAAAATAAAATTCCCCAACAACAAATCCTCAAAGAAACAACTGCCTGATAAATAAGTGGGATAAGGACTTGAAGAGGAATTCTCTGAAGAGGAAATAAGAATGGCCAATAGACACATGAAGAAATGCTCAACCTCTCTGGCCATAAAAGAAATGCAAATTAAAACAACATTGAGATTCCACTTCACCCTAGTTAGAATCGCTAAAATCAAGAACTCTAATAACAACAGATGCTGGAGGGGATGTGGCCAGTAGGGAACCCTACTGCATTGTTGATGGGATTGTAAACTTCTTTAACCACTTTGGAAAGCAGTATGGAGGTTCCTCAAAAGACTCCACATAGAGCTCCCCTATGACCCAGCAATCCCACTTTGGGGCATTTACCCAAATGATCACAAACAAGACCATACTAAAGCTACCAGCACAACTGTGTTCATTGCAACATTATTTACCATAGCTAAGATATGGAACCAACCCAGATGCCCCTCAGTAGATGAATGGATCACAAAAATGAGGTATGTATATACAATGGAATTCTATGCCTCCATCAGAAAGAATGACATTGCCCCATTTGTTAGGAAATGGAAAGACTTAGAAAAATATATTAAGTGAAGTAAGCCAGTCCCAAAGAAACATAGGTCCCATGGTTTCCCTTATTTGCAACAAATAGTATAAGTCAAGGACAAGCAGAAAAGGTCAGAAGCAATGTACATATGACCATATAAGATAATATTAAGTGAAAAGAACCCCAAAATAGGGACACAACTTGTTTTTCCTTTCTTGCTATTGTTTTTAATGTATCTAAAATGTATTATGTGATTTTTTTTTTGTTTGTATGTTCTTCCACCATGGTATAATCCCTATTTTCACTGTATTTGATGTTGGTGCCCTGCATCATTTATATACAGTTCTCTAATTTGGGAAAGGGAAGGGGTGAAACAAAATGCTTAAATAGCGATACAGGTTGACCCATTGTAACAATGAGCTGCACAAGACACTATATTGAAAAATGAACTTTACAATTTAAGCAGGGGTGGGGGAGTGTAGTTGTGAAGGTGGGAGGGAAGGGCTGGTAGTGGAAAACAAAAGAGGAGGTAACAATGCTTGATAGGAAATGTACTCATTACCTTGCTCATGAAACTTTGACCCTTCTGTACAGTATTTTTACAATACAAACATTTCAAAAAAAACATGTAATTCCTAGATACATCACTGCATAGTACTGCAGAGGAATTCATTCAAGGTTAGGAAACCATAATAGATAGATTAGCTGTGTCAGATTAGCATTTCTTTGTGGTCAGGTGATCTCTTTGCAGTCCATGTAACAGTGGATATCAGTTGTCACTAAGACTCTTGTAAAAACAAACTTCCTGGACTCTATTAATCCCTTTTTAGTGTCTGAGAAACAGTTTGGAGGTTGAAGTTAAATGAGCTCCTGATTGCAGGCTCTCTGCACAGTAGAGCAGTCTGGGGAGATCAGTGGAGACACTTCCCCTTATGCATTAGGCTCAACTGTATTTGTGGGTTTTTCAGCAAACATATGAACCAAAAACACTGCTAATGTGGAAGGAATCTGACACTTGGAAAAGAGTGGCCAAATGAGTGTTGTTGTTCTTGAGAGGGCATCAGCAAATCCATGTTTAGGCCTTTCATGCCTCTCTAAAATGGTATAGTTTCATTCTATCAACTAGAGACTTCATTTGATTTAACAAACTAGCCATAAAGAGCTTCATACTGTTTCTTCCATAAGCTCTTAGAGTAATACTAGTAATAATAGCTACAATTCGTGTTGTTTCTTGGGGAATCTCTTAAGCAAGGTAAAATGAGATGAGCAACATATATTATATTTTTCCATCCTGCGATTGACTCATACCATTCCAGTTCAGGAAAATAACTCAAGGAGATTAAGTTTTTCAAGACCATATAGCTAGCAAATGATAGTATATCCAAAACTATAAAGTTTATCAAACTAAAAACATTTTGATCCTTTAACCTCTGTATAGAAAATTTTGTACTGCATGATAGTATTTTATATGTAAAATCAGAACCAATGCACTGACTTAAAAGAACACCTGCAAACAGTACTGCGATAGAAAATACACTAAATTAAAAGCCTCATAAAGTCAAGGATATGATCTGTTCAGATAATTCCTCTATCCCCAATACTTAGAGTTATGGCTGACACATAGAAGATGCTCAATAATCATGACTAGATTGAATGAACGCAAACATAAATGTATACTCTTAAAGAATGACTTGCATTATGTAAATGCAATGAACTAAGAGAAGGCTATGTATGGAATTAAAAATAAAAGTACAATTTGATATTAGAATCACTGGCTTGAGACATTCAATACAAGAACTAAGAATGAATCATTGTAACAGACTTGCACTTTTCAAAATTAATGTTCTTCCAAATGCTTAGAATCTTGTTATAATGTGTAGTATAATTCACAATGGGTAGGGTTTAAGATTCTGCAGGTGATCTGTTTGCTGCTCATTCAAGGACCACACAAGAAACAAAGAGACTTTCCTGGGAACCTAAGATATTCTTGGGAAGTCTTTGTCTCAGGATCTAGCTTTCTCTGAAGAACATTGAACTCAAAGAGCATAAATGACCAGAACTGATGTTAATGATTCACATATTCAAGTGTTCTATTGATTGAGAGATGATTGAACACAGTTGATGTTTGATTTTATTTTAATATGATTCAACAAACTTTAGCAACCTATGACCATACATCAAATCTGCTGAGCACCAACCAGTAGGAAAATAGAATCAAAACTAAAGTGTTATCCTAATAACCTTCTTTATTTCTTAAAAATTAACCAAACTTTTTTGTGTGTCAGTGCCAGGGCTTGAACTGCTGGGTGCTGTCCTTGAGATTATTTTCTTAAGGATAGCACTCTATCACTTGAGTACAGCTCTACTTCTGTTCTTTTTTGGTGATTAATTGGAGATACAAGTGTCATGGGACCTGCCATCCTCAGTTCTCAGCTTCCTGATTAAGCTAGGATTAGAGGTCTATGGCTTGAGTGCCCAGCCCCTCTTCCCTTCCACCACAGTGCAATTCAAACAGAGCCATTACAAATGTATTCTTTGCTGAGAAAACACAAACTCCAAAATGATATTATATCTTTTAAACACATCCTCTACATACTACTCATGATGACAAGGCTTTAATGATGATAAATAACTCAAGCTCTCACGTATAGATTTTAGACTGGCTCAGTAAGAAAATACTTCACTCTAAGTTGCATATGATCCTAACCTCCATCAATTTTCAATACTACAGTATCGCATACTATATGCAAATATGACTGCCCCTAGCTGCCTAGTGCATTATATATTTAGTTAATTCATTGAAAGCTTCATATGTATATGGTAAGTTCCCAGGGATAGAGTCCTTATCTTTTTTTGTTATTTACCTTCGAAACTTCCTTACGCATAATAGATGTATAATAAATGCTTAAAAGATGAATGTTTGCTTGTTTAAAAAGCCATTTATGCTACTGAATCTCCAAGGTAGTATTTTTTGAATTGAATGTTCAGAGTTTTTAAGAGATATTTTAAAATAGTTTACTTTCATTTTAGAGATAATTGAAAAAGATTACTACATAATTAAGTATTGCCATAAGATTTCAGTTCAGGGGTTATTTTGTACTTATAGTCAAATTGGAGCCAAATAGCACTGGTTGAATAAAAGCAAACAAAATGTACAACTGAAAGTTTTAAAGTAGTTTGAGTAGAGAAAATCAGAGGAAAAGTACAGCTCTATTTTATCATGTAATGATCTGCATAGCCAAGTTTCAAGAGCACTGTTAGGGTTGGTGGAATGTAGGTAAAAGATATTTCTGAGAAGCCTCTTGGTATCATTTATATATTTGGAATATTGATATTAGTTTTCCAGGAGAGGAACAAGAATGAAAGCAATAATCCAGTGGCTTTGTAACTTTTTGCCTTATCTAATTATTAACTCTTAATTGGCAAAATTATTTGATTTGTGTACATGTTTTTATGTGTATATATATGTAGAGTCAGTGGATAAATCAGATAATACATGCATTTACTGAGAAACTAATTTTTCTGATGAAAACACAAAATTAGGTATTTAACACTTTTATAGAATATAATACTTTGTTACTGATGTCTCGTGTTATATCATAAATCTCTTGAATTTATTTCTCTTGTGTTTTGTAGTGTATTCATAAAAAGAAAGGTATTATTGAGGAAGGATGTGAAATTGGGACTGATTTTTTTTTTTTTTTGGGTCCGGTCTTGGGGCCTGAACTCTGGGCCTGGGCGCTGTCCCTCAGCTCTTCAGCTCAAGGCTAGCGCTCTACCACTTGAGCCACAGCGCCACTCCCGGCTTTTTTTCTTTTTGCTTATGTGGTGCTGAGGAATCGAACCCAGGGCCTTGAGCATGCAAGGCAAGCACTCTACCACTGAGCCACCTTCCCAGCCTGGGACTGATTTTTTAATCTACTTTTCCCACTGAATTTCACTCTATCAGTTATAAGACTGCCACTTAAAACACAATTCTCAATAACACATCAAAGAATAAGTAGGTAAACTCTTTTATCTCTTAAAATTCAATTGGCATCTTTTAGCAACATGCCAGTTCCATGGAGGGTTTATGAAGTTCATGTCTAATTATGTCTGCAGACTAAATTACATGGCTTTAAAATCCTAGTCAGATTAAGTAAACAAGAAAGAAAAAGAAAAGCCTTCTAAACTAGAAAGAAAGAAGGAAAATTAATAGATAACATGGCTATACATATTGAAAGCCATAAAGATTTTACTACAAACAACTCCTACTATTAATAACTAAAATCCAATGAAATTGTGGGATTCAAAATCAATGTACAAAAATATACAAAAATACGTTTTTCTATAGACTGTCAACAAAATATTTTTTAAAAAATTAGAAAAATATTTATACTTACATTAAGCTTGAAACATGAAGGTAAAAGACATATGCTAAAATTTGAAAACCTAAACAAAATAAATTAAAGAGAACACAAAATAGAAAGACATCTATATTCATAGTTCTTTTTTCTTTTTTCTTTTTGCCGGTCGTGGGGCTTGATCTCTGCGCCTGCACACTGTCCCTCAGCTCTTCAGCTCAAGGATAGCACTCTACCAATTGAGCCACAGCGCCACTTCTGGCTTTTTCTGCTTATGTGGTGCTGATGAATTGAACCCAGGGCCTTATGCATGCCAGGCAAGTGCTCTACCACTGAGCCACCTTCCCAGCCCCTCATAGTTATTTTTAAATGACTATGGATAGCAAAATACAGATTCAATATAATCTATATCAAAATCTCAGTGGCTTTTTAAAAATAAAAATAGGAAAACAGCAGGAGGCTGGTAGCTCAGGCCTTTAATCTTATAATCGTATAATCAGGAAGCTGAGATCTGAGGATCATGGTTCAAAGCCAGTCTGGGCAAGAAAGTAAGTGAGACACTTAAATCCAATTAATCATAGAAAAAGTGAAGATGTTGCTCAAGTAGTAGAGTGCTACCTAGCCTTGAGCTAAAAGAGCTCTAGAATAGCACCCAGGCCCAAATTTCAAGCTCCAAGACAGGCCAAAAAAAGAAGAAAATCCCCCCCCCCAAAAAAAACAGAAAATAACAGAAAAGTTTTCAAGCAGGATTTTTGTATGTATCCCAGGAAGGCCTCAAAATTGTAATCTAGTTCCAAAGTGTTCAGATCAATGGTGTGTAATACCTCAACCAGCTATTAGAAAAAAATAATGCTATCTCTATAATGAATATAGAACATCAAAAGATCAAGAATACCCTAATCAATTTTGATAAACAAAAACAAAATTAGAACCATTGTATTTTGTGTTTTTAAAATATATCACAAATCCACAATAGCCAAAACATATGGTACTGGCATAAAGACAGACATGTAGACGACTGGAATAAAGAGCCCAGGAATGAATCCATGCATAAACAGTTAATTGATCTGTGACAAAAATGCCAAGAATACTTAATGAGAAAAATTATTCTCTTCAAAAATGGTATTGGGAAAACTGATGATGCACACCCAAAGGAGAAAATCCTGGGATGTTATGGCATGCCTCACCACAACAAAAGCAATTGGATTAAAACAAATTGAGGCAAACACTAAATGATTCCACTAAGGTAAAATATCTCAACTAGTCAAAGCCATAGAACTAGAGTAGCATGCTACTTCCCAGGGGCTAAGGGAAGGAGGAAAGCAAGAATTGCTTATGAGCAATCATAGATTCAGCTAAGCAAAATGCATATTTTTGTTAGAGAACTGCTGAATAACATTGGTATAGTAATCAATAGTTTAGTACACCTTTGAAAAATTGATTAGAGCTTAAATAAATGTTCCTAACCTATAAAAAAAGTTTAAAAAATAAGATGAGTTATACCATGGGGGAGGGACATACAAAGCAACAAAGAAATCATCTTATAAATATGTTAGAAACAATCACGTGAAAGAAAAAAAAAAACATTTGAATACTTATCTTGGGGTTAATTTCCCTAACATCAACTTATCTGACCTTTTCTGCTTGACTCAGACATATACTAGTTATTGCAAATAAGGGAATCCATGGGACCTATGTTTCTTTGGGTCTGGCTTACTTCACTTAATATAATTTTTTCCAAGTCTTTCCATTTACAACTTTGGTCGTGGTGGCGGGGGGAGCACCGGGTAGGAAGTGGTGCAGGGAGATGGGAAGGGATGGGAAGGGGAAACAAAGGAGGAGGCAACAGTGCTTGATAAGAAATGTACTCATTATCTTGCCCATGTAATTGTAACCCTTCTGTATGGTATTTTCACAATAAAATAAATAAATAAATAAAAATAAGATGAGGCTGAAGAGAAATTCAAAAACAGAAAAATACTAAAAGACTGAGAAGGAGCATTGACAAAGATAGGATTAAGAGGCACATATGATATCTTAGAATCAAACTAGAATTTTTTTTCACAGAGAACAGTTTTACCAGCTATGTGTGAAGTGCTATTGATATTTAAATAAGATGAAGATTGGGAATTACTTTAGATTTAGCAACATAATGACCATGGGTGACCTTGACCAGTATACTTTTAGCAGAGTACTAGGGATAGAGTTTTGATTGGAAGATATTCAGGTAAGAAAGGGAAGAGTGAAATTAAAGTAATTAAAGAAATTTAAGGCAAATTTCATTAATGGAAAGAGATAATAGAGAGTAAAGTATAATGATAATTGAAGTCCAGAGGTTTTCTTTGGGAAAGAAGAAACAATGGATTGTTTGCATATACTCAGGAATAGTCAGTAGAGAGGGAAAAATTGATGATGGAAGAGAGTGGCAGAGAATTTGAAAAGTGATGTTCTAGAATAGGCTTTACAGGATATAATAACATTCATCACCTGGGAGATAAGTCACATAAGTTGAGTACAGGCAGTGGTCAGTTACAGATTCTGAAAAGCCCAAATGAATAGACATTGCTTCAAGATGGCTTCAAGCCATCTTAAATAGAAACTGTCATGATATCTCCTAATAGTGATTGATTTTTCAGCATAATTTCCCAGCATATTATAAATAGAAGAGACCATCAGAATGCTATGTGGGCTTCCTGACTGGAGCCTGGCACTAGACTAGGAAGATGTCTTCTTACTCTGATATTAGCTTGAGATAAAGCAGGGAAAGTCTAGCTTGGATAAAGTCACTTTGACGTGAACAATATATATGCCTCTATTTATGACCAAATAATGGGGATTGACTGGGACTTTCTGCCTCAAAGGACTATGCTTCTGTCAATAAACTGCCCAATAAGGTGTAGTCCGTGTACGCCTTGATCTGTCTATGTTTTTTCTTTAGTCTCAGGACACTTTGGGGTTGGTTCTCATACATTGGGAAAAGGTTGTTGTGGAACAGCATATAACCAAGTTACTAAACTAAAAACATGACGTGAAGGCTTTAGGCTAGAGACTGAAATCAAGTAGGAACATGGAGGTCAAATACAAATAAAAAGGAAGAAGTAACAAGGGACTATATACAAGATGTTACTAGGAAATCGGGGCAAAAGAAAATAGAAAGTAGGCACTGTACCAGCAAGATATTGCACAAGGGAGCATTTTGTTGTGTCAAAATTCCATGTGAGAATCTAAAATACTTTCTCATAAATATCCTTTCTGTTTCTGGATTGGGAGACTCAATGTGTTCTTTTATAATATTGCCTTTGGGGGCTGGGAATTATGGTGCATATGTGTAATTTCAACTAATTGGATGGTAGAGATCAAGGAATTGTGGATTGAAGTCAGTGATAGGCAACAAACAAGCTGATGGCTCATGTCTATAACGCCAACTATGTAGAAGGCATGTAGGTTGGAAGATCATAGCCTAAGGCTGGCTCCAGGAAAAGATACAAAACCTACCTTAGAAATTATCTAATAGCAAAAATGTGCTGAGGATATAGCTCAACTGGGAGAGTGTCAGGTTATCAAGCATGAGGCCCTGAGTTCAAAGTCTGGTACAATTAAAATAACAATCGTAATAATGATAATATTTATTTTTAATTTTATTTTATTTTTTGCCACTCCCGGGGCTTGAACTCAGGGCCTGGGCATTGTCCCTGAGCTTCTTTTTCCTCAAGGCTAACACTCTACCACTTGAGCCACAGCACCATTTCTGGCTTTTTCTGTTTATGTGGTACTGAGGAATCGAACCCAGGGCTTCATGCATGCTAGGCAAGCACTCTACCATTAAGCCACATTCCCAGCGCAAAAATAATATTTGTTAAAAAAGACATAAATATTATCCTTAATTCAATAGCTATCTTTTAAAAATATTAAACAAATAGTGTCCAAATTTAATGTTGTTTAGAAATTCCTCCTACACATTACTTGGGATTTGCATAGTGTAATTTTATTTATATTTATTGTAGGTCATTGGGCTTGAAATCAGGGACTGGGTACTGTTCATGAGCATTTTTGATCAAGTGTAGGGTTTTACCACTTTGACTCACAGTTCCACTTCTGGCTTTCTGGTGGTTAATTGTAGATAAGAGCCTCATGGACTTTTCTACCCAGGTTGGCTTTGAACTATGATCCTCAGATCTCAGCATCCTTAGTAGCTAGGATTACAGGCATCATTTCTAGATTGCTCAGTCAATGAGTAAACATTGAAAATTTCTGGACAAATCTTGTAGGATATATGCTTTCCTCATTCTGCACTAAAATTTCAGGATTAGACAAATAGAGTATAACGACTTGTTCCAAGAAAAACTTGTTCGCAAACAGGTATTCAACCAAATTTTGTTCTCATAAGGATCAATTTTCACTCATCAGTAGTTATTTCATGGTTCTTATACTGCTGTGTGTGCGCGCATTCAGTCCTATTATAATATAAACTCAGCCCAAATGTCAAACACCTTCTTACTTTCCAAGTGTGCCTTAGAATTATGTAGCCTGGGCTTGAAACCACTAAAGAATCTCCTTTGACACATTACCAATAGTCTGTCAAAATGATTTTCTACCTCATTGCAGTAGATCTAGTAAACTTAGCTCTGCTCCATCAACAAGTTATTCTGTTCATCTTTTTTTGACTTAAGAGTCAACAATATCAAACAACCACAACTGCCCTAATCTCTACAAAAGATGAAGATGAAACCGGAAATATGATCCCAATTGTATCAGGATTCTTTTACTATTACTTAATATTAATTACTTTACCATCACCATTTTGAAAAACGAATGCTCACTACAAGAAGCAAAGATAACATACACCAGAATAGACTACAGAATTACAGGGACAGCTTCTGAAGGATGTGTTCTCAGCTTGGTGGTATCTGCAAAACTGGTTTAGAAATTAAAACGTTTAAATCTGTCTCCTCAATAATCGAATCCAAGTCACAAATGTGTCTCATTTTTCAGTCCTCATGTTCTATTGGCATTTTTTCCTGACAAGAGCCCGAAGGCATGATAGTAAGATGGAAAGTTCCAACTGGTTAGTCAGGGGAGCTGGATTACATCTCCTGCTCTTCTACGAACTCACAGTACAACCTCAAAGGAGCCACTTGACACATTCAAGTTGTACTCCTTAATATGACAAATGTGGGAGTTGCATTATATGATCTCTAAAATCACTTTCAATGCTAGTAGTCTAGAAATCTATCTTACATAGCTTACTTAAATGAAAAATGCTTGCAGATTTCATTTTAAATCGGTACAAGCAAAATCCAAATGCAATAAAACAATTTTAAAGTACATATTGTGACAACATCTTTTCTCTGCATTTATAGATGGCTATTTGTGCAATGTATACAGCTCATATAAATGCTAAAGGAATACTTGACATAATGGGTGTGGAGAAAGATGATGTATTGCAAACCTGCTCTGCTTACACAGGGAAAACATCTCATTTAACCTATTTTGGACTACATTGAGATGGAAGATGTTTTATTTCTGTAATATAAAGTTATTTCACTCTTAGACTAAGATGGAATGAGTTGTATGTGGATTCCATAAATTGATGAAGAAAGCTCGCATTCACAAATAGAAGAATGGAGAATTCAATAGTAAAGGGAAATGGAATTGCTTGTCATTTGTTATATGTCAATACAGGTATACATGCATGGTATTTCCTGTTTTGTGTCCCATCTATTGACATACCAAGTAATTCACATTTCAATTGACAAAAAGAAAAATGCTGTTAGTCATCTCTCTAAAATCACATCATGTCCTAAACCTATGATGGATCTAGGGAGAAGGAGAGACATATGGAATATTTAGATATAGACCCAATCTATAGTGTGAAATTAAGCTCAGGAGCCAAGTACAGTTTAGCCAACCCACAGCAGATCCATAGATTCTTAAGTGAAAATTAAACATTACTCATTGAAGCTGCTGGGTCTCCAGATGTTTTATTTTGCAGCAATAATGTGGAAGTAGTTTAGTGCTCTACCAATGAAATAATACAAGGGAATAAGTAGCAATAATTCTTTATACCCAAGCCACCACACAGACGATTCTGTCTTGCAAAGAAAGTACAACTAGCAATATGCACCCAAGTTAGGGAGGCAAGAAGAAAAATGTTATTTATTCAATTCTTTATGATCACTGAAAATATGAGTCTAGTGAGTTAATATTAAATGAACATTCGTTTGAAGTATAGTTATGTATATAT
Source organism: Dipodomys merriami (assembly GCF_024711535.1). Taxonomy (NCBI): domain Eukaryota; kingdom Metazoa; phylum Chordata; class Mammalia; order Rodentia; family Heteromyidae; genus Dipodomys; species Dipodomys merriami. Next base: position 102,156,723 of record NW_027204492.1, read on the forward strand.
TTTGTTGGTATTCCAAATGTTTATGAAAGAGTCAATTAAGAAACAGATTGTCTAGCTGGTTGTTTGAATCCTTTATTAATGAATTTTGAAGAGGCCCTGCTTTAGGGAGAGAAGAATTATAGAATAAAAGCAATTTTAGAAAAAAAGTACAGTCCAGGATGTTCTATCAGAATACCAAGCTAAGGCTCTGTGTTCCTTTGCCACCTTCCACCTTTTCCATTTCACTTTATCACAGTTCAGTTCTCATAATCACCCAGGGTGCTACTTCCATTTAAATCCTTCTGTCCCTCACCATGCAAGTCCAATCATTTGCCTAAAACTGTCTCTTGCATGCCTTCTATGTACCCATGCCATCACCCTCATTCTATTATTGTTTCTTATTTGTTGTGCTTCAACAGGCTACTGTGGAAGATTACAAAAACATGGTCACAAGACATTGAAGTTGGGGCTGGGAAGGTGGCTCAGTGCTTGTCTTGCATGCATGAGGCCCTGGGTTTGAATCCTCAGCACCACATAAGCAGAAAAAGCCAGAAGTGGCACTGTGGCTCAAGTGCTAGAGTTCTCGCCTTGAGCTGAAGAGCTGAGGGACAGTGCCCAGGCCCAGAGTTCAAGCCCCACGACCGACAAAAAATAAAATGATAAAAAAAAAAGACATTGAAGTCACTGCCATTGAAAGTAAAATTCATTTCTTTATGCCTTGCATATGGACCAGCCTGATGATTTCCCTTGACCAAAAGAAAATGGAAGAAATATATGGCATTGGAGACTCGACCAGAAAGGCCCCTACTTTTCCATGCCTTGAAACTACTTTCACCATGTAAATAAGGTCCAGCTATCTTGCTAGATAATGAGTTGGACATTACTATTACCCTAGCTTCAGTCAGCCAACCCTGAGATAGAATTGCTCCCACAAGGACCAACAGCTGATACAAATTTATGAGCATGATCAGCAAAACAACCACCCAACATATCAGTTCAAATAATGAGGCCAAAAATGGTTGTTTGAAACCACTAAAGATTTATTTATTTTTAAAAAAACATATATAGAAAAGATTTACTATTTTTCACTGAAGTACTTTACTGCATAGTAAAGTCTAAACTGACATAGTTCATTCACATATGTTAACATGTCATTTCCGATATGTTCTCTGTATGAAAATGCTTAAAGTATAAAAATAGGAAAGTCAAGAGATCAAGTGAGTAAGAAATTTTCAGAGTCTGAAGAAGAGGGTAAAAGTAATAGGAAACATAAGAAAAATAAGTCAAAAATATAAACTTTTGATTGCCAGATTTCTAGCTCTTACTGATTCTTCCCTTTTTCTCCCTAGATTAGAAACAAACCTCCTAATAAAGAGAAAATTGTGAACTGTAGTACTTCAGGGATCATGATAACAGAATAGAGCAAGTGTGTAGAATACGTTTGTTATGGCCGCAACATAAAGTAAGTGTTTTATACTTAGGACTTCATTTAATCCTAACAATAAGCTTAAGAGAAAAGTATAATTATCATCCTCATTTTACTCATGAGAAAACTGAAGCACAAAGAAGTACCTTGTTCAAGTTCACACAATGAAGGGCAGGAAAGTGTATTAACCTCAGGAAATCTGTCCATAAAGCTAGTACTCTAACTTCTGTCTCATGCTGCAATACTAGGCTAACTCAGTAGTGACTATCATTGCTCTCCATTCCCCACAGACTCCACTATCTACAGTATTTCTTTTGTGACTTGTTATAACTACTATCCTCTGTATGCATCAGAAATGTACTGCATTCCCATTTGTGCTTAGATTACTGGCTCACACTTCTCTACACCAATGATTCAAACACACAGAGGACTGGATTCCATCCCTTGAGATTCTGACTTAACTGGATTGAAAAAAAAAAGCTTGAAGACCAGATTTTTATAGCTCTTGTCAGTGATTCTAATGTATAATCCAGTTTTAGAAGAAATAATATAAATAAATGAGAAATTATTAATTCCCCTTACATCTTTGGAGTAGAAAGGATGTTATAAATTACATAACAAATCAAGCTTTAGCAAACCCAGCAATTCTTTCTGATTTTTTTTGTCAGTCATGGGTCTTGCACTCTGGGCCTGGGCGCTATTCCTGAGCTCTTCAGCTCAAGACAAGCAAGTGCTCTACCATTTGAGCCACAGAGCCACTTCCAAACCAAGCAATTCTTGGAGGCAGAAAAAGAGTCCATAATTTTAGGCTCTTAACAAAAAAAATGCATTTCTAACATGCCACATTGTCTGAAACTCTAACGTTGGGGAAATGAATGCTTATGCCATTATTGTTTTCCATCATAGTCTTTTTAAATTACAAATATCTCCCGTGTAGGTAACTCATTCATGTATGTCTGACAGCTATGTCTCTTCATTTCCCAGAACACCCTCCCTACAGGACAAGAAGTGCAGACTAGAGAACTTGGAAAAAAAAGATCTCTGATTGTTAGAAAAGGAGAAATGTAATTTTGGATCATGAGACCTTTTGCCAGGCTAGAGGCCATAACAGAGAAGTATGAAGATTTCTGAAATTGTGTGTGAGTGTGTGTGGGGGGGGGGTGAGGGTGAGGGGAAGTAGCTGGGAGAGGATGTCATGGTATATGGAAGATTATTAAGTATTAATCTTTCCTTCATCCTGGGGTCTGATGACAGTTTTTTTTCTTTTTTGTAACATGTATTTGCTCACTCAATTATGAAATGTGAAGAAACTATCCACAGTGTAAAGGACACTATGCAAATACAAAGATATCAAAGATATGTGCCCTCAAAGAGGATAAAATCTTCAGTTTAAGTAACATTGATAAAGTAGAGATAATAGGATTCAATCTCATTTGGTTTTCATAAGGTCAAAAGCCTAAAATGAATGTATAACTTTGCGTAGCCTGGAATTACAGTCTAATAACCTTTTATAATTCACAGCAATTTCCTATTTCATTGATTACTTCAAGTCCAGAAATGAAAATGAAATCACCATTCTGAAATAAAGCAGTCCCCTTGAAGTAGAAGGATTTACTGAAGGCTTTTTTTTGTAACTAACAAAGTCATTATGAAATATCAATCAATATTGGAAACCAAAGGTAAATTCATAACCTCAGAAACTTAACCTGGACTAATGGAAGCCTTGACAACTTCACCAGAACAACAAAGGGATTTTTTTTATCTCAAATATATTTGAAACTCATTCTCCTAAAGAGAGTGAAAATATTGATTTTCACTTGTTTGGTAAGACCAAATACTATTTCTGACCTTTTAGCAATAGTCACTACTTACAATCAAGGCAGAAGTGACAATGATGATAGCAAGTTGGAAAAAGACAGCCAATAGTTCAGAGAATTATCCTATGGTACCATGAAGCTGTATGTCTTAATAATAATAATGATCATTGGGGACCAGGAGGACCTTGAAAGAGACAGACAATTGGAATCAACTGTTCTGAGTTCCACAAACATGACTAACAAGATTTCCCTTAGTTTATTGTCATTTCTGAAATTGTATTAATTATTTCTTCATTGAGAGTCTTCTGAAGAAATGAGAATTTTAACTGCATTAAGACATTAGGAGATCCAAGCATAAAAGTACACCACCTATAATCCCAGTACTCAGAAGTCTTAGGCAGAAGGATGGTGAGTTAGAGGCCAGTCTAGGAGAAATAGCAAGACCCTGTCTTAAAATAATTAGACTGATGTCACAGAAATATAAAGTTATAAAGTCAATAGCTAGTATTAAAATGCAATCTAAAGAAAATGTCATTCAACTGTATATGTAAGTTTCATGGGAATATTTAATTGTTCTAGGTTTGGACTTGGGAATCTGAATCTCATGATTCTGTTGAAGGTTAACTGAGATGCACAATTTGGAGAAACCCTGTCTCTATTTTACAAATGAAGACGCAAAGGTGAGAATAAAGCTGCACTTTACAGAGAAATACAAATCTAGTGCCTTCCAGAGGCACTACATTTAAATAAGTGTTCAGACTCTCAAGACCATAATAGGCAATAAGTTACCATAAACCTATTCAGAGACATAAATGAAGATGTCTTTCTCACTAGAGAATAGCAAATCATTTAGATGACAGTTCACGGAGCTCACTGGGAGCTACCTTGTCTTAAGGTGACATGGAGCAGTTCAAGGAAACTGATCCACACCAGGCAGATAGAGGAATTACTCTTCTCAGATACTAATACTATTTGAAAGCAAAGCTGCAAAATGTAAGCACATGACATGATCAAATCATGAATTTCCTGAATCCAGGAAAGCCGAAATCTGTGACTTTGCCTGTAGTTCCTCCATTTAAGATTTATTTTACCCACAGGGAGCCATTTTTATTATAAAACAGTGAATGTATGTTATATAACCTGAACATAAAGCTAAGCAGACAATGGTTGTAATACTAATAACAGTATTAATACTTATATCAATAATCACAATTAAAATTCTCAAAATGGTCATTTTAATATAAATCTACCTAAAAGGTACATTTATGCAAAGATAAATGTACATGATCCCATCTTACTTTTATAAATAAATGCCATTGATTGAGAGTAATGAAACACAATTAGTCATTTTTAAATATCAACTAACCGACAAACAAAATTAAACACAAGTTGTTATGTAGTCTAGAGGGCTCCTGGGCATTTGCATAAATTTCCTCTCATTTTCCAAACAGAAGTCTCATTCCATTAAGACAAACAAGTTTCTAAGACATGATAGCTACAAGACATATGTTTTATAAGTGTATTTAGATGAGGAAAGGTAGGATCACATGCATCTTGATATTATTCAATTCCACAACTATGAACTTGAGAAAGCTAATTGCATTTCCTACTTTTCAATTCAAATTAGGTTTATACTTTTTATATTCTGAATGTGTCTTGACCAAAATAATAAGTTGAAATACAGTCTCCAATATTTTGGGATTAAGAGTTACACATTGATTTATTATAACACGAGATGTAGATAGGTTGAGGAATACCAGATACTTTTGAGTTGGAATAATTATATTATTTAGTTTTCATTTTTGAACATAGAAAATGAAAAAATATAAAATAAAAAGCAATATATTAAGCAAAAATAAAATCATTTGGTCTTAAACAGGTTTTACACTAAAAATAAAAAGACACCAAAAACAAGGGATAAAAGTCTTAGTCTTAACTGAAATATCTTGATGGGAATAAAAAGAAAATTATTATCATTAAGCCTTTTTGTTGAATATTTAAAAGCTTCTAAGAGGGAATTTAAAGGGATTTGCCAGCTTTTACTCTCAAAAACAGTGCATACCACATAGTTTCTCAATACTTACTCATTAGGTAAACTAACTTTGTAATTAACTTTATAATTATTCATTAAGTGAAGTAACTTTAAGACCAGGGAATCCTCATTCTGAGACAAACATTATGGAAGACGAGGTATGGTATTTGCAAAGGACATAAATTCTGTTATCATTTGCTCTGCAGTGATTGTGATTTACCCATTTCCTTTCTCTTCCCCCTCTCAAGAAATAATAAGTAACTCTGAATGTCACAAAACAACCACTGAAACTGAGAGTATTCTCTATTGTCACATCTATGCCTCTCTGGACATACTGTTTGCTCATTATATGTTTAGGAAGGGAAATATACAACAGAATAAAAAGGGTAGATTATATCTAAAGTTTATGGAAATCGTATTAGAAAAACATCTATTAGAAGATGAAAATGCGCAACTTACCTGGAAATAAACTACTATAAGGCTCTGCCTTGATATCAAATTTTCTCAGGTCTCTTTACTGAGTCATACATAAACATTAACTGCTAGGAACTAATCTCATTTTGATGCATCCTAGGTTAAGGGCATTAGGGTTAGGATTTTGTATAATTCAAGGGTCCTTGTCTTAAAATTTATTCTTTAAATTTTCATTTTGGAATAGTAAGAGGCTTCAACTCTGCATTACAATGTCGAGAAGCACACTAAAGAGGAACTGTGCTTAGACAAATGATTTAAAGAATATCCTTTGGATGATCTCTGTCATACTTTTTTCTCCAGTTTGCGTTACTACATGTACAACAAAACGATTCAAGTATAAGCTTAGAGACATTATTGTAACATTTCCTGGCCAAGTACTTTAGTGTGATGAAGTACTATTGTTTGTCAAGGAAGATTCAAGTGGCAGAGGAATGAAATGCCCTTCTGGTACTCTGTGAACACTCATGTATTGGTTTATTCCAAAGCTGAGATATCAGCAAGATTTAGTATTCAAGCAGCCTAGCATTTACAAAGCAAAGCATAAACTCTACTTTCATCTATATCAATATCTTCTTTGAGAACAAGTACAAAGGAAATCACCTAAAGATATAAAAAGGCCAGATAGCTGAGTGTCAGTGGCTCATGCCCATAACTCTAACTACTCAGGAGGCTGAGATTTGAGGATCATGGTTCGAAGTAGAAGCAGACAGGAAAGTCCATGTAATTCTTATCTCCAATTAAACAGCAAAAAGCTGGGAATGGAGCTGTGGCTCAATTGGTAGAATGCCAGCCTTGAGCACAAATGTTGAGGGACAATATCCAGACACCAGGTTCAAACCACAGTACCAAATTCTCCCTCACCCTCCCCCCCCAAATAAAGCCTCCTAAATATAACTTTTTTTTCAAGTTGCAAAAGTCCTTACTTTTAAGGAGAAGTAGTCTTGGAGCTGAGGCTAAAGTCTCTAGCTTTTTACTTCAAATCTCTAAGAAAGCATCTTTTTTGTCCATTGATACTAAAGTAAATTCATTTATGTGCATTGGAAATATTTTTGTCATTTTCTATTTGTTAAATTGTTATGCTATTGTTTCAGAGGAAATGCTGAAATCAAAGAGGATATGTACACATAGATTCACACACAGTTCTTCGCTAGTGTTTGATAAAAATGAGGTAAAAATCCATTTGAGGGCTGGGAAGGTGGCTCAGTGGTAGAGTGCTTGCCTTGAGCTGAAGAGCTGAGGGACAGTGCCCAGGCCCAGAGTTCAGGACCCAAGACCGGACCCCCCCACAAAAAATCCATTTTTTTAAATATTTACCTAAGGTGTCTTCCTGAGGTTGAAGTGCCACAATTTTGAACATCAGCTGTACATTTTAATGATTCCATGTAATTTAGTGTATCTATCTGTTGAGACAAATGCAAGCTGTTCCATCATCCCATATAACAGTAGCCCTGTTTTATCCTCACTAAATACTAGAAGTGCTTCACATATTTCCACATAGTAGATCATATGCTGCTCTTAGTTAAACACTTTCATATTCCAAAATCAGGGCCTTCACATTTTTCTTAAAATTCATTATCAGATCATAGTTTGTTTCCATTTATCCTACAATGGTAGATATTTTAGGATGCTTAAAAGTGGTTGAAAAGCAATGATGAATTTTCTTTTGAAGCAACCTACTTTGTATTTATTTTTCCTACATTTTATATAAGAACAATTAAATGTTTAAAATGTTTTTCTTGGGTCCAGAATTGGTATAATTATAGTCTTCAGTTTGTGACATTTTACCGTCACTGATCCATGAATCCTTTTATTTGCCTTCATTATACTTACATTCATTTGAATTCATGATCTATTTTATCATCAATTTGAATTCATGATCTATTATATCATCAATTTAATGAAGAATATATTGCTTTTCATATTTAAAGTAAGTTCAATGAGTCAACAAACAAAATAATTATTATGAATTCAACAGGAAGCTCTTGAGGGTTTATGTAGCAAAGTAGTTTTCTTTAAGTAATTCGAAAGGGATGATGTTGAATTGAGGTCTATTCCATTCCTCCTAAATATGCCTTTGTACAAATACAATGTAATCTTTCAGGAAGACAATTAGTTCCCTCTGTTACTCCCCTTCTGTAGGTCTTTATATATATATATATATATATATATATATATATATATATATATATATATATATATATTACTACTACAAAATGGTAATCAACATTTTCTGATCAACTGAGTTACTTTTGAACATGATACAAGAGTCTCCCTCTGTGCCCAAGTGACATAATCTTTCTCTCCTCTCTTTTTCTCTCTGCCCACTAGAACTCTGTCATATACACACAAAAATATACATACATATACACATGCAAAATAACAAGAAATTAAAATATAGGTTAATTCTTACGTGTGTGTGTATGTGTGTGTGTGTGTGTGTGTGTGAGAGAGAGAGAGAGAGAGAGAGAGAGAGAGAGAGAGAGAGAGAGAGAGAGAGAGAGAGAGAGAGAGAGAGAGAGAGAGAGAGAGAGAGAGTCCGGGGCTGGAACTCAGAGCTTTGGCCCTGTCCCTGAGGTTCTTTTCTTTTGCTAACAGCTAGTGCACTACCACTTGACCCACAGCTCAACTTCCAGTTTTTGGGTAGTTTATTGGGCATAAGAGTCTCACAGACTTTTCCTCCTAGGCTGGCTTTGAATCACAATCCTCAGATCTCAGCCTTTTGAGTAGCAAGGACTATGGGCCTGAGGCACCAGTGCCAGGTCTCTATTTTATTCTTATTTTATAATAATTAGTCTATGAGTGTTCTATACTATCTTTCTTACGAAACTACCATTATTGCCCAGAGTCATCTTATAAATGCAAGGTTTCCCATCCATTTCTTTGAATAAATTAGCAATGACAGCACCAAAGGCAAGTAAGTTGATAAGGACTGAGAGCAACATTGCCAGTTCCAACCTAAGGCTTAGGTGGAAAGTAATGACAAAAATAGTTAAGACTGTGGAGCTTACTACTCCTTGTCATTCAGAATTCTTATGAAAATAACTTTAATTAAAGAAGCACTTTCATTAAGTTAGCATTTAATCTTTAATCTCATTTTAAATTACAGATTAAGTATCCATTGTCTGAAATAGTTGGGACCATAAATGTTTCCAATTTTAGATCTTAGATGTTGGAATATTTATAAAGGATATACATAGTATATAGTATATATTTACATATATGAAATATTCCAACATATATATATATATATATACTGCATTTTGCTAAATATCTAAAGAAATCTTAGAGTTGATACCCACAGCTATAGACCAAAATTCATTTGTGTTTCATAAATACCTTATCACACAGCCTGAAAGCATTTTATATGATACTTTCAGAGTTCCTGTCACATTATTTCTGAGTATCCCTGTATTAACACTGAATTAGAAGAAATGCTCAGAACAACAGTTTATATTTAGCTCGACTCTTAAATTCAGTTGAGATCAGAACTAATTTATTTGAAAAGAACTTGAATAACACAAACATAAATATCTACATAGGCTCTCACTTAGAAAACACAACTGTAATATGTAAAACTATGTGAGAACATTAAAAGATAGAAGAGTTATTTATTATCTCTCTCTAATCTGTTGAGCTTTATTTCTACGTCATCATTTTATTTATCACATTGTGATGGTCTTAACTACTATAAACAGTAAAATAATAACAGTCCTTTGAAAAGTAAGGTCATTTAACTACTGCATTATATTCTAGCCTATCTTCGCTGATACATCATTTCACTGACCATATAGTGCACTTCAATTGATGTGATAGTCATGTAATGTCATCTTTTCAACAGGATCAACCACTTCAAGCCAATCTTAATAATGAGTACATATCCATCTGCTTTTCTGATTTCCTTTAGCTACAAAGGGAACTTTATAGAGTATCCCAAAGTTAGGAAACTGTGGGAAAATGAACTTTCTGGGCAAATTGAATAAACATAAGGAGAAATCAATGTAACTGTACTACCTAATATATGAAGGAACAAATGCTATTGACTCTATAGTGACCGCTTCTGCATCTGTGTATTCAACCAATCACAAATCAAAAACACTTTTAAAAATAAATTGCATAGTAAATTGTATAATATAACTTTTCTTAAGAAAAACTGAAATGTGACATAGATATGGGTTGTTGAAATTGTCAATAACTGACTGAATAACCCCATCAAATACCAATTATGTGTCAGGCTCAATACTAGGGCTCTGAGGGATGTAGAAATGACTCATTACAGAGCTGATCACAACATGTCCTCATGAGCAGAAAGAAAATGTGCACCCAGGTGTGTTTTTGTGTGATGAGGACTATACAGAAGTTTAGATCATATTTGACATATCACAGAAGAGATGATCAGTAATTTCTTCAAGATTTCAGGAGAAAATATGAAGAATTGACCTGGACATGGACAAAAATTGATTAACTCTGCCAAACTGTCCTGTTGATCTTTCTCCAACATTGGGCTAGAAGAAAGAAATCTTCTGCCTTGTAACAAGTGTACCAACGGAACAAATTTAAGGCTCTTCAAAATTTGAGTATGTACATACTTGAAAATGCTTCCCTCATCCCTTTAACTTCATTTAGAGCAGTACAAAAAGCGCTGTGGCTTAAATAGATAGTATTGTAAAAAAATTGAAATGGCACTACAATGTTGTCTGAAAGTATATTAAAGATGCAGGCATATGGTTACAATGGCTTTATTTCCAATCCAAATGCTTTATAGCATGCCTCATTTAGGATTAGATTCATGCTTGGCATGAATAAATGGGAAATATTGTTTCTGAATTGTCCAAGTATAACAGGTGGTCTGACAGACTCAATTAAGGGGGTTTCTCAGTCTCATTATCAGATAAGGTGACCTCTGGGTAGATTTTCCAGGCCCACCTGGATTCCCTAATAACTTTAGCATAGGATTATTTCAGTTGGGGCTTTTGAAAGGTTTCAAAGCCATAATTTGAGGGGAGAAGAAAAACACCAGGGAAAGCAATGGACAGGGAAGGTGAATAGTTAAACTAGGAATATGGAAGTGTGCTGAGGCACATATGTATATACTTCAGCAAGTCTACTTGGATGGTAAGTGCAGTTACATCATTGATTTTTGAGGCAACTGTTGAAGAAAGCCCAAGGCATGCTATCATGCATCAACAGTATATCAGAAGGACAAAACTAATGCTAAGTCTAAAAATTGTCGCCTTTAGGAGACTTCCACAGATGCTAGGTTAGAGCTTAAAATGATGCAAAGTAGGTAAAAAAGGAAAGAGGTACCACCTGAGAGTACTTGCACCAATGTATTCTCTCCTATGCTGTTGAAGGATTAAGATAGGAGTCAGTCTAAGGCCCATAGAAGGCCCACAAAATGGTTTGGTATAAAATAGTACAAACATTTGGGCTTTTCATCAGCTGCCATCTTTCTATATTGATAATTTTGTTTGTTCTGTGAATGATGTAAATACACAATAGCCCCAGGCAGAAAAGAGTTTCTGTATCCCTCAAGGGGTATTCTTTACAATGGAGGCTAGACACGTTTTCCTGTGGCTGAGAACATACTTGACCACTTTAGAAATCAGCCAATGAGCTATTAGAATTGACATGGAATGAAGAATACTGTTGAGCCAGACAATTGATTTCACTCACATTGAAGACCTCTGATTGCATGTGTATTACTTGTTATAATTTTGAAACTTTTCCCCAAAGTTTACATAGGTAGGAGATATATTTTTGTCATTTATACATAGAGTGGGTAGCTTGTCTAATCATGCCACTCCTACTTTTAAAAGTCCAAGTTTTGTTGTTTAATCATTTTTGTTAGTTTTATTCTTTTCTTTTCCTGGTTGTGGAGCCTGAACTCTGAGCCTTGGCACTTTCCCTCAGCAATTCAGCTCAAGGCTAGTGCTCTACCACTAGAGCCACAGCACCACTTCTGGCTTTTTCTGCTTTATGTGGTGCTAAGGAATCGAACCCAGGGCCTCATGCATGCAAGTCAAGTGCTCTACCACTGAGCCACCTTCCCAGCACTCTTTTTTAAAAAAATCAGTCATGGGGCTTGAACTCTGGGACTGAGTGCTGTCCCTGAGCTCTTCAAGGCTAGTGCTCTACCACTTGAGCCACAGTGCCACTTCAGGTTTTCTGGTGGTTTATTCGAGATAAGAGTCTCACAGACTTTCCTGCCAGGGCTGGCTTTGAAGCACAATTCTCAGATTTCAGCCTCCTGAGTAGGTAGGATTACAGAAGGGAGCCACAAGTGCCTTGCTAGTTTTATTCTTTTAAAAGACCACCCAAGAATACCAACGTGAAAAGAGTTATCAGAAAACTGAGGTGGCAACGCAAAATTCCACTCTCAAACGAGGTAAGACAAGCAAATCCACTTGCAGCTCAGAAATGTTTACCCAAAACACAAGCTATTGCATCCACAAACTCATAGCAGTGTTTAAATGGTAATTTTGATAGATTTTAGGAGGTCAAATGTTGACTACACAATAGATATGTATTCCCAGCAGTCTCCACTCTACTGTACTTGACCTCCAATAACTTTACCCCACCTGTTCTCCCAGAGCTGAGCCAAGATGTACTCCTCAGTGCCTCTGGCAGGGCGAGAGGAAGAGTGAAATTTGAGGGTGAATGGTCTTTATAACAAAGGCCTATTCTGTAGGGGAATAAAAACTTTATGGGAATTTCCCTAAACCTAGATCCTTCTATCCTTCCTGTCACACCTAAGAGAGTAAATATAAAAGCTAAGAAACACTTGCGAATGTCACAGCCCAACCTCACAGGCCCACAAAAACCCTGAGATTTAATTTAAGATTACAGAATGTTTCCCCTCCCCTACACTTTACCAGGGAATCAGCAGGACCCCACTAAATTATAGTGGATTACAGATGAAAGGAGGGAAACACACAGACTCATCTGAGAAACTCTTAGGAAAGACTACAGAAAACTGGGGAGATAAACACAAGGACACCAGAGGAAATGAAAGCCTCCAGCAACTACAGCTATAGAAATCATTAAACACAATTCAACTCCTAGCCATGTTAACATTAATCCTTAGAGTAAAGACTCGATGCAAAATGTTTATATTTCAGCAAAAATATCAAGGCATTCCTAAAAGAATGCTAAGACACAGAAGAGACAAAGCATCAGAACCAGATTCAGGTATGACACAGATGTTGAAATTATCATAAAGGGAATTTAAAATGACTACAACAACTTTAAAATAAATTTTAAAAATATAAAGTAAAAAATAAAATAAAATGACTACAGTTTCTCCATATATTTAGTGGCCATTTGTGCTTCTTTTGAAGACTTTCACTTTTTCATTTAGTGTTTAATTTGAGAACATTTTTACATTTTCTAGATATTAAATCCTTATCCAATGAATAAATGGCAAAAATTTTCTCTCATTCTGTAGATGTTCTTTTGATTCTGGCAATAATTTCTTTTGCTGTGCAGAAACATTTCAATTTGATGCAATCACATTTTTCAAGGAAATGCAAATCAAAACATCATTGATATTCCTTCTCACCTCAAGTCAGAATAGTTAACATCAAGAAAGCAAAACCTGCCAATGTTGGAAGGATAGAGGTGGGGAAAGTTACCCACTGTTAGTGAGAGTATAAATTAGTGCAGCCACTATGGAAATCAGTAAGGAAATTTCTTAAAAATTAAAGAGAAATATCATATAATCCTGCTATGCCACTCCTGAGCATGTATCTGAAAAAATGCAAGTCAATATGCATTTCAGGTAAGTAACTAAGTGCACATCCATATTTATAGCAACATTATTCACAAGAGCTAATATATAGAATTAGTCTAGATATCCATCACAAGAATTCCAATAGATGGTTTTTAGGGCAGTAACAGTCTATTAATTTTAAAGAAATTTCAGCTCTGATGTTGAATTATTGAAAAGATAATTATAATAATATTTTTAAAACCATTGAAGAATCAAAGCAGATTATACTTTATTTCGTATTTGCCTTCCACTGCCTCCTTTTCTCCATTATAAGATTTTCTTCTATTCTTGTTAAAATAAAACAGTGTAAAAGCTCAGTTAAACAGCCTATTACAAAGAATTTTATTTTATGTGAATTGCTTTCAAATAATGAGTATTCTTATTTGATATCCAAGGATTGGTACTGATAATTTTAGCAGAGAAAATATGATCATTAAAATCAACATACATATTAAATGAATGATAAACATGTTAACAATTTCCTGTCACCAAATTTATTTCATGTAAAAGTTTCAGTTTTACTTTTCTGGTGACAAAGTCTTGCTATGGAGTCAAGGCTGGCCTTGAACTCACAATCATCTTGCCTTTTGAGGTCTGGAGTTATAGGTATAAACCACCATGACTGACTGGCTCAATTTTCTTGTTTAAAAAATAATGGTTCATGTTGGTTATAGAAATACTCATATATCAACATATTTTGAGTGTGATAATGTGTAACACATTTTAACATATATATATATATATATATATATATATGTACTCATATATTAAATGCCCATATAAAAATATGGGCATATATAGATACATAATTTATTTCTTGAAGCTATACAAACAGCTAAATTTGAACCCAACCTGGTTATAATGTGCAAGTGTAAAACTATGCACCTGCTATATGGCATTCTGATAAAAAGGAAATGTCAGCTCTGAAGGCCTGCCCAATAAGCAAAATGTTTTAATCAGATTATAAAAACTACTTTCAAACACGCTAAATGTTACTTCAGGGAATAACATTCAAATTATAATATAAAAAATAAAACATTTATAACTCTTTAACTGTTCCCCTACATTTGCAAAAGGGGCAGAGGGCAGGTGTTTTCTTTCAGATCTCATTTGCAAAACTTGCAACACTAAATGAACTAATGGTGTCATTTGACTTGACATACAACAAGCATATCACTAAAAAAGCTAAAGATTGTAGAAGAGAAACAGCAAAAATCAAGAACTCTAACAACAACAGATGCTGGAGGGGATGTGGACAGAAAGGAACCTTACTTCATTGTTGGTGGGAATGTAAACTTGTTCAACCATTTTGGAAAGCTGTATGGAGGTTCCTCAAAAGACTTCACATAGAACTCCCCCAAGGTTGAGAAATTCTTTATTAAAATATAGAGAGGTAGAGAGTATGAACGTGATTAATTATAATGTTCAATTGTTTTTGTAAATTTTGCTGCACTTATTTTTAGATTTATTCAGAAGCTTCACACACGAATGAATTCATCTTGTTTCTACTATTTCTGAAATACAACTTGGTTGTTACCTCTTTGTTCTGCAATTGAAAGTTGCTGTGTTCTGAGATTATTGATCACAATTAAAAACAAGTCATGCTAGAGTTTATGAGTTCCTTGCTTCATATTCAAAATCTTGTTTAAGAAACTTATTCATATAATATTCATTAATGAAATATTAATTGTCTTTGAAATCGTAATACAAGTATGGCCTTAAGAAATAGGATGTAATGTTGAAAAATCTGTTTAAAATCACCAGATAAGTTAATAGATTCATGAAGGAAGATTGTATTAGATAGCATTTTTGGGTATCCTAAAGCATTAAAATCTTTTATTATACTACTCAATAAAAGAACTGATTTCTGAATGTTACTTTTTATTTTTTTTTGTAAAAATAGTGTACAAGGGGTTACATTTACATGAGTAAGGTAATGAGTACATTTCCTATGGAGCATTGTTACCTCCTTTGTTTTTCCCCTACCATCCCGTCCCTCCCCACTTCCTCAACTCCCTCCTCACCTCCCTCCTCCCCCCACCCCAAGTTGTAAAGTTCGTTTTCTACATAGTGTCTTGTACTCTCATTGTTACAATGGGTCAACCTGTATCCTTATTTCAGCATTTTGTTATTTCCCTTCCCCTCCCCAAATTAGAAAAATGTATATACAAGATGAAGGACACTGACCAAATACAGTGAAAACAGGGGTTATACCATGGGGGAGAACTTACAAAAGAAACAAAAAAATCACCTATTACATTTTAGATACATTAAAAACAGTAGCAAGACATTAAAAAACAAGTTCTGTCGCTATCTTGGGGTTCATTTCACTTAAGATCATCTTATATGTTCATATGTACATAGCTTTTGACCTTTTTCTGATTGTCTTCAACTTATACTAGTTATTGCAAACCATGAGACCTATGTTTCTATGGGTCTGGCTTACTTTACTTAGTATAATTTTTTCCAAGTCTTTCCATTTCCTAACAAATGGGGCAATGCCATTCTTTCTGATGGAGACATAGAATTCCATTGTGTGTGTGTGTGTGTGTGTGTGTGTGTGTGTGTGTGTGTGTGTGTGTGTGTGTGTGTGTATATATATATATATATATATATATCACATTTTCTTGATCCATTCATCTACTGAGGGGCATCTGGGTTGGTTCCATATCTTAGCTATCATAAATAATGCTGCAGTAAACATAGTTGTGCTGGTAGCTTTAGTATGATCTTGTTTGTGATAATTTGGGTAAATGCCCAAAAGTGGGATTCCTGGGTCATAGGGGAGCTCTATGTGGAATCTTTTGAGGAACCTCCATACTGCATTGTTGGTAGGAGTGTAAACTTATTTAACCACTCTGGAAAGCAGTATGGAGGAATGTTACTTTTAAGTTCAGATGAGACTAAGAAAGAAAAACTACTGATGATGTTGCCTTTATATGGTCTTATTCCAAAGTTCCATAGAACATTTAGTTCACACACTATTACCTGATGTGAGAGTTAAGAGGTATCCTAGAGTCCTATACATTGAATAATTTGTGAATCAAACAAATTAAATGAGATTTTTGTAAAGCTTTTAATGGGAAGGTAATAGAAATATATGCAGCATTAAATTAATTTGTTGGACCAACGGACATTTTTCTTTAACAACCAAGGATATAGTATAGGTTTAGAGTTTAGCTAGTGCTACAAAAGTGAAAAGAAATACATATAGTTTAGAGTTAGCCCAAATAGTCATTTCTCTGTAATAATGATAACATCTGTAAGAAAATATTACTTAAGAACTTAAGTAGAGAAATAAGACTTTTCAGTTTCTCACAAATTTAAAATTATAAAAAGCCTTTTTATGAATTATATTTGGAAATATCAATTATATTTACATATGTCACTGATTATCAGTGAGGTCATTATTATCATTTAAAAACAGTCCTACATTTTACATAACTCTCCTAAATATATTAGCACAAAGCTTATATACCACAGACCAATAAGAACAAAGTTCCCAGTGAAAAACCCTTACAGCTAAAGCATAGTGATATATATATAAATATATATATATGTATGTATGTATGTATGTATGTTCCAAGGTAACTCATAAAACGTTTCCAAGTCAAAGGGTGTACAGACAGAATTTAAATTTCACTAATGATTATATGACATTAATATGGTTTATATTCTTTTCAATACTCTTAATTACCTGCATTTTGTTTAGATTTTAAAGTTTGATGACCAAACAGTAACTTTTTGATTTTCTAGTGCAAGCCATTATTTGTTCTAGTGTGAACCAAAAATACGGAAAATAACAAATATTTAAATTCCAAAGCCAAGAAACATCATTCCTTCACTATAATGTCACTGAAAGCAATCACATGGAAAATTTGTGCCTATTGGAAAAATTAAGTAGTCAACTATGACAGAGCTAGGGCTAGGTGGATTGAATAAAATTAACCAAAAATATGTTACAATGTTTCCATTAAACTCAGGTTGCAGAAGCATAGATTGACAGGAGCATGGAAAAGAAGGAAAGAAGAAAGCTCAGGCTCATGGAAATGGAAATAACATGTTCATGGTTTGGTTTTAGGTATTTTTAAATAAAGAAAATATATCTTTAATAACTGGACAGAAGAAGAAAATAATGAATGACATGTGGACTTATGAATGGATTAATCTTAGTTTTCTAGAGATTGATAGATGAATGTGCTCATAAACTGGCATGTTGAATTGAAAATCCTTTGTACAATCAATAAAATAAAATAATTAAAAGAATTATTAAATAAAATAAGTGTCTATATTCCTACATATTTAAGCTAGTTCAAGGGGATCAAGGAATGCACACACACATATACACACACATTTAAACTATATGTAAATACACATAATCTTTGGTCTATTGAATTATATACATATGCAATTGTCAGCTGAAGATAAGTTATGTTTTTTTTCCTTTTCTGAAAATATTCACTGATAAAACTATCTGAAATGTCTTTAGCTCACTTTAGTTAGGCCATATAGGTGTTGAGAATTAATATACTAAACAAAACAACGTATAAGATGCCTGTTCCTTGACTCCCTTTAGGAGTCCTAAATATAAGCAAACAGATAACAGAATTATTTTGTTAGGGTTCCAAATATACTAAATCTCTTTATTAGGGCTCCAAATATATAAGTCTCTTTGGCTTACAGTTGTCTATTTTCTGATTGTGTCTTCACACAGACTTTCCTCTATGTGTGTCGTCTGGTGTCATTTGAAGTATCCCAATTTCCTTTTTAAAGGTGATCAGATTGGATAAGGCCTATAGAAAATACTTGATTTTCACTATTTTCTTTTAAAGATCTTGTTTCTAAATACAGTAGGTATTTAAATACTTTTGGTAGAGCTTCAACATTATGAATCTTGAGAGCATGCAATTCAGCTACATGTGTGCATATTATATACATATCTATGTTACTTTCATATTTTAAAACTTTAGTCTGTGCAAACCATGTCTTGATTGATTGATTATATTTTTCACTCAGGGTCTCAAAGTTTAGATTGGCTTAGAACTCACTATTTAGCTATGCTAAATAGTGAATTATCTATATCCATATTCCTCAGCCTCTTGATGGCTGACTTTTCAGTCATACACCACCATGCCATGCTGTATGCAAACCTTTGAAATGTCAGCCATTGTGACAAGCATTTCAAACAGATTGTTTGAACTTTCATAACATTCCTGAAAAGTGGCTCATAATTAATTAAATTAATTAATAATATTAATTAATTTGCAGATGGGAAAATAGGTGGAAAGCACTAAGAACATTGTATAACAGCAGCTAGCTTTTTTTGGAATATTTTTTATTATCTTTAAGTAGTTGCATAAAGGAGTTGCCATTCATCAAAGCAGTTTATAAATACAGTGCATCTTGATCAATGTCACCCTTTCAACATGCTCACCTACCACTTGCGATCCACTCCTTCCCTTTTATTAATTTTAGATTATGTATTGAATTTGTTTGCAATTTAACAAAGAAGTTTATGTGTATAATGCATCCAGACCTGTTTCATCACTTAAACAGGAGCTAGTTTTAAGATGACAAAGGTAGTATTAAATTTCAGGTCTCTTTTTACTAAACTCCAAAAACTATTGCATCATGCCATCTCTTGTACAACATGCACACACGAGTGCATGCACACGCACACAGAGTTTTTAAAGGTACTGGTATGTAAATTCCAAATACATTAGGTGCTTTTACATTTTTAATCGACACAAGTAAACAAACAGTGAATTGGTGTGTGTGTGTGTGTGTGTGTGTGTGTGAGTGTGTGTGTATACCAAAAATTTGGTATTAGTTTGATTCTGTATTTTTCCATTAACTGAAAACTAGGTACCATAGCAACAAAGCTGGTTTAAACTAAATTCCCATGACAGATAACTGTTTGGCAGGAATAGATTTTAGAATCCTTCTGCATGTCTAGAGAGACAAAACAAAGGGCTGGGTGATAGACTAAATAATTAAATTAGCCAGTCCCTAAACCCTCCCTACAAAAGACATTAGGTGAAAATGCCTATGTGACTTTGACTAAAAATGCTTCTGACTACTACTATTTTAAAATCGCATGTGTGATATGTGAACAAAGAATTAATTTTATATCCTTTTTAGTATGAATTTTAAATCCTAATATTAATCATTTTGACTTTTCCCTCTCCTCTGAGATCTGAAATAAATTTTGTGAAATTCGGCTTTCATTTTCTGGCAGGAATTTTGTTCCATAGTTGACTACTCCTTTTGTCTGATTGCTAGCAACTCACTTGGTTACTATAATTATCCTTTCCCTGGTATTTCTATTTTATGTCATTATCCACAAAAAGGTATGAAAGAGTTATAGAATCACATAGCAATGCAACAGTTTTTTTGTTGGTATTGGGGCTCAAACTTAATGCCTTGTGCTCTTGTTTGCTTACTTATTTTAATTAATTAATCAATCAATTTTATATCTGGTGATCCTCCACTTGAGAATCTCCACTTCTGGCTTTATGCTGGTCAAGTGCAAATAGAAGTCTTGTTGATTTGTCTACCTATGCTAGCTTCAAAATGTGATCCTCAAATTTCAGTCTTTTGAGTAGTGACATTAGCCACTTACACCTGCAAAGGTGACATTTTTAATCAGCCTTGAGATAGGTACAATGAAAAATAATTTTAAGCATATTACATATGAGAAAACTGAGAATCAGAAGACTAAGAAACTACCCAAATATGAGGACAACTTTTGCTTAAAAGAAATATTAAATGCCACTCTAATTCAAGCACTTAGCATTTCATTCTGTAAAGTCTCCTGTTCCAATTCTTGTGTTTTTAAAGAGGAGCCTAGGTTAAGTTTGTTCTCTATGTGTGTTTGAAAATAAGCTCCAGCTTCAGACAATCCAATAAAGGAAGGATACTTATTTTAATAAAAGGGAGACATAGTGATCATGGCCAAGGAATTAATTTCATCTCATCCGTGTGTACAACCATTCATTTTTCCCTCCCTCCACTCCCTCCATTCATTCTTCCAACAAGTATATTAAATACTGAGTTTTAGGCATTATGCTCAGAATTAAAAGTACTATTAAAAGGAGAATTTGTTAGGCATCATAGAGAAATCTATATATTTAGAGAACAAAGAAGTAGATGGATTGATGACAGATAGATAGATAGATAGATAGATAGATAGATAGATAGATAGATAGATACTAATAGTAAGTTCCAGAAAGCACAAAAAATGACAGGTTACTATTGATAAACATAGAGGCTGCTATTTTCTATTTGGCGGGACTAGCTGCAACAATGATAGATAGGCTAATACTTGAAAACATGAACTCTGAACTTCGGATTCTGGTACATTTTATTAATTATTTATTTGTCCAGAGTTATTCCAGTAGAGATTTAAAACACGAGTATCCTTCAAAATATGTTCTGGTTAGTCTTTCAAAAGTGTCAAAGGAATTCAAAGGGAACTAGAGAGAGGTCTAGAACTTGTTTTTTTAATGTGAGGATTTTTGTATCTGTGCATTTGCTTGCTTTTGTTTTTAACTAAAACAAAGTCCAATCAGGATTCAGCCTTTATCACAAATAATAATTAATAATTATTTTAACACGTATTAAATATGTTCAGCCTTGCTCAGGAAAATGTTGAATAAAGAAGATCAGAGCATGTTAGTGTGCACATGGAATTGAAACCTTAATTATGGAGATGGAGATAAACTTTTTTCTTTTTTCTTTTAAATATATATTTTTATTATAAAGATACTGTACAGAGGGGTTACAGTTACATGAGCAAGGCAATGAGTCCAACTCCTATTGAGCATTGCTACTCCCTCCTTTGTTTTTCCCCTACCATCTCTTCCCTCCCCACCTCCCTATCTCCCCTCTCCCCCTCAAAATTGTAAAGTTCGTTTTCTCCATAGTGTCTTGTATTCTCGTTGTTATAATGGGTCAAACTGTATCCTTATTTCAGCATTTTGTTATGCCCCTTCCCCTCCCTAATTAGAAAAATGTATATAGAAGATGCAGGACACTAGAATCAAATACAGTGATAACAGTGTCTGTACCATGGGCGAAGAACATACAAAGAAACAAAAAAATTCACATAGTGCATTATAAGTACATTAAAAAGAACAAGGAGATTAACTTTTGTGTAAAAAAAACAGAAAAGCTTTAAATGCTAAGCTCTGTATTATTGTGTAGAGACAGAGAACAAAAAATATTCTAGTAAGCTACATATCCTGAAGTATGATTGGATGGAAAAAGGATGAGAAGAAACAGTATTGCAAGGGAGAGGAATCATGGGAGAAACAATATAAAACTGTTTGAATGTAAAACAAGCATACATGAGTTCTTACAATTGCCATAGGAGTGCAATGTTCCTGCAATGCCAGGAAATAGGGGAGGCATGAAGAACACCTAATATTAGAGAAAACATGTAGAAACTGTACAGAAAGATGACTATGACCAACATCAATACATATAACTGATATGATAGGTGAGAAGACTGGGTAAACAAAAACAATAGTTGTGTAAACCTTTCAAGAATGCATCAGGTTTATCTAAAGACAATTTATCCTATGAGCATCTTGGTCTGAGCAAATGGTTTTTGTTATATATGTTTGGGAACTCAGAAGTACTTGCTGTAAAGTGCATTGCTGTTGAAAGTGAAAATCTTATGCTTAGCACCTCTGGTCATAATTATGGGCTGCATAGATGGCTAAGCAGATACTTGGCAGGGAAGCAAGAAGTAGAAGGAAATGAAGCAGAACAAGCTTCCCCAGGCTGATGATCTCTGATAGCTCAGGCTTCCGTCTCTCACTATTTACACTAATTTCCCTGGTAAGTGAAAAATATGTAGAATATTTGATTTCGGTTTAACTTTTTCTCTCTAATGAAAAGAAAAGCAGTTATGTGGGTGAATTTTATTCCCCACAGTGACCAATAAAGCAGCAAAAAAAAGATCTTGGGTTTTTAATCTATATTGTTTCTGTTAGATTTCTATGGATTCACTAAGACTTCTAATAGCAATTATACCCATGTGGCTGACCTGTGGGCAGTGGATGGCTCAGTCTTTGCAGCTGCCTCTCTGTTATCTGTGGTTTGCTGCTAGGTGGATCTGAGCTAAAAGATCTGAGGTCAGTCTTGAGGTTTACATATAGTGTCCTCAGCTTCCTCCCTCTAGAGGGTTTATGGTGGGGTATGTTCTCCAGTTTGTACAAAGAAGTAAAGATCACACATTCTTGTAAGAATAATATAATTTATTTTTGTTGTGTGTTTTAAAATGAAGTTACAGGAAGCTGAACTGATTTTCAAGTTACTTTTGCTAATTGACAATTTCATGGAATGGATTGTTATTTTCAAAATGATACCTTTTCAAATAAAAAAAAAGCAAGCAATATCAAACATTACAGACAATTCAGGCACTGATGGCTCATGCTTGTCATCTTAGTTACACAGGAGACTGAGATCTCTAGGATAGCAGTTCCAAATCACCTAGGCAGAAAAGTCTGAGAGACTTCATTTCTAATTAGCCAGTAATAATTCAGGTTGAGGGTGAAGCTCAAGTGGTAGAGTGAGGCTTTGACTTCAAGCTCCAGTGGGGGCGGGGAGGCAAGGGGAGGGGAATGACAGGGGAATGAAAGGTTACTGTTTGGGAGGGAAGCTAGGAATAGGAGGAAAGGAGAAGGTGACAGGTTGTTGAATTTGATTAAATTACATGCATAAAAATAGAACAAAACCTACTAATTTTTTTAAAAAGAGGAGAGTGATACAAAAGATGAATAGATCAAAGAACAGTACGTATATATTCATGTATCACAATGAATATTCATGGAAACATCAAACTCAACACCTTTGCTAATGAAAATATGTAATAACTGATGTAAATATTAGGCAACCATTATTCCAAGTGTCTCGTTAACATTTATATAGAAATGATGCATATATAATTTTTGAAAATGGGACTATCTTAAATATATTCATCTTAATGAATTATAGTTAATGCAATTTATTTTCAAAGAAATGAATAAATAATTTGAAGGAAAACCACTGCTGGTTTCTTTGTGATCCATCTATGTCTTAGGAATTTAAGAAAAATCAACATCAAATAGAATTTAAGAGGTTGCCTTCACCAACTTTTGATATTTTAAAATAGGTGTCTCAGAGTGAGGGAACAGAAGACATTGTACAAAAGGAAATAAATATACTCATTACGTGACTCATGTAATTATGATCCCTCTGTACATCACCTCTATAATAACAATAAAGTAAATCAATAAAAAATAAAAATAAATAAAATAGATGTCTCAATCTTAAACCAGATTGCTTTATTTTTTGCTGTCAAAGATGAGAAAATAAGCTTCCTGCCCTTCTTTTCCTTGTTTCAAATGTATAATACTGATTTACTTTTTCAAAGTTATATTGTTGACATGTATTACACAACTATGTCAACTATCTATATTTTCATATTTATATTTATTTGTATGCAAATGTCTTCACTAGTTCTTTTCTTGTATATTCTACATTTTTGAACTTTCTGTTTCAATTTAGTTTCTCTTTTGGTCTGATCTTGCTGTTCAACTTCCAATACCATAAAAAGGTGCTAATATTTTATATGCTTGTTATTCTATTATCCTTTTATTTTCTGCTTGTTTTTTTGTTACATTTTTCTGAATCACAAAGGGTAAAAGAAAAAATAACTTCCTTATTCTGAAGTTTTCTTTCCTTTTGTAATTGGTACAGATTGCTCATTATTGGGCCTTACCAAATAGCTATAATCATGGAATTGCTTGTCCTTGCTCTCTTCTGTTTGGGTTTACTCTCTGGTTCTGATGGATGGCACTCTTAATTAACATGCTAATCAGGATGCTATGAAAAGAATAAATCCTGTATTTTGCATGTTTGTTTCTCTTTCTCTATACTTGAACACAGATGAAGTTTGAAAACAACCTATTTGGATTTGTTTTTACTGTCTGCCTACGTTTCTAGTCTACTTGGGAAAATTGAAGATGATCTATGTGATTTGCTGAAAGTAATAACAGTACTAGGAAGACTATGTTCTTTCGATGCCAATTTTAAAAATTGTATGCAATTGTTTATATAATAAAATTATGTGAGTGGTATATATTACATCTTTTTGCTTTCTCCAAATTCCTACACACATACTAAAAATCTTTTCCATGAATATTTATGAACATGTATACAAATACACTTCAGTAATTTTTCATACATTTTTTGGCAGTTCTGGTGTTTGAGCCCAGGGTCTCATGCTTGCATGACTTGATTTCTTGAGCCACACTTTCAGTCTTTACTTTTGTGACAGGGTCCTGGAGCTACCTCCAAATCATGATCCTGAGACCTATGCCTCCTATGTAACTGGGATTACAGGCATGTGACTTTATGTGTAGCCTATCATTTTCACACGAGAAGTATTTTCTTTCCTTCTTTATAAAGTTTTGTGTTGGTCCAGGAGTTTTAACTCAGGGTCTAGGCACTGTCCCTGAGCATTTTTGCTCTAGGCTAGCACTCTACCTCTTGGGCCACAACTCCACTTCTATGAGTTTAGTGATTACTTAGAGAGAAAAGTCTCTCAGACTTCCTTGCCTGCTCTACCTTTGAAACTTGATCCTTGCCTTTCAGCTTCCTCAGTAGCTAGGATGACAGATGTGAGACACCAGCTCTCCACCCTTCTTTATCATCCTAGAATTCAGTATTCGTTTCAAAACTGCTCAAAGTTCAAAAGAAAACCTCCCTGATTCACTCCTGAGCATTTACCCAAACGAACATAAACAAGGCCACACTAAAACCACCAGTATAACTATGTTATGCAGCATTATTCACCATAGCTAAGATATGGAACTAACCCAGATGCCCCTCAGTAGAGGAATAGGTTAAGAAAATGTGGTATATATTCACAATATATACCATCAGAAAGAATGGCCTTGCCCCTTTCATAAGGAAATGGAAAGACTTGAAAAAAATCATATTAGGTCAAGTATGCCAGATCCAAGGAAACATAATTTCTAGTTAGTTATGTCTAGTTAGTATATGACATAGTATATGTCTAGGATAGTCCTAGCAAAGGATCACAATAAGTCAATAGCTATGCACATATGACCATATAAATGAACTAATCAAAATGAACTCCATGATATAGAAACAAGAGGTTTTATTTTGTTGTTGATGTTTTTAATGTACTGTGTAAAGTTATTTCTTTTTTGTTTTGTTTTTTTTTCCTTTTGTTTTATCCTCTGTTATAACTATTTTTGATTCTGGCACCTTGTGTCTTATATATACATTTATCTGATTTGTTGAAGAGAAGGAGAACAACAAAATGGTGAGACAAAGGACAAAGGGTGAACCAGTGCAACAGTGATACTCACAAGACAAGATGTAGGATATGAACTTTAAAACTTGTGGATGAGGGGTTTGGGGTGTGGGAAAGTGGGAGAAAAATGAGGGAGGAGGTAACAATGTTCAACAAGACATATACTCATTACCTTTCATATGTAACTGTAACTATTCTGTGCATCACCTTAACAATAAAATTAAATAAAAAAGTAATTTCTGATATTAGATTCCAACATGCAGCCTTCTACCAGGAAATCTTAATTTGCTTCCCCAATGGTATAATAAGGACTTTATCCTTCAAATGTTTACTTTAATATCCTCACCACTAACATTTTTCCTTATCAACATTTTATTAAAAAATATCACTGTCCAAATATGTGTCATACCTTCCCTTTCCTTCTATCAAATTTACTTCCTCATCTTTTATTCCAACATTATGTAATGATTTTTTTTACATTTTATTATGTTACTTCTTTTCTCCTGAAAAATGTAATCAATCTATTTGAAGCAGACATGTCATGAATAATTTCCGTTCTCTTTATATTATTTGTAACATCAAAGTGGTATTACATCTAAATATTATCTTTCTGAAATACTGATATTTATAATCTATTACTGTTTCCCTGAAATGATCTTTATTCTCATTTACTTATTTTATTTATTTATAAAACTTTGCTATTTTTGAAAATTTAGTGAAGATGCATTTCACTATAACAGGGTTAACGTAGGCAGAAAGAGAGAAAGTTAAAGACTCAAAATGGCAGTTTTCATCTGTAGCTTTTATCATTTCTGAGCTGGGTACATACATGTGGTCCTGTCTTCTAGCCAGATCTAATCCTTAGACAATAATGCAGGGTGGGCACAATGGCTGAGACCCACTTAAAAGACAGGTAACATTCAGGATGTTACTAGATAATTTTTATTCTAAAAGTATGCTTTTTAAGTACAAGCAAAAGCAGAGGCTGGAGCCCTTTATGTATCAATGTAAAACCTTTAGCATAAAGCATAGTCAAAAAGGCTTTACTGCTAGAGTTAATAATAGCATTGTGCTCTTAGGCACAGCCAAAGAGGCTCTAAGAAGAGCTGAGTCAGTCATTTCACTCCAGAAAGAATGTACAGCATAGAAACCAAACCAGAAACATGAGTGCATATACAGTATTTAAAATGCTTTCATAGAATAAAAGTTCACAGGTTATTCTGAGTAAACAGGCTGGTCTAAACATTTTGAAATCATGACGATCTGTTTTAGTGTGAATCCCTCCAGGCTAATGTAAAATCTGTTATCCTTGTTTTTACCTTAATGTGATTACTCCTCTTCCTCACACACTACTGACATATTTCATCATAAAATTCCCTTGTTTTATGTCTTGTGTTTTCCATATAAGTGCTTGAGTAGAAATGATCCATTCAAAAGAAAAATACATCTACTGTAAACTTTAAGAGAATGGGGAGGTGCTAGACAAAAGAGTTTTGATTTGTTGTTGTTGTTGTTGGATAGTTTGGGGGCTTGAACTCAGGGTCTGGGCAATATCATTGAGCTTTTTTTGCTCAAGGCTAACACTCTACCGCTTTGAGCCACAGTAGCACTATTGGTTTTATGATGGTTAATTGGAGATAAGGGTCTTATAGGACAGTCTTACTGTTCAAGCTGGATTTGAACTGTGATCCTCAAATCTCAGCCTTCTGAGGAACTAGGATTGCAGGTGTGAGCCACCAGAACCTGGCTGAAAAAAGTTTGATCAATAAGCAAACACTGTGGGAATACTCTTTTTTCCGTTTTGCATAGTTTCTGAAAGTCATACTCTGAAAAGAGCCTCCAATGAGAAACAAAAATTAAAAAGACTGAAAAGGTCTAGGCAAAACAATCATTCTTAATTTTTGTGAAATAGAGTTTGGTTTGGGTTTGAGGTTTGAACTTGAGGCCTGGGGCTTGCTAGGCAGACATTCTACCACTTGAGCTTTGTATATAGCCCTTCTTACTTTATTTTTTTAGATAGTGCCACATAATTTGTCACTTGCCCATCTTTAGGCAGACACTTATGTTTCATTCTGCTCTTTAGACTAGAACTCTGTGTTCCCCAAGGAACTAGATTGGCTGTAGCCTCTCTTCAAATGGCCAAGTATGGCTTCTATGTAACTAAAATTACAGGGGACCAGACCACCATTCCTAACTTATTGGGTGAAATGGGGCTCTCTCGCTAATTTTTTGCCAGGGCTGGCTTTGAACCTTCATTCTCCTACCTAAGTCTACTCATATCTGGGATTATAGACCTCTACCTCAATGCCTAGGTTCCTGTCTTGTTGATTGAAATATGGCCTTGCTAATCGTTGCTGGTGCTGATCTCAAGCATTTACCCAATCACTGTTTACTAGTCACTGGGATTACAGATTTACAACTATGCTGGGGCTGCTTTTGGAAATTTTTACATATTATTCTTAATATCATCTCTTCCCTTCATTGCACTTTAACATGAAAAGAAGTAGAAATTACTCATATCATATCATCTGGGGAAATCTGCTCATTTGAAAACTAGAAATGATAATAGTGTCTATTTAGTGGGGTTCTCAGAGGAATTAAGCAAGGTAATACACTCAGGAGTTGCTTAAGTATAGAAATATGTTCTCAGAAATTTGATTGTAATGGTTAGGATATTAAATAATCCCTAAGGATCATTTACAAAACCATTAGTTAACAGCCTGTAGTGCTAAAAGGAGATAGCATAACCTGGAAGGGATGTCAATTGGAAGGAAGTTACCACACTAAAGGCTTGCCACCAGAGGTTCTGGGGACCTTGTACTTTTTGCTTCCTGACCATTGTAAGTGAGCAATAGCTTCCTCAGCCACATGATCCTGCCACCGCAATGTACCATTTAGCCAAAGGACCCCAAACAACTAGAGAAACCATAAACTAAAACATCCATTTGTGCATCAAAATTGGCCTTGATTTTCACAGGTATTTTGTATCAAGTAATGAGAAGTGATTTTGTCTTTGGCAAGTTCATCACTGTGTGAATATTAGACGAAGTGTGCTTATACAAGATATTCAGCTATGATTTCCCTGTGTGATATAATCCTATGCAACTACCATAGTATTATATGTATATGTAGTTCATTGTTGAAGAAAACATCATTATTTGGGGTTTGACTGGACATTTAAAATATATATAGGGAAGAGATGGGGGAAAAGAGAAGGAAGAATATTGTTCAAGATGCATTGTACTCATTAACTGACATGCCAAATTGAAACTCTTTTGCAAAACTACTTAAAGATAATTAAATATTATATGAAAATTCATATAGTATAGCTCCTGGAAGAGCTCAGTTTAGGCTCTTTATTATCATCATTATTATTGCTATATTGTGATTGTTATTGTAAAGCAAGTATATTCTCTTTTCTGAAGGCCCTCATAGATGTCTCCTATGTAGTAGCAATATTTCATGTTTATTATATTTCTTATGACAAATTTTATTATCCATATGGTATTATGCTAACTTAAGGAGCAGAACTCTTGCTAATGACTCGTTCAAATTTTTGTCATTTTAACTAAATGTTAAATGTCATTGCTTTTAATCATTTCAGTTTTAGCAGAGGGATCATAAGTAAGAAACTACAGTAAATATGAGTTATTTACATTCAACAACAGATTATCTAAAAAATCTACAATAATTAAAAAAATCACGTCAAACATGCTACAATTGCAGAGATTTAAAAAAAGATTAGTTAGCGAGCATGTGGACAAGCTGGGACAACTTACAAAATACCCTACAGGAATTAAAGGTAGTACATTCCATTAAGAGGCTGTTTATAAGTTCCTCAGAAGTTTCACTTCTATTCCTATGTATGTACTGAAACAAAGTAATAACACATATCCACATAAAATTTCATATTAGTGGTATATATATGCATATATATATAATCCCTAAAAGTAGAAAACTGCACATGTCTATTGACTGATAAATTAGATAAATAATATTTTTTGTATTTATGCACATTTTAGGCATTGGGGTATTATTTGAAAATGAAAATAAAATGAAATATTTATGCATGCTACAAATCAATACACGACCCTTGAAAACATTATATTAAGAAGTTACCACAGAAGGTCGTGTATTGCATAAAGCCACTTATATGCAATGTTCAGAAATAAATCTATAGAGGCAGAAAGTAGATCAGTGTCTTCCCAGAGTGGGAAAGAGGAAGATATGAAGAGTGACAGCTAATGCTTATGGAGTTTCCTCTTTGTGATAATGGAATGCTCTACAATTAGATTGCTGTGATGTTTGAATCATCCTTCAAACATCCTAAAACCATTCCTTATATACTTTAAATAGATGAATTATAGTTCAGTAGATTAAATGACAAATTTTAGAACATATTAAAAATACATTCTAACAAGATTTGCTAGGATTTGATTAGACTGGTATTTGTCTCTAGGCTAATGAAAATAGAATGTTAAGAAGGCTTTGTGTGGATGGCTGTGGAAAAGTTATTAGCTTGCCCCAATGGCAATCTCCTCCTCAGATTTGTTCCTCCTTCATGGGAGTCATTGGCAATAGGGGAGAGGGATGCCATTCCACCTCATCTCAGATGAAATGAAGGAATTTCCATAAGATATATTTGGAAAATTAAGATTTGTTTCTGGAGGCCATGGGGAATGGTATCAAAATTTCAAAATGTAAGTTTTTGAGACTGGAGTTTTACTAACAATGTCTCACCAGCTCATATACTTGGTGTGGGACCAGTTCTATAGTAGGAATCCCCTAACATTTGAAGAGATGCTACAGCCAATCTAACTCCTTGGGGAAGACAGAAATCCAATCTGAAGAATAGGATGAGAAATTGTAGTGAGATAGTTAAAGAATATCATGTACTGCAGACAACTACTAAATGTTAGTGAGAGAGGAGGGAAGATAATCAGAGCTTTAAGAGAAAGTCTGGACTAGGCATCCCCTTGATTTTCTACTTTGGGACTTTTCCAATTACACTAATTTTCTGTAATACAAAATGATCCATGATTGTTGTACTTTCCATGGCAACCCTAGAAATTGAACACACTGTGTCTAGAAAGCCATGGGATCTCCCAGAGGTTTCACTCAGGGGTAAGGAAGACAAGACCTTGACTTTGACTTTGAAGGAGCAACATGAGAAAAATGGGCAGTTTTCGGTAAACACACAGTCAAATTTACCACATGCAATGAAACAGTTAAGCTGTAACTATTTTGTAAATATTTCCAAAGCATACTGAACATGACTAATCCTGGTCTCATGACATCAATTTTTCTTCCTTTTATGTGCCACTTGTGTTTTTGATGATGTTGGAGATTCATTATTTGATTTCAAAATCTCTGGCTTTCTTTTGTATTTTTCAATGTCACTTTCCCAAGTTCCTGTCATTTTCAAGAACAGATGGCAAATGGCGTCCCTGTAGTCCTAAATTCTCAATGACTATAACATAATTCAGGTTAGATAAAACCAAGGTACAAATCAATCTAGCAGAGTAGGATATATCTTATAGTTCAACATAAGAACAATAATCTCTAACAGGATGATTAGAAAGGAACTGTAATAACAATATAAAGGTATGCATAAACAATCATTTAAACTAACATTAAGAATTTTTTAATACTAAGTCTTCAAATGATTGATTGGCTCTTTAATTCAATGTAAACCTATGTGGCCAAACTATGATTGGTCCCATTTTACAGATGCAGAAACTGAAATTTTGAGAAAATAACTCATCCATTTGCTCAGCTTCTGAGCACAAAAAAATAATAATTTATTTCAAAATTTTCTGACCCTAGAAATGGAGTTCTTATGCAAACCTCATCATGATTATGGAATCAAACACCCTTGTGAGTGCTGCCTAGAATACAATGGAGTAAATCAGAAATTTTCTCTTTTTTCAGTAAAGCATTTGCTAACATCCCCCTTTCACCAAACCCTAAATTCATTTTGTGCTTTCAGGCTGATTTTCTCTCAAACATCAGATTTTACCTAAAGAAATCTGGGAGGGCAGTGGAATAAACTAGACATGTCCAGAATCAACATACAGGCAAAGCTCTGATTCAATGACTAATGGTTACCCAAAGTCTATCCCTCCTTGGGTAGGCTAACTCAGAGATATTCAGTACCCGATCACCTAGATTTCCCCATGATTAAATTCTAGATGCCAACAATGGTCACTAGATTGATAATGAACATTTCCTGGGATGGCTATCCTTCCCATTTTTTTGTTTGTTTGTCAATTGTGGGGCTTGAACTCTGGGTCTGGGTGCTATCCCTGAGCTCTTCAACTCAAGGCAAGCACTCTATCGCTTGAACCACAGTGCCACTTCTGGTTTTCTGGTGATTTATTGCAGATAAGATTCTCCGCTTTTCTTGCCCGGGCGTTCTTTGTACAGTGATCCTCAGATCTCAGCCTCTTGAGTAGCTAGGATTATAAGTGTGAGCCAATGATGCCTGGCTTCCTTCCCATATTTTTGCACAACACTTAATATTTTCAGGTACTGTCCCTCAAACTACATGCATTGAATTCTTCAGAATCTAGGGTTGGCTCCTGGAATAAACCTAAGCAATCAATTATTACAGAGACACTAAATAAGCTGGGTTACCACCTAAAATCATTTTTCCGTTGTATAACAAATACTAAGCACTCTTCAAAAGTAGTTTGTCTAGTTTTTTTATGCTAAGCAGGTACCAGTGGCTCACTCGTGTAATCTTAGCTACTCAGGAGGCTAAGATCTTGGAACTATGGTTCAAAGGCAGTGTGGGCAGAAAAAGTCATTGTGATTCTTATCTCCAATTAAAAACCAAAGGCCAGAAGTGGAGGTGTAGCTCAAGTGGTAAGACACTTATTTCAACTTTTCCCTACCATCTCTTATGTTCACATCTTCCTTCCCATTTTTTAGCCTCCCCAGGAAGGTTTCTGTCCTACCTTACTGCCTTACGGTTAAGTACACATTCATAGCAGCAAGTGATTACTACCAGGCAAATGGTCAGTTAGCAGTCTCCATGTGGGAATTGGAGCCTGGGAGTAGAGTACTTTCAAAGTCTACATGGTAAAAGAAAATACCTTTATATCTGCTTAGGATAAGCTACCAGGTCCTTGCAATACACTTTAGAGGTTAAGAAAATAAAGTGGCATCCTACCTCTGTTTACCATATGTTTTTATTTTGGGTGAAAAGTCTCTGTCTATTATTTTCTTTCTAAATAAAAAAATAGTGATGCCCTTTATAAATACTGAACTTCCAAATGATCAGTTCAGTTTTCCAAGAGTTTCACTGGTTGAGAATTTTCATTATTCTGAAAGCAGTTTTGAGTTTCAGTAATAGTAACAATTCACTAAAAACTGAGCAATGTTATGGCTAAAAAAAAGATATAACAAAGAATAAGTCTATTTTCTGATTTCTAAATTGGCCTGTGAAAGCAATTTTAAAGGGAGGGTATGAAGTGTACCTAAGCTAATGAATCACTGGAATGAGGAACTGGGAGATCTTGAGATGACCCTACAGACTTGGATACATATGTTCTAGTTAGTATGTTTATTCACAATAATATAAAGTAGTAATAACATTTTCCCATTTGCAATTATGGCCCAAAGTGAAATAACTGTGGATACTACTGCTCTCATTGTTCAGTATTTCTGGGTTTACACTGGGTGCTGAATAAAGGCTTACAAAGCTGATTCCAGTGACATTGATAATCATCACAGAAACGCATAAATTGAAAACCTGAAATGGCTTTAATGGGCTCTTTGAAAGCTACATTAAGACACTCTCATTCAATCTTAAAACTGCTTCTTTACAGTGAGCTAATATAATGAATCAGAGATAAATGTCATGTTTCTCATGAAGCTATCTATGAAAAAGCATGAATACATATTTTTGAAGTTTGAAGACACTGTAACAGTCAGTAGTGTGTGAAATTCCATTTGCTCATGCATTGTCTTCATTTTTCTTTCTAAACCCTGTACAAAAGTGACAGTTAATTACCAACCTAGCCCCACAGAAGTGTTTCTAGAGATAATAAACAAAAGCTATTGTCAAAGAATAAGAAATTTACTATAACCAGGATAAAAGAGTACTTTGGAAACAAATTACATGGAAATCTTATAATTAAAAACATTAGGCTGATATATGAATGTTTTATGTATGATTATATATTTTGTAGAATTAAAATTAAAGATAAAATTCCATAATATATATTTTATTAAAATGTATTTAAAAGTATATGTATGCTAGTATATACAGAGACACACAGATATATCTCAGTACAAAATAATTTCTTGTAAAATATTGAGCCACTATCTATAAGAAATTAGCTTGATGAACCTACATAAATATGGCCTAGGAAATATTTTAATAATATTCTGAAAGACAAATACTCTATGTATGCAAAAAAGAGAAAATTGCTTACTTAAAGCATTGTCATTGGAAGCATTCAGAAACCTACTCATTTTAATGATTTGATTGTCACAGTAGATTACGAAGTATTATTGTTAAGAAGTATATGTTATTGGAAATAGAAAGAACTTTTTTTATTTTCTCCTCAACTGTGTAAGAGACAGAAAAAAGTACAGATAGCTGGATGAAGCAATGTATGAATAGGTAGGCAAGAAACGAAGAAGAATTAGGAAATCATTTTTTCCATTCCAGATTTGAAATAAACTTACCAAAGAACCAAAAGAAAATCCTTCTTTATAACTTGCACAGTTGGAAGAACCAGAGCAGCTACTAAATTAAACTGTCACAAATCAACTAGAATGTTAGAAATTCATGATAGCCAACTAAGGCGAAAAAAATGTTCAGCTATAAAGTCTTGGTCAGATAATTTCAAACTTAAATTCAAATGTGATTTACTACATTGCATTATCATTTTTCTCAAGTTTATTCCTGCCAAGTTCATTATTCTACCTTTACAGTGGGTGTAATCGGTAAGACCAATGTTTAGTGTATTTTAAAAATTACATTATTAAAGGTCATCTCAATTTCTCATAAATAATAAGCTCAGACTTATTTATTTTTGACTATTTGGGAATTCATTTTAATTTCAATTTGAAATATAAAATGTTTGATAATACATTTAAATGCTCTTTTATGAAGGATGTTTATACCCTTTAGTTCACTTTACAGGTGTAACTTATGAAATATTTGAGGTAAGGGTTCATAGTAAGAATGAAAAATCAATAGTAAAACTTAATAAATGAATTAAAATTTCAGAAAAATATGACACATTAACTTTTTATTGTTATTAAAAACGTATACTTCAGTAGATATAAAACCTAAATTATAATGCCTCATTATAATTTATAATGTCCATTACTGGTGGATCATGTAGTAAATCTTCATTACTTGGGAGGCTGATATTTGAAGATAACAGTTTGAAGGCAGACTAGGTAAGAAAAATCTATGAAATTCTTTTTAAAATCATTATTGTTATTATTAATTAGTTGTACAAAGGAGTTAGAATTTTATGTCAGATTGTGTGTCCAGTGCTTCTTGGTCAATGCCAACCCTTCCTTCCTTCGTCCTCATTTCCCCCTCCCATCCCTCCTTTCAAGTTACACAGTTGTTGTTGTTTTTACATAATGTACATTTAGTATAATGACTACATTTTCTTGTCATCATTTTTTTATCTCCAATTAACCATCAAAAGCTGGAAATGTAGCTATGTTTCAAATGGTGGAGCATCAGCCTGAGTCTTGTAAAACCTAAGGGACAACATCCAGGTACCTAGTTAAAGGCCTAATACCAGCACAAAAAATGTTATGGAGTCTTATTTTTTTAGGAGTAGAATAAAAATATGATATATGAAATAGTAATTATAAGGGATATGTAGAATTGGTTTAGAAACCCTGGTTATAACTGTAAAACCATGATAAATAGCTATTTTAATAAGATTTAGTATGTGTTATATAGTTTTAATGGCCAGCTAAAGATAACTTATAATACTACAAAAAGCACCAATTATTTTTTCCAAATAAATATGCAAGATTTCTTACAGTTAAAATGTTTTTTTTACTACAGTGATTGGTATTATAAAAAAAGCTTTAACATTTGAAATGTGGGTGTGGGGCTTTAAAAGGTAGTCATAATGTAGTTGTTTATTTGGGTGTTGGTACTATTAAGAGAAGTTAAAATAGAATTTACATGTGCATAATGCTAAATGAAAGAAATGTAATAAGTATATGCTTTTATCATAAGAAATACAGCAGGCTCTAAATCTCTTTCAGTGTCATGGGCTCCTTTGAGGAAATAACAGTGAACTGAGAACTGTGTAACTGAAAATAGACTCTTCATGGATATGTTTGATTAATTTCATTGAGCAATAAAAATTAACATTTAATATTACCATGTTCTAATAATGCTCTGAGTATCTCCAGATATGGCGCAACAACAACTATGTCTGTGACAGAGCATTCAGTTGTCATGGTAGTAGTTTTGGATTGCCCTTGGCATGGATTGCAAGTCAAAATGAATGATCAAATCTGTCTAGAATCTGCAAAGACTTATAAATGCTATAGAAGCCTCTTGAAGTAGATAGATAGATAGATAGATAGATAGATAGATAGATAGATAGATAGATAGATAGATAGATAGATAGATAGATAGATAGATAGATAGATAGATAGATAGATATAAGAGAACTTTAAGTAGATGATGTTAATAATAGCAAACTGTTAGTTAGCTTTACTTATTTCTTCGGAAGAAAGAAGACATAAGACATACAACACAAGAATCGGGACAGTTAAAGTAAACTTGTAGGTAATCTGGAAAAGATACCAGTAGAAAACAGGATAGATTTTTCTAAAACAATGGTGTATTGAAAGAAAAAAAGTGTTTTCCCTTTTCAATATTATTAGAAATAATATTAGGTTTACAAAAATATTTACAGTATGATGGGAAGCCAAAAATATATGCATCAAATTTGATTTAAAAGGTTGAACTCTTGGAATTTCAGGAGGTACTGGTGGTGGTACTGGTGATTACACTGATCACAGATATCCCCCAAAAGCTAAAAGTCAGGACTGCAGCATATATAATCATGCAGGTCAGAGCTAAGAGTGCATCATGTATAACAATGCAGATCAGAGATAAGTGAGATGGTGCTTGTCCTTTCTTCTACCATAAATGATCTGAAAGGTTTGTGAAGTGGGATTCTGGCATTACAAGAGCTCTTGATAGTCATGGTTTTGTGTGTGTGTGTGTGTGTGTGTGTGTGTGTGTGTGTGTGTACTTGTAGTGGTTGGGATAAAACCTATGTCCATCCACATGAAGTCCTGGCTTTTTGCTCTCTCTCTCTCTCTCTCTCTCTCTCTGTATATATATGTATGTTTGTATAATACATTATATATACATATATATGTACGTACACATATATATGTTTTATATATCACCAATAGTAGTGAGAGTATCAAAATAATAGCTAGAGATCTAACTAAGCCATAGGATCATGTTGGTGTCAAAGAGAAGAGAAATAGTTTGTCTCAGTACTTTAGAATGACTAAGAGTAAGAAGACGTACTATCAACATTAAAATGTTCAGTCATAATGTGAGTTGTTGAACACTTTTAAACATTTCTTTTAAAAATTAGCGTAGTGTATTTGTTTATATTGGCACTGGATGAGGCTAAAAAGAAAATTTGAACTATTTTCATATAAATCTTTTGTATTTAACATCTTAAAAGGACTATATTGGATAAGTGAGTCATATTTAATTAGATGTCTGTGGTCTGTTTTTAAAATATATGCTTGTTATGCCATAGACTGCATTACAACCCATTGCAGGAACACAAGGCAGCACTCAGAGACATGATTACATAGCATTCTATCATATGGAGCCATCAATGTTTTTCCTTTGCCATGGCAAAAGCCTACAGTAGTGGCTAAAGCAGGGACTTTACAACAAAAGTATATCTCAAGAAATAAATGTATTCAGTAAGCAAATTAAAGAAAGAAAATTTCATGAATCTAATAATCTAAACAAGAGCCAATTAAGAAAATAAGAAGAAGAGGTCATTTGTTATTTAGTAACAATGTCAAAGTAACATTGTAGAAAGCACTAAAATGGAAGTAAATATGTGTCATTAAGGGAAAAATAAATTAAGGCCCATTTTGAAATGAAATGCAGTAGCTCATTAATTTCGGCAGTGCTAAATTAGCTCATTACTTAGATCAACTCTTAATGTATAATTCATGTATGTTTGTTAAAGATTTATGGAAAACCATAAAAAGCAGAAGTAGAATTTAGAAGTTTCAAATTCCGCTGAAGAAAAAAGAATGGGAATAAGTTTAATTAAAAATTCAGAAAATATTCACCATGAATAGCATTGTAAAAGCTACTTGTAATTGATTTAAGAATATGTCACAATAACATACACAAACTATATGTATGCACACTAACCTCAAGAATTCTTACTCTTAGGAAAGGAATAAGATTGCCATATATTGTGGCAAAAGAGAATTTATCTGTAGTCTGATAAGTATATATTTGCCTAAAATAATAATTACATCAACTATGACTGTTACCTAATAATAACTTAGGGAATTTCATGTCATTCTCTGGACAGACAAAAATTATTGAGAATCTCTTTGCCAGGTAATATTAATTGGAAATAGTTACCTTGGTTAGATCAATTAAACCACATTTGATATTATCATCTCTGTAGATTAGCCAAGGATATGAACATGGTTCAGATTGTTGATACGAAAAGATGATTTCAAAAAGTAGTAAAGAATGGGGAAAGTTAGGCAAGGCTGCAATATATGGCATTAAGGAGCAGGTTATTGCTGAGAGTAGCTGAATTTCTCTCCATACTGGAGATCACTGAGAACTCTTTTAGTTCATGCCTTCTACAACATTCTTCCTACAATATTCTTCTACATCATGCCTACTACAACATCCTTCCTATTATTTTAGGCAAATATATACTTATGACTTCAAGTGCTGCTCTCTATAGGCCACTATTCTAAAAGTATACTTAAATTTGCTTGTCTGTTTTGCCTATCTTTATAGAATAACATTGTTTGCTTTACCTGTTGAGGGTGAGTGATTATTAAGCTATTTCAAGTTGATTTCTTTGCAAAGGAAGTAAAGGAAATAACAGTTAAGTTTGTCAACAATTTAATTTAAAGTAACCTAAACAGTGCCACTCAAAGTGAATTTCAGATACAAAAGACAATCTACTTCAGATGTATAGTAAGCTCTTACTTTCTTATGGTATGAATTATTATTTATTATTCTTTTAGTGCTGGGGATCATGTATTCATTTTATACAGTACCAACTAAAAATGTTATAGTTCTCACCAGAACAACAAATAATTCTCAATTATATAAGTCACTAAAAAAAGTTGACATAAAACACTTGAATAAATTTATGTTCCAAATTTTATATCTATGTCATGAATCCAGAGGTAATATAACACAGATTTCTATTCTCCATTTGATAGATTTTTTTTAGGTTCTGGGGAATAAACCCAAAGTTTCTTGCCTGCTACTGAAGTATAATCCCAGGTCTCTGATCAATATAATTTTACAGAAAGGTTCTTGTGAAGTTTAGAAAGTAACTATGACAGTTTTCATCTATAAAGTGAAAAATTTGGAAAAGTTAACAAATAAGCTCAATATTACATTGAGATTACATAAAAATCTTAGTAAAATTAATCTAAAATAGAATTTTAAGGACAATCTAAGACACAAAGACATCTAAAGCAACAAAATTATTAAAAAATTCTTATAAAAATCACTAATCATGATCTTAATTACTAAGCTTTTTTTGTTGCTTGTGGGACTTGAACTCTGGGCCTGGGAGCTGTCCCTCAACTCTTCAGCTTAAGGCAAGTGCTCTACCATTTGAGTCACAGTGCTACTTTGGGTTTTCTGGAGGTTTATTGGAGATAAGATTCTCATGGACTTTTCCTGCCTGGGATGGCTTTGAACTGAAATCCTTAGATCTCAGCCTCCTGAACAGCTAGGATTACAGGCATGAAGCCATGAGTGCCTGGCTTAATTAGTAACCTTTTTAAAGACTTTGGATATGCTGCTTCTATTATGAGTAGATCAATATAAATGATTTATAGAAAAAAATAGTATATCAGGCAATCAGTAAATTTGTATGAAAATCTGAATGCATTTAATCAAAAAGGGTGCCCAGATGACTTCAATTTTGTATAAAACCTTTCTTTAGTTAAATCAGTACTTATTCTACTGTAACAGAAATTAAATCTAAATCCAAAGGTTAACAAAACAAGAAAATATTTGTCAAATATAATGACTAGGCAGTAAAATTAATGACAACATCCAAAATAATTATTTTACTGCTATTGTTTCATCACAATTCATGTTTGCACCTAGAAAAATGACAATAATTATTTCCAGATTGTTGACATAGTTGCCACTATACTGGTGTAATATTTGTAAAATTATAGCAAAAGATAGCATTGCGGTTCACCTGGTACAATGGTTGTCCTTGTAATGAGGAAGGAAGTTCAACCAACTTTACTGATTTCACTATAATCAATTTTACAAATAAATTTTTATCTCTTTTGCTAATATAAAACATGCAGTTGGGTAAACATAACTAAATATAAAACAGCTAATATAAAATAGCTAAATTAAATATCATCTGTTTTGGGGGAAGTGGCTCAAAGGCTTGCCTGTGTGCTGTCTCTGAGCTTTTTTGCTCAAGGCTAGTAGTACTCTACCACTTGAGCTCAGCCACAATTCTATTTCCAGCTTTTTGATAGTTAATTGGAGGTAAGAGTGTTAAGGGCTTACCTTCCCAGGCTGGTTTTAAACCAGATCTTAGCCTCCTGAGTAGCTAGGATTACTGGTGTGAGACACAAGCATCTGCTCTTATACTTTGTTTAAAATAAAATGAAAAGATTTTAAAAATGAAAACTCAGCACTTAATTTTGTTTTAATTAAACATATGTTATCTGTCTCATTCTAAAACAAAATCTGAAAAACCTACTAAGATAATTTCAAAGTCATTTGTTTTTATATACTTAATCTCTGCTCCTCCAGAAATACTAGGGGAAACATTTTATATCTCAACACACTGTTTCTACTTTTTTTATAATTGGTGACATAAATTCAAGCCTATCAAACAGACACATATTTGAAGTTCTTGCCATATAATGAAAACATGATTATCATTTTTCATAGTCAATTCTGTTTCATTGGGATTGTGAGAATATTATGGTCTTTTTATAGTACTTTTTTCTAAGGAAATAGGTAAAATATGTATAGCATTATTAATATTAGATCAAATCAGGTACAATGGATATTTTAAAGAAATTTTCAGAAACAATAGATTATCTTAGATTTAGAGAAATTTGGTTAATACTAACCTCTTACTTTAAATATCTTGTTATTTTCTAAGTAAAAGTTAGTAAAATTTCTTACCTTGGTTGATGCTAACGATAGTGACTTGATCCACTTCCTAAGATAATCTATATTTTAAATGAATCAAGGAATAGATCTAGCTATTTTCAAATGGCAGCTGTCATATTAAAGAATATTGTCAGGTGCAACGGTAGTTATTTTAGTGTCCAAAATTAAGATTTATTGAGGCATCTACAAATTTCCATTCGAACACACAGAAAACTTCTAGCTAAATATTTGTTTTATAACAATTAATATAATTCTACCATTTTAAATTAAGAAATGGAAAATGAGAAGGGGATTTTTGAAGAAATAAAACAAATGTACAATATTTATACAAAACCAGACTCTGAAATGTATGAATTCATTTCTTTTAGACACATTAGAAATATCAAGATTTTATTTTCAGAAAAAAATCAAAATGAACTTAAATGTCTATCAATGTAAGATTGATTAGATGAATGCTCAAATAGCATAACATTTTATTCCTTTAATACATGTTAGAAAATTAACTTAATGAGAAGAAAAATGTTCAGAATGCATTAAGCGAAAAGTAATGTTGCTAAACACTGTATTTGTGACTGCTTGGAAACATTTCATTTTGTAAAATTAAGCTGTGAAGGTAATGATTTTTTTGTCTTTTTTTTTTTTTTTACAATTGATGGTGTCAGAATGCAAATATTTTCCTTCCTACTTTTTATGCTTCTCCATGTTTTAAAACTTTTTTCTAATGAATACATTTTTTGGTGGTACTAGACTTGAACTCAGTAACGTCTTCTCTCATTAAGCTTCTTTATTCATCATTGGGGCTCAACGACTTAAGCCATGCCTCTCTTCTGACATTTGGCTGGTTAGAGATGGAGTAAAAGGACTTTTCTGTCCAGGCTGACTTTGAGCCTTGATCTTTCTGCTCTTAGCTTTATGAGTTGCTAAGATTACTAGCAACTGGTTTAAAGCTATAACATTTAATATGAAGGAAAACATACAAAATTTGAATAGTGATAGTGGTAACAAAAACAGAATGGAAAAAAGAAGGAAGTTTGTGTCTATGAACATAGACACAGATTGGTCAAATCGCTAGTGATTTATTGCCATTATTATTCTCAGTGTTTTCTTGCAGGTTACATTTTCATGAATCTTTAAGTCAGAAAAACAGTATGGAATTTATAATAGGTGACAGTAATTCAGATACCAGAAAAAACAGTATTTTTAAAATATCATAAATGGTTGATTTTAGTAGTTTACCAGATAGTGTTTATTTATAGCCTGACAATTAAGATGTGGTTAATTTTCTGATCTTTCAAATGTACAATTATTTATGCTTGAGAATATGTAATGTTAACCACCTGACACTTAGTGAAACAGTAATGCATGACACCTATTCTTGTTTAGATGCTAAGCACTTATTTGAATATTTAACAACACTAATACCAGAAGTTAATATAATTGTCTATGATCTCACCTGATTAGCCATTTACAAGGTCTTTAAGTAAAATATGTAATAGAGAAACCTCAGCAATATCATAACACACTTATGCAGGTTTATGGTGATTGGACATAAACATTTTAGAAAATGCTCGAGAGCACTAATTATTACTTTTTTTTTTTTGGTCAGTCATGGGGCCTGAACTCTGGGCCTGGGTGCTGTCCCTTAGCTCTTCAGCTCAAGGCTAGTGCTTCACCACTCGAGCCATAGCACCAATTCCAGATTTTTCTGCATATGTGGAACTGAGGAATCAAACCCAGGGCCTCATGCATGCAAGGCAAGCACTGTATCACTGAGCCACCTTCCCAACCCAACTAAGTGTTATTTCTAAAGAGTTGAAAAGTCAATTGATAATTTTATGACATGCTCAATATTTTTCAAGCTTTATTTCCAAATAAATAATAATGAAATAATATCTTTGAAAATTTTTCTTGAATTATTTTGCTCAGTATCAGAAAGTTGATCTTACTCCTTATTTTACATATTTTTCTTTATTGGGAATTAAAGTTGAAAATTAGCTGAGTAAATTTTCTTTTTCAACATTGACACCTCTCATATTAAACATCAATTAATTGCTCTCCATGGATGCACTGTTACATGTTACTGGTATAGACATTTGTGTATGAGTCATTTTTAATTAGACAATTAAAAGCTAAGAATATTTCCAAATTGAAATTTCAATATGCACAAGTTTGTTACCTTTTCCAAATGTATCATTATTTTGAAAAGGAAAGGTTGTTTCATTATATCCCTATCATTAATCTTATCCCATCAATTTTTGCTTATGTGATGGAAATTGGCTAGAAGACTGTAGTAAAAAAAAGTATAGGTTAATGGATTCATGAGAGAGAGAGATGAAAATAGCAACAGAGAGTGAGACAGTAGGCAGAGACACAGAGACAGAGAGAGACTGATTGCTAATGCATTCTCATTTGCTATTATATGTCAGTGACATGGTTAAAGTCATATAAGGAGTAATTGCCTAACTTGCAAGCAATGTGAATGAATTAAAAGACTAATATAAATTTTGTAAGGATAAAACACAAATGTTTTAACAGTATGAAAGACATGGCTTGAAATAACTCTTAAAAGAACCAAAACTAGTAATTGTGAATTTGGTTGCAATTAAATAAAGGCAAGATGGTGCAATTATAAAAAATTAGAAAATCTGAAAAGAGGCTTTCAAGGTTATAAATTAGTCTGGAATGTATAACTTATTGGGGATTATAAATGTGTTCTGAAGCACAGTCACAAACTGCAATTCATATAGCAATAAATGAGAAAGAGAGTAAAAGACCTAAAAATCAGGTGGCACTTAATAAATTAACATGTAGAATTAACATGTAGAAGTATTAACATAATACATGTAGAAGTATTAACATAATAAATTAACATGTAGAAGTATTGTGCTAGGTATTGTGGAATAGAAACCTACTCTTGCATGGAAGAGGAAAGAAAAGAAGAAATGATGATTTCCTAAGGCAGGGATTATGTAACTGCAAGAAAATGGTAAGCCATTGAAAAGTAAGGAGTTTTCCTTTATTACAGGTTTTCAAGCAAAATCTCTTGGAACATAAATCTTTGAATTTGATTGTAATAAATATAGACAATAGAGCATCTGCCTAGCAAACACAGAGTTGTGAGCTCAAATACTAGTACTATCAAAAAATTTTTAACAAGAAAAGAAAAAACCAGAGAGAGGAGGAAATGAGGAGTCAGAATTTAGATAACATATTTTCAAATACCTTTCAGAATTTTTCCCGACTTTCATAGGAGAGAAGACATAAATTTCATAAAATCTGAGTAAGCAATGAGATAGGATTTATGTAAATAAAGAAAGAGAGAGTACTGATAAGCCAACAACATGAGCAGAGGGGCAGGTCTAGGAGTATGTAAGATATGATGGATGTAAATCCATCATCCACTTAGTAAAGTAGGTGTTTGTATTAGGAAAGTAATAGCATATAACCATGATAATGTAGAGTCTTCTGAAAGGGTAGGATTTTTCTGTAGGCTGCAGGCAACATCATATGCTGAGTATACTCTTTACTGTATAAGGAAACTGAGTGTTTACAAGAGACAATGTCTTGCTTACTATTCTAAGTTGATGTTATGACAAAAGTAAAGAAAGGTAGCCATTGAAGTCCATGTTTTGTCTGATTGAGGAATATTCCAATATTTAGACAAAAGCAAAAGGAGCAAAGTATGGAGAATGACTTTTCTAAATTAGTGAAACTGATAAATGATGTTTAAAGTAACAAATATTTCATTGTAAA
Source organism: Dipodomys merriami (assembly GCF_024711535.1). NCBI lineage: Eukaryota > Metazoa > Chordata > Mammalia > Rodentia > Heteromyidae > Dipodomys > Dipodomys merriami. Next base: position 102,201,721 of record NW_027204492.1, read on the forward strand.
ATGAGAAATTAGCACAAATGCCACCTTCCAGAAAATTTTTTTGGGGGGTTGTACTTTTGTTTTGCTCTCTTTCTTTTACCTTATTTCATCATTCTGTGGAATCATTGTCCTCTATTGTCACTCCTGTTTTTCAGAGTAGATACGCAGCTTAGAGCTAGATGAGTGACAGTAGTACCTCTAAGTGTATTTTCTTCTGCAATGTGGCAGGATAAAATATATCACAAATCACATTAGTAATAATAGACTAATAAAGACTACTTCCTTAGTGTTATTGTCTAATGGAGATGTTTTAGAGAGACAAATTTCTGTCACTTTTTCTTCAATGCAGTAGGCAGAAATACAATAAATTAAATGCAGTATCTTACAAATTCACATTTGTAGTTCATTTACTACCTAATTTTGCTCAGAGTAGAAATCAGATTCTGTTTTCCTCTGTTTAAACTGACAGTAATTACTATGAGTGATCCCACTGTCATTTATAGTTTACTCTTGACATTTTATTTCAGTTTTATGAAATAATTATTAACTGTCAAATTATTTCAAAGATCACTCTAGTTTATAATGAACAGATCACTTGTCTCAGCTTCCAAAATGAAAATTGACCTAGTTGAAATAATGAAAGCACTGGTCAACCACCACAATGTTAATAAATGTACTAAAATATCCTGAATACTTCTTACGGTTTGCCTGAAGAGCTGTATAATGTTAATTGTGATGAGTTGTGGTAGCGTGCATGTGTGTGTGGAAGTATGTATGCAAATGAGTACATGCATTCACACACAGCATTCACTTCTTTATGTAAATAGGCAAATAACAGTTTCCTTGGACTTAGCAATGTATTGACTACGGAGTTAGACACACATTGGTTTAAATCATGCTTCATCAATTATTAGTTTTAGCAGTTTAATTTTTCCAACATCAAGTTCTTGAATTAGGAAAAATTGAACAACGAAAGTGCATGCAATAAACTTTTTACGTATTAGAATGATTAGGGTACAGTTCCCAGTTATTTGGCCAAGCCCTAATGTAGGTGTTGCTGTGAAATTACTTTATAGGTGAGATTAAAGTTCATACACAGTTGAGTTTAAGAAATATTACCCTGAAGCATCTGAGTGGACCTGATTCAATCTTGTCTGAAGAGCAGAGATGAGGCTTTTTTAAAGAAGATCTGGTAGTAGGTGGCTTCTTCACTTTGAACCCAAGCGTTCCACTCTCCTTTGCCTGTCAGCCTACAGATTTCAGACTTGTTTCAATAGCTGCCAAGCTGAGTAAGCCAATTATATGCAGTACATCTCTGAGTACCTCTCCCCTAAAGGTCCTATTTCTCGTGTAGCATACTAACTCATACACTAACCCGTAGTACATCAAATAAGTGACTAGTATGAAGTGATATAAAGTGATAAGAAAAGTGCAGTATAGATGTTATTACAACAAAACAAAAATGTTAAAGAATTTGAAGAAGTACAGGTTATCCTCTTAGTGAAAGGTGTAATCAAATAACAGTATTACATATTATATCTAGCCCTAACTTGCTTCTCATGTATAGTACCATAAATAAAATCTTTGCATTCAATCTCTAAACTAAAAACCTGACAGAATGTTACCTACCTACTTGAATGTACTACTGAGATTATCTAAAACGGAAGCTTCTGAAGGTATTATGGTATCTTTGTGCTCTACCAAGAATTCTATACTTGAAATTTTCTTAAGAATCAAAAAGTGTTATAGTCCCATAGATACAACAAATTAAAATTGATATAATTAATTTAGTTTTATAACTCCCCTACATTACTTACATTACTTTGAAGAAACAAAGAGTTGGATTCAATAAATTTGGGGAGACAATTGTATTAGGATTGAAGAATTGATGGTGTCTGTCTGTGTGTGTGTGTGTGTGTGTGTGCATGCACGTGTGTGTGTATGTGTGTGTGTGTGTGTGTGTGTGTGTGTGTGTGTGTGCTAGTATGGGGCTTGAAGTCAGGGACTTGCACTCTCACTCAGTTTTTTTTCTTTTTCTTACAGCTATCACTTTACCACTGAGCCATATTTTCAGCTGACACTTCTGCTGGCTAATTGGAAATGGACTTTCCAAGGATTTTTCTGCTCAGTCTGGTGTTAAGGCATGGTCCTCAGATCTCAGCCTTCTGAGTAGCCAGGATCACAAGTGTGATCTATAGTGCTCAGAAATTATTGATGATATTAAAATTTCCATGGGCTGGGAAGGTGGCTCAGTGGTAGAGCGCTTGCCTTGCATGCTCAAGGCCCTGGGTTCGATTCCTCAGCACCACACAAGCAAAAAGAAAAAAGCCAGAAGTGGCTCTGTGGCTCAAGTGGTAGAGCGCTAGCCTTTTGCTGAAGAGCTGAGAGACAGTGCCCAGGCCCAGAGTTCAGGCCCCACGACCGGACCCAAAAAAAAAAAATTTCCACTGATGTCAAATGTGAATGACAGATTATCTGACCTATATATTTCTATTTGAATGGCATATTTCTATTTGACCATAGCCTAAATTGTGCAATGAATTCCATCAGATGGGTATTAACAGCAGACAAAGTGAGTAACAGTTCTAAGAGAGTATCTGAGATGAATAAAACAAAACCATTACCTTTTTTTTTCAGAGATTCTAGTCTTTATTAATCCATCATATTTTTAAATATATATTTTATTGTAAAGATACTGTATTGTATGGTTATACCATTATATGTGTTAGGTCATGAATACATTTTCTATCGAGCATTGTTACCCCTCCAAGAAAGACTTTACTGTTGTTATGACTTTTTCTAGAAAACTTTTCCGTTTTTTCTACATATGATTTTTCTCCTTTTTGTGTGTGAGGGTGTGTGTGTGTGTGTGTGTGTGTGTGTGTGTGTGTGTGTGTGTGTGTGTGTGTGTTTTGTGTGTTCTGTGATGAATCCTGAGCTGTGTCTTGTAGTTCGAGGACTCCACATCTGCTATATCATAAGGTCTCTATCCTGTATTGGTTCTGTATTGCAATTTCAATTTTCTTACAGATCAAAGACTTTCCCATTTGGTACAATTCTAAGTTATTTCATTTGTGTGAATCAACTTATGTGTGTTAAGCTGTGACCTCCAGGTCTTTCCACACTGGTTGCATTCATAAGGTTTCTCTCCTTGTGTTCTGTGAAGGATGTTAAGATGTGCCTTCCAGGTGAAAGAATTTCCATGCCTGCTACATACATAACATTTCTCTCTGGTGGGTTTTTTTCTGATGGACAGAAAGGTGTATGTTCTGGATGAAAGACTTTCCACATAGGTTACATTCATAAAATTTCTCTCCTGTGTGTGCTCTCTGGTGGATAGTAAGTTGTAGCTTCTGGCTGAAAATCTTTCCGCAAATACGACATTTATAAGGTTTCTTTCCTGTGTGTTTTCTGATGGACAGTGAGGTTTGACTTCCAGGTGAAAGTCATTCCACACATATTACATTCATAAGGACAAAACCATTACCTTTGACAAATTCGCAAGACTGAAATGTATGCTATCCTAACACTTTTCAAGTAAATGAAAAAAATTGAGAAAATAAAGCCTTAAAATTCACAGTCTGGCTTGTTCAACAAACATTGAAATCTGTGATGAGCTTCCTATCACTGCCAAGCACAAGCCTTTGATAAAAATGTTGGTCCCTTGATTACATATCAGGATATTGGCTAAAAATAGAACTCATAATAACTAAATTCTCTTAGATACAATAGATTATTCTGTTTATATAGATACACAGTATACTCACACATAATATTTAATCATCATGGAAAATACTTTTTCAAGTATAATATTTTTATATGCTATATCTAGTTAACCTATTTGAATCACATTTACTGATTCTTATTTTTAACAACACAGTACAATAGAATCAAATTAATGTAGAAATATTTTCCATCCTTAAATTACTTAGTATTTCCATCAATAAAGAATACTTGTGGCTTTATTATTTACCTCTGTTTCTCAATTATTAAATTATAGTGTATTAGAATGTAAAATGTATAAAGTTTATTTATTTCTCAACACTAAATGGTTTCTCAAGAGAATATTTAGCTTTCAATGATATCTTGATGTCAAAATATGTAACCAAGAACAAAGCTTATGAAGGTTTCTTTATGCACACAAATAAATTAAAAGAGACTGCATGTTTCAAAATTTATGGGACAAGAGCTCACAATACTAATCAGGGCAAATAAATTGTTTGCTTAAAGAATTCAATATCGATGCAAGGAATATTCTACCTAGTTTTTTACATAATTAAAAATAAGAAAGTAAAAGGGGACAAAACCAAAAGTAGAAGCCACAAAGAAAATAAAAGGACAGAAAAGAAAGTAAATGAATTCATTAAGAGTGACAAAAGAAGGGGATTAAGCTTATATAATGGGATAAAGAAAGAAATCAATTAAGATTAAAAAGAAAGCAGGAATAGAAAGAAAGAGGTAAATAAGAGGGCAAAGCCCGCCTAAAGTAAAAATGAGACAAATATCAGAAAATGTAATTGATGAAGCACATGTCAATGCTCCCTGACACAGGTCTATGAGGAAGGGAACTGTCTACAAGCAGACAGTGGGAGGACTGAACTTTGTAACACCACAGAGAGGTACTAATGGCACCTCATTTTTCAAAGCAATAGTGATATGGATTGACAGAAAAATCACGACTGTCACATGGGAAATAATGGAGAAACTCAATCTTTATTGATATAAATGACCAATTCTTGATTGAACATGTCAGCATGGTTAGCGCCCACTGGCAAGGGCAAGCTTATTTTCTGCCAAGTAGCTAGTAAGAATTTTTCCAGTGATTTCTCACTAAATTTGTTCTTCTCTCTCAAGATCTTTGAGGGAAGGCTCATGTCAGAGATGGTGACATATCTATCCTTGATTATGCAAATTCTACTTTGAAACTAGGTAACTATGAAACTATAGAGGGTAACCAGATGTAAGATGAACCAGTTAGCACTGTAGATAGCATAAAACTGAAATTTCAAAAATACATCAAAATAAACTGAGTAATATAACTTCCTTAATTATTGTATTTTCCCCAGAGTCAGAGAATAATGATACATATACTTTATTTGAAAGAAACCAGGCAGAGAAAAATACCTATATTTTTCATATGGAAAATACTAGAAGTTGAAGAAAAACAAAAATTGCATAAGTGACACTGAACGTGAAATCAGGTTATAAATAAATTAACAGCTGAACCAATGTTAGCAAGCTGAGAGTGCCAAAAATAATATAAAATATAATAATATAATACAATGGTGAAAAGAATGCTCCCAAAAATAAAAAAATTCCTATAAAGCTGCTACATGTAAGAAAATTAATTGCTATGAAAATCTATTCTTCCCTCAAATGTCTAGTAATAATTCTTAATTAGGAAAATACATAAATGATGTCTTAAAGATTTTGAAGTTTTTGAATGCTCATCACAGACACTAAACTAGTTATGCCTACAAAGCCAGGTATTGAAAAATAATTCTACAGAAAAATACACAAATAGAATATATTGATTGATGAATATTGACATGAAATACTACACATAACTGATAATTAGCTGAAAATAAAATAAAAGACTTGTGAGTTTTCCCCCAAAATGTATGAAGAAATCAATGAGGAAATTATGGAATTTAAAATTAATATACATAATTTATCTCTGAATAAGGAGAACAAATAAAATGACAATTATGTTGTCTCATGCCTCTATGAGCCTGGCATTGAACATGTTGAATATTAGAGGATCTAACATTTAGAAGTATATTTTCATACTTTATGAAAACCAGCTTACATTTTCAGAGTGATAGCATTTGCAGCTATAATCACCAGGAAGTTAGCAGAGTTGGTATTGTTCTACTCCTTTCATATTCTAGACTGAAAACTTCTGCAGACTCAGGGCCTTGCACATCCTCCTTTCTAGGTCATTTGGTCTTTCTCAACAAAATCTCATAATCAAATGAATAAAAATACTACATTTGCCAAGAAAAGAATTCAGGAATAGGTTAACTAATGTGGTTTAATTTTGCCAAATTATGGTTGTTTTAAATTGAAAATATATATTTTTCATTCAATAAATTTTAGTATTCTACATGTAGGGACTATCTAGTCCATACAAAAGGTAAATTAAGCAATTTTAATATATATAAAACATGTTTTCCATAATACAAACAACATATCAATTATTGCAAATAAGAGAAACCATGGGACCTAAATTTATTTGGGACTGGCTTACTTCACTTAATATGATTTTTTCCAAGTCTTTCCATTTTGTAAGAAATGGGATGGTGTCATTCTTTCTGATGGAAGCATAGAATTTCATTATATATAGATATAGATATATAGATATAGATATACCATTTTCTTGGTCTATTCATCTACTGAAGGGCATCTGAGTTGGTTCCAAATCATAGCTATAGTAAATAATGTTGCAATGAACACAGTTGTGCTGGTAGCTTTAGTATGGCCTTGTTTATGATCATTTGGGTAAATGCCCAAAAGTGGGATTGCTGGCTCCTAGGGGAGCTCTAGGTGGAGTCTTTTGAGGAACCTCCATACTGCTTTCCAAAGTGCTTGAACAAGTTTACACTCCCACCAACAATGCAGTAGTTTTCCCTTTTGGCCACATTCCCTCCAGCATCTGTTGTTATTAGAGTTCTTGATTACAGCCATTCTAACTGGGGTGAGGTGGTATCTCAATGTTATTTTGATTTGCATTTCTTTTATGGCTAGAGAGGTTGAACATTTCTTCATGTGTGTATTGGATAATCTTATCAGATGAGCTTAAAAGGCTTAAATGCTATGTACATATGATCATATAAAATGATGCTAAGGGTTATTGGTTTGCTAGACTTTATTTTTAAAATAGTAAAGTCCAAAGTTGGAGGTCAGGAAAAGAGATTTGGGTGGGAGTGGGACAAATTGAAACTTTGGCTAGGTCTGAATCCAAGTCCATAAAGCTAAGAAACTCTCCTACAGCTCAGCTGTAGGAATAAGACATATATGCATAAAGCTGACAAAGTCCTAATATTTCTGTTTACACTCCTTTCCTTTTCCTAATTATATTATGTCCTTAACAATTACATCTTTTGTTGTTTTTGTTGTTGTTGTTGTTTTTGCCAGTCCTGGAGCTTGAACTCAGGGCCTGGACACTGTCCCCAAGCTTCTTTTGCTCAAGGCTAGCACTCTACTACTGGAGCCACAGCACCACTTCTGCCTTTTTCTGTTTAAGAGGTACTGGGGAATGGAACCTGGGGCTTCATGCATGGTAGGCAAGCACTCTACCACTAAGCCACATTCCCAGTCCAACAATTACATCTTTTTAAAAATAAGAAAATACATAAATAGATATTTGTTCAATATGTGTTTGAGCATTAATCTCTTACTTTATATAAATGCATGCATGTCATATGTTCACATTGTAAAAACAATGATAAACTTTAGCTATACCTTCTAAGTAAATTTGGAATTGTAAAAATCAGGTTATAAGGAATGACAACAGAAACAGGATACAAAAAGAAGTCATCAGCCATTAGCTACTAATGTCCTTATAAGATAAGTGGATTTAACATATGGGAACTGGGAATTGAAAGACTTCAATGACTGAAGCCTATCTAAATAACTATAATTTGGAGTAAAAGCACTATTTATGCTTTACAATATATCATAGCCCCAGAAGACATGCATTTTTCTTTTAGAGAATTAAAATCTACTTTCACATGGTTTTCTTGGCTCTGTTGAATTTTCATAAGTAAAAATAAATTGTTATTGAACTGAGTGGGACATAAAAACTTGAGCAATAAGACATAAGCGAACATAAATGGAAATTGAAGCTTAATGAAGCATAGTCCAAATAAGACAGTATAAAAACATTTAAACAGAAGTTAAACAACAAAATGAAGATTGTTTTTCTAATAATGAAAGGGGTGACGCTAAGTTAAATTTTCTGTACTTAGTAAGTTTTAGAGCCATATGGCTGTGTCAAACCTACCTAAGGGGAATCTACCGAAGAGACACAATATACTTAGACATAGTCCTGAAGGCACTAGTTATTCTAGATTGTGAGAACAAATGTAAGACACTCTCAGACTTTGTCTTATGCAGGGATTGTCACACATTCCAGCATTAGGAGCAAAACAAAAGTGCAGACATAAATTTATCGTATAGCTACCAACCTATCACTTTCTTTTTCACAAAGGCAACTATAATGGAAGGACTGACTAAATCCATTTAAAACTAGAGGTCCCCAAACTCAACAAAGCAGTCTGAACATCCTTGCATTTGCAAAAATCAATTTTTATGCACAGGCATGTTTTCTCAGGTTATTCAACAAACTTTAAAGTTTATTAATTCTGAGTGGGAAGATTGTCAGAATATATTTAAAATAAGCTACATTTATAAACAGATGGCGGAATTACTATAGCAGTTGAGAAAGGAGGAACAGTAAAATACTAACAAATAAGGTAAGGGTAGTGTGAAAGCATCATTGTGTGTGGGGGGGTGTGTTGATGGTGGTGGAGGTGGTCATGGGGTAGGGCCTGGGTGCTGTCCCTGAGCTGTTTTGCTCACCACTAGCATTTTACCTCTTTGGGCCTCAGCTCCACTTCTGGTTTCTTGGTGGTTAATCAGAGACAAGAGTTTCATGGAAACTTTACTGCCATGATCCTCAGATCTCAGAGTAGCTAGGATTCAGGCTTGAGCCACCAGTCCCAGCTAAAGCATCATTTATTGAAGAATGACAGGATATATAAACCACATTTTTTTGTCAGTTGTGGGGCCTGAACTCTGGACCTGGGTACTGTCTCTCAGCTCTTCTGTCAGCACTCTACCACTTGAGCCATAGCACCACTTCTAGCTTTTTCTGCTTATGTGGTGTTGAGGAATCGAACTCAGGGCCGCATGCATGCGAGGCAAGCACTCTACCACTGAGTCACCTTCCCAGGCCAAACCACATTATTTTTAACTACTTATGCTACCAACAAGTAAAATATGAATATAAAATGAATGAATCCAAATTTATATTACTACAGCGAATACATAAGATGATCGATTTAATAAGGGAAAAGATTTGTTCTAGTTTATGGTATCTAAGTTTTAATCTCAGGTCACTTAGACTGATTGTGTTTAGCTGTGGCTAGTCCATACTTCATGGTGGGGAACATGTGGTGGAGTAAAAACATGCTGATCTCAGGTCAGGATACATGAGATAAAGGGCTCAGGTCCTCAATATCCCTTTCCAGGACATGTTCCCAATGACTTAACTTTTTCCCCACAGGTTCTCCCTCTTAGAAGTTCACCATTTCACGGTGTTTTTGAGGGCACTCTAGATTCAAAATAAAGCACACCAATGTAGATATGTAGGTTTAGAAACAGAAATACATTATAGGAAGTTGAGTAAAGTTCTTGAATGACATATAAAAGTAGTAAATGTAATAGTTATTTGGATTTGTTAAGATAATAGTGGTATAGTATACATCTGCAATGTCAATACTGCAACAAATAAGGTAGGGGGATCCCAAGTTTGAGGGTTATTTAGCAATTTCAAGGCCAGCCTGTACTCTATAGCAAGACCTTCTCTCAAATAAAAGATAGTATCTGTGACCACAACTACAGAGAATATAAGCAAGACACAGATTTATCTAGAATACTCTTATTTGGCTATCCCCTTTGGAAATCAGATTTGGCTATCCCATTTTGAATTCAGATTTTTAATGGTAAATGAGAACTGGTGGGACAAGGGTGAACAAATGCAGCAGTGATTCTCACTAGAAACTATGCTGAACATGAACTATACAACTTGTGGGGCGGGGATCAGGAAGGAAAAACTAGGAGAATACAAGGGAAGAGGTGACCCTGTTCAAAAAGAAATGGACTCACTACCTGACTTATGGAAGTGAAACCCCTCTATACCTCACCTTTATAATAGCAATAACATATATTTAAAAGAAGAAATTCTTTAGTGATTTTACTTAGAAAATGATAAGTGATTACAATTTAGATTTAGATTTGTCGTTCAACATCTTAAGAAAGAGATGTACTATTATTCTGGCAATAGAAACAGTGCAATTAAACCCTGCTAGATGAGATGCAATTGTCTTATAATGAGAAATTAAGAAACTAAACACAGACATTACCTGTGTAATTGGAGGCAAATAAAAACTGTATTATAATATTTACTTGTTCTATACAATGAATGCAATTATTTGCATTCATCATTGTGCCTTCAATTTGATGCTAATCAAATTCCAGGACCTTCCTCTTTCTCTAAAAAAATTATGGTGACATACACTGAAGTTGAAGTTTGATATTAAAGGCAGAGGCATAAAAATAGCTGTTGTAGAAATAAATCAAGTAGTCAATTTATCACTTAAATGAGGACCAACTTTTTATCGAAATAGCTTTATCACAATTAATTCACCTTTGGAAGAGAACAGTGTTCTATTTCTAGCTTGTGATAGCAAATTTGAGTAGCAGACAATTTTGATATGCTTCCATCTGATGTGAGATAAATTTGAATCCTTAGTTATTACACACCGCTAAAGGCATTCAAATAAGGAGATATGGTTACCCAAATTAAAATTTAATTTGAACACTGAGGTGGACATTCAAAAGTATATTTGACAGCATGATGTTTCCAATGTAATGATTGTGACTTCTTTAATTTTATCTTTACAAGATGGCTGTTACCCACAAGAAACTTACAACTTACTAATGGAAACATAATAGCCACATATTTATTTATAAATACTGATAATAATGATGAGCACATAAAATGACTGCAAGTGGCATATTAGAAACACATTTATAAACAAGTATACATATAAAATATGCATACAGATATGTGTGTAGGAATGTTGGGTGTGTATGTGTAAATACTTGCTCTTTTTTTTTCCTAAAATGGAAGTGTCAATATTTTATATAACAAGAAGGAAATGTTAGAAAAGGAAGAACAGCAGTGAAAAACATTATTGTGTCTATTTTTTATCTTGTAAGGTAAATTATTCCAAGTATTTGGTAATGTATTTCCAGACTTTTTTCAAATTATCAAATTATGGTTGTATTATTTTAATAAGTAGACTATTTACTCATGCATTTATCAAATAACTTTGTTGAGATCCTATGGAAAATGCCTGGATCTGTTCTAGATATTGGAAGAAAACTAAAAGATCATTGAAAAAAAATTGTTTCTTTTCTTTTTTTTTTTGGTCGGTTGTGGGCCTTGAATTCTGGGATGGGAGCTATCCCTCAGCTCTTCAGCTCAAGGCTAGGTGCTCTACCACTTGAGCCAGCACCACTTCTGGGTTTTGGGTGGTTTATTGGAGATAAGAGTCTCACGGACTTTCCTGCCCGGGCTGGCTTTGAACCGGAGATCCTCAGATCTCAGCCTCCTGAGTAGCTAGGATTACAAGCATGAGCCAATGGCACCCGACTAAAAGCTTGGTTTCTTTATATTGGAAGAGTCAGGAAAACAGTTTACCAATGGTGAATCAACAATGTGACATTAGAAAATAATAAATGATCTACAGAGAATTTATAAAATCAGATGATATTTGAACTTTAACTTTGGGGATCTGGAAAATTCTACCAACGTGGAAATTAAGGTGAAATATGTATGAAGGTGGCATAAAGAGCAGTACTATCTACCCAAATCTTTAGCACTATATATTTATGGAGAAGTAACTTTTATATGAGAAACAATAGCCTAGTGAATTTATCTTCTGTTGCCCTGTGGTAAGCCTATTCTAGTAAGTATCAGCAAAAGAATTGTCATGTACACTGAAAATATTCCATGTAAAAGTAATTGCCTCATGGAATTTTAGGATAGTCCAGGAACTCCAAAGCCATTCTATACAAGCCTTAATGTACACATGAGCCTTTTAGAAGTGTGGTTTAATTATGAATTCCAATTAAGAAAGTCTGCAGGGAGGCTGGAAATCATGTATTCTAGATGATGAAGATGTTCATCTATGGACCATGCTTTGATTATTGAAGGTCCAGAGTATATACAGCACAAAATATATCTGAGGTCATAAGAACAAATATAATTTATTCCCACATTTTTTTATTTGTGCTAGTATTAAGGCTTGAACTCAGGACCTGGGCACTGTCTTTAACCCTTTTCACTCAAGGCTGGCACTCTACCACTTGAACCACAGCTTTACTTCTAGCTTTTGAGTGATTAATTGCAGATACAAGTCTCATTGACTTTCCTGCCTGGGGTGGTTTTGAATTTTGATCCTCAGATCTCAGCCTCTGAACTAGTAGTTAGGTTTAGACATGTGAGCCACTGGCATTTACAGCAAATTTTCTAATTGCACATCTTTTATCTATAGTTTTTCAGTTGTAATCTGTAGAAAGGGGGTCATTCTGCTTGTATACATGTGCTTATTTTGATGCAATACTGAAAGCATTTTAACTCAAACAAAAAAACCCACTCTTACCTACAAAAGAATACCTCTGCATTACTGGCTTTGTGTATAATGTGATAACACACAGAAATCACTGATGTGATACTATGCACACTGACAACCTGCATACCATAATTTTAGGACAAATAGTGAAATAAATCCTTATTGAAAAGCATTTTCCTATTATAATTTGGTGACTCTCCATTGAGTACAAGAGGCTTTCTATCATTTGGGAAAGAAATTCAGACTACAAATGTACTGGCTTCCAAAATTTGTCAGTGGAGAACAAGGGAATTTCAATTAGACTGGCTGAAATAGCTCTGAATATTGTACTATATTTAGGAATATAGAGTTTTATCCCACTGGCATGTACTAAATTATTCCATTTTCTTCTTGGATATATCAGAAGGAAACAAGATTAAATGAAGGATGTTCATTGAAGTTGAATATAGGGACCAAATCCTTTGGCTTCAGATAAAAGCTAGCTATCTTGAAACCAGAGTAAGGTGTGTCTCTCTAACATAAATACAAATATAACTACCTAGCACAATTTATTTAGGACACAGAGGCTTTAATCCTTCATGAAAACCATTATTTTAGTTTTATAAGAATTGATTGTTTAAAATGACTACTTAACACACATTATAGGTTGGAGGTCAGTCCAGGCAAAAAGCAAGAACTCATCTCAACAAAATAAACTGGACATGGTGGTCAATCGTATAATCCCAGTAGGAGTCATGGGTAGGTGGACTGTGTATTGAAGTAGGTTTCATGCAAAAAAAATACAATATCCTATTTGAGAAACAGTTAAAGCAAAAAAAAGACTGGGGTGTGGCTCAACTAGAAGAGCACTGTGTAACAAGCTTAAGCCACCAGGCTATAACCCCAATATTGCCAAAAAAATTTAAAAATCCCCATAAAATCAGACTATAATGTAAAGAATGGACATAGGTTGGGAGTTATTTTTAACAAGAATGATGCATGTGTGAAAACGAACTTTTGAGCAAAAAAGGAAGAATTGGATAAAAGTTTAAAAGCAGAGAACTCTGCTATAGCCATATAACAAAATTCTATGCAGGTTTTAAAATATAATGCCATAGATACAGATTTATTGGTGACAAGTATTAATTATATACCCTATGTGGAGCATGTTAAAAATTCTACACAGTCTGTGACTTCACTTTTTAAACAAATAATTATGTTGGATAGACATGAATTTTGTGCCTATTATATGATAGACAGATTCTAAGATCTATAGAAAGTGTAAGTTTAAGTGATTACCTATCTTCACAACAACAGTAAGACTGGTGATTCCCACTATTGCAGCTAGATGTTTAAGGAGCATGAAGATGACAACAATTAGTCTAGGTAAGTAGGGAAGAGAGACTTGAACCTGAACAATTTGGTTCCTAAGCCTTGGTTTCCATTATTATATCCTGCTGCAAGTGCTAAAAGTTTAATATGATATATTAAAAGTTGTCTTGAAGGTTATATTCCCAGTTCACAGTGTTAAATGATATGTGGAAGAAACAAGGATGTTTTTCTTGAGAACGTCTTTGTTTATGAGTATCTCTAATTGTTCCATGTCCACCATGTATTATTTATCTAGTAGGGAAACTAAAAATGCTTTCCAAATATAAAATGAATGTTATATGCATGCTTGGTTTATTTTGAAGGGGAAGTACATGCATATAATGTGTTTCCCCCTCCCTTCCATCTTCTCTTTATTATTCCTTTGTCTCAGCATCTCAGGCTTTATTGAGTCAAGTTTACCTGCCAGTAGCAGAGGTCATGATGTCACAATTAGCTAGCATGTTGTGACTCCAATACCTATTGTAAACAGGGTGTGAACCAGGATTCTCGCATCACTATACTGAAATAGTGATTGGTACCTATGGGTAGGCTAAATGAACAACTAGGTCAGCTAACAGCTCTGTCCAGATAGCATTCTTTCCTCTCTCATGTGAAGATTGTGCTAGAAGTGGATTGAGCTCTCTTTACAGACATCACATGTACCCAAAGGCCCCCAGATAATTTCCAGTCTGCCAGGGTCTTCAGTAGAGTTTTCAAGCTGCTACCTCTATGTCAGCCGGCAGGCAACTGGTGTTGGCTTTTTTGGCTTAAATTTCCTTAGTGAATCCATTCTTAAGTGTGAGTCTGCCAAATAGCTTAGAATGTGTTCTCCCATACAGGGGATGGATGCATTGCCAATGCCTTGCACTATTAGACTTTACTGCACATTTTTAAATGGCTGAAGGATTTTTTTTGGCCTAAGTGAATGAATTCCAAAAAACGTGGCTACATTTCTTCAATTAAACTTAGTGGCTAAATTTATATTGATGTAATTAATGCAAAAGCTTTGGCATAGGCCTCCCATTTGTCAACATATCCTATTCTAAACTAAGCTGCAAAGGTTATTATTAATTGAAGACTATCATTTTACTGAGTTACTAAAGATGTATTCATTTTAGCCAAATGAAGCAGATCACATGAAAACAAATCTAAAATCTTGGCTGGTTGTTGAATATTTTAGTTTGTTATCTATCATCAAATGTCTAATAACAACATTGCTAAAATTTGAAAGAGAATTGTGTATAAAATAGACTGAGCCTCTAAGTATAATTTGTCTGAGGGACATATGTTATTAACATTTGCTTTTGCAACTGAGAAAACCAATAGAACAAGTACAAACTATTTTCAAGATTAAAAATGGCCTTTTCATTTGTGCATAAAAAGAAGCCATGAAAGTATAAGTAATAACAAACTATTATGTTAATGACATTGGCTATTATGTACTATTTAAGAAATCAAGTCGTAAAATGAATTCCATTAAAGGAGGAAGGAAATGAAATAAAGTGCATCAAACTTTTAATAGGTGTGTAGAAATTATGAGACGGCAACAGGATTTTTAACATTAACTGTGTGTTTACTTTTTTTGTTTTTTTAATAAGTTTTTATTGTGAAAATACTGTACAGAGAGGTTACAGTTACATGAGCAAAGTAATGAGTACATTTCTTATCAAGCATTGTTGCCTCTTCCTTTGTTTTTCCCCTACCATCCTTTCCCTCACACCTCCACAACTACACTCCCCCCCCACCACTTAAATTGTAAAGTTCATTATTCAACGTAGTGTCTTCTACATCTCATTGTTGCAATGGATCAACCTTTATCCCTATTTAAACATTTTGTTTTTTCCCTTTCCCTCCCCAAATTATACCAACATCAAATACAGTGAAAACAGGGGTTATACCGCGGGGGAGGGACATACAAAGCAACAAATAAATCACATGGTACCTTAGAAATATGTTATAAACAATAGCAAGAAAGAAAAAAACACTTGTGTCCCTATCTTAGGGTTTATTTTGCTTAATTTCATCTTATCTGGTCATATGTATATAGGTTTTGACCTTTTCTACTTGTTCCAGACATACACTAGTTATTGCAAATAAAGGAAACCATGGGACCTATGTATCTTTGGGCCTGGCTTACTTCACATAAACATATTTTTTTTCTAAATCTTTCCATTTCCTAACAAATGGGGCGATGTCATTCTTTCTGATGGAGGCATAGAATTCCATTGTGTATATATACCACAATTTCTTGATCCATTCCTCTACTGAGGGGCATTTGGGTTGGCTCCATTTGGGTAAATGCACAAAAGTGGGATTGCTGGGTCATAGGGGAACTCTATGTGGAGCCTTTTGAGGAAACTCCACACTACTTTCCAAAGTGGTTGAACAAGTTTATACTCCCACCAACAATGCAGTAAGGTTCCCTTCTGTCCATACCCCCTCCAGCATCTGTTGTTATTAGAGTTCTTGATAATAGCCATTCTAACTGGGGTGAGGTGGTATCTCAATGTTGTTTTGATTTGCATTTCTTTTATGGCTAGAGAGGTTGAGCATTTCTTCATGTGTCTATTGACCATTCTTATTTCCTCTTCAGAGAAGTTTCTCGTTAAGCCTTTAGCCCACTTATTTATTGAGCAGTTGTTTCTTTGAGGATTTGTTGTTGGGGGATTTAATTTTTTGAGTTCCAGGTATATTTTAGATATGAGACCCTTGTCCATTGTATGGCTAGTGAAGATCTTCTCCAATCCATGGGCTTTCTATTGATCTTGCTAGCTCTGTCCTTTGCCATGCAGAAGCTCTGCAATTTCATGCAATCCCATTTGTCCAACCGTTCTTTGATTTGTTGTATTTCTGAGTCTCTATTAAGAAAATTTCAGCCTGTGCCAAGGAGACCTAAGGTTTCTCTTATTCCGTCCTGTACATAAAATATGGATTATCTTTTTTAAAAGTTCCACATCCACCTACAGATGTAGATGGTTCTGAAAAGGTGAAATTTTAATGATGTGTTATTATTGTTGAAATTAATGGAAATTTTATTAAAGGCAAAAGTTTCAAAATAAATATTATAGCTGGAAGCTGGTGGCTCATGCCAGTAATCCTGGCTATTTGGGAGGCTGAGACCTGAGGGTCACCATTCAAAGCCAGCCTGGGCAGTAAAATTGTGAGATTCTTATCTGAATAAACTAGTCAGAAAAAGAAGGGAGTGGTGCTGTGGCTTAAGTGGTAATGTGCTAACTTTGAGTACAGATAGGCTCAGGGGAAGGGCCCAGCACTGAGTTCAAGCTCCAGGTCTGGCTAAATACATACACACACACACACACACACACACACACACACACACACACACACACACACACACACACACACACATATGCATGCATGCATACATACATACATACAGATTATATTTTTGTGCCTATAATGTTACTTAACTACAGTGTCACATCTTCTTACTTGCTTTTTTTTTATTCCAGAATGCCCCCTACTATTTGAGCGATTTCTCTACTTCTGGCTTTTCTCTCCGTGGTTAATTAGAGGTAAGAATTTCATGGATTTTTCTGCCTAGGCTGGCTTTGAACCTTGATCCTCAGATCTCATCCTCCTGAATAGATAAGGCTACAGGCATCAGTCACCACATTGGGCCCATGTTTGTATTTCTTGTGAATGCAAAATTATTTGTAAAAAATGTGTATGTTTAGGGCTGAGAATATAGCTCAAGGACTAGTATTGTCTTAGCATGTGCAAGGACCTGGGTTCAATTCACAGAACCACAAAACTTGCATATCTCTGTTTATTAGTGAGTTCTGATGGTAACATTAACAATTAGTATTTTTTCTGTAAACTCTTTTGTTTGTCAATTACTGTTTTGATTTCTCAAAAGTCTTTATGTGGTTTGTATAGAAATTATTTTTCTAAATTCAATTTCCCTTATCTGCCTTTTTAAAAAAAAATGTACTTTCTTTTCTTGATGCACTGGTTTTTCAACAATGCTCATGACTGTGTAGCCAAGCTGCCAAGTTTACTAACCCTGGCTGAGTTACATAATTTCTAAGTACATTCATTCCCTCATCTATAAAATGAGGATAATAGTAGTGCATTAACAGAATTTGGGTTGTTGTGTTAATATGAAGAGTACTTAGAAAAGTGATGGCATATGGGTGCATTAAAAATGTTAGGTATTATTATTGCTGCTTTCAATTTAATCAGTTGTGCAATCTCTACATATTACAAGGGATAGTTTCATGTCATCTAACATAGGAAGACTTGAAAGTTAGAGTATGCTTATGAAGATATGGAGACAAGGGGCAGAAATATAGGTGTTAAGTAAGTGATTCTCTATATAAAACTAGCTCTCCCTAATCTGGACCTCTGAAGTTTACAATCTGACATATACTCATTAATTAATTAATTGGATTAATCAATTAGATTAATTGTAGATTTTTTTGGGGGGTCCGGTCGTGGGGCCTGAACTCTGGGCCTGGGTGCTGTCCCTCAGCTCTTCAGCTCAAGGCGAGCGCTCTACCACTTGAGCCACAGCACCACTTCTGGCTTTTTTCTTTTTTCTTATGTGGTGCTGAGGAATCGAACCCAGGAGTTCATGCATGCAAGGCAAGCGCTCTACCACTGAGCCACCTTCCCAGCCCTAGATTTTTTTCATATGGAATTAAAATATAGTCAGAGAAGTTTTCAGAAGACAACTCTATGATATGTAAGCACCCACCATCAGATGCATAATGAAGGAAAAAGTTTAAATAAGTTATTTAAAATATTCTTCAGTAATGTGATGAATTATTATAGGAAATGTGATTAGTGATAGGACCATAATACAACTGAAGCAGAAATAATTATTTTGCCTTAAAGTATCATGCTAATTGAAAGATCAAATGAAGACTATGTCCATATGCTGTAAGAACATATATGGAACTTACTCTAAAATACACATTTTGAAATTATGTCAACACATTAATAAAAAAGATATTATGTAACATTTTGTGATTTAAAGAGTTACAGTTCAGAGAGAACATTAATGGTATTAAATTCATTGGTGCTTTTCTATCATATTTAAACAGGAGGATTATAGGAAAAAATAATTTTGTCCATGCCTTATCTACAGGCTCACAGGGAGAAAGTTATGGCAAAACCTAATTGCATTCACAATGAAGTCAGAGTAAAGTGGCACAGAGATGAAATTTTCATTAAAACAATTACTCATATTATATGCTAGTTCACACACAGATGCTAAAAAGCAGGGGTATCTCAAGTTATATTCATATCTGAGTACTAAGAAGCATCCAACATGCTGTCTCAAGTAGGCATATGTTCAAAGTAGTAAGTTTGGATGACAAATTATTAACCAACTTAAATGTAAATGGTATTGTTCTTCTAGGCCCATAGTTAAGCATGAATAACCAAAAGTAAAATAAGTATAAACCACTAAACGTAAAACTGTGAAGGCAGCAAACATGGTGAGTCATGCCTGTGAAGGGAGGGTAAGACAGGAGGACTGAGATTGCAAGGCCAGCCTGGGATACATAGTAAGAGGCTGCCTTAGAAAAATAGAGGCTTTTCCTTATTTTTCTAAGGCTAGCACTCTACCACTTGAGCCACATCTCCACTTCAAACTTTTGTGTAGTTAATTGGAGATAAGAGTCTTACAGAGTTGCCTGCATGGGTTGGCTCTGAATTACCATCGTCAGTCTTCACCCCCAAAGTAGCTAGGATTACAGGCTTGAGCCACTGGCTCCCAACAGATAAATATATAAATATCCCTTTACAGATAAAGTAAGTGAAAGAATAAATTAATATTCATCCAATAAGCTTCTCTTTACAGATAAATTAAATGAAAGAATAAATTAGTTTTCATCCATAAAGTACCAGATGTGGTACCAAGTTCTGAGTTTATAAAGGTGACCAAAGGAAACTTCTTTCTCATAAAATACATTGCAAGGTGAAACATCATTCAAGCTGGAGGTATAGTTCCTTACCAAGATCACTTCTCCTAATGCTACTAGATCTCCTCTCCTCTTCTTCCTCTTCCTCCCTTGTTATCCCCATTAGTAATTATCTCTTATCTATTGTTTGCTATGTGTCAAAACAATCATCAGCTCATTTAATTCTTGATATTGCATGTAGATGCTAGCTCAACAGGCAGTTTACTCCAGGTTACTCATCTAATAAACATAAGAACTGAAATTTCAGCCAGGGCATTCTGATTGTAGTTAAAAATCATTTCCAATTGTAATTTTGGCGACTAACTGGTATATGGGTATGAGGATGTCAATATATATAGATAACAGATACACAGACACACAGACACACAGACACACAGACACACACACACACACACACACACACACACACACACACACACACCCTCATACATACTCAAGATTTCAGAGAATAGAATGAATTGACTTGACTCTAATGGTCTGCTGTTCTTGAAAATCTCCTTGAACATAATAATCAGTCCATGTTATAAATATCTAACAAAGAAGAACCATTCAATCAACACCTCTGTGTTCAGAATAGATCACCTGATGCGAAGTTTGTCCTTTCCCAAACCTTCCCTCAAGCAAAGGATGCAGTCAAGTGCAAGGATTTCAAGGTGCATGTAGATGGAATGATGTGTTAAAACATCGGAAAAAAGATACTTATTTTCCATGAATAGTAAAGCCTTGATATGTCAAAAATAAAACCTTAGTCATCTTTGGATTTATGAAATATTGATTTTGCATTATATACTCAAAAATGTTTGGCATACCAAAAGGCAAGTCAAGCCACTGAAGGTGAAATAGATATTATTGAAACAAAAAAACAAGGAAAATATGCAATGAATATACAATTACAAATCAAGATAAATGCTGTACATGTTCATATTATATTATAGATTCATAATCCAACTGTCCCAACCAGAGAAAATCAACTTGAAGATAAATCTGGATGATGATGGAATAGAAATAAGCCAGGAATATAGCTTTTGTGTATGGGAGAAAGAATGAAGAGGGTTACAGCTTTAAAAATACCTTTTAGAAAGAGCTGGTGAGACATAGAAAAGATCTCCCCTTTAGAAGTCAAAGAAATACGTAAGGAACCGATTTTTTAAAATTCCTGGCTTCTAGATGACATAATTATGAGAAAGTAAATGTCTGAATTTTAAGCCATTTGACCTGTGGCATATCATTATGGAAGCAATACAACCATAAAAACAATGATGACAACAACAACAAAATAGACCAGGTTAAAGATTTTGGCTTTTACTTGTACAGGAGTAAAATACTGTGTGTATGAATGTGTGAATGTGTCTGTTGGAGCAGGTGCTTGCATGTGAGTCCACAGATCTATCTCTGTGTTAGAAAGTTTTTTAATGTACTTAGATCTATGTTTTGAACATATATGGCCAAAGGGTAATAAACAAGATAAAGGACATCAAACAATCTAAGTTTTGTTAGAGCACATTTCAGCAAGGTTTAATTGATGGGAAAGGCAGGTTATATAACTATCCATTCGGTTTTATGTTTTCTTTTTACATTGATGGGTGGTTTATCATGAAGAAAGGGCTCTAGTAAGATGAAATAAAAATCCTCAGCTTAGTCATGGATTTCAGAGCTCAAACAATATATGAATTCGGCCAATTAAAGGCCTCAGAGACTTGTGACATTTCTTTAGCAAGATAATGATGATGATGTAATGGTTTAATGACAAGAGATTTTCTCTTTCCTATGAGTAAATTAGCAATGGGAGAAAATCCTAAGTTTCTATATCTTCCTGAATAGAGTGGCTGAGCACTAATCACTGCTTAACAACATTTAACTTCTTGGAACTACACATTTCTAGGAACATTGGTGTAACATGGATGCTGACCAAGTTTGACAGAAAAAGTAATTATTCCTTCTAATAAACTGAACAATACACTTTACCCTAAAAATTAAATGTGGAATATATCTTCCAGAGAAAATCTGATTTATATTATTGTTGTTCTCATGGTCTTCATATCAAGAGTTACAGTATTAAAAAATGAGAACCCGGTATGATCGTGCATGCCTGCATCCCAGCTATTCAGGAGGATGGGATTTGAATCTAGCCTATACAAAGTTAGCTACACTCTACCTCAAAACCATAGAATTATAAATCAAAATGGCTGGGGGTTATGGCTCAAGTGTTAGAGTGCTTGCCTAGTATGTGCAAGAATCTGGGTTCAAACCTAAGTACTCCTGAAAAAGAAAAACAAAAATGAATGAAGCCACATTTTGTTTTCACCAGATTAAAAAAAAATCATTGTTGAAACAGTTGAATTGAGAGCTATACTACAGTTTCTAACAAACACCAAATAAGTTACCCCCTCCCAGTAAGTAAAGGTTATGATGAAGGGGTTTCACTAAGATCCCAATAGAATCAAGAACAGACATTACTTGGTCCCCTGACAACTGCTGGAAGTTGCATTA
The DNA here is from genome assembly GCF_024711535.1 of Dipodomys merriami. NCBI lineage: Eukaryota > Metazoa > Chordata > Mammalia > Rodentia > Heteromyidae > Dipodomys > Dipodomys merriami. Next base: position 102,223,916 of record NW_027204492.1, read on the forward strand.
TGCTATGTCAAGATTTGAACCATATTTTGAGTAGAGTTTGGAAATTGTCATCCACCCAGGATATATTGGTGTTTCAGAGGCGATTGTGTTTAGGATAGAGAAGCTAGGAAATGTACACCTGGGGAATAGAAAGACAGCAATATCATAAAACTTAAAAATTGATTTCTATGGTAGTTGCACCCAAGCTTTACATTTTAAAAATAGAATGTTGTAAAAAAAAAGTGTATCCATGTGATTTTTTTTGTTGCTTTTATGTCCCTCCTCACATGCTATAACCCCTGTTTTCACTGTGTTTGATGTTGGTATAATTTGGAGAGGGGAAGGGAAAAAACAAAATGTTTAAATAAAGATACAGATTGACCCATTGCAACAATGAGATGTACAAGACGCTATGTCAAAAAATGAACTTTACCATTTAGGTGGGGGGGGGGGAGGAGGTGTAGTTGAGGAGGTGGGAGGGATGGGATGGTAGGGGAAAAACAAAGAAGGAGGCAACAATGCTGGATAAGAAATGTACTCACTACCTTGCTCATGTAACTGTAACCCCTCTGTACAGTATTTTCACAATAAAAAACTTATTAAAAACAATAAAAAACAAAACAAAAAAGTGTATTCAGCCCCTAGCTATACTGTATATATGTGTACATAGATGTCCTGGATTTCTTTAATATGGGTGGTGCATTGACCTGTAAAACTCAGCTTCATCAGCATTGACTGGTTCACTTGGTTCACCAGGTAAAATTAAATTGATGACGCTGCACATTCTATGGTTTATTAAACAAACAGATTTGCCATTTCACAAAACTGCTAAGGTGTAACGTCACGTTGTTAAGCAGCATATGAATATGAAATGCTTTTGATCCTCTAATATACCAGATCCACACACCAAGGACATTAGTGGATTCATGCAGGAAGAGGGGAAGAGAAAATTCAGCAGAAGTCTAGAGAGAAAAAGGAAACTTTGTTTCCTCTAGCCACAAGGGCATGATTGAGATGTGCAAAATGTTGATGGCAGATACTGTTATCTTTGTAGACAGATTTTCTCCTATCTTTTACTTCCTTTCCCTACCTTTTCTGAGCAGATGCCAATGCTACATGGTTTACAAAAGATGTTCCTATCTAGGGGTACCCAGTAGCCAAGAAAAGTGATTTTGTACATCTCTCCTTGAATCTCTGATGAAAGCTTAGGAAAGTCCATTTAAGCTGAGCAATTTGTATTGAGAAACTTATGAGAGAAAAGTTGAGATCCTGGAACATGGCTGATTTATTTCTGGGAATGAGGGGAACCACAAATGTGCCCATCTTAATTATCTGTTCTGGCTATGGAATAACCTATTATTAATCCTGATTTAAAAAGTCACCCTGTGATTAATTGACTTTAGCTCGATAGACACCGCCAAGTGGTTTCATAGTGTCTGCAAAGCAGATCAGACAAGGGAAAATGAATTAAAGGTCACTGTAATGAGCCAAGATAGCAAATGAAGAGGTAAAAGAATTGTTGCCACTATGTTTATGAGGATGTTTTTTCCTGAAACATCCTGCCTTTATGAAAATCCTTGAGACAGCTGACAAGTAACCCCATTCTTTGAAAAGTATTTAGTAGGAAATGGCAACCAGTCAGGTGGGCACACTGGGAAGCAGGAAGACCAGGGCAACCCAGGGATTCAAGGTGTTTGAAAAGTGTGGGAAAGTAGACAAGTACAGTATTTTTACAATAAAAAACGTATTTTAAAAATGGTTTACTTCAAAACTTTTCTAAGGGTTAGGTATTTCTTCCAATCAAGTAGTTTGCTTTCAAATACCTTGTCAGCCTTGGCAGAAAAGTCCACATGTCTCTATCTCCAATTAAACAGGAAAAAAATCTCCAAAAAACAATGGACTGGATGAATCGCTCAAGTGTTAACTCACCAGCTGAGTTAGAAAATATTGTAAAATATTGTAAAAATATTAAGCAAGAAAACTGATATATTGTTCAAGGCCCTGAGTTCAGGCCTTACTACCAGCAAAAAATGAATAAATAGAAAAATAAACACAACAAAACAGGTGAGTATTCTGTATACTTTTCAATAAATATGTCACAAAATTAGCACCATTAATGATGGGATTGGGGATGGAACTCAGTATCACAAAATCCTGTGCATACTAGGCAAATACTCTACCACTTGAGCTATTCCCCCAATCAAGAAGCATTATTTAAAATGTCCAAAGGCAGGATCCCTTTCAAAGCAACAGATCAGAATTTCTCAAAATGGTACTAAGTCACTGGTATTTGTAAAGCTCAACAGAGGAGTATAGTAAGTAATTCATGTGGACAACAGCTCAAGTAAAGGAAAACCTTTTGCCAGTGTTCTTATTGTGGTTGACATTAGAATAACATACTTCAAAATATTCCAATATCTATTTGATTCTCAAGAGACATTAATTTAGAATTTCTGAGAGTGAAACTTAAAATATCTATTGGTTGTTAAAATTCCCCAAGTGAGATTATTTGAGAAGAGAAAGGGGCTAAGCAATAGGAGGAAAAGAGGGTGATAGTCAGTGTATGTTGTACACACCGATGAAAATTGCATAGTGAGACACATTACTTTGTAAAATTAACATGTGTTAATAAAAATAAGAAATCAGAATAAAGAAAAAGGAGGGAGAATAGTCAATGTGGGGAACCATTATTATTATGTATGTACTTCAAAAGGCCTAATCTCTGAGAACTATGCTGAAAAGATAGCATGTTCGTTTTCAATGTAGATGGTAGAGGAAAAAAAAAAGGAAGAGGTAACAATGCTCGATAGGAAATGGACTCATTACCCTACTCGTGTAACTGTAACCCTTCTGTACAGTATTTTTACAATAAAAAATATATAAAAGATAACATTTTGATAAAATCATTCTGCCTGTCTTCTCTTCACAATGAGAACATGCTATAAATCATAGAAGATGAAGGAAATAGGTTGGAGAGACTTATATCTGTTTCACTAATAATTAAATTCACTGGAGAAGGCAGGTTAAGTGGGTGTGCTGATAACAGAAATTCAGCATCTATCTGAATAGAGATATGGAGAATGGAATATCCAAGCCAATATTTAGCCATGCCCCAAATTATGGTGACTTTCTTTTACCATTATAAATCACTGTATTTGAGGTTGGTATAATTTGTGGAGGGGAAGAGCAAAAACAAATCGTTTAAATAGGGATACAGGTGGACCCATTGCAACAAGGAGATATAGAAGTCATTATGTGGAAAAAACAAACTTTACAACTTTGGCTGGGGGGTGGTGGGGGGTGGGGGAGTGGGAGATGGGAAGGGATGGGAAGGGGAAACAAAGGAGGAGGCTACAATGCTTGATAAGAAATGTACTCATTATCTTGCCCATGTAATTATAACCCCTCTGTACGGTATTTTCACAATAAAAATAAAATAAAATAAAATATTGTCAAAATTTTGTTTGAACAAATATTTGAAAAGGAATTGGCTTGGCAACAATCACTTGGCACCTCTCAGGAGAATGCAGTGAAATACAAGGAAAATACTGTTATCAAAAGGCTGGAGTGAGTAGGACACCTCAGACTAACTCCCAAGGATGAAAGTTGATGCTACCATTGACTACTTTTGTCAGCTGAAATGTTTATAGGAAACCTCCTCCAATGTGGTGGTCTTGGGGTACTTTTGGATAGTAACAGGTTTATCTTAGAGTTAACATCCCAGGAGAGCCAGAAAAAAGATAAATGCTTTTTTTTTCTGTTAGCCTTGAAAATTACATAGTATCAATTCGTCTTCACCCTATTGGTTGGAACAGCTACAGCTACTTCAGATTCCACTTTTTAACAGTAGTGTGTCAAATAGTTTGGGAGTCATCGTGACAATTGATTTTAATATATAACTTAAGCTTTTAAACATATTTAGTTAAAGAATCACTTATATTAAGTAAACTATTTTCATACAAGTCCAGCTATCCCTGAAACACAGGACAAAAAACAGACTAAAACTCCAGACTTATTTAAAACCTAAAAATAATAGACTAATATCTAGGCAGCAACAGACTTTCCCTAATTTCGTTTGCTTCAAGTTAATACTTTCATGTATAACACAATAAGTAAAGTACACTGTGAGAAGTCAGAGTTAAAGCATTGTATTATCTGGGGCTGGTAGGTCATACCTGTAATACTAGCTACTGAGGGGTCTGAGATCCCAGTTCAAAGCCAGATAGGGCAGGAAAGTCCATGACACTCTTATCTCCAATAATCTACTCAGAGAAAGCTGGAAGTGTGCTGTGGTTTAAGTGTTAGATTGCTCTCCTTGAGAAAAAAGAAGCTCAGGGACTGTACCCAGGGCCTGAGTTCAAGCCCCAAACCAGCAAGTGTGTGTGTGTATGTGTGTGTGTGTGTGTGTGTGTGTGTGTGTGTGTGTGTGTGTGTGTGTGTGTGATTATATACATACATATATATTTATATTTTTTTTCAAAAGCATTTCTTTTTCTGGAATATGCTGGAAATTTGTATGGAAGTTCCTTTTTTTCTTGACATCATTCAATTATTGTGCACATGATAAAGGTTATTTCCTTCACTCTGTTCATATTGTAATATGTTCCCTTATATAAAGCATATAACATTCTTTTAGTATTACTGTGTAAATTTATCCATTTGTCATGAAATAAAATAGAAAATGAATGTGCATAACTATGTGGCCCACCTATAAAGTATTTGTTTAACTAGACACAGGCCAAAACTATAGTTAAATTTTTTAATATTAACACAGTGATGCAAAATGATTTCCAAAATACTATCTCAATCCATGAGGCTGATTATTTTGGTTCTTACAGGTCATCTCTTTTGGTGTGAGATGTCAAATTTAATATTAAAAGCCATTCTCCAGAACAGTCTTCACTTTGTCCCCAAAGGGAAGACCTTTAATTTACCCCAAGACTGTTAGATCAATTGTCCTGCAAATACCAACAGACACATATACACATGGCTGGAGAGAAACCATTTATTTTCTCTGTACTGAGGAATCTCCTGTGAGATGATTCAAGTTCATCTATCACATTGCTAAAGAAGAGTTTTAAGGACAAACTAACTAGGAGGAAAGAAACTGAAGAAAAGGCAGTCAATGCCCATTGTGGCTGGTCTTCACCCAGCTGGGTGTGCTTCAGCTGGCCTGGAACTGTCAACCTAAACTGCAATTACTGACCTTGCTAGAGGCTGTGGTTCCCTGGAGGCAGCAAGGAGAGAGGGAATGATGGATGCTCATGGTGTTTTCTACAAACAGGAGGAATAATTATGAAGTATCCATGCTGTCACAGACCACAGTGCCAGGTCTCAGGAGGATTGCAAGATTAAAATCATAAGATTTTTGGAATCAAAATAGGTTCCGTGAGAGTTCACTTCAAGTTCTCATTAAAATTTTTATAAGAGGGAGAAAAGCACATGCCTTTATCACAGAGCAATTATAACTTATAAGCCAGTGAGAATGTTGGTGACAATCAGTATGAACAAATTCTCCAAGCAATATTGTATTTCACAGAGCTGTTTTCTCTTCAAAATAGTCTATAGTTATCATTTCACCATAAAAAGTTCCATTCTGTGGTCATAAACAGAGCTATACATTTTTACAATATGCATGCCTACAAAAATGTTTTACCTCTCCACAATTTTATTATGTGCCTATTTTACATTTTATATTTTAGACATTCTAAAACCATTATGATGGAATTTTAATAATTTTTAAATGAAAGTCTCTTCTTACACAAAATATGTTATATTCTATATTTTAAATACTTTCTGGGGTACAGTTTATATAGTGCAAATTTCACTCACACCAAAGTTCAATAAAATAGACTTTGGTAAATTTATAAATTTGTATAACGGCATCCACAATCAAGTTCATAATACATCTATTTCCATGGAGTTTCTTCATGCAAATATGTATCCAATTACTATTTCTACTTTGGACCCCAGTACCCATTGATCTGGTCTCTTTGCCTTTTCTGAATATATGTTGTAAATTAAGTCATAAAATCTGCATTCTTTTATGACTTTATTCTTTTATATAGTATAATGCCACTGAGAGTCACTCTTACTGCATGTATTATTAGTGTATTAATATTTGATGGAGTAGCATTCTATTGTATGCTTTTACCATATTTTCAGTCATAAATTGACAGACATTTGGAATAGTTCCAAATTGCAGCTCCTCTAAACAATGCTAATCTGAACATTAAATTATAAGTGTTTATATGATAGAACCCATTATTTCCTTTCAATAGGTATGGAATTACTGGGTTTTATATTCACTCATATTTAATATATGTGGTATATATATATAGCACATTTAATTATAAAATCAATTTACATTCATATCAACAATATGATCAACTCTAGTTTTTCTACCTTTTTACTTTTTACCTTAGTCTTTGAGATGTTATCTATTCTAGTGTGTGTTATGTGTAGTGTAATGTGATTTTACTTTGCATATTCTTAATGATTAATGATGTCAAACATCTTTTCATTTGCTTGGTGTCCATATATATATATATATATATATATATATATATATATATATATACTCAGTAAACACTTCAATGAATTGTTTATATATAGTTAGTTTGCCAGTCTTTAAATGGTATTCATTATTTATCTAAATACCTTTTCTATGTTACATATAAAAGTGCTTTATCTGATTCATTTTACAAAAGTGTTTTCAAAGTCTAACTTATTTTAATACCTTAATGAAAGGGTTTAATTTTTTAATGGTTTAATGTATTAACATTTTAATTATATTATATATACTTGTGACATGTTTAAGATATTTTGAGCCATACAAGGTCACACTGTAATGGTAAGTCCTGATTTTCAACTTGCTTGGATTGATCACTTCATATAAGATTAGTATAGCAGAATTCTGGATCATCAATGAGGGTATTTCCAGAGAACAATAGACCAAGAGAGTTCTGATCTGATGAATGGATTCGTTTTTTGATGGAATCACATTTCAATGGCATTAAGAGGAAGTAGTAAAAGTAAAAAATGGGACATAGTTGGAGGAATGGGTCACTGGAGGCAGGTCCTTGGCAGGCAGGAAGGGATTGTCTTACCCTAGCCCCATTTTGTATTTCTTTTTCACTGCTTCGTGGCTGCCATGATATAAATGTCTCTTTTCCATCGTGCCCTTTACATCATGATGGACTTCTGAAATTGGTAGAAGAAATAAATTCTTCCTCCTTTAAGCTTCTTATGTTAAATATTTAGTTAAAAACATACAAATGAGCATTTTCTTTGTTTTCTTCTAGGAATTTCATAGATAAAGCTCTTTTTTCATGATTTCTGGCTATTATCATTATTGTATCCTCTACATCTAGCACAAATCATAGCATTAGTTTATATGCAATAAATATTTTACTGAGAATTGTTCAAATTCTTACTTTTACTGTTCTGTGACTGGCAAGTTCCTTTTGGAACACTTCTAAGTAAGCAATTTTCCATTAACTCAAATCTTAACCCATATGCATTTATGCATACCATATGCAACTGCGTGGCATCAATATGGGGTCTGTAGGAGTTTGACTTTATACTAGCAACCTCATCTACCTGAAATCTTACTGCAGAAAACTTGTTCAGCTTTGGACAATGATTATAATTAAAATCACATTTGTTTCTTTAAATGTCTAAAAGTAAGATTTTGCATCCCTTCACAAATATATAACAAAGCATTTTAAGGGAATTCAACTTAAGTTAGAAGGTTCAGTGGGGTATTTTACCTGTAAAGCTATGAGAAACATTTTTTTTTCCTTTTGAATGAATGTGGCATCCAGTTATAGAGAATTTCATTGTCTATTTTTTTTGCCAAAAAGACAAACATATTTTGAGTTGTTTTCCATTAATTTTCCCAAAGCAAATAAGCCCCAATTTAGCTGTGTTTCACTGTCTTTGAAGAAAATAAATAAACTTTGCTTCATGTCTAATCTATAATTTTTGGCGTATTCATTATTACCCTGAGTAGTATTAGTGTTTGGTTCTAGGGAGAACTTCATCAGTAATGTGAATAATTAGGGAAAGGAAAGACTGATGACTCAGGATTTTCTTTAACTTTCTCTCTCCCATAATTTTAACATTTTTAATTAAATTAAAAGGAGAAATGAAATTACTTTTAAATAGGAAATTAAATGAAAGCCCCTAAGGCAACTCAAGAGAAATGTGTTTTTCTTAATTAAAAAGACAAATGCCATGCAATATAAAAATGTAAGGGCCTCAAGTGTGAACTCACATTATGTATTTGTGGAAACACTTTGCATAACTACTTAATTCAATTAATATTTTGTTATTTTTCCCATTAACCCTTGTCCACATTTCCTGCATAGGAACTACACAACATCAGCTATCCTAAATACCACAGCATTTTTTCATTTATTTGGATGCTACAGAGTAAAGGCTTTCAATGTAAAATTTTCTATGCTTCAACACTTTTATATAATTAACAATTAACACTCTACCTCCTTTCCTTCTGAAAAAGTCATTGAAGTGTATATTATAATCTCAATGAGTTGGAAAAATCATCCTCTTTCAAAATTTTAAGTAGCACTTAGAGGTTAAGAAATACTTTCAGTTATTCAAGAGACCACTGTTGGAATTCTGGGTTAAAACAAGAACCAGAAAATTTTATTACAAAGAAAAAGTCTCTGCAAAGACCATAATAAAAAGAGATTCCAGGGCTGGGAATGTTGGCTTAGTGGTAGAGTGCTTGCTTGGCATGCATGAAGCCCCGTGTTTGATTCCTCAGTATCACATAAACAGCAAAAAAGGCAGATGTGGTGCTGTGACTCAAATAGTAGAGTGGTAGCCTTGAGCAAAAAGCAGTTCAGGGGACAGGGCCCTGGACTGGCAAAAAAATCAAAAAAGGAGATTTCATTCTGGGTGCTGGTGGCTCAGGCCTGCAATCCTAGCTACTCAAGTGGCTATGATCATTGTTCTAAAGCAGCAGAAAAGTCCACAAGACTCTTCTAATTAACCAACAAGAAGCTGAAAAAGTTGAGCTGGTGCTCAAGTGGTAGAGTGTCAGCTTAAGCAAAAATGCTAAGGGCCAGTGCTCAGGCCTGAATTCAATCCCCAGTACTGACACCAAAAAATAAAAAAACAAAAAACAACCAAATAAATAAACTTTTTAAGAGCACAAAATGATTCATTACAGAATTCATTAGCTCTAGTCATATATTTCCAACCCAAATTTTCCCTAGATACTGTGTGACTTGGGTTTTTTTTTGGTTGTTTATTTTTGTGAATAGCAGTAAAATTTCCAGGTGTAAGAAACTATCACCCCCCCTTTTTTTTTACTTCCACTCCCATACCAAAATGATGGAATAATGAGAGAGCTAATTTTGCCATCAGATATCTATTTACTAGGCACAAGGTTTATTTCTAATTTAAATGGCAAATATCATACTTTTTTTTAAAGTGAGCTACATTAAGCCTCACATATTTTAACCTCCGTGGTGATGCTATTTCCCACTAATGGCCTAGTACTGAAATTATATTGTTCCTTAGATTTTGTGCTATTTTGCACTTGTTTCTCCCATATTCCTTGCCCTTCAGAATTATTTTCCTGTTGCTTCCAGACTACCTTTCAGGTTTATCTTCCACAATTGCTCTTTTTGTGACACTAGCATATATTAGATTTCTGCTTTTACCATGTTCTGACATGTGGTATACATATGGTCCTAATTGGAAACTACCTCATTCCCAAACAGCAAGTCAATTTGGGTCATTTTGGAGATTTAGCTTGGGGGATGACTGATTCTCACACCTGTTTCTTTCCCCCTCTATATTTCATTTTCCCTAAGTCTAATTCAGGTACCTTTCAACTGGGATAGTCCAACATAAAGATTTCCCAAGAAATTTCCCACAGACATATGAGTATTTAAGGGAATCCATTTCCACATCTTCATCTTTCAAGGATATCTAAATTTGATATGATAATATGCCTGTGATCAGGCTTTCCTCTTTCCTAATCTATTCTCTTGTGAAGAAGACCTACCTTATTATGGTAATCTTATCACAATACATTGCTTCATGTATTTAAATTCTCTATGGTATCAAACATTAAATAACACATTGGCCTCCTGGAACAACCCATTGATGACATGCTAAAAGACTTTAAGAATCCTTTCCTTGGTCTCCATTGATTTTGTGCAGATTACAATACGGTGGTGGGATGTCCTCTTCTGGTCTCGTCTATTGGGGGTTCTAAAAGCTTCTTGTATCTGAATAGGCCTATCCTTTTGGATGTTTCAAAGAAATGTATTTAGAGCATATGAACACTCCAGTTACTTTAAACATACAGATGTCCAGGCACTATTGAATAATCTTTGAATTGAGGTATGTCTCTGGTAAGATATCCCAAGAGCTCCCCCAGGTGACACAATATGCAAAACCAATGGATTATGATCCACAATTTAGGATGATCTTACAAACTCACACTGTGCTAAAAGACATTTTTTTTCCCATATTGTGGCTATAGTAAGTGGTGTGAGAAAAGATCTAGAAAATTAATCTGATATTTGCAAAGAAAAAAATGAACACATTAGACTCCTAGTGTCAAGCAAGCTCTGTCTGATCTTGAAACAATTTAGCATTCAGAAAAATACAAAACAATGGATTTTAGATACTTGAGATCATGTTGTTTCTTTGTTTGGAAGACTCACAGATTATTTTCTTAATATTTCTTTTTTGATTTATCTTGGCACTAAGTGAATAATTTTTTTTCCATGATGAGAGTTCTTGTTTTCCTTTTACAAGCATTAATACATGGCCTACTCTGAACAAAAAGGCTTAGAATCAGGCTGTATTGTAATATCCATGTCCTGCTATGAACAAAAAGGCTTAGAATCATGCTGTATTGTAATGGATATTTCTTTGGTCTTAAAAGAAATTATAAGACTAATGAGGAAAAGATATTTATTATTTTCTATTTATTGAAATTAATTTTCCTTTGTATTTAAACACCAAATTCCCTTTCATATTGAGTAATTATAAGTAAAAATGAAAACTGTATTTAATTTGTGTGACACAAATAATTTTTATCAGTGCTATGTGTTCCAGAGTATCTAATAAAACACAAGGAACAGTAGAGAGAGAAAGTGTGTGTGTAATTAAAATTCCTACATAGAAATAAATGACTTCTTAGAAATTAGTTCATAAAATAACTCAATTCTGTATTTTAGATATCCATGCAACATTCTTGATTAAGTTATTTTTTTTTCAAAATCTATGCTAATTTTATTTTTCTTGTCAGGTTTTAGGCTAACTGCCACTTTCAATAAACGTTTCCTATATTTTTCATTTGCTTCATTTGACCTTAAATATTTATGACCAACTATTAATGTCATTGTGATTTCTTAAGATAATATCAAATTCTACTTATCTAATTAATTATCATGTATTACTATTTACTAGGCCATGTACAGGAAGTAAGTAAATATATTACTTTTGTTTTTGAAGTTTGTTTGAATAATTCATGATTTAATATAAGAATTGTTCACAGATTCATGGTAAGGTGTTGTCTCAAAGATATTTACTGACTTGAATATATTCAATATAGTTTTTAATATGAAGATGGCAACTTATTTTAATGACTTTTACTCAAATGAAAAAGCAATAGAAATATTTTATCAGATGAAATTTAAAATATAGAAATGCTAATTTTCTTTGAAAAAGGTTAGATCTTCTGATATGTATTTAGCTACATGAGTGCTTAAAACTCTATACACACTCATTAATACCACTTGCTATCTTGCTATTAACAGCTATATGTATGCATGTATGTGTGTGTTTGTCTGTCTATGATCCTTAAAAACTCAATTATTCTACTTTTAAAGCCATATTATCAGTAATTATTAAATGTTTTTATTCCAGCACTAGCCGAATGTTCTTAATTGATCAAATACCTTTACATTATGCTAAAAGGGACTTAGATTTGTCTTGTTAGGCCCTCATTACAAAGCTAAAATTTAAGAAATTTTCCTTTTTACTTTGACACCCTCTGTTCATTTTGTATTTCCCAAGTCATTAAGCCTGTGATAGTAAAAGTGCTGATGTTACCAAGGAAATACAATTAAAAAGCCAAAAAATAATTTTAGCCACTAAGAGAATTTACTTAATATAGTTTTCTTCCCCTGATTATTTTCTGTTTTTATTTATTTATTATTAATTCTTCCTTTTAACTTTAATTAAAAGTATTTACAAATATTTTCTTGATTTTAAATCACTAGAATACTGGAACACAATTGAACTCTTATGAAATTACTTTATTATTCCTTATAGTCTGCATGTATGTGTGTGCTTGTATAATTTAGTGCTGTTTAAAACAAACTTTTCTTATTGGTGATGTTATAAAATCTTTCTTTTGTTTTTAAAGAGAGATGCCTGGAAGAAAGGGGGTGCATTACTAGTAGTACTTCATTTATGTAGAGCAATGCAGTTTTACCAAGGCAGTTTCCACTATACAGACAGACTGTTTTAAGAGCGGTGGGAATTTATAAAATGACCACCTATTAGCCATGTTCAAAGAATCAGACTAAAAGCTACACTTCAACTTGATGCTAGTTGGTCATGTCTATACTCCCAGCTACTCAGGAAGCTGATATCTGAGGATCAAGGTTCAAAGCCAGCCTAGACAGAAATGTCTGTGACACTCTTAGCTCCAATTAACCACCAAAAGGGAAAAAAATATCAGAAGTTTCCATGAAGCTCAAGTGGTAGAGTGCCAGCCTTGAGTGAATAAACTAAGGGACTTTGAATCTTGGATCATAGTCAAACTCGCTAACTTCCTCTCTTTTCATTCTCCTCTTTCTTTTTTCCCAAACCAATTTTAAATAGCCTTATTTTAAGTTTACATTCTTATACAAGTACACAATGTATCTTGACCATATTCACCCTCTCTCTTCACCCTCTCCACTAGTACCAAACCTCAGACCTGTTTTATGTTCCTTTCCTTTATTCTACCTACCAAATCAATAAATTACTCCCTAATATCACATTCTGGATATTATTATGTTTTTAAAATACATTTTAAAATCAATACTAACAATATTTGCCTTTTGATATTCATCAATTTAGTCTTTGAGTGGATATTAAGTTTCAGCTTTATGTAAGATATCCAAATTCCATACAGTGAAATATCGTGGATACTATGGTATCTATCACTGAGTTGGCCAAAGGTTAAGTCAATAACTGCATTGTAAGGTGACACTGCCTATAACTGAATTGTATTACTATACGTCAAGGGTGAAGTTTCTTAAGTGAAACTATTCTAATCTGGACATTTTGAGAGTATGATGTTATAGAAACTATAGTTAATCATTGCTAAAATACACTTCATGAAATATAGCAGTACCTTCATGTTAAATCCAGAAGCACAACAAATAAGGCTAAAGCTAAAGCAAACTCTGTTATTTATAACCATTGTGTACTCTAGTAACAGTCCTTCATATTCCAAATTGATCTAGATGCATAATTACAAAGCTATCTTATGGGGAAAATATTTCAATGATATGTTTAATATGTACATATAAACTAAACTACAGAAAACTACTTTACTCTTTCTCATTTGGTAAAGTAAAATGTTTTGATTTTGAGGAAAAGCAACTAATGAAACAATTCTTTTTAAAATGTTGGGTATTGTCTCAATATGAAACTGTAGAAGGCAACCTTTACAATGGAAATGAATCACCCAGAAATTTGTATTTGTAGACAATACGGAAGGTCACTCATTGAGAGAGTAAAATGGTTTCCATATGTAAATAATATGAATGCATATACATGAATGAGAACTTTAGGAGATATAATCAAAAGTTACACCAAATAAACTCAACCACAATATTAAGAAAAAATATTTTCAATGTTTATTTTAGTAATTTAACCTGAGTTCATAATAAGCACAATAAAATATTAATATTCATCCCAAATAAGATCGTGAAGATTTAATTATTTTGAAGATATATTTTGCTTAAAATCAGAGGTGTGGTATTGAATATTTAGCAATTATTTTTTGGGGGGGGGTCATTAGTATGATTGACTGGCCTGTCCTTTTATATATAAAAAAATTGTTGCTAGGTAGGTGTTTGGTCACTGAGCCATACTTCCAGTCCTAATTTTTGGTGATTAGTTTTTAGATAAGGCCTTGTTTCCTACAAAAGCACCCCCCTGGACTGTATGCTTTCTATTTAACGCTTCATAGCATTGTTGGGATGATACATGTGTGTTAATGTCTCCATCTTAACTCTGTTGAGATGGAGTCTGTAGGGCTTTTCAGCCAAGGCTGGCCTGAAACTGCAATCCTTCTAGTCTCAGCCTCTCACATCGCTTAGGATAACAGGTGCATACCACTGTATCCAGTTATGAGTTCAGAACAGATCTCATGAACTGTTCTGCTAGGGGTAGCCTCAGAATATGATCCTCTTATTCCTAGTCTTCCAAATACCTAGGATTTCAGGTTTAAGACCATGTCCCTTGGCTTGGTAAGACTTTTCAGAGTTACTATGTATCAGATTCAGCATAAGACTACATTAAATGCTCTGAGCCTTTTCTAAATGAGACTCAATGTTCTTTCTTAGGAGAATAGTTGGTGTACTACAAAAAACAACTTATTTCTTTCTGAGCATAATATGTATACCACCCCCCTCACATGTTAGTAATTAATGATTAATTTGTGTACTAAAATGGATTCTTATTTTTCCAATTAAGATATGCTTTTTTGGAGGTAGTCAAATAAATCAAAGCAATATTTCTAATTAAAAATACACAGTAAAATATTTTCAGAACTTTTAGTAATCTATGATAAATTTTGAACAACTATACTGTTTCAATTATTTCAAATCAAAAATAATACTCATTCAACCAATAGTTATTTCCAGTTCAATTTTCTCTCAACTGAAACAATGTTCCATAGCATTAGTATACCAGGATTATTAGATTTAATCAAGTGGTCTTTAAATTGGTTTGCAATTAATAAATGATACTTGAAAAACGGAACTTCATTATAGGAATTTTATCATAGTAAAGGACAATTTTCCCCCTTTAAATCTGTTTTTCATGCAGAATTAAAAATCTTTAGGTCACAAGCTTTCAAAACTCATGACTGAATCAGGACAGCACATACCTATGGAATCTCACACAAAGGAACTTAAACAGCTAATTTTTTTCAATACTCAGAGCCACTACAATACATTGATATAGAGAATAGAATCTACATGGTTCAGGAAAAGTTCAATTATGGTCCATTTTGTTGCACCTTTTCTCTAATAACATCTATCTCTAAGGAACAACAACTTACTTTTATATGCAATTTTATTTTTCAAAGTAAGGGCATTCTTGAATAATGTAGAAAACTTGTAACTCACAAGCAACAAGAGCTTGACCCTGCTGGATAAAAGAGAGCTAATGGTTAGGCCAGCGGGGTTCTAAAGGAGATAATGGTGTCCTACTGGTAACTAAAACTTAAGGGAGCTCGGGAAAGTCAGCAATTGATTTTCTGCTCACTAGTGAGGTCACTTCTCTCCCTGAGAGTAAATGTAAGCAGAGCGATGACTGGAGTATTCACTTTTTGAAAGACTATTAAACGTTGGAGATCCAGAACACACAGAAAAAGTATAGAATCCTGCTGACTTCATAACAAACTCTATTTCATAATTTGAATATTTATTTAAACTCCATCAAAAAATATAAATCCTTGTATGTTTAAACACACTACCCATTTTTGTACAGCAAAACACCATCTACAAGTAAATTGTAATTTGTTTCTTCAGAAATACAGAAATACACTGAAGTACAGAAGTACAAAAATACTCTGGGCTGTAGCTGTGTAATTTTCAAGCAAAACCAATACATGTACAAGTTCAGCCCCAAAGAATCACTATAAAGAGATAAAAGCTAGAATAAATACCCATTTTTAATGCCAGCAATGGGGCATGAATCAGGGCTTCATCCTCTTAGTTGTTTTTTTTTCCTCAAGATTGGTACTTGAACTGCACCTCCAAAAGTCTAGCTTTTGGTTGGATACTTGGAAATGAGTCTCAGATGTTTCTATTCAGGCTAGCTTTAAACAGAAATTCTCAGCTATCAGCCTCCGAATAGCTGGGATTACAGGTGTGAGCCACCAGCACCCAGTTTAATAAGCATTTTCAAATACTAATTCTATTTTGTATTCATTGAGGTAGTTTTTTTTTTCCTTTCTACCAGTGATTTTCTTTCACATTATCAAATGCACCAACTTGTTGTGTGGGGAGAAAACAGAGAATCTACATTTTGAAAGACTGAATCAGAAGTCTTTATTAAAAGGCAGGTGCCTGCATGGTGGACTCCTATTTCAAAGACCAGCAGCTAGCTAATACACTTAACACTGTTAGGAAACTGAGCCATGAAGATCGGAGAAGAAAGAAAGACTGAACACAAACCAATTCAGCTCCAATTGAGAATTGCATTGTAACGCCACGGTGACCAGAGAAGAGGCACGAAGACAGGCAGCAGACAAGAGACAGGATGCAAATACTGAGACACATGGCATGGCATAATGGCGTCTGAGCTGGTCAGGGCCTAAATAGGGTCAGGTCAGGGGGCAGGGTCACAGAAAACTCGAGTTCCAGGCACTGGACTGACAAGTTTAGTAACCTATTATGGGAGGGAGTTTCAACTTCCCCCACCATGAAGACAAGATGCCAGATCCTACCATGAACCAAGATGGTGAACATGGCGCTGGCCAGACCCAATTTTCCTTTATATGACAATGATGCTCAGTCTAGAGTACATCAAAGGGTTGACAATAGATGATTGTGTCTTTTACTTGTGTTGTCAAAATCATTATAGTTATTAATAAGAAAAATTGCATCTACGGAAATGCAATACAACACTCTCCTGAGTTCATTGTGTTGGCCATATGCTGGTTCTGCTCATACATAATCTGACTATGTAATCACTTGTCCACATGCTCCTTTGTCCTAAATGAGTTGTGTTTTGTATCATAACACTCTAGTTATCCAGATGACTTTAATAGTTTGGGAAAAAGTCCTTCATCTTTGTATTCGTGTCTCTATTCTATATGACACTTAAACAACTTTCTAAACAAAGAAAAACCCTGAGATTGGACGTATAAATTGCTTTTGTAAATGGTAAATCAGCACAAGTGAATAAAGGGAATCATGAAGAGTACTTGTGTATTGCAACTCATTTTCTCTTGTTTCTGGGATCTCTTTGCCAATAAATTAATCAAATTAGCTGAGAGTCTAGATATAAGAGGGAGTCCAATGATCTAATGCAGAGCAGAGATAACCCAATTGAAGATCCCACAAAATTATGACAAAAATAAAGGCTAATTGTGTCATCAAATTTGGGGTGGGAATATTTAGTTGTTACATATCAAGAACCAAATGACAGAATTATTCTATTATAAGGCCTTGATAATAAAGAAGTTGAAGACATGTGTTCACAAGCCATTAACAGGGTATCTGTGGCTTGAAGTTCTAAAACAAATTAGGTTTGCCAATTCCTCTTTTATGTTTTGCTCAGTTACAGAGGGAAGATTCTAAGATATAGAGAGAAATAGAGCTGAAAGATCGACTACTTTATATCAGTGGCATTATATGGTCACTTTTAAGGGGAAAAGAGTTTTAAAGAAGTGAGATACTGATGGACTTACAGAGAGAGATGAATAAATCCTATCAAGCACTATTGGATAATTTGTTCCTACTTAGATTAAAAGGGAGAGACAGAGAGAGGGTGAGAGAAAGAGAAAGTATGGTGTGTGTGTGTGTGTGTGTGTGTGTGTGTGTGTGTGTGAGAGAGAGAGAGAGAGAGAGAGAGAGAGAGAGAGAGAGGGAGGGAGGGAGGGAGGGAGGGAGAGAGAGAGAACCTATTAAAGTCCTAATGAATTTCTAAGACTCAGTTTCATCTCAAATGAGATATTACACTTGAGTTTCTCTGCAAGGATTTCTATGAAATTCTCCTAAGACATCCTAGTAACAAAGAAAAAAATTGTTAAGGTCTAGTAATATACGAGTGAGAATTGCTCTGCAATAAAAATAGTCAACGGGGGTATTAGTTATGTAAAAAACATGCTAATAGTTTAATGTTATACCTCATAAAAGAGAACTAATTTTTAGATTAATATAATGAAACTAATGCTAATCACATGATTTCTATAATGGGCCCATGATATGTAAGTTGTTACAACATTGAAAAAAATGGATATATGATAGGAAGGAATGCTAAATAATACTTTGGAATTTGTTTCCAATTTGAAGTTATTTGAAAATAAAAATATGTCAAAAAGACAAAGATACTGGAATAAAGACAATATTTATCTTATCTTACTTTGATTTGTCTTATTTTCTTCTGCAATAGAATCACAGTGAAATGACAAACACTGTTTTCCCATTCTCACACAGAAATAAAATAATGAGCTGTTACCGGCAAACTTAAAACTGGGAATTTTATGGATAAATGTAACCAGGTAGGCTCATTTGTCTGAGAAGCCAGAGTAGAGAAAATAACCACCCCAAATAGAAGGAGGTGGGAAGAGTTATTCTTCCCACCAGATCTCCAGAGCCTCCCAGATCAGAACTAATGAATGCAGGGACACACTTATAGAGCAGTAATTACCTGAATTCATTAATCAGTGCTTCCCAAATATTTCTATGTCCCAGCTTACACAGGCAATGATAACATTCATATGCGGTTTTAAAATGATCCCATGAGAAAGGTGTTTCAGGTACTTTTATCTGATGGAATAATTTTACAATCTATTCACAGTGGAAGAATCTTGAAGCAAGAAGATTGCTCTATAGGGGATTATAATAGTTTAAACCATGATTACAAACAGGTTTCATTCTAAGCCAATGCTACTGAAATTTCTTTAGCCTTTCTGAGACATTTGATTGAATTCCAAAGCCATTTCTAGGAATATTAATAGAAAGTTGAGGTCAAATGAAATATCTACCAATGGCCATATGTCACATATTTATTATTTTATGTTTAGATACCAGGCAGCTTTTGTGGCAGGTAGGTTTGGTGGAATTATGAAGATAATGACTGTAACTGCTAATATAATTGACGATAAAAATCTCAACTCTAGAAACCAGATATAGACATCAGTTTTTTTTTAATTTTGTCAGGGAAAAAATGGGATTTGCAGTTATAAAACAGATAAAGATAAAATATATACTGGGTGCTGGAGGCTCAGGCTTTTAATCCTAACTACTCAGGAGGCTGAGATCTGAGGATCATGGTTCAAAGCCAGCCCTGGAAGAAAAGTCCATGAGACTTTTATCTCTAATTAGCTATCAAAAAAAGTGCAAAAAGTAGAACTGTGACTCAAGTGGTAGAGTATTAGAGTTGAGAAACAAAAATTACCCAGGCCTTGAGTTCATGCCCTAGGACTTGCACAAAAAAAAAAAAATCAGTGATATGGAAATTTTGACTTAGGTGCCAGAACCAACTAATTAATAAGGAAAGAAATAAGTTGCAGTTGATGGAAAAATAAGGCAGAATTATGCAGGGAGATAGTCCAGTGAATGTTTCATTAGGGAAATGCACATATACAATGTGTACTTTGGGAGAGAGACCAGTGAAAGAATGAAAGATCATTGTTAAAACTAAGAGAAAAGAATAAGTAAATAGATATTGAAGGAAGATAAGGATGGCAAAGATCATGACGTAAGCATAAGCAGTGAAAAATACATCAATTGCAATGACTATATTGATTACATTCAATGCTAACTACAGAGTATATGGTTTATTTTCATATTATGAGTCAGAAGTCATGAAGACAAAGTTAGAAGAAATATAGTAACTTTAAGGTTTATTTACTGTCAATGTTTCAACTACTTGTCTATTATGAAACTTTCAGACATCAAATAGCAATAAAAGTTCTGAATTGTATCCCTTGATTGATCTTTTTCACTGAAGTTTGTTCTATTGTTGCTTGACAAATATTCAAATGTCTCTAATTGAATTCTGCTTTAGCTGCTTTCATTTTGTTCTGGTAATAATGTTTCAAATGTCATTCACATGAATGCTTTCAAACACAAACACTTTTTTATGCAGCTTTTAGTATTTTCTTTTAAATTTTGACCTAAGGAAATTATTAATGAGGCAGCTCTTTTCTGACTTACTGCTTTAGTTTCAAAAACCATGTGACAAGGAATGATTGAAAGTCATCACTTGCTCCATCTGTGCTGAATAGGCTGTATTAACATACTGGTAGCTCCAGAAAAATTCTTGGGGAACAAGTGTCTGTATCTTTAAAACTACAGCATCCACTGCAACCAAATTAGTGTCCTGAGTAGTCTCTGAACAAACCCTTCCTCTATAAAGGTAACGATGGGCTTTTGTCAGTATCAAGTGTTATAGCCACAGTTTGATTTAAATGAAAAAAAATCCCTAGGATTCTTTTATTTAAAAAAAAAAACCTATATTTTGTATTTATAAGGACTGGTGAATCTCTTCAAATACAATTCATCCTAAGACATGAAAAATCCTAGATTTTTATTGTCCAGTTAGATTTGAGATATTTATCTGATATATGCAAATAATCTAAAGAATATTCATAAAAATCTTTTGAAGATTGCCTGATAAATGACAAATGTAGCTAGTGCACACACACACACACACACACACACACACACACATACACACACACACACACACACACACACACACACACACACACACACACCAAATGGATTTAATTGAGCAGTTTTAGGTTTCTGTATTTAGCTTAACTATGCAAGATTATAAAGGATTGTTTTAAAATGTTTTCCTGTAAAATGTCTACCTGTAATTCAAATTAAAATATTCATAATACAGTCTACATTTTAAAATGCATTGCTTGGCTATAGTATGGAGTTTATTCTGAAACATTTTCTTACTAGGTTACTAAAACTATTTCTTCAAAATCTCTTAAATACATTGTATTCATCATTGGGTTTGGAGTTTGATGTGTTTTTGGACAATGTCACATGAGTAGAAGTGACACTGTATCTTTTAACAGCTGGGTCTTTTAGAGATAACCAAATTTCTGCCAGTTATCCTACAGTTTCTGCCCATATGGGTTATGCCTATAGCTGTTAGAACAAGTTTCATTAGACATATCAAAACCTGATATGACTCACAATTGTCATAATGACCACAATGACAAGTTCACATCTGTAATCCCAGTTACTCAGGTGGCTGAGACCTGGAGGATGGTGGCTTGAAGCCAGCCCAGGCAGAAAAGTCCACAAGATTTTTTCTCCAATTAAACAGCAATAAAAGTGGATTGGATTTGTGGTTCAAGTGATAGATTACCAGCTTTGAGTATAAAAGCTGAGAGAGAGTGGAATACTGAGTTCAAGCCATTTTCCAGGGAACAACAAAAAACAAAAACAAAACAAGACAACAAAAAAACAACTAAGAATAAATTTAGCCCAACACAAGACTTAAGATCCACTACACCTTATCTGAGGACAGCCAAACTCTGCAATATAATTTTAAATACAGCCAAACTCTAGGTCCTTAACGATTAAATTCATGAATGCTACTACAAACCGCAAAGCACTGATTGTTTATTAATTGGCAATATCACGTAGCCTGTCTAATCCATCTCAGAAGTACCCAAAGCTGTTTGCTTTCTTCTGGCTATTTTAGCAGACCACAATAATAGTACACATTGTAAAGGCAATAAAAATAACAATGTGGTAAAATCAAACAATTCAATAAACCCTTAATAAGCACCAAATGCATATAGGGCTACATTCTTTAGAAACTAGAGCTTGGAGTCTAGTGACTTGGCACAACATCAGAAATCAACACTATTGGTTATCATTTATAGAATATCAAAGACATCAGATAATATTTACCATAGACCATAATTTGCACTAATAAAATTGGGAAGTTTATAACAATAATGAAACAACTGAATCTAGGACTGTAAAATTTAAGACATTATGATTTGGGGATGTGTGTGTGTGTGTGTGTGTGTGTGTGTGTGTGTGTGTGTGTGTGTGAGAGAGAGAGAGAGAGAGAGAGAGAGACAGACAGACAGACAGACAGACAGACAGACAGAGACAGAGACAGAGACAGAGACAGAGACAGAGACAGAGAGACAGAGAGACAGAGAAACAGTGAGACAGAGAGACAGAGAGAGATTTGGGATCTTTCAGAGTGGTCTCTTTATTCCAAACCGGTTGACCTCTTTAATACACAATTTTTTCTTTAGTTTCTCTGGAAAAATAGCTCTCACTACAAGATGGGAATTACATTACACATATATTCTTGTTTTTGCGTCAGAAGTCCTCAAAACTATAACAAATTCTAGTTGAACTCTACTGCTGTGTATACACTCAAAAATTCAGGCAAAAATCATTCTGCATAGTAAAATCAAAGTTGCACTTGAAAATTCTTTCCTAGTATAAGAATTTCCTAAGATAGTGAAAGGCTTATTTTCTTATTAAAGTAAACCAAATAATTTATTTACCAGAAGCAAGATCTAAAGCCATATTGTTAGTGTGGTTTTTTGGTCATGCTCTTTCTTTATATTGTTTTAATTATTTTTGCCTTTTTAAATTTCTCTTGCCTTCAGAGGTACAAAAAGTTTCATAAAGATATGTTTAATTCAATTATCAATCCAACAGAGTTAATAGAATTGCAGGGTATTTTTAGCTTATCCTGAAACCATGGTTTATACACTGGTATTTTGTAAATATATTTTCAATAAGAACTTGTGTTGCTTCCCCCTAAAAGAAGTCCAGATCAAAGAAGGTTATAAATATGTAACATCTTTTCTCCTTTCCTAGGCCTTTAAATACTAGGCTTGAAAAACCAAAATGTCCAACCATTCTCATAGATGGATCCTATTAGTACAATTCTTTCATAAAGATTTTTGTAAATTCAGTAAAGACAGGTCTTTAGAGGTTACAGTATTCTGATGTAAATAGTAACTTCGTTCAAAGTTCAGTCAGATCTTCAAATTTACCAGAATGATTTTGTTTCCATAAATGTAATACAAAATAAATAAACTATACCTTAAGGTATCCAAAAAATACATGAGAATATTTCAAAATAGCTAATTTTGATGTTAACGTTTACAGATTCACAGATTTATTTGTGAGTTGAGTGATTTAAAGACGAACACACAAAAGCACAATGGCATATCACTTGAATTTCACCAGGCTGCTTACAATAACAACATTAATAATAAACAAGAAACAAGAAGTTTGGGTGAGTATTTGAAGAAATGAACACACTTCAAAACATATGATATGTAAGGTTTGAATATAAAATAGCACCACTTTGGAAAACACCAAAAGTTACCTTTTTTTTTTTTTTTTGCATTTTTAAATCTATTTTAAGTTGTGCCAGTACTGGAGCTTGAACTCAGGTCCTTGTCATTGTGCCTTTGCTTTTTGGTCATAGCTAGTGTTCTAGTGCTTCATACAGAGCTCCCTTTCTGGCTTTTTTGTTTTTTTTTTTGGTGGTTAATTGCAGGTGGAAGTCTCATGGAATTTTCTGCCCAATTTGGTTTCAAGCTGTGGTCCTCAGATCTAGTCTCCTGAATAATTATGATTACAGGCATGATTCTCAGGCACCTGGCTCTCTGTATCTTTTAGTTCAGTATGGCTACTCTCAATAGTCTATGTTCTTTTTATTAATATGGTTTTCAATGATAAAAGAAAATGTCCCTTAGTAGATGACTGGATCAAGAAAATGTGATAAATATCAATATATACATATATATATATATATATATGGAATTCTATGCATCCATCAGAAAGAAAATGTGATATATATACACACATATATATATATATATATATTTATTTATAGGAATTTTATGCATCCATCAGAAAGAATGACAACAGCCCACTTTTTAGGAATGGAAAGACTTGGGAAAAAATCATGTTAAGTGAAGTAAGCCAGTCCCAAAGAAATTTAGGTCCCATCGTTTCCCTTATTTACAATAATTAGTATACATATAGGATAATCTTATCAGATGAGCTGAAAAGCTTGAAAGCTATCTACATATGTCCATATAAGATGATACTAAGTGAAATGAACCCCAAGATATGGACCCAAGAGGTCTGTCTTTGATGTTGTTGTTTTAAATATACTTTGTGATTTCTTTTGTTTCCTTTGTATGTTCTTCCCCCTATGGCATATCCCCTGTTCTCACTGTAATAGATTTTGGTACCCTGCATCTTGTATATACATTTGTCTAATCTGGGGAAGGGAAGAGGAATAACAAAACACTGAAACAAGGACACAGGATGACCCATTGCAACAATGATACCCACAGGACAGTATATTGGAAACAAACTATACAACTTGGGGGGGGGTGAGGGGGTGGAGATGGGGGTGGGGAGGAGTGTGGGAGATGGAGGGGCAGGGATAGTGAGACAACAAGGGAAGGGGTAACAATGATCAAGGAATAATGTACTCATTGCCTTACTCATGTAACTCTAACCCCTCTGCACAGCATTTTACAATAAAGTAAAATTTAATAAAAAAGAAAATGCAAATAATTTCTTTAAGAGTTATTGTAGTGGAGCATATTCAAGTCCGATTTCATACAACATAAAATCTGAGTACTCATGAAAAACCGCTGAAAACAGCACTCTGAGTCTTCAAGACAGTTCATTACAGGGAACAATGTCATCTTGAAGGCAGGAGAAAAACTGAATTGTGTTGTATTGTAGACTGCATAATAATTAAGTGCTACTGATGTATTTGTGGCTTACAAAAAAGTTATTAACAACACTCTGTCAGATAATTAGAAACATGGATCAGGAAGGTATTTCTTTTAATTTGCTAAAATTCACATCCTACTATAATTGCTCTATCCTCTCAGCACTTGGAGAATATTGTCTTGACTATTAACGATACAGTATGTCTAACGTATTAATAGACAAATAAATGCTTTCTCTAAGTTCCTCTTCTTATCCCTTTTAAATCTTAGCTGTTTTGTGCCAAGAAGCAAAAATAAGTGTGTATGCATAGGAATTTATGTATAGATTAAAATTATACTTCAGATTATATATCATCTTTGCACTCTAAGCTCTTTGCTTTTCCCTTGAGGAAGTGTTACCATTGAAAGTGTGTCTGGGCATAAAAGACATGGAAGATGGAGGAAATTGAAGCAGGACTTCCACATACTATATACTTTGACGCAAAGACAGAGGGAAAAAAGCAAACATTACCAAGCAACAAACAGAAGGAAAGAAGAAAGTTAACAAGGTTCTGAAGTTTAACAATATCTCTAAAGCAGAGCATGGTGGCTCATGTTATAATCCTAGCAATTCAGGAGGCAGAGATCTGGAGGATTGTGGTTCCAGGCCTGCAGGGCAAAATCTCATTGCAATAAATAAGCTGTGTATGTTAATGCACACCTATGAGCTACCTTGCACAGAAGGCATAAAGAGGATTGTTATCTAGTGCTGGCCCCAAACACAAGATGTTACCTGAAAAGTAAATTATAAAAGGCTAGAAGAATAGCTCAAATGGTTATAATCTCTACCTAATAGGGCCCATCAAAATCTATAAGTAATTACCATTTGTGTTGAAGAGGTCAGATCAGCTATTGGGAAACAGGGATTTTACAAATAAAAGCACCAGATTTACATTTCTCTAACACTTGGACAAAGTGACTAATCTCTGACAGTTCAAATTTCTTGCCTATAAAATGGAAAGAATAAATGTATCTTTATCCTTGGGTGATCTGAGAATTTTAAAATAAGTTGACATATATACATGTCTTATAAAGTCCTTTGTAGGTTTTTTTTCACTTAGGATTCATAGAAGCTGCTAGTGGTTCATGCTTGTATTCCTGGCTACTCAGGAGGCTAACTCTTAGCAAATAGAGGCTCAAAGCCAACTTGGGCTGGAAAATTCATTGGATTCCATCTCTATTCAACTAGCAAAATGACAGAATGAAGGTATGGCTCAAGTAGTAGGGGACCAACCATGAGCAATAAAGCTAAGTGACAGTGCTTGACTTCAAGCTCAAGTCCTGGCACAAAGAGAAAAAGAAAAAGAAAAAAATACAGTATTAAAATTTAATGTATTTTGTTGTATGTCATATGAATGAATGCCAAAACTATGTATGTTTTCAAAAAATACTTCAATTGACCCTGCAAAAAGAAGGTATTCTATAATAATTTAAAAAGTAAATCATACCATTAGCACCAATTGTCAGAAAAACCCAGTTGTTATTATTCATTGTGATGAATAATGAATATATAAAGACTTACAAATGAGTCATATTTTAAATTTATTTCATGAATAAGCTGGAAGATTTTAAACAATTACTTACTTAACAGGTTTTTCAATTAATATTTAAAATATTTAGCCGAGTTGTTTACAATGAAATATATACCTAAAGTATATATTTAATTCAGTTTTTGCTTATTGAGCATTTTAAAGTGCTTAGTAATCACCTTTCTACTATATGCTAAATAATTTATAGTATGCTGAGTAGTAAAACAAAACAATTGAAAACAAAACAAAATAAAAACAGGACAAAGTCTTGTCTGGAATCGAGACCAATGGAAAAAATGACAACACATTTAAATACCCAATAATTGTACTGGAAAGGGCTCAGAAAAGTGAATGAATCTCTGTGGGGAAAAATGACCATCCAAATTAAGGTGAAGTCTTGAAGAGTGACTAGAAGAAATGTTTTGATCTAGTTATTGAAAGCTAGCCTCGTAGAACCTGAACATGAAAGTTCAGTGGATATGCAAAACAGATGTGGAAATATACATCTTTGTAAAAAAAAAAGTGGCAGCTGTGTTGTTTAGAATCTTTGAAACTTGGCTATAAATCCCCCTTTTAGCCACCTGTCTTTGTATCCGGTAAAAGTTACATAATTGTGCTACTTAGAGTAAGGCTAGCTGCCCTTACAGGTCAACACGATGCTTTCAGTGGCTTAATTAAATTGAGGCTCATTTTGCTTAAGATTCTGAATATTGTACTTAGAAATAAACTAGCACAAATCACAAAAAAGAATGATCAGAATAAATGTTTGCAATAAACTAGGCAACAATGCTTGATTGGAAATGTACTCATGACCTTGCTCATGTAACAATAACCCCTCTGTACAATATTTTTACAATAAAAAAGTACAAAAAATAAACTAGGAATAATGTCAATAAGGAGTCATTTCATTGCAGAGTTTGTTGCCAGTGACTCAGATTTCATTACAGTGGCCTGTAATCCTCGCTACTCAAGGGGCCGAGATATGAGGATTACAGTTCAATGCCAGCCTGAGCAGGAAAGCCTAGGAGACTGTTATCTCCAATTAATCACCAAAACAGCAGAAGTGGAGCTATGGCTCAAGTGGTAGACCACTAGTTTTGAACAAAAATGCTAAGAGACAGTACCCAGACCCTGGGTTCAAACTCCAGGGCTGGCAAACAACAATAACAACAAACATTAAAATAACCTCCTCTTTAAACAAGATTGTCTTAAAGTATCTCAAAATTCAAACAATACCATTTCCCCATTTATCACATGAAAGTAATTAACCAATTCTATTCTTTTACCTCATACATATATTTTAAATGTATCACTCTATATTTCTACTAACTATATTGCCTTTGTTTCAGCCACTTGGTAGATTAATGCTTCTCTGACTAACATGCATACAGATTCACTTTACTATATTTTTTCATATTAATGCCTTGAATAAAATCTACCTAGAAAGGATGTTATTAAATCAATCAAAAACAAAAATCAGATATAATAATCAAATCAGACACTCATACATAATTAGAAGTTATAAGTTGCTTGTATAAGTATAAATTCATTCTTCTGAGTTTAATTCTATTTCTAACTAAATGTTTATCAAATGATTGTGTTGAAAGAAAAAATAGTACATGAAAAGGCAGGTTAACACTACTAGATTTATTTAACTCAAAGAGAAATTAGATTAACATAAACTGATCTGATTATGTGTCCAAATGGAAAACATCATCAAAACTATTTCATTATATTTGTAGTCAGCCTTTTGCTTTAATTTAATTTTAGCAATGTCATAATCAACTGGAGAAAAAGCAAACAGCTTACTATCTGTTTGTTGCCCAGCCCCAGAAGATATAGTTTTAGAATTAATGGCTATATCTCCCATCTCTTCTATTTTATTCCTTTCAAGTTTAATGGTAGTAACTATTATTGATTTTGGTATTCTAAAAGTGTTATATCATTAATTAGAGCATACACACAATATCTAATTTGAAATACACTATTTTCAGGTTACATTTTGAGAGGGGCTCATAAACATTGAGCATGGGAATACAATAAATTGATATCTACAAACTATACTTTTCCTTAAGTACTTTATAATTTTACACTTTTCAAAAAGGACACAAACTTCTTTCATTCTTTTTTTTTGTTTGTTGTAGGGCCTGAACTCTGGGCCTGGGCACCATCCCTCAGTTCATTTTTTAAATGTTTTTTTATTGTTAAAATACTGTCCAGAGGGGTTACAGTTACATGAACAAGGTAATGAGTACATTTCTTATCAAGCATTGTTGCCTCCTCCTTTGTTCCCCCCTCCCCTCAGCTCTTCAGCTTAAGGCTAGCGCTCTACCACTTGCATCATAGCACCACTTCCAGTTTTTTCTGCTTATGTGGTGCTGAGGATTCGAACCCAGGGCCTTATGCATGCAAGGTAAGCACTCTACCACTGAGCCACCTTCCCAGCCCCAATTACTTTTGTTCTTAACTTGATAGAGCAAAACTCAATTTTAAAATCAGATTAAGAATAGACTTTGTGATTATAATTGATATGTTGAAAAGCAAAACATTAAATATTAGGAATTAGGAGGCTGTGATGGCTAGTGATAAAAATAGCATTTTATATTTATTTTAGAATATGTTTCAAAGTTTAGTGAATAAACTAAATGTGTTCACATTATGAAAGTACATGAATTTTACATAACTATCTAAGGGAGCATTAACAAAAAGCATTCAGTAATAATTTCAAAGTATCTATTGGTGATACAAGAAGATAACATATAGTACCTAGGTTTTAAAAAAATAATACCCATAAAATATTTGTACGTTTTTCTGGAAAAATATATTGCACTATGTATGTTAAGAAAAAGCCCATCGCATTCCTAAAGAATGTTTGTTGATATCTATATTCTAGAATGTCTAGGTTGACATGCTGATGTGGAACCCAATGTTCAGTCACATTTAAGAGATAATTAATACATAGTCATACTTTTAATTGTGACACTGAATACAAAACTTTACATCTTGCAAAGAATTCAAAAATGTTGTTACTCTGAACATATCTTTTTTACTGCCCATTTAAAAGTCATTGAATTATTTGGGTCTACCAGCTGGAACAACAGATGCTGGTATAATGACTAAAGGCCTGGGTCACACATGTTAAACAAATGAAAACATTGAATTCTCTCATGATGAAAAAGCCATATATCTTTACATGAATAAGACAATACCAGTTTTTACACAGCTTTCAAAAGATAGTTTAAAAATTCTTATAACCATATATTATACAACATTTGTAGCAGTTGCAAGAGTTATCACTTCATTTCATCCTCAAGAAAATACCTTCAGGGGCTGGGAAAGTGGCTCAGTGGTAATTGTGCTTGCCTCGAATGCTTGAGGCCCTGGGTTTGATTCCTCAGCAGCACATAAGCAGAAAAAGCTGGAAGTGGCACTGTGGCTCAAGTGGTTGGGTGCATTGAGCTGAAGACCTGAGGGACAATGCCAAGGCCCAGAGTTCAGGCCTCACAATCGACAAATAAGTAAGTAAGTAAATAAATAAATAAACAAATAAATAAATAATTTGGAAAATTAAGAAAACACCTTCAATCCTATGGGACAGTTAGTGAAAACTCTCAATATAATTTGTTACCCTTTTCCTAGTACTAAGAAAAGGTCTTTCAAATTGTTAAAATAGTTTAAAAGAGTATCCATTATTAAAAAAAGAAACTATTATATAATTATTGAACTGTCAAAACAGAACCTAAATTTTTGATTTTCTTAATCACATCCAGTTTTAATACTATAAATGTCTTTGAGAAAAGAATAACATTTTTATATTTAAAAATCACTAAAGCCCCAGTGATCAATTCGTGTGGTAACTTAGCCCCCAACCCTGGAGGCAGCAAATATCTAAATTAAAAATACTCCACAGCTTGCAATCATATATGTGGCAGCACACACTTATCTACGGCAGGAGGTATACGTAGGAGGAGTCTGGTCCAAGCTGGCTTAGGCAAAAAGTTATAATCTCAAAATCAAAGCCAGAGGGCCAGGAGCCAGTGGCTCATACCTATGATCCTAGCTACTCAAGAGGCTGAGATCTGAAGATCACAGTTCAAAGCCAGCCCAGGCAGGAAAGTCCATAAGACTCTTACTTCCAATTAACCACCAGAAAACTGGATATGGCTCAAGTGGTAGAGCACTCTTCTTCAGTAAAATAGCTCAGGAACACTGCCCAGGCCCTAGTTCATGCCCCACTATACAACTCTCCACCCACACTGCCAAAAAGAAATTACAAGCAAAGTAAAAATGGCTGGAAGTGTGGCTCCAACTGCAAAATATCTTTCTATGAAGTGTTTATCTCTGACTTCAATCACAGTATTTAAAAAAAAGAAGAGGAAGATGAGGAGGAGGAGGAGGAAGGGTGAAAGGAAAGGAAAAGGAGAAGAGTGCGGAGGAGGAAGAGGGAGGGAGGAGGGACAGGAAAAGGAGGAGGGGGAGGAGGAGGAGGAAGAGGGAGGGAGGAGGGAGAGGAAAAGGAGGAGGGGAAGGGGAGGAGGAGGAGGAGGAGATTTGGGCAACAGTATCTTTTTAGGAATGAATGATTGTCAAATACTAAAAATCATATAGCTCTCAGAAAAGTTGATGAGATATAAAGTGTGCATATTGCTATATCGACAATAATTAAGAAATTTGTCTACTACTCTAATTATACCAATCCTTCTACCAAAGAATATTTATTATAGTTTACTGGAATGAACATAAGAGAATGAAAAAGTGTTAGAGAGCATATCAAAGAATAGAATTTTATTTGAAATAATGATGAAGTGAATTCAAGTTTATAAATACATGTACACAATAGACCTTGAGTTTCTTCTTTGATAAATGTGCAAAATAATGCCCACATATCATTTTGCAAAGTACCCTATTATAGTTATCTGTTCAGCAAATATCTTTTCTCTAACAAAATCTCAGAAAGGAGACAGCTCTAATGCCTGGGTTAGACACATGACTATATCTACCATTTCTGACTCAAACAAAACAGAAAATACATGGGATGTCCCCAGTGTACTTCATAGTCAATACTGTAAGAAAAAAGTAGCACTATAATTAAGGACTAGTTCTTACTGATAAATTATGTCAGGTGAAAATATAACATCAAAAACAAGGTAAGAAAACTGAGTCAAATAAAAATGTGTATATATCTAGAGGCTGTAGGCCTGCTGACCAAAGTGCCCTTCTTAATATTTATATTTCCCTAATGCATAAATGTGGCATTATTGTTTTAGATTCTTAAAATGTCACTTACCATTTTGGACAATGCAAATTTATAGTCAGTATCTATGGATTCTAGTACCTGGCATTCTTAGCAATGAAATAGACTGGGTTTGTTTTTCCAGTGCTGTTGTGAGCTAGTTTGTTTTTATTGCAAACAGCTTTATTAGGATACAATTCACATATTATATGATTGACTCATATAAAGTGTACAATCTGATGGTTCTTAGTATGTTTATGGAATTATAGAGTTGTCAGCACAGTTTTACATTATTCCCATCACATAAAAAGATAAAATCCATAACCACTAATAGTCATTCCTCATTTCTCTCTCTTTTCAATCTAGACACTCTGCCCTCTGCCTCCTGGTTGATAAGCAATCCCTTAAGAACTTTGTTTGTCTGTATATTTGCCTATTGACCTGGCATTGTATATGTTGTTTTGACCCAGCACCCAGTTGATGCCCTGGCTGGAAGTCAGTCCCCTTTGTGAGTCATCAGTTACATCAGCACTCCAATCACTTTCCATATTGCACTCTTACACTTTGTGGCCACTGTGTAAATTACCTACCAATATTGCATAAGACAAATAGGAATAGTCTCTATGGTTTTGAATCATGGATTTATTTTTCAATCTAGTCAACTCACAGGAAGCCAAAGCACCTAGCCATCCTCAGTCTACTTTTCATATATCAGTTGCCTCCCTCTCCAGCTGCTATTAACGAGTTCCCAGATGTGATTTCTAGCATATTCCTAACTGGCACTTTTACTTGGAACAAAGCCGAATGTAATAAAATTCTGCTTTTCATCTATCTCAGTGTTAGTTTTTGTCATTTCTCCCACACAAACAAAAAATAAAAACAAAAAAATCCTTTTGATCTTACATAATAGAAATTCTCGTCTGCTGTCTCTGAGAATAATGGCCTTAAATGCAGTACTATGCATGGCATTCAAGGCCCTTTTTGATCACACTCACAGTCCTAAAATTTTGTGTGGAATTTCTGTTGAAGTTGAGTCCCTCTAGAAGATTTCCTTCATATTGTTCACATATATTCTCCATCTGGTTGATGCATGCAAGAGAGAAAACCTACAGTTTGATGGATTAACAGGATTCATTTTTATAAAAAAAAAGTATTTGCTTATATTAATGAGTCATCCAAGTAAGATGTATTATTTTTCCCATGGTCAAAAATGACATATGTCAACCTTATTACTGATATATTTTAAAATACATTTAATATATTTTAGTAAACATTTAAGAATATATTAAAAATACAAACATTTTCTGCTTCAGGGTAAAACCATGAATTTTAATGTCATAATCTGACATTAAGTGTTTATTACTCATACATTTTTGGATCATTTATTCAATATATTGAGATATTAAATAAGTTAATGTAGTTAATGTCAGAAATTACATGAGAGAATCTGTTTGTTCTAAGGATTAAATTCTACATTAAAAAGCCAGCCAGGCCGGGTGCCAGTGGCTCATGACTTTAATTCTAGCTATTCAGAAGGCTGAGATCTAAGGATGGCAGTTCAAAGTCAGCCTGAGCAGGAAAGTCCTTGAGATTCTCCAATTAATCATCAGAAAACCAGGAGTGGAGGTATAGCTCAAAGTGGTAGAGTATTAGCCTTCAGCAAAAGAACTCAGAGACAGCTCCCAGGCCCTGTGTTCAAGCACCACAACCATTTTTTAAAAAAGAAAACAACCAAATTGATTATATTCATGTTTCACTATATTGATGCTTATTCTCATTTAATTCGAAGCTTGTTCTCTTTTAAAGCCGGGAGCTGGGGGCTCATGCCTGTAATCCTAGCTACTCAGGAGGCTGAGATCTGAGGATCTCAGTTCAAAGTCAGCCAGGGCAGGAAAGTCCCTGAAACTCTTACCTCCAATAAACCACTAGAAACCTGGAAGAGGCGCTGTAGCTCAAGTGGTAGAGCGCTAGCTTTGAGCTGAAAAGCTGAGGGATAGGGCCCCAGAGTTCAAGACCCATGATCAAAAAAAAAAAAAAAAAGCTTATTCTCTTTTAATTCAAAACCTTAGATTAAGTTTAATAAACTTTAGAAAAATAGGGTTTTACTATGAAGTCCAGGCTGGCTTCAGACTTAAAATCTATCTGTCTCTGCCTCAGAGTGCCTGGATTACATTTGTGTTTCTCCATGTTCACCTCTGAATGTTTTTTGGGTTTCAAATTATGTTACTTGTTTTTTTTTTTCTTTTTTTCTTTTACATTTTTAATTGTCAAAATAGTGTACAGAGGGGTTACAGTTACATGAGTAAGGTAATGAGTACATTTCCTATTGAGCATTGTTACCTCCTCCTTTGTTTTTCCCATACCATCCTTTCCCTCCCCACCTCCACAACTCCTCCCCCCCCCCCCACAAATTGTAAAGTTCATTTTCAACATAGTGTCTTGTACATCTCATGGTTACAATGGGTCAAGCTGCATCCCTATTCAAGCATTTTGTTTTATCTCTTCCCCTCTATACTTATAATGTACTATGAGATTTTTTGGTTTCTTTTGTATGTTCTTCCCCCAGGGTATAACCCCTGTTTTCACCGTAATTGATTCCGGTGCCCTGCATCTTGTATGTTGCTTGCTAATTCATAAACACCAACTATACTTTAATATGCTTCATTCTATGAAAAATAATATACATAATGACTCATGGGCATTGATAAAAAGATTTTAGTAAATTTGTCAAGTAAATTCTAGAAAGATAGACTATAATTAAATATAATAATTTCTTATTAGATTATAGTCAATAAAGCATTGGGGATTCAACCCCGATATAATTAAACAAAAAGTCTTTAAAACAAGAGATAAAATATGCCATTTAAAAAAGAAATAGAGAAAAATAAAAGCAATTACTTCTCCTCCAAACTAGACCAGAAACACACCATTTTAATTACATCAGTGGCAGAAGAATTAAAGGTCTTAGAACAATGTATTTCAGTTGAACTTAAAAGATAAATCTTTCATTGTGTTAGCAGAGTTAATATGAAAACTACAATGTCTTACTATTAATTATCCAGTGGAGTAAATCATAGACTGAATTTCAGGGAATTAAATTTTATTCCTAAATTTGTCATCCTGATGCTTTGTGACCTTGATAAAGCTACTTAACCTTTCTTTGCTTCAGCTTTTTCATCCATAAAAACAGGGGGAAGCTGTACCTTTTGAGAGCATAAATTTACCCATGGTTGATTGGAAAGTAGTTTAAATATACTGCTACATTAACTCTGTTAAAGATGCTATACCAAGTATAAAAATGCTACTAAAACTATCACATTCTTGTGGCAGTTGCTTCCTTCTTGCTTTTATTTCCCACTTAGTTTTCCTTTTCCCTACTTCCTCACTAATCTTCCCGACTCTCACATTTAATTTGGAAAATATTCCTTAATAAAACATTTTTACTGTCTCATGCCATTACTCTATTCTATTACCTAGGCATAGAAATAAAGGGTTTGGGCTAGTCTGAAACTTTGTTTATATACTGTAATTAATGGCAATGTTGTTTACATCTGCAACAAGTCAAAATAAATTATGTGATAGCATACTATTACATAAAAACAATGAACTGTAGACCAATGCAATTCAATGAATATTTAAAAAGAAATTTGGATCTGATGAGATCAGATATAATAGAAGACAAAGGGTATGTCCAACTGTCTGAAAGAGAGAAAAATTTAACTATATAATTTGTATATGAATTTTTAGCTAGCCACTAAAGTTCACAAAGGACAAGGAAACAAAAATGCCTCTTATGTACCGCCATTGTAGCACACAAACAATAGTGGGAAATTAAGAGCTTTAATCAGGACAAAATGGTGTCTCTCGGGTATGTCTATGTTGTTTATTTTGATAACTTGTTAAGTTGCTGAATGTTAATAATTTATATACATTGGTTGTATTTAGTGAAAAAAATATTAGCCAAATTCTCAATTTCCCAGTTGGGTAAAAAGCAAAAACTATGTCTAAAAAGAGGCCAATAAAACATTATAGGGAGAATAAAAGAATAGAGTTATAGCCTTTAACACTGCTTTATATGTAAGCTTTTGATTATAAAATTTTAATAATGATTTCAACCAAAACAAAGGTATCCTCTGATAAAAATATTGACTTTTCTAGAGAAAGAGATATTAATACAATGAATTCCTGAATCAAGAATAACATGTTTTTTTTATAGATTTGGATTCCATATTAAAAATGAACACAAAATATAGTATAAGAAAAATTCATCAAGAATTGGAAACAAGAGGTTATTAATATGTCCTGTATGCAGTTATTTCTATTTTTTGTCTTCCTGATTTAGTTTTCTGTACTCTTTGTCTTATATATAAGCTTATCTGATCCATAGAAGGGAAAGGAAATCACAGAAACAGCAGAACAAATAGTGAAATGATGAACCAATGATACTCACAAGACACTATCTTGGAAATGAACTTTACAACTTGGGGGGAGGGGAGTAAGGAGGGGTAAGCAGGAGAAAATGAGGGCGGGGTGACAGTGTTTAAAAAGAAATGTACTCATTACCTTACTCTTGTAACTGTAAACCTCCTGTTCATCACTTTTACAGTAAAATAAAATTAAAAATAAAGAAAAATTCAACCCTGTTGGTATCAAAAAGTCAACTACTGGTAGACATTTTTTCTTGATTAATAAAAGTGAAGTTTTGAATTAACTTAAAACTCAACAATATAATATAGAAAATAAGATTAAGATAATATTGAATAGTATTAATAAAAACAATGTGTTAGATCTTGATAGAAATAGTTAATCCTGCAATATTTCTCTACTTTTCAAGTGCTCATTGTATGATTTTGCCAGGTGCAAACACAATCTTAAAGCAATTGCTTTATACTGGAGTGTATCATTTGTGTTGAATTAACTAATTCAAAAAGAATACATATTTGTTGAGTAATTATGTCAGACATGATATTAGATTCCTTTTATTTTTTTCTGTAGGTTCGTGGTGCTTGAACTCAGGGCCTGGGCCCTAGCCCTGAGTTTTTCTTGCTCAAGACTAGTGCTCTACCACTCTGAGCCAGACTACTTCCAGTTTCCTGGTGATTAACAGGAAATAAGAGTCTCAGACTTTCCTGCCTGGGCTGGCTTTGTACTGGGATCCTCAGAACCCAGGGAACTGAATGGCTAGGATTACAGGCATAAGCCCCCAGTGCTCAGCAAGCTAGATTCCTAATGAGTTAGAGCATACCAAAATTAAAATGACACTGTACTCTCAGTC
Organism: Dipodomys merriami; assembly: GCF_024711535.1. Taxonomy (NCBI): domain Eukaryota; kingdom Metazoa; phylum Chordata; class Mammalia; order Rodentia; family Heteromyidae; genus Dipodomys; species Dipodomys merriami. The sequence continues at coordinate 102,260,689 of NW_027204492.1, forward strand.
ATATCTCTACTGTACATGTAAATTGCTTGTGAGTCTTCATTCTGTTTTCAAAGTGAGGGAAGTGGGGAGGTAAGGGATAGTGGAAGAACAACAATGGAGGGGGTAACAATGCCCGAAAAGAAATGTAGTCATTGCCTTACTCATGTAACTGTAACCCCTCTGTACAGCATCTTTACAATTAAATAAAATTTTAAAAAGTATAAAAAACAGAGGGAAAACCATCTTCTTGTGAACAAAATTTCCTGGGCTTACTATGCCCAAAATTTGGTATACATATTAATTCAGAAAGTCATTACTACAGCAACTTACTTGGAACACAAGCCACAAAAGCAACAAAACATATTAACAAGTATCATGACCACACTTGGATATGATAAAATGATAGAATCACCAGAAGGTAATTTTAAATGACTATATTTAATATACTAAGGATTCTAATGAAAAGTAGAATAGCATGAAATTTTAGATGGTTAATATACACTAGAAATTTAAGAGATTGTAACAGAAGTGAAGATTGCCTTTGATAAGGCACAGTCGAGAAAAGAATAAAAAAGGTTGAAAGTAAGTCAGTAGAAACTTTCTCAACTGAAATGCAAATAGAAAAAAATAAAATTCAGAACAGTGTATCTAAAACAGAGAAAATCAAGTAGAATACTCAAAAGACTATGGATAGGCATGTCATAATCAAACTTTAAAAAGATACAAATAAAAACGTTTAAAAAAAAACACAGATGAACTGTAACATCTGTAGAGGATAAGAATGAAAAAACTGCATAGAATTCCATCGCATATAATATAGCACATTTTCTTGATCCGAAAGAATGACATTACCCCATTTGTTTGGAAATGGAAGACTTGGAAAAAATTACATTAAGTGAAGTAAGCCAGGGCCAAAGAAACATAGGTCCCATGGTTTCCTTTATTTGAAATAACTAGTATATGTCTAGGACAAACAGAAAAGGCAAAAAGCTATGTACATATGACCATATAAAAAACAAATCGTTTAAATAGGGATACAGGTGGACCCATTGCAACATGAGATGTACAAGACGTTATGTCGAAAAATGAACTTTACAACTTTGGCAGGGGGTAGGGGGTGGGAAGAGGTGGTAGGGATGGTGGGGGGGGGGTAGGAGGGAGATGGGAAGGGATGGGAAGGGGAAACAAAGGAGGAGGCAACAATGCTTGATAAGAAATATACTCATTATCTTGCCCATGTAATTGTAACTCCTCTGTATGGTATTTTCACAATAAAAAAAAAGAATAAAAAAGATGATGTTAAGTGAAATGAACCCCAAGATAGGGACATACCTTGTTTTTTCTTTCTTGATATTGTATTTAACATATTCAACGTACTATGTGATTTATTTTTGTTTCTCTTGTATGCACTTCCTCCATGGTATAGCCCCTGTTTTCACTGTATTTGATGTCAGTGCCCTGCATCTTGTATATACATTTTTCTAATTTGGGGAGGGGAAGGGAAATAACAAAATGCTGAAACAAGGATACAGGTTGACCTATTGTAACAATGACATGTACAAGACACTACGTTGAAAAGGAACTTTACAACTTGGAGGGGGAGGGGAAGTTGGGGAGATGGGGAGAGAAGGGATGAGAAAGGACGGTAGGGGAAAAACAAAGGAGGAGGTAACAATGCTTGATAGGAAATATACTCATTACCTTACTCATGTAACTGTAACCCCTCTATATACTATATTTTTTTATAAATAAAAAACAAAAAATGCATAATTTAGATATAGAGGGATTGTAACTAAACAAAATGAAGACCATGTATTACAAATCCTTATCATCCTGAATAGGAAAATCTGAAAGCATGTCTCCTATTGTCAAAAATGAAACAAGAGTGTCCATTCTCATCACTCTTATTGAATGATGTACTAGGAATTTTAGCCAGAGAAATTTCAAAAGAAAAAAACAGAGTCATACAAGCATAGAGAAAAAACTAAAGACTTTACCAAAACATTATTAGAACATTATTGGAACTGTAAAACAAATACAATAAACTATTCAAATAGACCTCCAAAAATCGTTAACTTTTCTATACATAATAATGAACTTACTGAGAAAGAAATCAGGAAAGAAATACCATTCCAAATCGTCACTAAAAATAAAAAATACCTAAGAATAAAACTGCTTAAGGCTATAAACAATGAAGAAAAAATCAAGAATACATTACAAGTTGAAGGACAATGGATTTTCATGAGTTAACAAAATTAAAATTGTTAAAATCCCTATAATAGCCAATGCAATCTCCAGATTTAATTGAATAAACTACTAATCACATTATCCAGATAGCTAAAAGAAATCCTAAAACCCATACAGAATCACAGAAAATACGCAAGGTAATCTTGAGCAAAGATGAAGGCCTAATGTCTGATTTTGAAACATAATAACAAAGCCATCCTAGAAACAACAGGATTACATTGGCCTACAAACACACACACATCGACCAATGGAACAGCGCTAGAACACTCACAAGCAAATCCACATATTTTCAGACAATTTATTCTTGACAACAGTACCAGACAATATATATTTCCCCAAAAAGTGTTGGAAAAATCATATATACTTTAACCTACTGTTGGGAAAACCAGAAAATCACATGTAGAAAGCTAAAACAAAGGTGACCTAAAATTAGAAAGGGTACTCTTAGATGGTGGGAAGAGGGAGAGGGCAAGGAGGGAGTAGGAGAAAATGTTCAAGAGTGTATGGTCATGATTAAAGCATTATATATATATATATATATATATATATATATATATATATATATATATATGCATATGGATGACCTTATCTCAATGAATCACAATAATTTGTTTAAATAATATTTTTCAATAGTTAACCTAAAATCACATATTTCCTTTGGATATCAAGACATAAATACTCTTTGAATCATTTAGAAGCAAAGAGTTCTGTTATTGGTTATACTAAATGATATATGAGTTATTTTAACAGGTTGGAACCTTCTTCACTTTTCATTTGCTTCAAATAGAGACCAGTCTTGAATCTTTGTATTTTATTTCTAGAAAGGGGAAAGTTCTAGTTTCCAAGGATGAATGTTACATTTTAAAATATAAGGACCAGGATACATATTTTTTCCATTCAGATTATCTTTTTCCTTCATATTTGTTTCAATATCAACTGCTTGTAAAAGCTACTTCTGTACACAGATTAAATGTAAAAAATAAATGGATAAAATATAAATATGTGTATAGACATATTTCCACTGGATTATTAAAGTATAAGGAGGTAAAATGTTAAAGTATTTATCTGAATTTTTCATATGGATAACTATTATACAAAAATTGAAATAAAAATGATTGTAAATTATACATGTTTATCATAGTTACGTAACACAAATCAGAGGCTATATGTATGTGGACTGTTAAATCTACAGTATATTGCATGCATGAAATTTATTATGTCTGACATCAAATATTTCCAAATCTAATTAAATTACTCTCTGTCAGAATAATTCCTATTTGTTAAATAAATTCCATGGAACAAATCACATTAATCCCAAATATATCACATTTTCCCAACGTACTTGATCATTATAATATGTGTGTGACTATTACAGGTTTATTTCTCAAATAAAAGAAGTCTGTTTTAAGTGTATCAGTGAATAATTAAAAGTCTCTTTAAAATAGTTATTGTTCTTTTATTTTGCTATAAATATTTCACACATATGGCTATTTGAAATACCATTAACAGTCTTTCTCATGAATATTATCTTTACATTTTTATTTTAGCTTCTATTCAGCCTCTCATTTTTGTGTAACTACTTTTAGTATAGTATATTATTACTACAACTACAAATTAAAAAGACAATTTATACATGACAAAAAGATTTGGGTATAAGCCTGCATGTTGTAGAATTATTTCTTACCCATCACCTTACCTCATTTGATCCTTGCCAAAACATTGCAGCAAGCAAATTTGATAATCATTTTATACACGAGTAAAACAATGTTCGAAAAGTTGTGATGTTCATGTGGTGTGTGAATTGTGGGGTCTTGATAATCAGAAATGTTCGGAACCATGTTCTCATGTCCTTCCACTTTATCAACCAGATACAGGGATGACTCTGTAGCTACCATTTCACATTATTTGATGATTGTGCATGGACTTACATTATTTTCACATCTTTCAGAGTGGTAAGTAATACAGAAAAAAATGTCTTTTCTAATTTGGAGTAAGGCACTATCACAAAGATATATTTCGTATAATCCGTTTCACCACTCCATAAAATGTTTGCAAAAAAGATATCACTGCAATATAAGCATAATTTTCTAAAACTATAAACTCATTACGTCAAGTGCTTTCAAAAGCTAACTTTGCTACAATTCTCTAAGCATAGTCCTGTTAACTTTTCAAATGTATTTCAGCCAAAATAATTTAAAAGAAAGTGGGATAAATTTCACCTATAGAAATACACTATTCATTCCATTAAGGACTTTTTTATGCTTAAGTAAAATATTTAAAACATGAACTTACAGTTGCCAAATTAATATAATCAGTAACTTCATTAAAATTAGATGATATATTGAAGATATTGATTACCTGTAACAGTTAATTCAGTAGTTCTCCTTACAACAAAGCCTCCATATTTTAATTCACAGGTATAATTTCCAATGTCATCTTCTCGGACTTCTCTTATAAGCAATGTGTCTCTTTTAAATACAATGCTTGGTCTCCATGTTTTCGTCCTACATTCCTATAGGAAGAACATAGAATTTAGATAGTACTTACAGTAACTGAAAAATAGAGTATGGTGTCACTAAATCATTCATATTTAAAGTTGCCTTTTAAAGGGAATAAACATTTTTAATTAATGCTAAGTAAATTTATTTATCTTTAAAGCCTTTGGAAATCATGTACCTGAATTTGAAGAGAATTTTTAGAAAGAGTCATATTACTAATTTCTCATACAGATTTATATGAGACTTACATACATATGTACTTATACTGAATACTTACATATCAGTTATGTATTGATTTATTAGACATTAGAATAAAGATGTTTGTTGGGTGCCGATGTCTCACACCTGTGTCCTAGCTATTCAGGAGGCTGAGATCTAGGGATTGCAGTTCGAAGCTAGCCCCGGCAGAAAAGTCCCCATGAGACTCTAATCTCCAATTTACCACTTAAATACCAAAAGTAGGGTTGTGGTTCAGATTGTAGAGCACTAGCCCTGAGCACAGAAAGGCCCAGGGACAGAGCTCAGGCCCCATGTTCAAGCCCCACAACTGACCAAAAACAAAAACAAAACCAACAACATGTTAAGTACTACTAACATTATTTTAAAGGCTAATACTTTATATTTGATTATTGAAAAATTAACCACACTGAAATTTGAATACATATTATTTGAATTTAAATTAGGAAAACAGTTATATAAAATAAAATGCTATTTTAATATTTTAAGTGTCATATTTAATACATTTAAGTCTGTTCATGTCATGTATATTATACTCCTTGAAAGAAATGAATAACATTTGTGTGCAAAGTCTTTAAAATTTCATGAATATGTATTGTCATTGTTGATAGCCCTAACATATTATAATCTCTGAATAAAGCTTTGGATTATGATGCTATTGGCTCATAGATTTCTGTTTGTGCCAAAACAGAACTCCATATCCTCTAGCCAGATTTACAATCAGTGGAATGAGAATAAAATAGTCTTAAACCCTTTGATATGATTGAGTGGTGTAGTATTTCTAAAAATTTTATTGGCAAATCGGATTTTTTAGACTGTGATTTTATGTGGCTTAGTTCCTAATCTGTGTAATTGTGTGTGGAGGTGATTACATGGTTATTTTAGATTAAAAATCTACATTTTATTTGCTCATAACAGTTATATAAACCCTCATAATTGTGTAAATTGTGTACTGAATGTTTAGAATCTATACTTAGCCAGGTTAATTATTTTGCAGTATTCTAATTTAGAAGTAGCTTTTAAATCTCATCTTTTCAATACTTGATAGATTATATGTTGGCTATGGAAAAAATAAAATGTCAGAAAGCTTTTAAATTCTGCATACACTCTATCTCCACCCACCATTTCATTATAATGACTTTTATAGCTTAAGGTCAAAATGATTGTGGTGATGACAGAAATCTGATTAAAGAACCAGTATGCGACCAGTTATTTTTTAATTACGTATGTGTGAGGATATGTAGTCCCTCATCATTCAGCAAATTTTGAAATTCTCTCTGCAAAATGATAATAAATGATACACAGTCCAACTTGTTAGCAAACAGTGAAGAAGTTGTATATATCAACACTGAATGTCTACATCTGAGAATTTGAAAAGTATTTGTTTTTAGAAACTTTGTGCTCAATTGCTCTAACACAATGCCCCATCAAAGTTTTATTAAGAATCTGCTTGTGGAAGGCAGGCCAATAGATTTCCAAAGATTAGCAATACGAAAGAATAAACAGGGAAAAAATAAAACATTACACAGGAACTGAAAACAGTTTGTGGGTATTTCAGAGCCATTTAACATCTAGGATTAAAAAAAAAAGACCAAAGGACAAACTGAAAAAAAAAAATATGTCAAGACTTTCCTTACAAACTCTGAATACTTACAAACTTACTTAAATGGGGACACTGATTAATTGTGGCAAAATGTTTTTAAAGTTGCTAAGATTTCTTGTTTGATTTCTGATAAGAGAATTATGAGTAATTACTTTTAAGGGTTAACATTTTGATTTTGGCATTTGTAAACTAGTAATTGAAAGGCTAAAAATTTTAAGGTCCTACTTTCAGCAAACTATACAGTTAAAATTGTTAATCCATGCAGAAAATACCCTATGGTTTTATTTTTATCACATCTATACTCTGTGTGTGTGTGTGTGTGTGTGTGTGTGTGTGTGTGTGTGTCTGTGTCTGTGTCTGTGTGTCTGTGTGTCTGTGTCTGTGGCAGTACTGGGGCTTAAACTCAGGGTCTGGATTGTGGACTGTTCCTTAGCTTTTGCACTCAGGGTTGGGGCTCTATTATTTGACCTACATCTCCACTTCTGGCCTTTTGTAGGTTAGCTGGAAATAATGGACTTATGGACCTTTCTGCCTGGGCTGGCTTCAAACCATGATCCTCAAATCTCAGCCTTCTAAGTAGCTTGGATTACAGGCATGAGCAACAAGTGCATAGCTATACTGTTTCATTCAAGATGAAAAAAAAATCTTATACAGCATTGTACACTTAAAATTTCAATCATTAGAATGTCAGTGAAAATTAATGATGTGATAGCTAAAAGGAGGGTAGATTATTTTAAGATGAAATGATTTTTGTCTGATAGTATTTTGCAATGTTATGAAATTTCTCAGATACTGTTTCTTTAAGATGAGTATGTTTATATGTTAAAACTTTTTTAATATGAACAAAGTTGTTTCCATTAAATAGAATGTTTCATTTAAGTTTGCCACCTTAATTTGGGAACATTTGTGAACATTATGGACTGCTAATATAAAGAACCTTAAAATGAGTGTTCAACATAATTTAGTTCCAGAAATCATCAATCTCAACTATCATAGATGCAGAAAAATTTCTACAACAAATAAACAGGAAAAATTTATTATAACAGAATACCTATAATAATATTTTACTTATAAAAACCACTCATCTGGTTGAACCACTACTAAATATCCCCATGCTGCTGATCACATATATGGTATATAACATATGAGCACCGTTATATATTACAGACTGTGATAGAAAATTTGCTCCAGGAAAGTTAGAATGAACTTGTGACTTTAAATGAGCATCATTATTCCACAATACTGTGAATTTCCGGAAATTAAGTAATCACTTAATCACGATCAAAAAAAAAAAAAAAAAAAAGAACCTTGGGGAAGGGAGGGAGGGAGGGGATGGTAGGGGGAAAACAATGGAGGGGGTAAAAAAAAAAAAAAAAAAAACCAGTGATTTTTAAAAACAGCAAAACTTGTCAGAACATTCTAGGAAGATCGACCTTAACTATGTCCCATCAATCTAATCTTTTTCCTATTTCTCCCAGAATATGACTCACATTAAGCTATTTATAAACAATAAAATCATCTATAATTGATACCTTATACCAAAGGATTTCAGGTTCTTTGGTTGGTAGCAAAAAGTCCTCTATGTCACGGCATGAAATCTCCTTGCTTTTGCTAAGTTCAGCTTTTTCAAAATACTTCATCTTAGAATTGTAGCAGAGTCCAGTGTCATTTTCTCCCACTGTCAGTGAGATGGATACTTTCATACAATATGTAGAGTTCCTGTAACAAAGCAGAATAAATATGGTGACCTACTGTGAACAAAAAGTGAGTGCTTCCAAGGGAGTGAATTTAACTCATTCAGAATAAAAAGAAGTATAGTCTCCATTGTGTAACTGATTTTATTCTATAGGGTTGTCTCTTATCAGGAAACCATACAACACTTTGTCCACCATGTTTATTACATTTTCTGAGAAAAAAAATAGTCATAAAACCAGGATCAGTTTGAAAAGTGTTCGAGATATTTTTATCTAGGAAAATAGAATGAAGGAAGAGTTAGGTTGGGAAGGAAATCATGCTTAAATTTCCGCTAAAATTGGCAAACTCAACAGAGAAGTAAAATGTAGCTGACCTATTAAGTACAATGGAAGGAAAAGAATAATTCTGTCCAGCTCTTACAATAGTGGTTGCCATGGTAAGAGTTAAAGTTATTGATGCATGTAGGCAGGAAGTAATATTTGATAAAAGTATTGAAACATCATACTTCTTAACTGTCCATATCCATTTGGTTTGAGACTGGGATACTATGTTGTCAAAAGAAGCATTCTGCCATGTTACATAAGGACAATTCCTTCCTGATAGATTCTACTGAATCAAATCATTAAATCAACATCTTATTTTTACTTTGCTGGATCCTAGATCAGGTTTAGAACTTGGAATACCCGAGAATAGAACTCATGCTCAGATATTATTTTGGAAGAGCTCTGAATAAATGAAACTTTAATATAATTCATACCACTTCTGCTTGCTATTTAAGTGTCTGGACATTGAATGAACTTTGAAAGTATACAATGTATTATACTAGGGTAGAAACTGAGAAAAGAATAAAATGCCAGATTCACAATTTCTAAAAAAAAAAATCATTTGTTAAGTGTCCAACTGCTTGTTCTTTATTTGAATCTCATTGCTTACTATCTCTACATCATTGGGCCACAACAAAGCCAGAAGACAAGGAATTTAGAAATAGGTATCTGAGTCATTCAGTGTTATACATGGAATAACACAATAAACATTTATGAAAAATCTGAAGAATTTTAAGGAATGTAGACATCTCTATTTTCTTATACCATCTAGTGAACAAGTGAATCTAATATACTTAATAAGCAAACCCATTACCCATTTAATATTAGTCAATCTCACAAAACATCTCTAAATATGTTTTCAAGGATTTTTCTAGAATTATAAAAATAGCTTTCTTGCCCTCAGCCTCTCAGAATTCAGGAAAACATGTACAAGCACACGATTGAAACTTGTGGGTAGGGGCAGGAGGACAAAACTGGGAGAGAGCAAAGGAAGGGGGGACACTGTACAAAAAGAAATGTACTCACTACTGATTTATGTAACTCTAACCCCTCTGTATACAAATTTTACAATAATTTTTTACAATAACAATATATAAATAACATATATATGTAAAGAGAGGGAGATAACCAAAGTGATTTCAAAGAAAGAAAAATGAAGGCCTCATACATGATGAGATTTGAATTGTCTTGTAAAAGGGAATGAAAGTTTAACAGTTACTCAAATGCATTGTACACATTAGTGGACATGCTAAAATGAAATGTTGGACAAGTATTTGAAGTAAATAACAAAAAATAATATTTTTGAATTCTGAAGAGAGTTATTTTAGGCAACAATATGCACAAAGACTAGAAGAAATGAAAAACCTTAACAAACTGCAAAATTCCTTAAGAGACCTTGGTTTCAGAAACTATAGTTTGTCTATAAAATATATATAAAGGACCAGTAACAAGAAATATGCACAAGCATCAGGCTGAAAGTCAATATCGGGACTTTATATTATAGTATTATAAAATATGGATTGTAGAGAAGATTTCCCTGATTGTTATGAGAAAAATGGATTGTATGGAAAACAAGACTAAACGAAGTAGAACAAATTGTAAAGCAACTGCACTCATTTTAGAAAATATGGTGACTCCAAAAGGGTACTTTTTATTGGGCAGGGGTAATAAAGGGGTTCATATTCAAAATATATTTAAGAAATCAAACCAATATGACAACAAGGAAGCAAAGAAACAGATATGAAAGATGCAGAAATTTTTTCTTTTTTTCTTTTTTTTTTTTTGTCGGTCATGGGACTTGAACTCTGGGCCTGGGCGCTGTCCCTCAGCTCTTCAGCTTAAGGCGAACGCTCTACCACTTGAGCTACAGCGCCACTTCCGCAGAACTTTTTTTCTTAGTTGAGCATATGAAAGGTAGAGGAAATCTTTCAGCATGGAAAATAATGGAAAAGAAACATCTTTGAAAAAGAATAAGGTATGTTAAATTTTACTTCTAGCTTCACACTGAAGTGAAAAAGACAGCCCTTTTAGGGCTTGCCAGCAATATTGCTCATGCATTATTTATTAATTTTTTCTGCTATAAACTAGAGCATGTTCTTTCCAGGCTCTTTCTATGATATTTTTGTCAGAAACGAATTATATAAGTTAAAGTATTAACTACCTTAGCATACATTGAACAACACCTTAAGAAAATATTTAGGCTTTAGAATAACACCTACTTTTCCAATTCTTTAGAATTTTTAAGGAACCAAGAACTTTCTAGGAAATAAATCAGTACATTCTTAATTTTGAACCTTCCACATAAATCTTTTAGATCTAAGCATCTCAAGTTTTTTGCTATATGAACTGTTTGTTTTGCTTATGTGTTGTAGCATATCATATTAGATACCAGATATTTTTTATACAAGAAGGATAGCGGAAGAATTCTCAACTGTCAGTAATCAGATTGAAACAAAATTACTCATAATTTTTGAGAACTAGGCACTAATACTTGGATTTTAGGCCTCTTTTCACTCATTTGTATAAGGAAAAAGACACTAATACTTGGATCTTTAGGCCTCTTTTCACTCATTTGTATAAGGAGAACATAATATTAAAGACTAAAACGTGTAAAGTGATTAGAATACTACCTGTCTTTGGGCGCTCAGTATGTGTTCCACCTTATTATCAGCATTGTTTCCTTTATTCTCAAATCTTTTTCCCGTTTTGTGGCAAAAAAACACACACTGGTTGTCATATGATACCTTCCATTCTTTGATATGTAATTAGTGTGAAGCATAGAAAACCAGGTAAGTGTTTTTAATTTTCACTTTGGATCTCAGAGAGGGAGGGACAAGAATGACTCAAGTTGAAGGGAATTATGGACTCTAATCATTGCACATTTTCTTTTTATACATTCAAGTGACCCTTAATCTCCAGAAAATGGCTCCAGATGACTTACCCTTGGATCTACTCATTTATCTGCCTTTTTAATCTCTAGCTGATTTGCAACTGTCTGGTAATGTCTAGAAATTCAATCTCCACAGGATAGCACTATTTTCAAATTACTTTCAATGTTTTAATGCATGTTTACTGTTTTTGTTCGTCAGGAGGTGATTTAGAAAGCTAAAAATAAAGTAATATTCAACCAATGCTGTAGTCCTATTTACTGTAAGAGCTAATAGGAAGCAGCAACTTATGACACATTAATAAACAAATGATACCCTAGAGGAGAATTTACACACTCAAAGCAAAGAACGAATTCCACAACCATCAAACTTGTGGTATGATGGCTATGAATCTGCTGTCAGGGAAACAACGTGGTCTATCATAGATGGGATAGGGAAAGTGCTCCTACAGGACTTACGGTAAAATCATTAGCACTTATTTATTTGGCTTCTTTTGTTTATAACAGATGGGATACTGTCTAGGCAAAAAGTTGAATCATGACTGCTGGTATCAATGCTTATAAAATGGCTAGCAAGACAGGACATACATTCATGCAGAGAGAACAGAACTGTTTATATCTGAGAGTCGTCACAAAATTATCCTTTTCAGTGAAGAAAATATTAATATGAAATTTATAGAAAGGATCTCACTTTCTCTGACATGGGTAATAATATAAAACATAGCAAGTATAGACAAGGTATTGTACAAACAATTCAGTTCTTTCAATGTCTTGATATTATAGCAGAGTTCTAGTGACTAAAGAAATCAGTTTATTGTCCAAGTTCTATTATCTAATTTGTAGCAGAAATAGGATGGGAAATCAGATATATAAATTGTAATTTATTGGTCCCCTTTACAAGCTAGTGGAAATTATTTGCACTGGTTTAATATATATAAACTTTCTATATATCATAGATGTATATAATCTCAATAAATATGTGTTTACATTTATATATAATATATAAATATATGTAATATTTATATATAGCTAGAAGTGTTTAAAATAAAAGAAATTTAACTGCCTCTTAGTTTTAAATTATCTATATATTATTTTATATTCCAAAACATGGATGTCTTAAGAAAAACCTAATAAGATAAAGTCTGGATTTTTGTGAAAACTTAGACCTAAAATCCAAGAAGGCTAAAATGGAGTAAGTTGCAGGTCTTATTTTTACATATTTGTAAAAATAATAATTAGCTTCTTAAAACATTGGCATTGAGTTGATTTAGAAAGGAGAAGAAAATTCCTACTCAAGTTCAGTAAAAGAACTGGGAACTAGTACATATATTTTGTTAAAAATAAGAAAACAATAAGTGATTACAAATAAAATAAATAATTCCTTGAGGACAGATGCTGGAACTGAGTAGTGTACTGTGAAATCCTCTATGAATTTTAAGTCCAGTGCTACTTTGAAAGGGAGGGAAATTTTTAATTGGATTCTGACAGAGATTCTCAAATTTTGTTTCTGAAAGATGACTACCTTGTCATAAATACAGACTAAAGTGTGGAAATTTGGATAGAGCAGATAGGAAGTCAGGCAGAAAATTCTGTGTGTAAGGGAAGATATTTTGTATATATCTCATTAGCTGAGAAAGTGTATTAAAAAGCATTTTATGCAATGTCTTAGTATAATAGGTTACAATTATTCTCTAATCACCACACCTAATATGTAATATTTGGTCTCTCTTTTCTTCCAACTGAATTAGCACTAACAAAATGGATAAATTACATACTCTAACACCGTCACTAAAGAGTTGACCTACATATTATGTTAATTCTCTCATTCCAGGGGAAAATGATAACATTTCCATAATGTTTGACCATTTTTTAACTTCATGACGTGCTAAATAAAGTCAGAGATTTGATCAATGCTTTTAGAAGATTAAGTCATTCTATGTTTCTACAATTCATATGCTTTACTTCAACACACACTGGTATTCTTTTATTGAGGCTCAGTCCTCCTTTTTTTACAAAAAAAGAAAGCACATAATATTTTTGAAGTGTCACAAATCTTTGGATAAGTAAGATAAACCCAGGAGAGCAGCAGAATTTGACTATAGGGTCTGATTATTAGACATGATAGTCAAGTGAAGGGAATCAGAAAATGTCAAGGTTTAGATGGTGGAGTTAATAGTGCATTAAGGTTTATCAAGTCTTAAATTGTATTTGGAGTGCATATTTCTATTATTAAAGTCTTCCATAATTTTTTATATTTTATTGTCCCTTTGGTCTTTTTGGTGATGTCTGAAGAATGGCCCCTGTCTCAAATGTTCTATTTTTAAATGCATTAGACTTATAAATACTGACACTAAATGTAAGGTTTGTTTAAATTAGTTTTTCCTTTCAGAAGCACTCTAAAGTACCTATTGATTTATCTGTGGTTGAATCAGCCCTTGGTGAAAAGATTTGAGTAAAACCATCGAACAGCTCAGACCTAAAAATGCTGGTTTATTGCCTTCCATTTGAAATATCATTTTTTTCATTTATGTGGCAAATTGCACTTCATCTACAGACTTCTGCTAACTGTAAGTGTAAAAATCATTATCTATCTCCTTTTGGTGGAAAATGATCAATATAATTTTACCATTTTAATTTTTTTAGTTTCATATTCTGAGACTATTGGACTTAAGGAGATCTGAGCATATGCATTTTGAGTCCAGTATTTCTCTGCCTAAGTATTTTGGGACATGAGAACTTTTAAATTTCATTCTGTTGATGCTAAGAATGGTAGAGAGGAAAAGCAGAGACAGAGGAAAGGGAAGGGAAGGGATTGGCAAAGGAAAGAAGGGAAGAAAGGGAGGAAGAAAGGAGGAAAGAAGGTAGGGAGGGAGGAAATGAGGAAGGGAGGAAGGAAGAGAAGGAAACATAAGTGTATTTGGAGGATATGGAAATCCAAGCTGGAAGTGTGCTCTAAAGAGAATCACTGTCAGTCACAGTGGCTCATGCCTGTAATCTTAGGAATTCAGGAGCCTGAGATCTGAGGATCGCAGTTTGAACTAGCCCAGACAGGAAAAGTCAATGAGACTCTTACCTCTAATTAACTACAAGGAAACCAGAAATGGGGCCGTGGCTCAAAGTGGTAGAGCACTAGCCTTGAGTGAAAAAGCTCAGGAACAATGCCCAAGGTCTTGAGTTCAAACCCCATGACTAACAACACCAACAACAAAAGAGAACCACAGCCATCTCCTTCAAAGTCCATGTTTATGACAACAAATTGGTGCTCCAAGTAGAAGTTAACACAAAAGATCTTTGGACTGGGAAGGTGGCTCAGTGGTAGAGTGCTTGCCTAGCATGCATGAGGCCTTGGGTTTGATTCCTCAGCACCACATAAACAGAAAAGGCCAGGAGAGGCACTGTGGCTCAAGCGGTAGAGTGCTATCCTTGAGCTGAAGAGCTGAGGGACAGGTACCATGACTGGCAAAAATAAAGAGATGTTGCTTAGTTTTTATACCACTTCCTAATTTTCTATTTTCCAGTTCCTTTATCTCATTCTCATCACATTTCTTAGGTTATTGTTTGATGTCTTCTCATTCTACATGATTTAAGCACTTCATTGAGAAAGTATGGTGTTTTATTTTTATTTTAAATTGTATTTTATTGTAAAGGTGATGTACACAGGGGTTACAATTATAAAGTAATGAGTATATTTCTTGTCTAATAGTGTTTGCCCCTGCCCTCATTTTCTCCCATTTTTCTTCCCTTCCACTCCCCTTTCCCCAAGTTGTAAAGTGCATTTCCAACACAGTATCTAGTGAGTATTGCTGTTGCATTAGTTCGCCCTTTGTCTCCCCACTTCTATGATTCCCCTTCCCTTCCCCAAATCAGATAAACTTATATACAAGACAAAGGGTACCAAAATTAGAAACAGTTACCATGGGAATAAACCAGAGGAGAAAAAAAAGAAAGACAAAAGAAATAACTGCAAACAGTACACTGAAAAATAAGGGAAAAAAGAAAAAATCATATTTTAAAAAAAAAACCCTTATCTCCATATCATGGAGATAATTCAATTAGCATCATTTTATATGGTCATATGTACATAGCTATTGGGGTATTGTGAACTCTGCTAGTATTAGCCTTCCATCAGAAAGAATGATATCACCCCATTCATAAAGAAATGGAAAGTATGGTGCTTTGTAAAAATTAAGTAAAAAAATCTCTAATCCCATCATGTTATGCAAAGGAATACAGATGAATATAACCATCATTTGCTGAATTAATGTACCTATCTTGGGGTTTAAATTATTTTAGTCAATGCATTTATTGAGCACAAAACATGTTGTTGGCCTGGCTAGGCATGAAATAGAGAATAAGCAAAATAGTTGATTGTGTGAAGGTTTTTTTTTGGGGGGGGGAGGGCTAGAACTGGTATTAGAACCTAAAACCTCATCCTTTCCAAAGCATTCAACTACTAAGCTGTACTTGCCGCCCTTTACTGTGCTGGTTATTTTTAAGATAAGGTCCTACTTACTGGTTGAGTTGTACGTGGATTGTGATCTGCAAATTTTAGGCTTCTTGTCATTGCTGGGAAAACAGGCACATACCACCACCTTGCTCAGTCCCATGGAGAAGGAATCTTTAAGACTTTTCTGCCCCAGCTGGCCTGAAGCTATGTTCTCCCAATCTAAGCCTTCCATATAGCTAGGATGACAGGTCCTTACCACTGTATCCACTTATAGGGTGAGAAGAGGTCTTCAAATTTTTCTGGCCCAGTTGATCTTGAGTTGTGATCTTCTTAGTTCTCAATCTCCCAAGTATCTAGGATTACAGGCCTGAGCTAACAATTCACTGTGGACTTTTTATTCTTTTAAGAGGAAACTGACACAGAGAAAGAACATTGTACAAAAAGCTTTAGATGATATTATTTCACACTCAGTAAGAGGGCTGTTATTTAACAAGGAGAGGAACAGCAGGGGTTCGCAAGGATATGGAGATTGAAATCCTTGTGCATTGCTGGTGGGAATGGAAAATGGACAGCCTCTGTGGGAAATAGTTTGGCAGTTTCTCAAGATGTTGAATAGAGAGCTGCCAACAATTTCACTCCAAGGTATCTACGCAAATTCAGTGAAAACAGGATCAGACAAATACTTGCACACTATGTTCATAGTAGCACTATTCACTATAGCCAATAGGCAGCCATAATTCAGATGTTTGTCAATAGAAGAAGGGATAACCAAAATGTGTTATATACCTATAATATAATATTATTCAGTCTTAAAGAAAAATAAAATGCTATTATGTATAATAACATGAATAAGCCTTGATAAAGATATGTTAAGTAAAATAAGGCAGACACAAATGGAAAATATTTTGTGGTTCCACGTATATGATTTACTTAGAATAGGGAAATTCACAGAGACAGAATTATAATAGAGGTTACCAAAGATAAGAGGATGAATGAATTTCTAATGCTTACTTAATAGGTACAGAGGTTTTGTTTGAAATGATTGAAAAATTCTGGAAATAAGTAGTGTCATAATAGTACAACATTGTAAATATAATATTGCTAGTATTTTCTACACTTAAAATAGTTAATATGGGAAAATGCACATTATGTATATTTTATCATAACACCTTGACTTATACACTTAAAAAAGATTAACTGTTTACTATGGAAATTATCACTCATTAAAGCTGTAAAGCTCTTTTTCATTATCTCTTTGAATCGCCCTTTGCACAATCACATTTTAAAGCCAAGTCTACGTTTCTCCTCTTTGTATATCTTTATTTTTTAATTTCAGTTTTTTTTTAAATCCAGGGGTCTATTTATCATATCGATGTGAAATCTGAATATCCTCAAGTACATCTTCAATTTTACTTTCAAATCTGTTTTTACCCTATGCTCACTGACAGCCACAGCAATCACTCAATTGATAAAGCAAAATAGTCAGAAGTTCCTCAAGAAGTTCCTTTCATCAAAGGAACTATCTTTAGATGAATTAAGGTGTACTGAAAACTCAGTAATGAAGATGCTATTTTTATGAAACATCTCAACATCAAGTCAATGCAAAAAGTTCATAAAGACTAATAGCAGCTCATACTTAATATATAACATTATTCTGTTATATATTTATTTGCAAAAGAGTTCAATTTTAAAGCAGAATTAAATTTTTAGTATGGGACAATTTTTGTTCACATGATTTTGGGACATTTCATAGTTATCATAAGTTTTATTCTTTTTTTATTCTATGCAATTTTAGTATCCAAGTCCATTGTAATATTTAGATTTTTTCTTAATAGAAAGGAATCAGATGTTATTCATTAAAATAAATGATTATAAAGATAAAAACTTTACTTGGAAGAAATAAATCATTTTCAGAAAAAGATGAAATACTCCAATAAATTTAATTCTTTTAACATTTAAACATACTTTAAAATATGACAGTATCAGTTGTACAACATAATATCATAGCTTAGATATATAAATAAATGTGTTAGAACCAAAACACAAGTGGGGTCTGATCTTTATCCAAATGTGATAAAAAAAAAAAAAAAGAGTACAAGAAACGAAGGTCTTCCACACTGGAAAAGGAATTTGTTAATAAGCTGTGTGACCATAAGCAAGAAATTCAGACGCCTAATCAAAAAATTCCAAGGGTATTTAGACTCAGAATTGTGAAAAATGAATAGTATCCTGATGTAAATGTCTTCTGTGATGGATAAGACCTATCTAATATGTGTTGACATTACCATTAATATTTGTAGTGATGACTTAAACCTTTAAAGTAGTCAGTCTCACTAGATATTTGTATCTTCTTAGTTACGTACAATGCTGTTACACATATCCTTTATTATTTACAATATTTGACCACAGGGTGTATATATGGAATTTATATCAATTTAGATCACTACTTTTTAAAAAGTTTAATCTCTTTTCAGTAGTATTTAATAAAAGAGAAAAATCACATAGCTTTTCCTATTTAATCTCCTAATCCTACTGTGAATACAAGCTTCCATTTCCGCTTTCCATTTGCAACTTCTCATTTTTATAGAAAGGTTCAATATGAATAGAACATCATTTCTGGGAGTTAAGTCCTATATATTTCAAATTCAGTCAAACTTGTCTCATATTATTGCCAGAAAGAGTTGTAGTTGACACAGAAGCATAAAGCGGAAGCCATTGCTAGATGTAAAAGGAGGAAGAAAAATAATTAACACACCATTAATGAGGTCTTATCTGTTATTAGTCCTGTTCTCTTTTCTTAATTTTACATGGCTGAGTCATTCAGGGGATTCTGGAACTGGATTGTTAAATACTTGTTGGTGTTAACAGCTGTGTACATGGAGCAAACGTTTTGAAATTCAGTATTTTCAAAAGTATGGGTCATTTGAAAAACACTTATATTTAGCCAGAGGGGAGGTAGATTAATTACATAGGGGACTTTGCAAGAGTCAGTTGTCAAAACTACTTTCCTGTCAATACTATAAAATTATTTTTCATGTTCTTCTCATTTGAAACAACTGCTACAAAGAATTGAAAATAGCTTTACTGTCTACATGATTCCAGTTGCAATATCTGTTTCTGCTTTAAAAGCCCATTATGATAATAGTAACAAGAGAGGAGAGAAAGAGAACTTTTATGTAATGTGGAAGTTCACCTCAATTATATTGTCTCCTGAGGATGCTGGGTTTTCCCCAATTATTCTTCATACAAACACGAAGAATATCATAATGATTAACTGGACAGCTTTTCCTTGAGTGCTTTCTTACCACACCATTTATGCAATAGCATTGTAATCACTTCTAGTCTGAAAACCCTCATGTTCAGTAGTCTATTAAATACAATTGTAATTGACTACCTTGGTGGTTAATTTGCAATTGCTATTCATTGCTTCTTGCTTCTAGCTTTCTTTTACTGACATGGATTCATTTGGAATCCAAATTATATGAAGTATAATATACTGCATGATTTGACTTTGTTACTGATGTCATTATCTACCATTTATTATGTATATAATGCATAAAGCACAAACAATGAATAAATCATTAATTTGAATTGTGGTTTTAGGTATGTTACTTTTCCATGACATCTTATGTCCCTTTCTAGAATTCTGAAATTACATGATTGATTATATAATTATGTATACTATATTTACCTGATCCACTAATGCAGGTTTTTTTTGAGTTTTGTTTTTGTTTTTGTTTTTGTCAGTTTTGGGGCCTGCACTCTGGGCCTGGGCACTGTCCCTCAGCTCTTCAGCTCAAGGCTAGCACTCTATCACTTGAGCCACAGCACCGCTTCTAGCTTTTTCTGCTTATATGGTGCTGAGGAATTGAACCCAGGGCCTCATGCATGCAAGGCAAGCGCTCTACCACTGAGCCATCTTCCCAGCCCCCATTAATGTAGTTTGGAGAGATTTTTCAAAGAAATATTCTTTGTTTGAGTGCATGGCTATGTTCTCTGTTTCTGTCTAGAACTTACCATTCTCTTACTTGAAAACATCTCTCAGAGGTCTAAATTATTCTTTCTTTGTCAATACATACCCATCTCTTCCTCTATTATGGCATAAATTTTCTCCCTGCTATGAAATAAAATATTACTAAGACTATCAATAATCTTCTAGCTTTTAATAACTATCTGGTCTTGGCTACGCAGTAACATTTAATACAATTTACTGCCCATTTGAATTGATATTTTGTTTAAAGGAATTTCCCTTCCATGCTTTTGTTCATTCTCTTCGTTCACATGCTTGCTAGAATTTCCCTCAGTTTATGCCCTTGCCATTTATTTTCTCTTGAGTGCTCTCATGTTACCAAATGATACTCAGAATGAAGTATATTGTACTACTGATAGATAAGAGTGGTAAGCTTGCAGTGTACAAAAGTAAATATTGTACTTTGAAAGAACTTGGAATGTATGTCCATTTTAATGGGGTGCAGGTCAATGATAGACAAGCACCACCAATATATACAACTAGTCATCCTGATATTAAACCTAGGAGCATGCCCTATTACCAAGTCCTATTATATCCATGGGAGCAAAGAAAACCTTCAACAACCATGTTTGAGAGTATATTTACATGTACTACCATCACAAACTAGAAAATTTTTTGATATTTTCAATCTAATAGGTAAAATGTTGTCTTTGATTTTAGTCTTAAATTGGAGAGTTATTATTTGTAAGCATAAACATCTTTTCAAGGAGATAAATAGTATCTGAACTGTCATTTTGATATTTTTCTTTTTCGATTAACATTCCTATACTCATTAATCTATAGGAGTTATCTGAGGTCCATACCTAAGGTGGGAAAGACTGGGAAAATATTTGAGATTAGGTGTATTAGAGCACTGAGAATGAAAAGAAATGAGCAAAGCTAAGCACTGGTGGCTCACACTTGTAATCCTAACAACACAGGAGGCTGACATATGAGGATCACAGTTTGAAGCCAGTCCAAGCAGAAAAGTCCCCATAAGACTCTTATCTCCAATTAGCCACTAAAAAAAATGAAAACACCAAAAACCTGGAAATGGAACCAATACTCAAAGTAATAGAACACTAGCCTTGAGCCAAAGAGCTCAGGGACAGCTCCTAGGCCCTGATGTCAAGCCCCTTTATTAACAACAAAAAGAAAAAAAATGGGAAAAAAATAAAAGAAACGAGCAGAATCTGGGTGCTTGTGACATATACTTTTAATCTCGGCTACCTATGTGGTTGGGATCTGAGGAGTGCTGTTTGAAACAGCCCAGGCTGGAAAGTCTATGTGATTCTTATCTTCAATTGACCACAACAAAGCTGGAAGTGGGTCTGTGGTTCAAGTGGTAGAGTGCCAACCTTAAGGAAAAAAGCTCAAGAATAGTGCCCAGACTCTGAGTTTAAGCCCCAGGACTGGCATGGAGAGGAGAGGAGAGGCAAAGAGAGGCAAAGGGAGGGGAGGGGAGGGGGAGGAAAGAGGAGGGGAGGAGGGGAGAGGAGAAAGGAAGGAAAAAATGAGCAGAAAAGTAGCAAAGGATCAGAGTGATACTCTCCTTTTTAACCAGTAAGGCTGTTTTGGGGGTGAAATTTATCGATTAAAACACTGTGGTTGGGGATGGGAAGGTGGCTCATGGTTGAGTGCTTGTCTTGCATGCATGAAGCCCTGGGTTCGATTTCTCAGCACCACATGAACAGAAAAAGCCAGAAGTGGTGCTGTGGCTCAAGTGGTAGAGCGCTAGCCTTTAGCTGAAGAGCTGAGGGACAGCGCCCAGGCCCAGAGTTCAGGCCCCATGACTGACAAAAACAAAAATAAAAACAAAAATGAACAAAAAATGCAATGTGTATATATATATTGTGTATATATATATATATATATATATACACACACATACACACATACACAAACACACACATACACACTGGGACTTGATCAATTATATAGGACTCTACTCATTCATATACTGAGGCTAAAGGAGGCTAAACATAGGAGTGGCTGTCAAGGCTCAGTAACTATGTGCATATGATCATATAAAATAATATTCTATGAAATGAACTCCCAAGAAAAGAAAACTAGAGAAAATTTTTAGTTGCCATTGCTACTGTTTTTGTTATCTTTCCCTTTTGTTGAATTTGTTAGTTATTTTGTTATTTGGGAGTTAATCTGAGTTTAAGTCATGAGACATTCACCTTTATGAATGGATTATGGTGCCTAAAGAAGTGGATTCCCTCTAATTTGTCTTTGCTACATGAAGAACATAGCAAAAAAGCCCTTCTGTATACTTGTGCTGATCTTGGACGTATCAGTCACCTGAAGTATGAATACATAACTTGCTTTTCTTTATAAATTTCTCAGCCTCTGATATTTGGTTTCCTGGAAACAACATGGACTAAATACGATGTCAGTGTCATAACATTTTTTTTCTAAAGTCACAGATTGTTAAGTGTATATGACAGACCCTGTGACTTGGATAGGCCTTCAGAAGTAGTTGTGCCCAAATATGTTAAAGGGAGTCTGTCTGTCTGATCAGTGACTCATAGGCAATAGCTGAGCCTGGCTCTCAAGCTAAATGATGAGAGTAGACTGAGTGTCTTCATGATCTACTCTCTGATAACAAGTACATGAGAACCAACCAGGGTATGTGAGCAAGATGAGTCCTCCCTGCCCCCCCCCCGATCTTCCCAGGTGACCATTTGGATGCTTTCATGGCAGATTCAAGACTGACATTGGGAAGACCATCAGCGTGAGCCATCAGGCTGTCTAGAGCAAGCCATATGTCCAGGAAGATGTAATCGTAGTCCAGAGGCTCAGCCAGTCTCAGGGAGGCCTCCTGTTTCTCCCCTGGTGGGTATCATATTCCTTCTCAGCACTAGTATGGGGAATGGGAACAACAGCTTCCCTTGTACCAATCCCTTTCCCTGCAGCTCAAGACAGAGCTATTCAGGTAGTATCCATCCACTAAATAAGGCCAGCAGCTCTCAGAAGCTCAGAATCTATCGCCTAGACCTGATCTAGCCTTGGCTCCTAATCCAGCCAGCCTAGTTCCGGAGTCCAAATGCAGAGGAGTATAGAAGGTGTCACTGCCTCCAACTGCCAAGCCCCCTCAGCTGGTCAGAAAGTGCATGGGCACCCAGGGCCCTATTGACTTCACCATCTGAAAATCATCCAAGTGAAGGACCCAGAATAAGATACCCTAGCTGTGCTGAGTTATTCAGCCAAGAAACTGGGCTGTCCTCTTGTATGCCCCCATTCCTGTAGAGGTCACTTCCAGTGGCTTCCAGCTGCCCAGTGCTCTGCTTCAGCCAAGCAAACCCCAGCTCAGGTGGCTCTACAGCTTATTGTGAATAACATTTCAGGTCCCTTAACTGTGCAGATACCTCCCTGGTTCCCTCATTTTGAGCCCCCAGCTGCTACAGCTCTTGCTGTACCAGTCAATTCCACAATAACTTCAGCAATATGAACAACAATATTCTTCAAATGCATTATTCATGTGGTGCTTATTATTGTGCAACCCACATTTTCTCATCCTCCACAGCCAGTGCCACAGGGCTCTGCACAAGGTTCAAGCAGTCAAGAATGGGCCTTAACCACTCAGCAAGCTGTTGTCATTAACCTTACTGGAGTCACAAGGTTTTTGCAGCCCCTGAGCATCTGTGTTGTCTTAGTTTAGCTTTTTCCAAGACCAGATAAAGACTTCTTCTGCAGAGTTTCCAGCATTCCTCTGTTTTTGAACACCAGCAGCAGATACAACAAACATTTGACATTCTTACAGCATCCAGTGTTGGCGGCAAGACTAGTTACACAAACAGCTCAACTGCATCTATGTGTTGGGCACACAGCAAGTCAGCCAAAAGGTAAAATGGAAAGGAGGTGTATTTACTACTCCAAAATCCTGAGTCTATTTTTCTTTCTTTTCTTTTGTCAGTCATGGGGCTTGAACTCTAGGCCAGGGCACTGTCCCTGAGCTCTTGAGCTCAAAGCTAGCACTCTACCACTTGAGCCACAGCGCTACTTCTGGTTTTCTGGTGGTTCATTGGAGATAAAAGTGTCATGGACATTCCTGCCTGGGCTGGCTTTGAACCATGATTCTCAGATCTCAGCCCCCTGAGTAGCTAGGATTATAGGCATGAGCCACTGGTGCTCAGCTTATTTTTCTTTCTATGAAATAAGAGCACTTAATCAAAAAGTTGTTCAAGTTATTACTTCATTTTAACTTTTGAAAATATTTCATGTTTTATTTTGTTAAATATACATAGTTCCTGAAGAATCAGAAACCTGTTTCCTTGTGTGTGCATGCGTGCATGTGTGCGTGTGTGCATGTGTGTATTTGTGTGTGTGTGTGTGTGTGTGTGTATGTGAAATTGGAGTTTGAACTCAGGGCCTTGTACTTGTACTGTTGAGACTCACCTCTAGCCCAAGACGATGTTTCGTAAACAGCAATAGGAGATTATTTATGCAGCACAGAGCATAGACGGGTATAATCTACTATGATGTAGAAAACTCAGCTCTGCATTTGATTAACCATCAATATATTTCCTAGCTTCAATGATCCTCTGTTCTCTCATCTGTGAACTATGAATTAGTGTGTGCTTCTTAAGTTTTTTAAAGGTTCATAGAGTTGATTTTTAATATAGAAATATTTGAAAGAACTAAGGAATTTTGGCTCATGCTTGTAATCCAAAGTCAGAAGGACTGCTAGTTAAAGCCAGTCCACCTTAACAACAGTCTGGGTGTGATAGTTCATGCTTATAATTCCAGCTATGCAGGTGGCAGAAATAGGAGGATCATGGTCTGAGGATAGCCACTATCAAAAGCATTCAGCCCTATCTGAAAAAAAATAGTGAAAGCAAATAAAGTTGAGGGAGTGAAGCTTAGACAATTGGCAAGGAAGCCAAATGGGCCTTAGTTTAAAACCCAGTATTGCTAGAGAGAGGGGAGGGAGATGTAAACAAAATGAACTATGAAAATAGTATTAGTGTTTGATATATTGAATCAAAGTTAAAGTCCATCTTAGGATTGATTATAAGAATGCCTTGGAAAATTAATTCTTCAATTTTGTCAGTGTTTTTGTCTCTCTCTCTCTCTCTCTCTCTCTCTCTCTCTCTCTCTCTCTATATATATATATATATATATATATATATATATATATATATATATCGGTTCATTTTTTATTTTTTTCTTCTCTAACAGGCAGAAGTCTATCTAGAAACCCCTAATGGTGAATTCCTTGTCTGTTGAAACTGGAAGCATTAGACACTTTGTTTTTTATACTTCAGTAATTGAGAGATGATTTGGATATATGAATCTTAATATTATTTGCCAGACAATATTCTTCAGATGCATTATTCATGTAGTGCTTATTATTTTGCAAACACTTCATAATATACAAATGTACCTGCTGTCTGCCATTCATCTTGCCACTCTATTCTGTCTCATTCTGTCCCCATCAGACAAGGTAATAATCATGAGAGGAAAAAGGTAAAAGTTTCTTGGCTCATAATGAACAGGGAAATGAAAAATGGTAAATGGAGATGAACAGATGAAACAAATTACAATAAATTACAGGGAAAAGAATAAATAATTATGATGTAAAATATATTTAAATATATCTGCTAATTCAAAATTATTCCTGAAGCTCCTACCCAGAATATTTAAGTATTGTAAAATAAGATAAGAAGCTCAAGGGCTACATCAAAGATTTCCTCTCTTAAAATACTTTAAGTAGATAATATATGTACATATATACTTTCAAAATATTTTATATGGAAGTATAAGGAATTACACCACTCAACAATGTCATTTTTCCAATTTTCTGAAATTAAAGATTGCTAGCAAAGAATGAGCAATTGAAAATGTTAGAAAAATATGCATGTTAGGGTTGTTGTGAAAATACCGCACAGAGGGGTTACAATTACATGGGCAAGGTAATGAGTACATTTCTTATCAAGCATTGTTTTTTTTGTTTTGTTTTTTGTTTTTTTTTTAATTTTAATTTTATTTGTGAACATACTGTACAGAGGAGTTACAATTACATGGGCAGGATAATGCGTACATTTCTTACCAAGCATTGCAGCCTCCCCCTTCCCCCCCAATCCCAATCCTTCTCCTTCCCCCCCCCCCCGCACCGACGTTGTAAAGCTCGTTTTGGACATGACAATTTGTACTTCTCATTGTTGCAACAGGTCCACCTGTATCCTTAAACAACTGGTTTTTCCCCATCTCCTCCACAAGTTATACTGACATCAAATATAGTGAAAGCAGGGGTTATACTGTGGGGGAGGGACATACAAAGCAACAAAGAGATAATCTTATAAATGCGTTAGAAACACATGCATGAAAGAAAAAAAACATTAAAATACATATCTAAGGGTTCATTTTTCTGACATCACATTATCTGACCATTTCCGCTTGACTCATACATATACTAGATATTGCAAATAAGGGAAACCATGGGACCTATGTTTCTTTGGGCCTGGCTTACTTCACTTAATATAATTTTTTCCAAGTTTTTCCATTTCCTAACAAATGGGGCAATGTCATTCTTTCTGATGGAGGCATAGAATTCCATTGTGTCAAAAAATTAAACCCCCAACAACAAATCCTCAAAGAAACAACTGCCCAATAAATAAGTGGGCAAAAGACTTAAAGAGAAACTTCTCTGAAGAAGAAAGAAGGATGGCCAATAGACACATGAAGAAATGTTCAACATCCCTAGCCATAAAAGAAATGCAAATCAAAACAACATTGAGATATCACCTCACTCCAGTTAGAACGGCAAAAATCAAGAACTCTAACAACAACAGATGCTGGAGGGGATGTGGACAGAAAGGAACCTTACTTCATTGTTGGTGGGAATGTAAACTTGTTCAACCACTTTGGAAAGCAGTATGGAGGTTCCTCAAAAGACTTCACATAGAACTCCCCTATGACTTATCAAGCATTGTTGTTTCCTCCTTTGTTTCCCCTTCCCATCCCTTCCCATCTCCCAACCCCCCTTCCCCCTCCCCCCCCCCACAGCCAAGTTGTAAAGTTCGTTTTTCGACATAACATCTTGTACATCTCCTTGTTTCAATGGGTCCACTTGTATCCCTATTTAAACAATTTGCCTTTGCCCTTCCCCTCTACAAATTATGCCAACATCAAATACAGTGAAAACAGGGGTTATACCGTGGAGGAGAGACATACAAACCAACAAAAAATCATCTTATAAATATGTTAGAAACAATCACATGAAAGAAAAGACATTTGAATACTTATCTTGGGGTTCATTTCACCTAACATTAACTTATCTCACCTTTTCTGTTTGTCTCAGACATATACTAGTTATTGCAAATAAGGGAAACCATGAGACCTATGTTTCTTTGGGCCTGGCTTACTTCACTTAATATAATTTTTTCAAGTCTTTCCATTTCCTAACAAATGGGGCAATGTTATTCTTTCTGATGGAGGCATAGAATTCCATTGTGTACATATACCACATTTTCTTGATCCATTCATCTACTGAGGGACATCTGGGTTGGTTCCATATCTTAGCTATGCTAAATAATGCTGCAATAAACATAGTTGTGCTGGTAG
This sequence comes from Dipodomys merriami, assembly GCF_024711535.1. NCBI lineage: Eukaryota > Metazoa > Chordata > Mammalia > Rodentia > Heteromyidae > Dipodomys > Dipodomys merriami. The sequence continues at coordinate 102,288,186 of NW_027204492.1, forward strand.
CTTTAGTGTGGTCTTGTTTGTAAACATTTGGGTAGATGCCCAAAAGTGGGATTGCTGGGTCATAGGGGAGCTCTATGTGGAGTCTTTTGAGGAACCTCCATACTACTTTCCAAAGTGGTTGAACAAGTTTACACTTCCACCAACAATGCAGTAAGGGTCCCTTCGGTCCACATACCCTCCAGCATCTGTTGTTATTAGAGTTCTTGATTGTAGCCATTCTAACTGGGGTGAGGTGGTACTATTTTGTTAATAGTATATTTTTATCATAATGAATTTTCTATTTCAACTATGCCCTTAGAAGACTGGTAAATAAATTTCACTCAATATATCCAAATATGATGACCATCATCATTTCAAAATATAAAACATATCCATATATGATGGCATTCAACACTATCAAAATCTTTAATGTTTGCTTTGAAAATAATTGACAAAACTATTGATTAATTATCAAGTCATTTTAAATAGCTGTAAAGAAATCTGAAACTACCTGCACATACTTCTCATCCCAAACTACCTCTGCATCAACTTGTGGATATTGCAGGGGCAATAGAAAAACTGTCAGACTTTTAAAATAATTAACAACTACACAACCTAAGGCATATCAATATAACTATATAACTATATTTTCTACCTTTTTGGTTTATATTTTTTAATATAGACTCTGTAAATTTACATGCACTTACACATCAGTCATTTGTTAACCGATTTAAAATTTATTACATATAAGTGTATGTATCTATTTTCAAGCTGTTTAATATAGTGCAGTGTGTGTGTGTGTGTGTGTGTGTGTGTGTGAGAGAGAGAGAGAGAGAGAGAGAGATAGTACTAGGGCTTAAACTCAGGACCTTGCACTCTTGATCCGCTTCTGTACTCCTGGCTAAGGTTTTGCCCCTTAGAAATGCATACTTTGGGTGGCTAATTGGAGATGGAGTCTCACAGTCTAAAATAATAAAAACTGATTTTGAGAAAAAAATGGAGTCATTTTACTTCTAGGAAATTACATCACAAAGCTATAGTAATCAAACCAATATGATACTACCATAAATTAGTCATAATAAAATGGAACCAATAGACCAGAACCATAAATAAATCCAAGGATATAAAAATGTTGAAAAAAATGTGTTTATACTCCCACCAACAGTGCAGTAGCATTCCCTTTTGGCTACATCCCGGCCAGCATCAGTTGTTATTAGATTTCTTGATTATAGCCATTCTCTGGTAAGATGGAACCTCAATGTTGTTTTGATTTGCATTTCTTTTATGGCTTGAGAAGTCGAGCATTTCTTCATGTGTCTATTGGCCATTCTTATTTCCTCTTCAGAGAAGTCTTTTTTTAAGTCTTTAGCCCACTGTGAGGATGTGTTTTTGGTGGGTTTAATTTTTTGTGCTCTAAGTATATTTTAGATATGAGGCCTTTATCTGTTGTATAGCTAGTGAAGATCTTCTCCCAATCTAAGGCCTTTCTACTTATCTTTCTAGCTATCTCTTTTGCCATGCAGAAGGTCTGCAGTTTAATGCAATTCTGTTTATCCAGCCTTTCTTTGATTTGTTGTGTTTCCAAGTCTTTATTTAGGAAGTTTTGACTTGCACCAAGGAGCCCTACTGTTTTCCCTATCCCTTCCAGGTTCCTCAAAAGACTAAACATCCCAGTCCTAGACATTATTCAAATGACTACAAACAAGGCCATACTAAACCTACCAGCACAACCACGTTCACTGCAGCATTATTATCATAGCTAAACTATGGAATCAACCCAGATGTCCCTCAGGAGATGAATGGATCAAGAAAATGTGGTATATATACACAATGGAATTCTATGCTTCCATCAGAAAGAATGGCATTGCCCATTTGTAAGGAAATGGGAAGACTTGGAAAAAATCAAATTAAGTGAAGTAAGCCAAACCTAAAGAAACATAGGTCCCATGGTTTCCCTTATTTGTAATAACTAGTATATGTCTGGGACAAGCAGAAAAGGTCAGAAAAGATGATGTTAAGCAAAATGAACCCCAAGATAGGAACACAAATGGTTTTATCTTCATTGCTATTGTTGCTAACGTATTTATAAGGTACCGTGTGATTTTTTTTGTTGTTGCTTTGTATGTCCCTCCCCCACTTTTTAACCCTGGTTCCACTGTATTTGATGTTGATATAATTTGGGGAGGGGAACAGAAAAAACAAATTGTTTAAAAAGGGATACAGATTGACCCATTGCAACAATGAGATGTACAATGCAATATGTCAAAAAATGAACTTTACGATTGGGGGGGTGGGGGTGGGGAGTGGGGGTGTGGTTGAGGAGGTGGGAGGGATGATATGGTAGGGGGAAAACAAAGGAGGAGGCAACAATGCTGGATAAGAAATGTATTTATTACCTTGCTCATGTAACTGTAACCCCTCTGTACAGTATTTTCACAATAAAAAAATTATTAAAAATAAAAAATAGAGAAAAAACAGAAGCAAAAACAAAACATAAAAAAGAAACATAAACTCCATGGTTTCCCTCACCTGTAATAAATAGTATATGTCTAGGATAGTCCTAATAGAGGATCACAATAGTTCAGTAGCTATGTACATATGACCAAATAAAATGATGCTAATTGAAATGAACTCCAAGATATGGAAACAAGAAGATTTTTTCTAGTGTACTGTTTACAATTATTTTTTTCTTTTGCTTTTTTCCTTTAGTTTATTCTCTGCTGTCATTGTTTTTTGTTTTGGTTTTGTCTTGTATATAAGTTTATCTGATTTGGAGAAGGGAAGGGGAATCACAGAGACAGTCAGACAAAGGGTGAACAAAGGCAGCAGTGATACTCACTGGTCACTATGTTGGAAATGAACTTTACAACTTGGGGGAGAGGGGAGTTGAGGTGGAGGGAAAGTGGAAAAAATGTAGGAGGAGGTAACACTGTCCAATTAATGTCCTTATAATGTACTGTTATTTTTTTGTTTCTTTGCACATTCTCCCCCCATGGTATAATGCCTATTTTCACTGTATTTGATTCTGGTGTCTTATATATACAATTTTCTAACTTATGGAGAGGAAGGGAAATAACAAAATGCTGAAATAAGGACACAGGTTGACCCATTGTAACAATGAGATGTACAAGACACTATGTTGAAAACAAACTTTACAACTTGGGGGTGGGGGAGGAGTTGGGGAAGTAGAAGGAAAGGGATGGTAGGGGAAAAACAAAGCAAGGGGTAACAATGCTCAATAGGAAATGTACTCATTACCTTGTTCATGTAACTGTAACCCCTGTGTATAGTATCTTACAATAAACAATATATTTTATATATATATATTAAAAATGTACTCAATGTCTTACCGATGTAAATGTAACCCTTTTCTACATCACCTTTACAATAAAATAAATACTTTTATCAAGGCCAGCAAGGAGACATATGGAAACAGGATACTATTAGGTAAATTCAGGAGACATATGCAAAAGAACTTAATTGGAGCTTTGTTTTACATCATAGGGAAAAGATCAACTAAAAATTGACCAAAGATCTAAAAGAATACCTTGAAAAGATAAAAATGTAAACAAAGGTTGCACAGTTTTCCTCATTTTTGGTAGAAAGATTGTATCTATAAATCTAAGTGTAAACACACTGGGTGTTAGGCTAGTGGTTACAAATGACTTAGCTGAAGTATAATAGATGATATGGAGAGCTCAAATAGTATAATTCTTTAGAAATACTAAGGCCCAACAAAGTAAGTACCATTAAGTGGATACTCGCAAGAGGAAAGGATGGAACCAAGGAAAGAGGGGTAGAAGAATGAAGGGGGAAGCTGGAGGATACAGGTTAAATCATAATTGTATGTATCACAGTATTGAGAAAAATAAGGGAAGGGTGGGCTGAAGGCAGTGGTGAAAAGGTTGAAGATTAAGATTAAGATGCATCAAAAGTCAGGTACTGGTGGCTCATATCTGTAATCCTGGCTACTCAGGGAGCTGAGATCTGAGGATGGCAGTTTAAACCAGCCTGGGCAGAAAAGTTTGTGAAACTCTTAAATCTAATTAAGCACCAAAAAGCCAAAAGTGGAGCTCTGGCTCAAGTGCTAGAGCTTTAACCTTGAGCAAAAGAAACTCAGGGATAATGCCCAAGCCTGGGTTCAAGCCCCAAGGACTGTCATAAAAATAAGATGCATTGTATACATAAACTTCTTTGTTAAATGGCAAAAAATTGTAATACATAACCAAAAATTAAGAAAAGTGAGGAAAGGGGTAGGTTGGGAGGGGTGAGTGAGAATGTTGATAGGTGTGACATTGATCAAGATCAACTGCATTCATAAACTGCTTTGTTGAATTGCAACTCCTTTGTATAACTACTTAATGATAATAAAAAACATTACAAAAAGCATCTAAAACTGTGTGAAAATGGCAGTGTTGAGAATATGTTATGTGGTAGTTGATAGTTGTTCTGCTTAACGTATTTGGGGAAGCATGCACACCCAATTTCACGTGCACTTCAAATTACCCTAGCTCTATCAAATTTAAAAGTTGTGTGTCTAAGAGGAGTATTTAAAATTAAAATCCAAACAAAGCTTTAGAAGTAGAAGAATTCTTTTGGGTATTGGTGGCTCATGCCTGTAATTGTAGCTACCTGGGAATCTGAGGTCTAGAAGATCATGATTGAGGGCAGATTGGTGAGGCAAAGTCTCTGAGATTCCATCTCCAATTAGCCAGCAAAATGCTGGACTAGAAGCATAGCTCAAGTGTTAGAGCACTGGCAGTGAACAAGAATGTGGAATGAGAATGTGAGGCCCTGCATTCAAACTCCAGTACTGGCCAAACAAAAAGGAAGATATCTGATTTGTCTTAGGAAAAGATGATGAAGAAACTCCACTGAAGGAGCTGAAGAGCTCCTTACCCAGGAAAAGGTGCACAGAGTATACAAAAGCTAGAAGAAGTATTTGATTTCCTATTTTAAAATGACTTCATAGGTGTTCAAGCCCCCATGATACATTCACACACACATACATTACATAGCATCCGGCATGTGTTTCCATACATATTTGTGTTTTGTGTGTAACATTCATATATGAGAGTTAATATGTGCCCTTTTGGACCTGGACTACTTTACTTGTTATGATAGTTTCCAGATACATCCATTTCCTTGCAAATGCCATACTTTTGTTCATCTTTTGGGCTGAGTAATATGCTATTATGTATATGTGTCACATTTTCTTAATTCATTCATCAATGAAGGGCATATGAGTTGTTTCAAAGTTTGGCTCTTGTGAACAGTGTGCAGTGAACATGGGTGTGCAGGTATCTCTATTATAAGCTGATGTACTGAGGATCATTACAAAATGGAAAATGTTATTGAATACACATCATAATTGCATATTGATAAGATTTTCAGTATAATGTATTTTAAGCATGATTTATATAATCATATATAAGAAACTAAAATACAGTTTGTTTTTGTGGGAGAGTTTTAAGCTAATAAAAGATTCTTGAAGGTATAATTTAAGTGTCGGTATAATTTGTGGAGGGGAAGGGGAAAAACAAATCGTTTAAATAGAGATACAGGTGGACCCATTGCAACAATGAGATGTACAAGTCGTTATGTCAAAAACGAACTTTACAACTTTCATGCGGGAGGGGGGGCGGGGAGAGGATGGTAAGGGATGGGAAGGGGAAACAAAGGAGGAGGCTACAATGCTTGATAGGAAATGTACTCATTATCTTGCCCATGTAATTGTAACTCTTCTGTACAGTATTTTCACAATAAAAAAAAATAAATTAAAAAAAATCTAAGGCCAAACTAAGAAAAAAACAAAAAAGGATAAGTAGCCAAATGTTCTTTTTAATATAAATTAGTTTATTAATTTTGCATTTCGGTATTTTAAAACATTTGATTTCTGGTCATATTCTAATCTATGCAAATAAAAAAATGTCCACCACTTTAATTATGTAACTGTAACCCCTTTGTACATCACCTTGAAAATAAATTAAATAAAAAAATAAATAAAAATTTTCATTTCTCTATTAGTATATTATGTGTTATGAACTTGCCAAATTAGAGTGCTATGTTTGGAATGGTAGGTCTTATAACACAGATAATAGGTACAGATACTTTGTTTTATGAGATGAAAATATTATAATACTCTACTGCTCAATAGTATACACATATTTAAAAATAATTTTAATGTTTTTTAACTTTATTGATTTTATTTATTTTTTGTTTATGTGGTAATACGGAGACAAACCCAGGGTCTCATGTTAGGCAAGCACTCTATCACTAGTCCACATTCCAGTCCATATGCATATGTTTAACACTAAAAATTGCACACTGAGGGCTGGGGTGTGACACAGAGATAGAGTACTTGCCTAACACTTATGAAATGCTGTGTTCTATCCTCACCTCTATAGGAAAAAAATGGGAAAGATGGTGCATTTACCTTATTTATTATATGCCACAACTGAAAATTAGGAACAGTGATGGAATAGATATTGTATTCTGAAATTTTGATTTGTGGGCCTTTAGGGGGATATTAGTTGCCTTTCTATCTCCAGCATAATGGTTAAGACTAAAGGTCTCTAGAGCCAAATAGTTTGACTCAAATGCCTAGCTCTACCATTATTAATTGAGGGACTATATGTTACACATTTAACCTCTCTGTACCTCAGTGTTTATTCTGCAAAGTGAAACCTCTGAATGGAACAGAACTGTTCCCACCCAAGTGTTTGAAAGATTTTAAAAACTGTATATTTAGACACTACATAACATAAATACCCCCACAAAATCTGTAGTGGATGATTATTTTGATCAAATTTAAAGGATCTATTTGAGCTGATTGAACACAAAGTAGTCTATGTAGCAAGTATAAAATTACCGTAGTATTAAATAGGGGACCTCTTGAAAGTGGCACAATTTCTCCAGTGCAAACAAATGAGGTCTCTGCCTACTTATTGTTTCACAAAATGAAGTGTCATCAGTTTCCTAATATTGTAGACCTAGAAAAAAATAGTGGTATGGTCTAAATCAAATGTCCTAACACAACTCTCTCTCAGCTGCAAACAAAATTGCATGTGCCCTTTTTAGGTAGTCTACTTTTTAAGTATGTACTAGAGCTTGAAGGCCAGCAAGCACAGCGTTTCTGAGTGATGAGGAGCTTCTGGATAGAGATGTAGGCACCAATTATAACCAAGAGTACCCAGCTACTCATCTAGAATGCTTTATAATGACTATGAAGGTGCTGCCATACATTGTTCTTATCTCTCCATTCATTTATTCACAGGTATTTATTGACTATCACAGGACAGACTATATATGTCAGAGCTCTGCAAGCATACAATTGAATGGAACCTAACATTTTCAAGCACTTACATTAGGAACAAATGTTAACAAAGCAGAGAATATTAATTTAACTTTCAAATCAAATTGTATTCATCACACAGAATTCATGCATTAACCTTTGTGTTTGCATGATATCTCAAGACCGTATGATGTTTAGGGATTATTTTTAGAAACATTGCAATTTAGGATTTAAAATGGAAATAGCAATAGACCTCTAGACGTATTGTTGACATAATATCCCTGTTTTATCACTTGCCCTCATTTCAGCTTAATAAGCTCTCTTGGCTCTCATCTTTCAATGTTTAATCCAAAGCAATTAAACTGATATGCAAATGTCATCTCCATTGCTTTAAGAGAGACACTCAACATAATTTCATTATGATAGGCAACTAAGGCAACTAGAATGTTTATAGAGTGATCAACTCAATTTTATTATTAAAATGTATGTTTTTCCCAATGATATTTATAAATAAGGTGTCCATATACATAAATTTCATTTGTTAAATACAATTCTGCAAAATATTTGTCTATGTATTAAAAAGAATTTTGCATGTATGATATTTCTATTTTAAAGATTTAATTGTCTTTTTCTTAGTGTCTATAGAAATAAATATTTTCGCTAATAAATGACATCAACAAAAAGGAAAGTATAAGCAGAAAACAAATGAGGGTGTGTGTGTGTGTGTGTGTGTGTGTGTGTGTGTGTGTGTGTGTGTGTGTGTGCGCACACGCACACATGCGCGCAGTGGACATGTAAATTGGTGAGAAAAAATGCAATTAGTTAAGTTCATGTAGGATAAGTAGCTTTAATGTCCCCAGTCCTTCATCTCTGCCTGTATATACACTCTATCATGTCACATTTACTCTGTATCTGGCCTTCCCATGTGAATGACAATGGAATACAACAGTATAACACAGAGATCTGAATCAGTGCTTACAAACCTAATCTCTTTGTTTCTCCTCCCTTCCTTCTTCCTTCTTTCCTTCTTTCCTTCCTTCCTTCATTGCTTCTTTCCTTCCTTTCTCCCTTCCTTCCTTCCTTCCTCCCTCCCTTCCTTCCTTCCTTCTTTCCTTCCTTCCTTCCTTCCTTCCTTTCTTCCTTCCTTCCTTCCTTCCTTCCTTCCTTCCTTCCTTCCTTCCTTCCTTTCTTCCCTCCTTCCTTCCTTCCTTCTCTCCTTTTTTATTGCAAAGATGATGCACAGTGGTTACATAACTCAGGTAATGAGTATATTTCTTTTTGAACAGTGTCACGTCTTCCCTAATTTTTCTCCCAGTTTTGTCCCTCCTTTAAATAAACTTCTAGTGTTGACAAGAAAGAATGGCTAGAGGAGCCTCTATGAGTTGAATATTTCACAAAGCTAGATTCTAGCTTCTCAACTGTGGGTATTCTAATTCAGTGAAGAGTTAGTTGACTTGTACAGAGGTCATCTGTGCTGTGTTAGATTTAGGAGACAGTATTCCTTCTCAAATCAAAGGAATTTTTGTTATCATAAGTTTGCATCAAACACATTCTGTAGAATGATACCTATTGGCTAAAATTTAATTGATTGTCCACCAAATAATATATATATGTATATATTCAATAATATCCTTAACACTTAAGGATATTAAAAAGATTTTCCATTAAGAATGATGTGTAGCAATCTGTGCATTTTGTCAGAGCAATTACTTTGGTTTGGTAGCTGAAAAATCATTTGTTGATCAAATTAATATTAACAGTAAATTTATATTAACTATGAATTTACTGATATATAGTTATTTAACAACTAGCATGTAATGTATAGCCTAAGGTACTAGAATATAAAACTATGAATTAATGCTTTATTTGGTAAATTTGAATTTAAAATCTCTGATTTTACAAATAGTATATACAGAATATAAATGTATTTTTAATAAAGTAAGCTGAAACTATTAAATTTGTACAATTATGTTCAAAACAAGTTAAACTCTAATAGAATAAAATATGTGATTATACCAAATCTGTAAGTAATTTTATTTAACTGTGACTGTTATCATTATTCCTTGACTGCTCTACTCCATCTATGACCCAACAAATATATGGGCAAGTATCATGTAAGTAAATATAAAAATCTGTAGGTTGTGTATGATCATATTGATACACAGCTGAATCAATTATAATATCAAATTCTGAATCATGAAAATATTGGGACACAGAACATGATATTCTAATGTATAGTATCTTGGCAAGCTGAGTATTCTGAAGGTTACAAAAGAAATCTCTATGTATGACCTATCTTCCTTCTCTCCCTTCTGACTCTGAAATGAGTCATAGAAACTAGATAGCTTGGGAAGGGATAAGAAGGGGAAACAAAAAAGGAGGCAACAATGCTTGATAAGAAATGTACTCATTATCTTGCCCATGTAATTGTACCTCCTCTGTATGGTATTTTCACAATAAAAAAAGAAACAATAGCAAGACAGAGAAAAAAGAAACTAGATACCTTTCTGTCACAGCAAACCATGAAAAGTGAAAAGTTCACTCTCTCTTCTCCTTTTTCCTTTGAAGAACCTTATTCCAGAGAGATCCTGCCATACTGTTGGTGAGAGTAACTTACTCAGCCTTCCATGAACTGTTCAATTATAAAAATGAAACATTTTGACAATCACAGTACAATTTGTGAATTTGTTACTCTTTATTTGTGTGTGTGTGTATGTGTGTGCATACACGTGCAAGGGGAAAGGACCCTGAGAGACCGAGGCAGAGAGACAAAGAGGTTTTTGTTTCTTTCAGTTTCTTACTTGACTGAATATATTATCTTCCTACTGCTCAGCTGCCCTACATTCTTAGGTATATTTCACAGAGGTTAGGTCAATAGTTGATTAAAAAATTTTAAACAGTTGTAATTCCTATTTCTGCTATTACATAGTTGCTCATTTCAATGAAATAGTAAATATGTTTGTTCTGTGTGATTTAAAAACAAGAAAAAATAGTGGAAATACACATCAGTGGTCTTCATATCCTTTGTTGCTTTTAAAATAAAGGCCAAACCAATATGATTTGACACCAGAGCTTATTGTGATTACTATTTTTAGGTTAGATGTGAGTTATCCTATCATTAAAGTTATGGAGAAATGAATTATGGTATTAAAAGTATTCAAAGTAAAAATGGGATTTCATTATTTCACATTTTAAGTTTTGTTATTCTAATTGAAAGTAATAACTAAATTTTAATGGGATAAAATGTGATTTTTTAATATATGTGTATATTGTGAAATGATAGAAACCAGGGTTATTAGCATAGGTATCATCTCAGACATTTAGTATTTCTTTGTGATGAAAAAATTTAAAACCCTTGCTTTGGGCTGTTCTCAAATATACAATAGATTATTAACTATTGTCACTTTTCCTATGTGATAGCACAGCAGAGTATATTTGTCTTATCCAACTCAGCATTTTCCATTTGACTAATACCTCGCTTCTCCTAACCAACTCCCTCTTCTAAGCTCTGGTAACCACAATTCTACTCTATAGTTCCATGATTATGATTGTTCTCTAATATATAATCAATCTACAGATATAATCAAGATTACATAATATTATTCACAATAGCCTGGATGTAGAAATCATCTAAACTTCCCCAAATAAAGGTCACATCTAAATTTCAACAAATAAATGGCCTAAAACATATGGAATATATATGTATATGTATATATATATATATATATATATATAATGGAATATTTGAATATATTCCAACATTGGTAACAACATGAATAAACTTAGGGGAGATTGTATTGAGGGAAATAAGTCAGGCTCACTTGAAAAACAAAATATCATGCAATTTAAGAATTTCAGAGTATTTAAATACCTATATGCAGCCATGTACCAGTGGCCCACACCTGTAATTCTAACTATTCATAAGGCTGAGATCTGAGCATTCAAGTTTGAAGCCAGCCTGAGCAGGAAAGTCCATTGAGACTGTAATTTTCAATTAATTAAAAAAAACCAAAAAACCAGACAAGATGTGGCTTAAGCTATAGAACACCAACCTTGAGCAAAAAAATCAAAATCAAGCAAGAGTGAAATGCTCTGAGTTTACAAAATAGCATTAGCACAAAAAGATAACAACAACAAAAGGAACAATCCAAAAAAAGAATAAGCGCAACTTGAACATGGTTTGGAAGAAATTAACAGAAAATGTTATTTAAACCATGAAAATATTTTTATAATTACATAGAAACCAAAGTATGAGGATACTTTATCATCATTCTCAAAAACATAGCAACATTAATAAAATAACCAAAAGTTTTCTAAGTAAATAAATTATTTTCCAATATGTATATCTGTATATATGTATGTGTTTACACACATATCACAATTAATAAATTCTCACCCAGTAATGGGTGAGACTGGTTTAGTGGACTGATCATAATAAACATTTATCAACACAGTAACCAGGACTAGAATACCGCTGCAAAACCTGGTTGAAATAAGAAGGTAAACGTAAGAAGTTCAGGGAGATACTCTGAACACTATTGTCAAATTGGAATGAGGAGTCATAGGACCATCAATTAGTGTGAGTGGTAGTGCTACATTCTAAAGAGCACAAGAACGTGCATTTATCCCTACTTTTGTAGGCTGGGAAGTTGGCATAGTGAGGATCTTTATGCAGCATGGTAAACGTGGCAGAAAGACAAGTAGGTGCTTCTAAGACACAAATCTATAGATGTAGAGAAGAAAGTCAAATCTACTTCTTTTTAATTTTCTAACCAGGAATCCAGTCCTTATACAGCAGTGTCACTCCTTTTATGAGGTCATATCTCTAATGTCCTAGTGATGTCTTAAAAGACCCACATTTTGAAATTAAATTTCAAGATGAGTTTTGGAAGAGACATTCACACCAAAGCACATGGTGAGAAACTTTTTTATTTACAGGTAGACGAGGGGAGAATGAGGGAACAGAAGACACTGTATGAAAGGAAATGTACTCATTACCTGACTCACGTAATTGTAACCCCTCTGTACATCACTTTATAATAACAACAAAGTAAAAATAAAAAGTCATAAAGTTTCAGAAATCTTATATTGCTAACTTTTTTTCAATGTTTGTAAGTATTCATTGATGATAAAATGTCACAAGGATGTACTTTTGAGGTCAAATCATCCTTTGTTATAGATAATACCTGCTAATTAGTTCTAAGAAAAGAAAAACTACATATCAGACCTGATTTATGTGGTCTGTAGTGAAATGATCATTAATTTATTTTTTCACTAGTCATTAATACATGGTTCAATTAGTAAATTATTAAATTAATTATTATGTATATGATTAATGCATTATAAAATTCTATCAGATTAGCAAGGGCGCCTGTTTCTCCTGTTCCCATCATTCTTTCTGGTTCTACCAGATTTAATCAGCTTATTTTCCATAACACCTTCCTGGCACTATTTAATTCTCTGACATTCTAAATGGACTGGTCAATCATTCCATTAATGATCTCTGTCTACCCATAAGCCTCTCATTTTAAAATTTTTTGTTTCACATAGCTTTCAAGTCCTCACTATTTTCCATAAGACATACATCCATTCCTAAAGTCACATAACCAAATAATTTGGAAATATTTTAAACAATTATTTTTGTAAAGTTCCTGTCACCTTTTATTCCAAAGTTTTAAAGAATGATTTAAATTAGCTGAATGAGAAAAAAACGTTCATTTGAAAATTAAAAACAAAGCTGTCAGATATCAAGAAAGTAAGGTCAGATGGACATCAGTGGCTCACACCTGAAATCATAGCTACCCAGGAGTCTGAGATCTGAGGATCATGGATCTAACCAGGAGACAAAACCATGAGTCACTTAACTTCAAGTAACCACCAAGTTACTGTGGTACAAGTGGTTGAGCATCAGCCTTGAGTGCAAAATGTAAGGAACAGCATCCAGGTTCTGAGTTCATACCCTAGTACTGGCACAAGAGGAAAGAAAGAAAGAAAGAAAGAAAGAAAAGAAAGAAAGAAAGAAAGAAAGAAAGAAAGAAAGAAAGAAAGAAAGAAAGAAAGAAAGAAAGAAAGAAAGAAAGAAAGAAAGAAAAGAAAGAAAGAAAGAAAGGAAGGAAGGAAGGAAGGAAGGAAGGAAGGAAGGAAGGAAGGAAGGAAGAAAGAAAGAAAGAAAGAAAGAAAGAGAGAGAAAGAAAGAAAGGAAGGAAGGAAGGAAGGAAGGAAGGAAGGAAGGAAGGAAGGAAAGGAAAGGAAAGAAAGGAGGAAGGAAGGAAGGAAGGAAGGAAGGGAGGGAGAGAGAGGGAGAGAAAGAGAAAGGAAGGAACAGAAATAAAATAAGGACACAGATGTGTGTTAAGTAGAAACGTTAAGTAGAAAATTTGGTTGAGGAGATTCCTAGAAAAGTATTGCAGGAAGTTCTATTTCTAGTAATATATGCTAAGTTAGGTTATTTAGATCACTTCTCCCACTAAAACTAAGTTTTGTTTTCAAAATTATCAAATAGTTCACAAGATAGGAATTTCTATGCCAAAATTCCAGACAAAACCAGAGCTCATGAAGTTAAGTGGGACCACCAGGCACTGGGTGGCTCACACCTGTAATCCTAGCTACTCAGGAGGCTGATATCTGAGCATCACAGTTCAAAGCCAGCCCAGGCAGGAAAGTCTGTGAGACTCTATCTCCAATAAACCACCAGAAAACCAGAAATGTCTCTGTGTCTCAAGTGGTAGAGTGCTAGCCTTGAGCTTAAGAGCTCAGGTACAACACCCAGGCCCAGAGTTCAAGCCTCATGACCACCAAAACAAAACAAACAAAAAAAGAAAAAAAAAACAAGTTGTGGGACCATTGAAGAAAATGTTCCTGAATATTTACTGATAATGATAATTCTAGTGCAATGCTAGATAGATGAAAAACAGTAGGAGGTGGAGGTAAGGAACATAGCCAAATCCCAAATTGGAAAGAATCTCTTCCCAGTGAAGTTGAGGGCTATATCCTCTGGAGAAATGATGAAATATAACTAAACTTGACCTTCTCCAATGTTTACATATCTCCTTAAGGTTTACATATCTCCTTACAGCACAAACTCTTATAACTTGTATAGCTCCAAAAACCTCCAGTTATAAATTCAATTTAATTTATCATTATCCCTGTGTGGGTATACCTTAGGCAGCTGCCAAGGTTAATAGAAATCGTCTGTACAGGAGTCTTCCCTAATCCTAGGCTTTAGAGAACCCACAAAAATAATAATCAGGAAAATAATCAACATATCAAAATCAAAAGAAAAGAAAAATAACTAAGCATAAAAAACAAGTAGGCAACTTGAGCAAGAATCAGGAGAAAGAGCAGAATGCAACCATCATTCTCTTAGTAAATCTATTGATATGTTTCAGTGAGAACTTTCAAAACAAGCATATATACATATATTTCTATATCTATGTTCACATATTTGTCTCAAAGTAACCTAACTGGTTTGGTAAAAAAGCATTTGAACTTCTAGAAATGAAAAATACAGTAAGTAAAATTAAAATATCAAGACTCAGACTTAAATACAGCTAATGAGAATGAGTAGGAAGGAGAGAGTTAGTCATTAAACTACAGAAGGAAAAATCATCTCCCCAACACCCTGCTATACTCACACTGAGCCATCACAAATGGGTAATAGAATATAGAATGATACTTGAACACCTTAGGGTCTTGAGAATCATAGATGATAAGAAGGTCAGCTTTGAAAAGAGCATACAAGTATAAAGACATCAAAGCCATAGTTTCTAGACCACAATCTAAGCCTTGATAACCTTAAAATGTAGAGTATTGATGATTATATAAAGAATGGGAATAATATAGAACAATCACATTCACTTTTAGAAAAATCATAACGTTCAAAATATACATTACAAGCTCCTTCCTTTGATTATGGAAATGAACACAAAGGGCATGAAGTGATTTCTACTGTAATCAGACTTTCATAGGAAAATGACAACCAACTATATATTGAGCAAAGTACTGAATGCTTCATGCATATCATGTTCTCAATGCTCTCAATATTCTAGGATGAATACATTAAAATCCTCATTTAATGCTCAAGAAAAGACTCCTCAAGTAAAAATAAATCAAAAATATTACACAGAATTTGAACTCAGGTGTGCTGACTTAAAAGCCCAAGCTATTAATGTCAAGAATCATGTTATACAGGGTAAGGGAGAACACAGAAATGGAGGGACAAATAGAATGAATGGAACTGTAACACTCACTAGACACTATGTTGAAATTGAACAGTACAACTTGTGGAGGAGGGGGTTCAGGAGGGGAAAAACTGGGAGCAATGAGGAAAGAGAGGACATCATTTGAAAAGAAATACACTCATTTTGCTTAGCATCAGGTTATATGGTCATATGTACATAGCTTTTGACATTTTCTGCTTGTCCTAGACATATACTAGTTATTGCAGACAAGGGAAGTGATGGGACTTATGTTTCTTTGAGTCTGGCTTTTTTCACTTAATATAATTTTTTCCAAGTCTTTCCATTTCCTAACAAATAGGGAAGTGTCATTCTTTCTGATGGAGGTATAGAATTCCACACTTTCTTGATCCATTCGTCTACTGAGGGGCATCTGGGTTGGTTCCATACTTATTACCTGACTTACATAATTGTATATCACCTATAAAATCTAAATAAATAAGTAAATAATAATTCAAGAGTCTCATTCTATTTTTACAAATAACTTTTGCATCTATAATGTTTCAACGAAGTCAGTTCCTGAAAATTCTTTCCCACACACTTGAAAATATGCCATCAAAATGAAAGAATAAACTTACGTCAAGCACCTTATCCAGAATGTTACTTGCCATTGTATGTACTGAATAACTTTGGAGAAACATTTAAGGGCTAATCACATAAATACATTCAACAGCAATAAAAAGACAGTCTCCACTTGTTTACAAGGTCAGTTACATATCAGCACACATCAGTGACATTATGCTAATAAGTAGGTGTCATCTGGGATGTACATTCAAATTGACTTCAGTTAAAATAAAGATTGAAGGAGTCAAAATATCTAGACAGCAGGAGAGGCTAGTCTTGTTCTTCTCCATGCTATTTAGAAAGCAGAAGACTGTGAGGTGACAGGAAACCCTTTTGCTCAATCCATTATTCCAACTAGGAATGATGTTTAAACTACAAAAGAATATGAGAACATAAGGGCAAAGCTAACAGAGGATGGACTGGAGCTCCTAGGCATCTCTCTCTAGGAAGACCTTACTGATTTCTGTCAGAATTTTTTAATTTAGTTTGCATGTTTGATGCACTGAGCTTAGATCCTGTGCAAATTTTATTAGCTGTTTTCTGTGGATTTATTTGTCACAGGAAACTCTAGCTCTAGGAAGTACAGAGAGAAAGGCACATAGGTATTAATAGTACTTCAAAACACTATTTATACCTCCTTCATTACTGAAAGAGTAGGCTATACAGGGACTTTATAGCTCTCTTTAAAGTATGAGAAGGACTTTTGCAAGAAAGAACTGCCATTGCCCTAGGGGAAGTTCCCAAGAGTTAGAACTAGGCTCAGAGGGAAGGAAGTTTGGCTCAGAATAAAGAAGACATTTCTAAGTGATTGGTGCAAGCAGGAATGTTTGCCTCAGGATGTTAAGGCTGATATGAGGATAGGCCTGTCACTCAAGTAAAATGACTTCATAGAATGAAATGAGCTCCAAAGTACCCTTCATTCACATGGAGTTTATTTTAGACTAACACTCCCAAGTTGCTTTCTCATCATTTATCTCATCCTGGAAATGGCCAACACTGTTTTCAAATACTTGTTTGAAATGACCTTCAAAAATCTTCTAGCCTCTTTAATCCATTTTATTAAAAACCAAAACATATCATCTACCAATTTCGGGTTTCTGTTCTGAGACCACACCATTTTTCTTAGTCATCCAAGCAGGAAACCAGTCATGATGGGCCACTCCCTTTCCTCCTCTCTCAGTTGCTAAATCTTATGTTCTGCTTTACATTCTCTTACAACTATTTCCTTGGTGGTTCATTCCTGCCATTTTAGTCAAAGCCTTGACCAGTTCTCACTTAAAGCCATTTGTTAGGTAGATGTTAACTGTTATCCCTCCTTCTGATAGCATCTCGTACTATTCATCTAATATATGTCACCCAAATCAATTTTCCACAAAAGTAGGCTTGATGACCTATCTTCCTCTTCAAAAATCATTATCTCCTACAGAACTAAGCACAAGTTCCTCCTATAGGGATATGACCTAAAAGCAACACTGAACCATTGTATTTTCTCACAAAAACAACCTGTGTGATGTCCAACGGGTGTGTGTTTCTGCCAAAGCTTCTGACATATATATATATATATATATATATATATATATATATATATATATATATATATATATATCTGCCTTGTGTAACATTTGTCTCATGCCTGGAGTCCTCCAATCTAATTTTCATCTTTATGGCCAAATCTTATTTCAGATACTATATACTTACTCTAAGATTCTTTTACATGTGATTGCATCATTTATAATATTTTATAGCTCTTTGTTTTAATATTTTCTTAAGGCCACAAAGTAATTCATTTTGTGTTTTATAAGTATTTGAATACTCAGATGAATTCACCATATTAGACTTCACAAGCCTTGGGCACAAGGTCTGTTATTTATCATTTGTGCTCTGTAGCACCTGGCATTGTGTAAGTATTCCATAAATAAATATGGGATAGGCCAATTGACAATGCCATTTTTCAGTGTATACATTTCACTCTTGATCTTAAGCTGATAGTCTTACAAAAAGTGGCAATTAAGTGCACACTCCATATATAACCATCACCATCACTGGACAAACCTGTCAAGGTGTATTTCCTCTTGACATTCCACAGTAAGGGTTTACTATACCCCGGAGAATGTAATTCACATAATCTATCAGCTGCATGGGTCAAGAGGATATATTACATTCACAAATCAGTTGTCTTCTTTAAACTCTTCTTTGTGGAGGCTCTTCAGTTTTATTTAAGAAATACAAATACATGTACAAGGCACACTGTGTCCTGCTGTTTTTTTCTACCTACTTTGCAAAATGTAAATAATTTAATTTTATCATGAGGTTTAAAATGTAAACTCTTTAAAGTAAGGGAAAATGCTAGATGTATATTTTATGCTTACTGCTTAACTATTACCCTTTACATGAAACTATCCCTACTGAGAGCACAAGTTCTACTCAAATACATACTCATATACTGAAGACAAGTGAGTTAGATAACAAAAGGGTACTACAAAGGGAAGCAGAATAGTCTCCAAAAGATGTGCATGTCTTAAGTAGAGAATTTCTGAATGTGTTTTTTTGTTTTTTATAAAAAATTTACTGTCAAGGTGATATACAGATAGGTTACAGTTACATAATTAAGGTAGTAAGTGCATTTTTTGTTGAACTTGATATCCATTCCCTCATTTTTCTTCCTCTTTCCCTCCCCATCCTACGTTGTACAGATCATTTCCAACATAGCATCTTGTGAGTATCGCTTGCTCTTGCATTCATTTCCCCTTTGTCCTTTGCCTCATAATTTTTTTGTTCCCCTTCCCGTCTCTAATTCAGATAAACTTATATACAATACCCAGGGTACCAAAATGAAATACAGTGACAACAAGGGATAAGCCATACGGGGAAAAAACACAACAGGAAAAAACAAATCACATAGTACATTGAGAACAACCACAACAGAGGAAAAACCTCTTGTGTCCATGTCTTGGGTCCATTTCTCTTAGCATCATCTTATACGGTCATATATGCATAGCTATTGAGCTATTCTGCTCATCTGCTAAAATTGTCCTAGATGTATACTAATTATTACAAATAGGGAAACCATGACTGTGTTTTAATAGCATAGGTGATATTTCTGATGTGATTAAATTGACAATATTAAGATATGGATATAATTCATGTTTCCCCAAGAACATCACAGTATAATTGTAAGGGGAATCTTACCATTGTGGGAATAAAAAAGGCCCAGGAGTTGGATCCCAAGCACTGTAAGAATAAGAAAAACTTGACTTTCTTATTGAACGCTTTTGAGTTTTAAGTCAAAGAACTGACCTACCTTAATCAACAGCAAGAATATATTTTTGTGATTACTCAGTTAGCCAAAGAAAGTAAATTACTTATTTGAGAAAAATTATAAAAATGCAGTGGAGGAGTCATTAATCTCATTTCCTATGTGAGGAGCAAGAAATGTTTCTCTCTTTCTCCTTCATTGCTCTCTACTTCTATCTGGTATACTGAAACAAATACTGGCTAATACCTAAAAAAAATATGAGCAGAGAAAACACAAATATGGAACTCTTTTCAAATGATTGAATTAATAATATACAGTTGTTTAATTCATAAGATTTTAAAACTCAGAGATTTTCAAATATTGTGCATATATGTATACATATATCATATATACTCAATATTTACAGTAGACCACTTCATATTTTAGGTGAATTATGAATTTATCTACTTTAAAGAAGCTATAAACACATGACAGTTTACAGTCATACTGGGATAGGTAAAGCTTAATAAAATATGTAAACGGGGAAAAAGGAGAAACATAAAGATTCATATATTTAACCAATAAAAAATTTAAATTGGGAACAACATAATCACAGAGTGTTAAAGAATCCCAGCACTTAGGATGCTGAGGTGGTTATACACGAGTTGGTGGTCATTCTGTCATACTGAGTCCAAACCCAGACTACATAGCAATATTCTGACTCAAAAAGTAAAAAAGAGGAAACGAGTACCTGACCTCTATAAAATCTACAAAAGATAGGGAAATAATATCTTTAATAAAAAATGAAATGAAAAAATATATCAATACAAAATAGTTGAAGGTTATCAATATGTATTTCAAAGACAGACAAAATAGTCAATAAGAATGTAAAAAGCTGCACTTAATAGAAATGAGAGAAATGCATACTAAAATATCATGTCTAAAGCTGTTTCTCAGTTTCCAACGGGTTTATGAACACTTAAATCCTACTAGTGGAAAAATAAATTGGTATTGATATTTGGAATGCAACTTGGCAATATTTATTAAAAATAATGGTGCCTATTCCCTATGACTATGAATTCCAGTTTTTTACCATATTTTTCAGAGAAATACTTGTCTATATGTACAATATAAAACATGGATTACACACACACAAACACACACACAATCTACAAAATGATCTTCATACTTTTAAGAAATGTACTCATTCCTTACTTATGTAACTGTAACCCCTCTGTAAATCACCTTCACAATAAAAAAAAGTCTGATTGCTTCTTGTCTTAAAAACTGGCCACCACTGGAGAGGTTGGAGTGTAAAGATGAATTATTGGTCACAAGAGAATAAAATCATCTCTATGTGAGTTTTATTTTTTACTTTCATTTTATAATAAGAATGGATGGATGTATTATTTATTTATTGAAAATGCATATAATTTATAATTTTAGAAAAGGAAAGTGAATCAAGGCACTATCTATATAATACGAATAGATAGATATTTAGGGCTGGTGAAACATTACTGTTGACAGAAAAGAGACTTTATGTTTATGATGATAAAAATTTAGTTCTGTACATGAAAACATAAACAGGAGTGTAGAAAAAGCTACTAAAATTTATTGAGTTTATTATTTTAATGGCAAATATATATATATATATATATATATATGATTTCTGCCTTTGTATTTATTCTGTTTGAAAGTAAATAATCAGGTCAACTACAAAAGAAAGAGTGAAATCCCATATCAGTGAAATTTTCTGAGTGGATTTCTAACTAGCATTTGGAAACAATGAAAAGTAATACATGCTACTGAATTATCAAAACGAGTGAAGAAATTGAATATTTACATATGCAAAATGACACTTTGAAAATATCTTCATACAGAGTATGCTAATAAATGCCAATTTTCATACTTTACTTAACATATTGCTCATTTGCATTAACCTACTTTGGATTTTCCCTAATAAAGAATCTTTCCCTTGTTCTACTTATATGTATGTTGTGTGTGTGTGTGTGTGTGTGTGTGATTAAACTCATATTGTGCATCCATGTACACATAAGCATTTCCTGATGTAAGACAACATAAATCAATCTTGTCTCACAAATTATCATCAAGTTGACTAGTATTTTATGAAGCATTTCCTTCTGAATTTATCATAGAATATCTTAATCATATCTCTATCAGGGAATGCTATTTCATACTTCCAGAGAACTAGGTCTTTGATAAAATCAAAAGAATATTTTTATCCTGAATTTTATACTATATGTTTGGTTATGTGAAATGAGAGGCAAAATACAGTGTAGAGTATGGCCCTGTCAATTTTAGATGGATTCACTGGAGAAAATAAATCACCTACGTTAGTATAATAGAAGTGTGGTTCTGGGGTTACCAAAATATTCCCATCCCCCTAAAACAAAAACAAAACAAAAAACAGAGAACCATTAGATCCGTATCACTTCTCATACTTGCTCACTCTTCAGTAAATGACAGCTTCTCTCTGTGATACTTTCTTAGGAAAATGTGGAAAACCTATAGAATTAAAAGCTGTGAAATCCCACCATGAGAGAGAGAGATTAAAAAAACACACACATTGTCAGTTATGGGGTCATATTTTCCACATTTTTTTTCAATTATGGAGTTTGTGTTTTCTTTTAAAATCCAGGAAAAAAAGCTGTTTTGATTCAAACAAATAGTAAAACTCCACAAGTTTTGATTACCTGAATAATTCTTGGCAGACAGCTTAGAAAATATCTCTACGAAATACTGACAGGGATTTCCAGAAGTAATGAGGCTGAGCTGTCCAAAGGAGCTTCGTCAGTGTTCTACTTGAAATTGTATTCCAGATTTTTAAAACAGGCTTCAGTTTCTGTGAACACTGGGATTTGTGACCCAGCAATTGTGCCCTATTATCCAGCTTCATTTCCCTTGCATATTCTACTGCTTTGTGTTCCTTTTAATGATGTTTACTTGAACTTAAAGAGGAAGGTATTATTACCATCATTATTTTAAGCTGCATGTTAGCTCAATTATACAATTCAGGTGATAGTACTTTGTAGTCTAAGCTATGTTTATAATTTTAAAACTGACAAATAGGAAAATCAACCAATTTAACTTCATTTTGAGAACACACACCTCTTTCTACATTGTCTTCTGCTGATGTCCATGTCTTGTTGCAACTAATTTTAATGAAGTCAGTGTTATCCAAATGCAAATATACTTGTTGAATGATTCATCCCAAAGAAAGAAGTTACATTTTTTACCTCTCTCTTCTAATTATAATCTAGCTCCATTTTTATACTGTGTTGTCAGCTGTATGTGGTATTAAAACTGGGCGAACTATGATACTATTAATGTCTCTTCAGAGATTGTCTGATTACTGCTTTTCCCCCACAATAGCCCAGGACTAATGAGGCAAAATCCTCATTTTAAATTCACAATGTAATTCCCATGTCTATGTCAGTATTTGCAACATAGTAAGTTCTCATCAAATATATTCAAATAAATAGCTTATTTTCATCATTAAGTTTCAACTGTGATTGATTTTCTGTCTTGGTTAATCCTGATACTATCATTTAAAATTTTGAAGCAATCATGGCACATTAGCACACATTTTGAAATTCTTCTTTTTAATTGAGCTTATTTTTACACCTCAAATTGATCTCATTGTATTCACTATTTTCATTGACATGTCAGAACACACCGTGCTCTAGTGTCTTCACTATTTTATTTTTCATATAATTGAATATATTCCTCTTACCAGGTGTTTATTTTTTACTCCAACCATGTGAGTATCCCCAAAACCACACTGAGTTTTTGTTGTTGCTGTTGTTCTTTAGACTTTAGTTTTTTTCATCTTCACCATCAAGGTTAGTCATCATTATTCCAGTATTTTTGCAACGCCCATGTAGAATTGCTCCCTTAGTACTGCTCAAGTAATTATCTTGCCTTTTATAAACAGTAGCTCTTTAGTAACTAACTATGCTAGGTAGCTACTCACTTCTATGTCTGTAATACATTTTAAATTAAAAATTTTTAAATTAATTAATTTGTGTATTTGGAAGTAAATGGGACTGCACCCAAGGTCTCATGTACACATGTTCTACTATTTGAGCTATGTTCTCAAGGATTTTGCTTTGTATTTTGTTTTAGAAATAGGCCTTAGGCTGTTTTTGGCCTTATGACCCCCCTCTAACCTGCAGAAGAATATCTGGGTTATAGCCACCCCAACTACTTTTCCTTCCTTCCTTTTTTTTTTTTTTTTTGAATTGGATCCAGGGACTCTGGCTTGATCCGCTAGGGCTATACTGCTTTCAGCTATAAATCAGTCCCTAATCACATATTATTTTGGGGGGGCGGGGGGTCTGGTCGTGGAGCCTGAACTCTGGGCCTGGGCGCTGTCCCTCAGGTCTTCAGCTCAAGGCTAGCGCTCTATCACTTGAGCCACAGCAGCACTTCCGGCTTTTTTTGCTTATGTGGTGCTAAGGAATCGAACCCAGGGCCTCATGCATGCAAGGCAAGCACTCTACCACTGAGCCACCTTCCCAGCCCCCTAATCACATATTATATACTCAATAAATTATTACAAAACAAAGAGATTTAACTTTTAGTCAATGCTATAGATATTACTTGGAGATCACACCTTGGAGATCACACATTTGTTTCCTGGTAGGAGATGTAAACACATGTGAATAATGAGTCTACATTGGCACACTGGTATTTCATTCACTCTTTAGGGCAGCAAATTCCATTTTCATATATAAGTCTATCACCTTTTGCACTCTTTCATGTCATACTAGTTATATAGAAATATTCATAAACCAAGGATGAGAATTGCAATAATTATTAAGACATTTATTTCAGTGGACATTTTGAATATTCTTTTAACTAGGTTTAATTCAGAATTTTGACATATCCATTGATCAGGAAATGTCTTTGAGTCTCTAATGCATAGTAAAATATGGGTTTCTGTATATTAATATTTTAGCTATATTTTATGTTAATTTCTCTTTCAGATGAAATAAATCTAAAGTGCAGGGTTGAGCTTCTGCTATGGCAGCTGCCTTGTGTCCTGAGAGACCCCAGATCTTTCTATTTTAACACCCTCTGTTATGTATGTGATCTCCAAAGCTCTTACTATAAGGCAGTATTTCAGGGAGGATAAGGGTGAAGAGCAAAGAGCATAAAAACGATGCTTGTAAACTAAATGATCTCTCCTGTATGCCAAGCTACCCCTTCTATTAACAATTTTCTTATGAGGAAATTAATATAGTGAGATGAAACATTTAAGAGAGTGTGTATACAAGACTAATCAATCAGAATACTACATCACCTGTGGATGTGTTATCAATGCATGTGATAAAAAAGCAAGACCAAACAAAAATGTAGAGCTTTCTGAAATGAGAAGCACCAAAGTTAAGGGATGAAGTGACCAATACAGGGACCAAAACAATACACTACAAGAGTCAGAAAAAGAATAGGAGGTCAACAAGTGTGAGAAGAATACTAAAAACCATTTTTATCAACTGAGGTTCTGCATATAGCTGTATCTCAAGAGACTGACACTCCTACCAATGGTGTGCTTTGTTATTGAGTCAATAAATTTCTCTTAAACTCTTTTCAGCTAGATTTCTGTCACTTGCTCCTCAGAGAATTGTGATACATAAAATGTGAGTAAGAGAGCAATAAATATTTTTAATAACCTGAGCTTTTCTTTTAGGCAATTATCTAAAATTAAAAACAAATATTTAATGATCTAGCTAAGTGAATTTTAATATAATCCACACAAACTTTATGGAAATGTAAAGGATCACAACTTATAATTTAATACTTTTAGACTCAATATAAACAGTAGATTCTGTATTCAAATGACTTTTGCTGGGCACTTGGTGCATGAGTGTGTGTGTGTGTGTGTGTGTGTGTGTGAGAGAGAGAGAGAGAGAGAGAGAGACAGAGAGAGAAAGAGAGAGAGACAGAGACAGAGAGAGACAGAGAGAGACAGAGACAGAGACAGAGACAGAGTTTGTATGTACTATTTCCCATATAATTGTAAAGGTAAACTTTTCCTAAAAAATAAGTTTGCATAACTCTCAGGCACTTTGTAGTTAACTCTGAATACATTTTATTTATTCAATTAGTGTCATTTATTCAAGCATTTAAGGATAGAAATTATGGTAACTGCTAAAGCCAAAGTATGGGAACAATAAGGCATGATTTCTCTGCCATTAAAATGTTCATTTCAGAGGAAGAGGCTTATCAAGAAATAACAAATCAGCCGGGCACCGGTGGCTCACGTCTGTAAGACTAGCTACTCAGGAGGCTGAGATCTGAGGATCAAGGTTCAAAGCCAGCCAGGCAGGAAAGTCCATGAAACTCTTATTTCCAATAAACCACTAGAAAACCGGAAGTAGTGCTGTAGCTCAAGTGGGAGAACCCTAACCTTGATTTGAAGAGCTGAGGGACAGCGCTCAGGCCCAGAGTTCAAGCCCCACGACCGACCAAAAAAGAAAGAAAGAAAGAAAGAAAGAACAAATCTAATTTTAATAAAATGCATAGCAATTATAATAATTAAAATTAGTTAAATATTTCTATATTTTCCAGGTACTATTTTAAATCTTTTGGTAAAGAATCTTATTTAATCCAGAAGACCTAATGGTTTCTTTTTGGTGCTAGTCCTGGGGCTTGAACTCAGGGCCTGAGTGCTGTTGCTGAGCTGTTTATGCTCAAGGTTAGTACTCTACCACTTGAGTAACAGCTCCATTTCCAGATTTTTACTGGTTAATTGGAGACAAGAGTCTCATCGATTTTCTGGCCCAGGCTAGCTTTGAACAATGATCCTCTGATTACTGTTCCAGATTAGCTAGGATTACAGGTGTGAGCCATTGGTGCCCAGATCCTATGCCTATTAAATCATGAAAACTCATTTTTCAAATGAAGACCTTTAGGTTAATTGAGGTTAAGGTACTTTGCCAATGTCATACGTATAATAGCTATGAATTCCAGAGTCATAAATAGCAACACATGACTTTCAATTAGTACTATATTCCCTTACTACCATTGACTGTTTTTACATTTGAGAATATTAATGAATTTTCATCAGAAGAGTAAACAATGTTATATGTGTATCATTCTTTTATCACCTAGATGTTTTAATATTAAATAGTATGTAGCTTATAACTTCAAAACCATATTGTTCAAATTGAATATTAAATTTCAAAAACCATATAATATTCTATATTTTTCTTTTCTTTTTCTTTTTTGTCAGTCATGGAGCTTGAACTCTGGGCCTGGGCTCTGTCCTTGCACTCTTCAGCTCAAGGCGAGCACTCTACGGCTTGAGCCATAGTGACACTTCTGATTTTCTAGTGGTTTATTGGAGATAAGAGTACAGGCATGAGCCACTGGCTCTCTGCTAGTATTCTATATTCTGATTGAAATATTACAATGTATAAAATTTCAGACAAATACATTTTATAGACAAATGTTTTCAGTATTTTCAGATAGTAGAGTAAAATTTCCACCCATTTTATAATAAAAAGGCCATGACTTTAGCGTCAGGTAGTGTCAGGCTGTGTCAGAATAAAATACCCCAAAGGATGATGCCCTTGTATGCTAAGTACTTTGAGCTGGAGAGTGATTAAAAAAAAGAATCGCAGAAGCAATAAAAAATTATAGAAAAATATAGAAGTAATAGAATCTAAAAAAATCGAATCCTAAAAAATTTAATGAATATCCTACAGAATAGGAAAATTGATGGGAAGGGTAGGGTTGCCCCCTGAAATCATGGTAACATCACAGATTAAATACCCTTAAGTTAAACAATAGTTGTTTTAAAAATTATATGATAAAATTATACATAATTTAAAAAAACTACATACAATATTTATATAAACTATATTATATAGCATATGAAAAATAATACTATATTCAATACATAGGCATACATGCATATATGTAATTTCTTTTTAATTTTTATATCTCTGCATTGTTAATTTTTAAAATTACAAAAATGTTGATTAAACTATTTTATCTATGCTTAGAAAATATATATGTATATGAATAAATAGTATGTGGTATATATAGCCAAAATGATAGCTACAAGATAGACACAATTTAATAAAGTCACCTATTCAAAAAAGTAACTAACCAGATCATGTTATCTGGTTAAAATTTTAATTTATAAATTAGAAAGGAAAAAAATAGAATCTGAAAGAAAACTTCTCAAGTTCATAGGGCTGACAAAGTAATTGAATCGAGGCAGAAAATAAAACCCTATGGATTCAGGGTAGGTACTGAAAGCCATTGTTACATAGGAAAGGAAAGAAATTCTCAAGAACTACAAAAATGTTTGCAAAGGCATCACTTCTAATGATTTACAAATTGTGCTCATATTATTATTCAAATAAGTCAATAAGGTTAACAACAACATAAATTAAGTAGTTATCTCTTTTAGGCTGGCCATTTAATGAAACAATGAGGGTCATTGATAGTAGAAAAATATATTCCCAGCCAGGCTCTGGAGGCTCACACCTGTAATCCTAGCTACTCAGGAGGCTGAGATCTGAGGATGGCGGTTCAAAGCCGGCTCTGGCAAGAAAGTCCATGAGACTCTTAGCTCCAATAAACCACCAGAAAACTGTTAGTGGCACTGGGATTCAAGTGGTAGACCCTGGCTTTGAGCTGAAGAGCTGAGGGACAGTGCCCAAGCCGAGTTCAAGCCCCACAACAGATGGAAAAAAAAAGAAATAAAGAAAAGGTAAGAAAAGAAAAAGGTATTCTCAATACAACTAAACTTTTCAAGTATTATTAAGTTGTGTAATTTTTCTCCACTGAAATTGAAGTGGCTCTTAAATACTTCATCTATTGGCATAAATTCAATGGCAATAAGAAACTTCCTGTTTGGATAAAAATGGCTCGCCCTTTAGAATTCAAATATATAGTACTGGTGGTATTCATGAAATGTTATAAGGTTAAAATAGGCCTTTACATCCAAGTCAATTAGCTATAAATAAGAATACTTATGACCCTTTGTTTAAATGCCAGTACCTATACATTAACAAAATGCCTTGAATGAATCAAGGCTTCCAGCTTTCTTTTTGTAACCTCTAAGTATGAAAGAGAAACAACGGTTTTGGTGTTCCTACACAGTTGTACATACACAGAAATATCAATATTCTTACCAATAATGTGCAAACAAGAGAGCAAGTGAGCATTTAAATATGTAAGAACACAATGTCAGGAATGATTCTTAGTGAATCAGTGATTTTATATAGTGTGGAATTTTAAACTTTTCAATGAAGTAGAAAGAATATAGATGGTAAGATAAAAGTTTAAAAGTTGAGACAAATATGAGAAAATGGCATTGGAACATCGTGAAAATAAATTTTAATTCATTGAAATAGGAAGAATATGGAGAATAGGTGAAAAGCTATATCTGTCCACTAAAATCATATTGCCTTTAATACATTCATTAATTAAAATTGTTTACCTAGCACTTTCTATGTGACAGATCTATGTGCCAATATAAACATAACTAAAAAAGTGCTGATTTCTTTCCTGGAAAGGATCAGCTGAATGAGGATGACACTTATTTATATTTTATTCTCTTCATTTTCAATATAAAATGATTAAGTCATTTGCATAGTGATAGTAATAACAATAAATTAATCTAAATCTGTGCTAAATAGAGATTTTTGTGCTATGTCAAAAACATGAAAGCACCATAAAAATAAATTAAAAGATGTTCCATAGATAGCTAACCATGAAACTATTAGACACAATAGTAGCTATTTAATTATAAGTTAAAACATAATATATGTAAGTTGATCTTTATTAGCAAATTCCACAAATTTAAGATACCACTGAATATTAATAACTTAAAGCTGATCATATATTAGCTAAATATAAACCATGAAAAATGGTAATGTAGAATTGCATATATGATTGTACAAAAATGTGGTAGAAATCAACTAATCTATACTTTAAAATGTGTATCATGATTCAAAATAAAATAATCTAATCTCCTTTGGTAAATGAGAACATTTATATGTCATGTGCATTAATGTGAAACTATATTTCTAATTATAATAAGCCATAAGAAACACAGCATATTTGAACTAAAGAATAGTGATCAGGATAGCAAAAAAGGGACAGAACAATAACAAAAATAGCTATACTATGATGTACAAGGCATGATAAATTGGAAAATGAGGATACAGATGAACAAAAATTTCTTTCTCCTTTTTAAGAGGAGACCCTAAGCATATTGTGTTGAGTTGAGGGAGAAATTAGTTAAGAGTTTGGAAAGGAGAATTGTGGTATCCCTTCAGAGCCACTACACAGAAATATCTCATGGAGAAAGAAGGGACAGAGATGGAATGAGGACCTCAACAATTTGTACAGAGTGAGAGGAATAAAGGAACTGAGATGGAAGGGTGGTGGCCTGTGCATAAAAATGTGAGTGAGGAAGAGGAATTCATTAAAAAATGCTGATGAGGCCGGGCGCTGGTGGCTCACGCCTGTAATCCTAGCTACTCAGGAGGCTGAGATCAGAGGATCGCGGTTCAAAGCCAGCCCGGGCAGGAGAGACCGTGAGACTCCTATCTCCAATAAACCACCAGAAAACCGGAAGTGGCGCTGTAGCTCAAGTGGTAGAGCGCTCGCCTTGAGCTGAAGAGCTGAGGGACAGCGCCCAGGCCCAGAGTTCAAGCCCCACGACCGACAAAAAAAAAAAAAAAAAAAAAAAAAAAATGCTGATGAAGTATTGAGCAAGAAAAGGGAATAGATTGTATCATAGGAGGAATGTGTGTAGAGACTTTCCAAGACAGAGTTGTAAACACTGTCAAGTCCAGGAAAGAGTAAAAGATAATGACACCTGTAGATTCTCCAACATGAAAGTCATTCTTTACTATATGATAATAGATTATATACCATGACAGATTATGATTTGATTGCAGTAGATTTGGAGGAAATGAGATGCTAGATCATAGAGGCAGAGATTTGAGATTTCTCCCTCAAAAAGTTTGGCACAGAAAAGAGTGAAAATTTAAAAGAATTTCTGTCTTTAATGGGAAAAGGAAGGTGACTATAAACTTGGAGGACATAAGGAATAGGTAGAATAAAAGGTGCTCATGAGATAATTTTCTCTTTAATGGAAGGTGAGACCTCATCCCATCAGATTAAAAGCAGGAGGTTAAGTGGGTTACTGGATACATTTATACTCAAGATACAGGAATAACAGCAGCTGAGATAAGCACTGAGAGAATGGATAGGAGTAGACTTGAGGAAACTAGTTTTGGAATGGTCTATCATCAGTCTACAAAGAAGATCTGATATCAGACATCATTAAGAAATAGCTATCAAATTTTAGCCAATAATGAAGTTATTGTTGCTTTTCATTTACTTTTTGCCAGTAATGAGTCTTGAATTCTTGACCTCACATTCTTGCTTTTTCACGATTACTTCAACCCTACACTGTTACTTCTTGCTAGTTAACAGGATTGAGTATCTGAAATTTTCTGCCATTTGAACTGGCTTCAAACCTCAATGCTCTGAGTGGATGCTCACTCTATATGTTAGGAGCCTGCCCAAATGAGGTAAAGACTCCAGAAGAATGGTAACCTAAATTGTATTTGGCCATTAAATTTGACAGTTGTTTATTATGCAACAAGAGAACTGACACAAATACTATGAAAATGGAGTATATGTTCCACAAGAAAGAATAAAAGTAAGCCCAGCACTAGTGGCTCACACCAGTAATCCTAGCTACTCAGGTGCAGAGTAGCTGTTTATTTTTTTTCTATCACGGAGACTCATTATTTAGTTTAATTAATATTTTTCATATTTTAATGGGCAAATTAAAGGAATTTTCAATGTATGATTTTTTTAAAGAAATAAGTTTCACAACAGGGGAGATTGTCCAGACAGCAATTTTTAAAGGTTAAAACACTAATCAGAAAATCTTATTTAACAGCAAATAATTAAAATTTATTCGTATTATTTGTATTTTGAATCATGCCTACACTTTTTTTTCTATTTGTAGGTAAAGTTCTGTTTGATAATGAACATAAACGTATTTTCCAGCACTCGATCTAAAATACTCATAAAAGAAGTTGCCAAATAGAATATATAATGATTTCTCCAAGGTTTCAGTTATTAAATCAAGCTCCAGTTAGAGAATTATTACCTCAATTTATTATTTTTATCAAAGAAGAAATGTGATACAATCTAACCTATGTTTAAGAAACAGAACTATATTGATCATTCTAAATTCTATTTTTTTTTGTCAGTCATGGAGCTTGAACTAAGGGCCTCGGCACTATCCTTGCTTGAGCTTTTCTTATCAAGGCTAAGATTCTACTAGTTTGAGTCACAGTCCATTTCTGGTTTTTTGATTGTTAATTAGAGATAAGAGTCTCACGGACTTTCCTGCCCACGCTGGCTTTGAACCATGATTCTCAAATCTCAGTCTAAAAGAAAATAGCATTGTGTGAACACAGACATACACATCTATATGTATTTTTAAACTACAAAAGATGTAATTACACTGTTATACCTGTTGCTATACATGTGGTTACAAGTATATACCTATGTTTATCACTGTAACAGGCTCATTCTACTAAGGGTATACTAACAGTTGTGTTTCCTTTCAGAAATTGAATAACGTTTCAAGATGATGTGAATACTTTGACTAGAGTTGAGTCCCTATTAACTACCCTGTTAGTAAACAACATTTAGCCATTTTTATTACTTCTCTTAAAAGAAATGTCAATTTTATTCCATTTAGTGATGGTGTATAGCTTTTAAATTTATTTTTTCATGTTTGTTAAAAAAATACTTGCTTTCAAGTATTATAGAGGAGTTTCTTATTTTACTATAATGATAGTGACAATATTGATCTAATATTACTGGTATTACTCATAATAGTATATTGTGTGTGTGTGTGTGTGTGTGTGTGTGTGTGTGTGTGTGTGTGCACTTGTGTGTACTTGCTGGTCCTGGGGTTTGAACATCATGAGTGCTGTTCATAAGCTTTTAGTTAGCTAATGGCTAGCAGTCTACAAGCTCCACTTACAACTTTTTAGCGGTTAATTGGAGATAAGATTCTCACAGACTTTCTTACCCAGTTTGATTTTGAACCAAAAAGATCTTCAGGTCTCAGCCTCCTGAATAGCTAGGATTTCAGCTGTGAGTTACCAGTGCCCTGCTAATGTATACTTAGAGTGTACTATTATAAAGCACTAATTTAAGTTTCATATTCCCGATGTCATATATGCATCAAAGAACCATGCAAGATCAATAGTATCTCATTTTGAAGATAACAAAAAGTTGGTGGTAAACTGGGAGACAATTTCATTATAAATCTCGAAATCCATGTATCTATTGGCTTATTTTTTGTGGAAATAAAACATATTTTCTTTTAAAAAATTCTCTCTGCAACTTTTGAAAACAAAAAAACACTTTGCCAGTAACTGTGTGGTGTTTAATTAAATGCAGTTTGCCTTGAACTTAGTCATTCACTGATCCTTAATTCTCTACTTTCTTAATACAGATATATTCAAGACCCCTTAGACATGTCCTATTTTCATATTAAGTTATTTGGAAACCCTAGAACCTTACTGTTTGTACTAATACTTAAGAAAATCATCATGGGAAGACAAACATTGGCAGGCATTCACTTTTACACATAAAAACAATGTGTATCCTAATTTTATACTATGAACTCGTCCCCCAAAAACGACATTAGAAAATTAAAATAGGATAAAATTATGAAATTTTAAGAGCCCTAAAGATCAGCAATAGGGAAAATTTTGCATTGATCTCTTTCCTCAATAGGCAGAAAATATGGTAACATGAAAATGGATTCAAGTCAATTGAGTGATGCAACAAATGGGATAATCCATTAAGCTTTATTGTGAAGTTCTCTGTTTTTTTTGGGGGGGGGGGGTCTGGTCGTGGGGCCTGAACTCTGGGCCTGGGCACTGTCCCTCAGTTCTTCAGCTCAAGGCTAGTGCTCTACCACTTGAGCCACTGCACCACTTCAGGCTTTTTTCTTTTTTGCTTATGTGGTGCCGAGGAATCGAACCAAGGGCCTCAGGCATGCAAGGCAAGCACTCTACCACTGAGCCACCTTCCCAGCCCTGAAGTTCTCTGTTTTATGCTACTTTATTATCAATATGATGAATATATAGTGGAGAATTGGGAAAACACTGAGAAAGTTGTATTTACATATATGTATATATATATATATAAACACATAACACGAATGTGAAAATGTTTCTATACATGTGCATATATATACAGATAATATTTGCTGAATAAATATAATCCAAATATATGGTATATGTAATATATGTATATGCTATATTGCATATGGAATCTATATATGGAAAAAAATCAGAGTTTCATTATTACTTAAATGTTGATAATTGTTATATTTCATAGTCCATAAAAGACAACAAACATTTAAAAATTAAACTATCAAAATAGTTGTTCTATAATGATGAATATTTCCCTGAAAATATTTTTTAAAGAGGGAAAATTCTTGAACATGTTTTACTGGCTCTCCAAAAGTTTTGTCTTTGCATATTTTGCCACCAAATTTAGAAAAAGTGAGCAGCATAACATTATCACTTATGGTATCACAGTTATTTCTGTCATATTGTGATTAGCCCTGATTGAAATGACATTTCCAACATGTACCAAAATTGTGAAAATGGTAATTATACTCTACATTTACATAGTTATTCTTTCAGCCTACTAATTTTTGATACAAGATGCATAGGCTTCTTTCTGTGCAATAAAACAAACATTGAACTTCATGCATGCTTAGATTATTGTTATTTTGTATTAATTGCCTTATAATTTATACCTACCAATAATTATTAGACATAGACAGGGTTGTACAAATAAAAACAAAGTAGAAATTTCATGTGAAGCAATTTTGCATGGAAATGCTTTACTTTTTTGGAATAGTACACAGACTCTATTGAGCATGTATGATTCTTGCATCTATGTTTATTATATTGTACTTCATCATAAATTGAGAAAATGCCTGTACAGTTCAAATCGGTTAACTAATCTCTTCCCCCAAATTATTCACCCACAAATGTCTTTCTCTGGAAATACATTAGTCTTAACTTTCATCAAAAAGCCAGAATTCTACTGGGTGCTGGTGGCTGACACCTATAATCCTAGCTACTCTAGAGGCTGAGATAGGAGAACTGCAGTACAAAGCCAGCCCTGGCAGGAGTCTGTGAGACTCTTATCACTAATTAACTACCAAAAAGCCAGAAATTGAGCTGAAGCTCAAAGTGGTAGAGTGCTAGCCTTTAGCAAGAACAAGCTCAGGAACAGAGCCCAAATCCTGATTTCAATCCCCAGGACAAGTACAAACACACACACACACACACACACACACACACACACACACACACACACACACACACACACACAGCCTTAAATCCCCAGGACAAGCATCACACACATACACACACACACACACACACACACACACACAGCCTTAAATCCCCAGGACAAGCATCACACACATACACACACACACACACACACACACACACACACTCACAGCCAAAGCCTTGATTTAAATCCCCAGGACAAGCATGCCACACACACACACACACACACACACACACACACACACACACACAGAGCCTTAAATCCCCAGGACAAGCATCACACACACACACACACACACACACACACACACACACACTCACAGCCAAAGCCTTGATTTAAATCCCCAGGACAAGCATGCCACACACACACACACACACACACACACACACACACACACACACACACACAGAGCCTTAAATCCCCAGGACAAGCATCACACACATACACACACACACACACAAACACGCACTCACTGCCAAAGCCTTGATTTAAATCCCCAGGACAAGTATGCCACACACACACACACACACACACACACACACACACACACACACACAGCCAAAGCCCTGATTTAAATCCCAAGGACAAGCATGCCACACACACACACACACACACACACACACACATACACACACACGTATATACACACACACACACACAGCCAAAGCCCTGATTTAAATCCCCAGGACAAGCATGTGTGGGTGCACACACATAAACACACACACACACAGAGCCAAAATTCCTCTGGGTGTTGGTGGCTCACGCCTGTAATCCTAGCTACTCATGAGGCTGATATCTGAGGACTGGGGTTTTAAGCCAGCCTCAGAAGAAAAGTCTGTATGACTCTTGTCTCTAATTAATCATTAAAAAATAATGATAAAGCTGGAAGTGGTGCTGTGGCTCAAGTAGTAGAGTGCTAGCCTTAAGCAAAACGAAGCTCAAGGACAGGACCCAGGCCCTGGGTTCATGCCCTAGGACCAGCACATACACATGTACAAAAGCCAAAATTCTTTGTGTTAGCTATATGCTGTATTTATTCAAATTACAAGTTAAATTTCTATCATTTATGGAAGATTGTGTACTAGATTCAGAATACTTAATTTATATATGCATCAGTTGTAGCTCAAATAGCTTGGTGCTAGTTGCTAGGCTATTTACTCTTTCTGAACCTGGTTTCTTTACTATTAAGATGAAATTAGTATTACTTACTTCCCAAACATACTGTGTCAAATAGTACACTACTTGTAAAGGGTTTCATTGGAAGTTCATTGCACTATTTTTACCTCACAGGATTATTGAGAAACCAAAGAGAGTTTACATAAAGACTGTAAAAATATTTACAATACCATGCAAATGGGAGGGGGATCATTACTATTGAATAAATCCACACATGTACATACACACAGCTAAGGCTGAAAATTTCCTCTGTCTTCCCAGAATACATATTGTACTTAATGTGCAATCATGCCTTCTTTTACTTACAGATTCACTCCTGATTCCTCAGGGAAGGAACAAATCAACAAATACATAGCATGAAATCAGGAGCATGAGTTTTTGAAAATTTTATGAAGCTTCTGAAGGTTACTATTTCTCATTGAAATTGCTGTCACAACAGTAATTTTTATCCTACTGTTGTACTTCGGTATATGCCTACCAAGCCATTATGTACAAAATTATTTTCCACTAATATCTATGTAGAAACCTAAGTTCTTTAAAATAATATAATAAGAAAATGAAGAGATGGTTAACTTCCTAGATGGATTATTAGAAAACATTGGTTGCTTGACCTTTAAGGAAGTATAAAAAGCTTGCATTCATGGTCTTGTGCAGATTGCTCTTTGACAGTCATTTTGCATACTTTCTGACATTTTTCTTGTCACCAGTACAAAGCTGGCAGCCAAATGGCCTTTTCTTAAACTTAGAGTTGCTAGGCCATTTACCCTTTGTGATCCTGGTTTCTTTACCATTAAGATGAAAGCAGTATTACTTACTTCCCAAGCATACTGTGTCAAATAACACACTGCTTGTAAAGGGTTACATTGGAAGTATCATTGTATTATTTTTTACCTCAGAGGATTATTGAGAAATCAAAGAGAGGTTAAATAAAGACTGCAAAAATAATTACAATATCATGCAAATGGAGTGTTTCATGACTGTTGACATGAGAAGCCAAAATACGTGGGCAGAATTAGCAAATGTCTCATAGAATTGTGTTTTGATACTTTAGGAAATAGTCATTCATCTTGCTTAGTTATTATTTGATCTTATAATTCACTATCACAAATAAAACTACATCTGCTTCTGTTTTCTGTCTGCATTTTTTAGTTTTCATTTCTCAGAATACAACCACCAGCCATGTCAATAGGGCAAAAGGGAAATGCTGCTTTCCTTGAGATCAATTTCAAATTTGATAACTATTGGTTACAAAAAAAATCTTCCTTAGACTTTATTAATAACATATTTTCTGTAGTTCTGAAATGCCCAATAGAGCATATTTCTCCATGTAAAATCAAAAGGACAATACTCAGGAGTAGAGGGAATATTATGGAGAAGGTTGTCAGGAAACAGCTTGAGGATGTTAGGAATAATAATAAAAAAAAGTGAACAAAAATCAGGCTGTTGATGATATTTCAGGGAAAAAAAAACAAGGGAGAGATCTCACAATTGTACCTGGGGCTATGACAGAAGTAAGGGCTCAGAAAATAGTCATGATTTGTTGAGAAGCTCCTTACACTCAGCACTTTCAAATTTGTTATCTTTATCTCCATTCTTGAGTTGCTACTCCTGCCTGGATTATTTTAGCGATTGGATTGTCCTTTGAGCTCACTTTCTGCATTTTCTCACATCCCAGAAAAAGGGGAATGACTGAAAACAAACTCTATTCCAGTTCATCCTTTTACTACTGAAAAGAACCTTCTATTGCCTCCTTTAACTCAGTCTTTCAGAACCCATTCTTTTGATATTAACCTTAAAAATATTGCAGTACTAATTCATATTGGGCTTCTCATTACTTGTCTTGGATTCTGACTACTTGCAGAAGCAGTTTCTTTTTATCCTGCGTACAACTTAATATCACT
The DNA here is from genome assembly GCF_024711535.1 of Dipodomys merriami. Classification (NCBI taxonomy): domain Eukaryota; kingdom Metazoa; phylum Chordata; class Mammalia; order Rodentia; family Heteromyidae; genus Dipodomys; species Dipodomys merriami. The sequence goes on from NW_027204492.1 coordinate 102,325,983, forward strand.
AGGAGAGTTTTAAATAAACAAAACACCCAAATAGTTGTACGGATTTGCAGGCTCTACACCTGATCGATTAGATCAGAATCTCTGGAAGATTTGAGCAGGACATACAGGATTTTAAAAGATTTTCCATGGGATTTTAGTCCTCAAAATATTTGAACAACTGTAGACTATGGTAAGACAGAAGCTCAGTTCCTTACCTTATTCTAAAACTTAATGATCAACTACTTATAATTAGATCATGTTTATTGTAAATACTAGTTATTTCATTATATATTGAATTCTATTACTTTTATTGTATTTTTATTATTCAGATTTATTTACTGCTAGTCTTCTTTGTGCAATCACCCTTATGTGTCTTTCTTTTCTCTGACCTGGAAAGGAAATTACATATTCTTCTATTATATATACTGTTTTCATAGCTCAAAATAACCTGACCCCAGAAACTGCCCTAGATTACTATCCATCCTTCAAAGCCCAGTTAAAACATTAACTTTACAAGGACAAGCTTTCAGTCTTCTAAATCTTCAGGGCTGCCTTTGCATGCCATTCTTCTTTTATCAGGGCACTTCCTATGTCCTAGCGTAATATGTCTCAAGTTATATGAGTACATGACTCATCTCTTTTAGTATCTAGCAAAGGACATGACATATAACATTTTAGGGTGTTTTAGAATGAGGGGATGAAAAAAATGAATTGCCACATTAGTAGTATTTTAACGTAATTATAGTTAAGAGTCACTGAAATTTTACTAAGGGACTTGATACACATTATTTCACTGAATGGTCAAAACAAATAAAAGAAAAAAGTTCCAATGGTATCTGCATTGCCAATGAGGAAAATAAAGCAGCTGTCACTCAGATAATTTGGTTTATGACCTTACCCCTTGTTCCAGGAAAAATTGTCATAAACTAATTTATATATTCTTTGATGATTTCAAGAAATTCTTAAAAATGCATTTAATTATCTTTAACTTGTTATACAAAAGTGTTTTACTTTAACATGCCAATTTATGAATACAATGGATTAATGTCACCCCTTTCATCATTCTCCTCCATCTCTGCAACCCTATCTACACCTTCAAGATGACTCCCTCTCCTTGACCTCCCATACTACTGACAACATATTTTAGGTTTCTGGTATTCATTTTAGGAAACTGTAAGTCAGTTGTTTGAACATGCTGTCTTCAGATCATAGATGCTTTGAGGGAAAGGCATCCTTTTATGGGACAATGGAATGTTTAAGTTGATCAACCTCTTCAATCATGCAACAAATATTTGCCTGAATTTCCTCTAAAACCTGAGACTTAACTGGGTCCATGGATCCTTGTTTATTTTTTGAAGTTTATTGTAAAGCTGACGAACAGGGCGGGAGTTACAGTTACATAAGTAAGGTAATGAGTACATTTCTTTTTAAACACTGTTACCCCTTCCTCATTATCTCCCACTTAACACTCCCCACTCCTCTCCTCTCAGTTGTAAAGTTCACTTTAAACATAGTGTCTAGTGAGTATATTTGTTGCATTAGTGCATCCTTTGTCCTGCTGTTTCTGTGATTCCCTTTCCAAGGAAAGATAAGTTTACAAACAAGACAAAGGGTACAGACAACTAAAACAGAAAGAAAAATAGAAGTAACTGCATACAGAACACAATAATAACTTTTTGTTTCCAATTCTTGGAGTTCATGTTGATACACTTCATTATATATTGTCCTATGCACTTCGCAATTGGGCTATTGTGATCCCCTGCTAAGAATATCATAGATATATTCTAGTTATTACAAATGAGAGAAAACATGAAACCTGTATTTCCTTTACCCTGTCTTGCTTCACTTAATATAATTTTTCCAGGTCTTTCCATTTCCTAATGAATGGGCAATGTCATTCTTTCTGATGGAAACGTAGAACTCCATTGTTGATATATACCACATCTTGAACCATTCATTCATCTACTGAGGGATATCTGGGTTGGTTTCATATCTTAGCTATGCTGCAATGAACATGGTTGTGCTGGTCACTTTAGTATGGCCTTGTTTGTGGTCATTTGGGTAAATGCCCAGGATTGCTGGGTCATAGTGGAACTCTATGTTTAGTCTTTTAAGGAACCCCCATAATGCTTTCCAGAGTGGATGAACAAGTTTACATACATGTGGGATGTTGCATAATCCAATCTGACTTCCACATTCAAAGACTAATTTCAATTCAGGGCCCCTCCCTAAACTTATAAATATCTACTTTTAAATTCTGTCTTCGTAGAAGTACTGTAGTACCACAGTGCTGTTGTTGCTTATCACACTAAATAATAAATTCAGCTTTTTCTTGGCCAACAGATTATATTGGCATTTTGAGAAAGGAAAAATTGACACTAAATACTGTCCCTCACTTCCAGACTTAGAAAGTAATCTCTTCCTAGGTCTGTGTTTTGATAACCACTCAACACTGTGTCTTTTAAGTAAATTTGTGAAATTTCACTTTCACAGAATGTGCATTTTTTATATTTGTAGAATTGTTTCCTTATTCAGGCTGTTTGGGAGAAAATGTCTGCAAGATTGTTTAAAATGTGTATTCATATATTAAAAGAAAAGGCATAGTTTTGATAAGGATTAAAAAGCTTTACCCTTTGGAGCTTGGCAGAGAGCAAGTTTGGGGAGTTAATTAGTGTTGCAGAAGTGCTGAGTTTTAGTAATGTTTCTAGGAGTTATTTTTCTTTTATAACTTGCTAGGTATCATTCTCTAGCCTTATGTTTTGCTATCTTTAAAGCTTACTAGCTATTTCCTAAAATAATGAAAAATACTTCATATTTATTAGACATTTAATAGATAGCAAACATTACTAGAAGTTGTAGCTCTTAGGCTGGAGGAGTAAAGCAAGAAGATATTTAGAATTGGATTTTTTTCTGAGGAAGAGCTTAATGAGATTTACATTTTAGAATATCCTTTACCTTTTTTTCTGTGAGCAGAACAAGTTTGAAACAAATAGTGAGAAAAATCAGACAGTTGTTAGTTAAGTAATGAAGAAGATATGAGGAAATGACTGTGTGTGTGCATGGGCACATGTGTGTTTGTATTTTCTTGAGAATTTAAACATGGACAAGCTGTTTCTGTTCTCTGGACAAAATTTTGAGGATTATTTTGAAAACTCTGCTATTCAGAAAATTTTGAACCTGTCTGTGGTTAATACTTGTATAATATCTTTTAATCTCTTGACTGTGGGAAATAGACTTAAAATCAAAATGGCCCCCATTTCTATAGTATATGCTGCAGTGTGAAGGTGTTGGAGCAGGGAACATGAGTGGGGGTGGCAGCAAGAAAACTATCTGATTCTCAAACCAATCTGTAAAATCAGATATTCCAATGCAGAAGAAAGCACTCCTACAAAGATATGAGAGTAGTTTAGTTCAGTTTGGTCCAGTGGTGGGGCCTGAACTCTGGGCCTGGGCGCTGTCCCTCAGCTCTTCAGCTCAAGGCTAGCGCTCTACCACTTGAGCCACAGCACCACTTCTGGCTTTTTTCTTTTTGCTTATGTGGTGCTGAGGAATCGAACCCAGGGCCTCAGGCATGCAAGGCAAGCGCTCTACCACTGATCCACCTTCCCAGCCCCAGAAACCCATTTTTAACCTGACAATGTCCTACTTGTCTGCCACCATCCCTGTGGAAAGCTTCCCCATGACGAATCTTGCTTATGTGCCCATCTGTACTTATGTGCCCATAGTACTCTGTGTTTCTTAGAATTTAACAGACTGTGTGGGAATTTCTATTTATTAGTCTCCTCACGTTATTAAATATCTTAATAAATGAACAAGGTTGTATTTCAAGAGTTCCAAAAACATAGCTCAACAGTGTTCTATGAATGCAAAAATGAACCAGCAAATGAGACTGAGAAGAATATGTAGACGGTCTGCAGTTCATTTTATTGTTAATATAAAAGTTTAAAAAAGTATAATCAACTATTTAACTCAGCTGTAGAAAGGAATTTCCTGAACAATTTAATATGAGAAATGCTAAGTTAAGATATATTAGATATATTATATACTCTCTAAAGAAAAGTTATTTCAATGAGAAGTACAAGTTGTCATGTCCAAAACGAGCTTTACAAAGTCGGTGCGGGGGGGGGGGGGGGGGGGGGGAAGAAAAGTTATTTCATCAAATAGTACTAGGGATTTAAATCAGGGCCTTGTGCTTGCTAGGCAAATACTCTACCATAAACAAAACTTTTATTCTTTTTTCTTTGTTTTAATTTTACTGATGATTATTCTATCTACTAAGTATCTTATTTTACTAGTTACATCTCAGATATTGTGGATAATGGCTTCTGTTTACAGTAGCACAGGTACATGATATTTCTGAAAACATACATGGAGTTCTATTGGGTATTCTTAGTTGCATTGATCTAGAGAGATTCGTATTCTGGATTAAAATATTTGGAAATACTGGTAGAGTACATTTTTCATGAGCTTTTTCTATATAAGGAATTTTAGACTACAAATTTCATTGCAACTCTGCCATATTCTTTACTGTTATTTGTATTAATTATATTTGGACTGGAAATACATCAAGTGGTACTTTTCAAATTTAATGGTCATTTATTGCATACTTATTTTGTACAAAATACCTTTTTAACATGGCATTTGGTAAGAATAATTATGAGATCAACATAATCAAAGCAAAAATGTTTATACAACATCTTCAATGAGCTAATTTTTAAAAACGTATGCTGCTTTGATTTCTAAGCTTGGTAACTTGTAATTGGGCAGCATCCCTCTGTAAGGCAATTTGCCATGTTCTACTTTCCTCCAATTATTTAGGTGGTCTGAAAAGTTTCAAATGGGAAAATTACTAATTTTGCTAATCAAGCTGAGGTTCTTCAGTTTGGTTTCTCATACAATGAAAAAAATAAATTTAGTGTTACATCAAAGTAAACAACTTTTAAAACTTTAAGAGTAATTCTTGGAAGAATTTAAGCAGATCAAAATAAATATTTCTCTTTGCAACACAATCTTTCAGAGCTTCATTTGTGTCTGATTCTAGACTCAAATTACGTTTTTATTTACAAAGAAAATTTAGGGTGGGAATCAGCAGCTACTTCAGAGATAGCAATAAACTACATTGTCTGATTCTTCTGAGCCTTATTACTACATACTGTTGTTATGATTTAAGTTTCTTTGATTAATTTTGGTGTGATTTCTTAACTAGAGACCTCTTGTAGTAATGATATAAGATACTTGTAATAATAATACAAGTGTGGAATTCTTGTCATATGTCTTATTCTTTTTCTCTATTATGTTAATGCTCATATTCCAAAGACATCTATATCCATTACAACCTTACTCCATTAGCCTCCTCTATGCTTTCTCATTAGTCACACTTCAGAAATGCTATCTTTTCCCTTTCAAATTCATGTTTGAATGTAACTTTTCTTTCTCTTATATGTTGTTAGGTTTTGTAGTTCTAGGTTTTGATTTTTACTTGTATCAACTATTATAAAATAAAGTGATCACAATACAATTTTCAAACACAAAATCATGTCTATCATATAACATGATAAAGTGATCACAATACAATTTTCAAACACAAAATCATGTCTATCATATAACATGATATGTGATTGGTGGGTAAAAAGGGAATGATAAAAACACAAATGAGGCAGGGAAAAGGTGGTGCATTCCCATATCTTGGTACACTTTTGTTATACCTCCTGCTCTACTATTGGCTGTAAGTCACAGTTAGCTACTTTTGAGGTTACATGATACAGCAACCAATGGTCCTCCACAACACCATTGACAGAGACTTTCCAATCCTAGAAGTTAGCATGAGGCCTCATTTTCACCTTGTTACAGTTTTATGCGCCTACTTCCTCTCAAATCACCATTTCAGTCTGACACCTTATTAAGTAAACCACTCTTCATTACCAAGTTCTTTGAAATAGCCTTGTTTTCCCAAGAAAACTACAAAATTATGTAGATCTTCTCGAGCTTCTCAAAATCATCAAATTCTATGCCTAAAAGTGCATAAAACTGGGGACTTGAAGACTTAGTCAAGTTTCTAGTTCTCCATTTCATCTGGGTGTGTGCTATCACTTTATAATCACTCCTGATTTAATAAAATATAGCCTCTTGTTAAATAAATGTGTTCTCTGTTTTTCTCCTGCAAAACTCTTTTTTTGGGTGAGAGAATTTTCCATTTGTTCTCCAGGACAAATACACCTTATTAAAGTCTTAGGGAAAACCAGAAAGAAAAAGTTAGCCAAAAACTACCAACAGGAAGTGGAAGTGTGGCTCAAATGGTAGAGTGCCAACCTCAAGTGAAAAAGCTAAGAGACAATGACCAGGCCCTGAGTTCAAGCCACAGTACCAATTTGAGCACCCCCACCCACATCCCAAATAAATGAAGAGAGGCTGATATACATAATATCTGGAATTGGCCTAGATAGCCTTTCATGTGCCTATAAATCTGAATAAATTTTCCCTTTCTTTCTCTTTTTTTTACAACATTAATTTCAGAAAAATTTCCTTGTGAATTTATTTTCTTTACCTTGGAGATGTTTCCTTTTTCAAGTCTCCAATTGATCCCTTTACAACCCAATCGTCAAGAAAGATAATTTTCTCTATGTCCCAGTCCCTGTAGGAGGATAGGCTTCTAACTTGGATAAGCACCAATTAGCAAAATTGCTTCCTAGTGCTTTTCCTGTAGCTCACTGCAGTGCTTAAAACCTCCTCTTACTTTTATGTCAGTGGAATTGAATTTGCCCTCTTACCTTTATTGAAATAGTATCAACTCCTCTGCAATAGTCTTAAATAAAACTTCCTTTTCTGCTTTTAACAAGAGTCCACTGGAATTCTCTTTAATGAAAGAAACCATGCTATAATAAGTTTACAAGTTGGATACAAAACTGGTTAATATTCGTTGAAACAATCAAAGCATGATCTAAGGTGTCCTCTTTTTCTTCTGAAGATAATTAATTTCCATTCTTTCCAAGAGAAAAAGTTGCAACATATCATTTTTTTCTGTATAGTAACATCTCATGCTAAAGTGTGGGATAATAACCCTCATGCAGTTTATTGCTGTTTTGAAGAAAGTCAATTAATACTCAAAATTTCAGAAACAACTTGTCAAATGTTGGTTTGGAAACTTGTGACATTATTTATTCTGTAAGTTGTCCAATTCTTGGTATTTAATTATTTAGTTACTTGATTTTTAATTAACTTATTTATTTCATAAGCTCTACATTTAGTGTGCCTGTATTTTATCTCTTCTCTAATTAAGAATACATTTTACAATTGTTATGATAAAAAACTATGTGCCATAGTTTATTGGTCCAAATATTGATTTTATCTCTTAAAGTATTTGTCATCATCTATTTAGTGAAATAGGATAAGTGCCTGGAAAGTCTTTAGGAGGTTTACTTTCAAGAGGAAAAGTAAACTGTACAAATGGAGAATGATTTTCACTGATGAATACAAACCTATAATTTTTCACCCTGTTTATGCCTAGATGACAATTTTAATTTCACATTCTTGCATTTTCCATTTACCTGCTATATAGTTAAATATTACCTTCAAATCATATTTCCTGCACTTTTCTACCATTTTTCTAGTCAAACTGATATATAATGTTAGAAAGAAATTGATGCAAAAATGAAAATTTGCAATCTATTTTAAACTTTAAAAATTTCTGAGGAGTCTGGAGGAAGATGACAGAGGAGAAACTGTGGAAGATTTAAAATATATTTCAAAGTAGAGAACACTATACAACTTTAATATATCTAACTTCAATATACATCAGCATCTGATCAATTTAATTTCATCTATATTCTACCCATCACAAAATCACTACCACTATTTTTTGCAAACTACACCAGATATAATATATTTTTTTAAAAAGTCATTTTAAATATATAGTAGGAAAAATATGAAATTTTTTGACCAACAAAGTAACTCAATATTCAGCTAGATATTTGACAAAATGATAGAGGATATACTCTAAAATTGTATTAAAATATCTTAGATGGGCATCCAAAATATCCAAAATGATCCAAATGACCCAAAAATTCAAAATGATCAACATACATTGTATGCACAAAAGAGCATGTCAAAATGAAATGTCCTACAACTAATTGATGATAGTAATAAGGTGAAAAGTTATTGAATTAATTCATAAAACCTTGAACTGCAAAGGCCAAAGTAGAATGAAATGTGGAAAAGAAATCTCTTTCTGACCCACAAAAGAGCAGGCAGCACCTGCCCTGTAAATGTTCATGTGAGAATCACTGCTACAACAAAAAAAGAAAGGTTATTTTCTGTAAGAAAATTAACAAAACATAATGTCTGGAGATTATGGATATGAGTCAGGATCAAGTTCCAAGGACCTGAGGTTATTCCCCTAATCAAGTGCCCATTTAATGTGTGCTCATGGAAGAGGAGGAATTTCTTATTGCTATATAAACAAAGAGATTTAAGAAGGCAGAAATAAAATTACATCTTCAGCTTTCTTCCCTAAAAACATGCATTAATGATATTAAATGATTTAGTTGACTGTTTTTTTTTAACTAGGTCTAATTATACAACTAAATTTGGTCTTCAAATGTTGATCCTCATGCCTCTGCCTGTGGAAGGTTAGGGTTATTGGTGTACATCATCATACCCAGAATAAAAGGTTCTAGGTTTCTTTGATAGAAAAAGAAAGATTATGTAGAATATGTGCTAAAAATAGAGGTTAACAAACCAACTCTGGTTGAGACAAAAAGTTTTTAAATAAGTTGACTCTTTAATAATACAGGACCTTATATGCCATAGGGTAAAATATTTTGTTATTTCTATTTTAAAATATAATTTTGGACATGCACACTAGCACTTTGGTTCACAAACCTATACAGAAATACTTTAATGTTCATCCCATGTTTTACAGGAGATGCTCTAAGAGACTGAGGGTTATCCAAGGTTCATGCTGTTAAAAAATGGATGACCTAAGAACTATTTCATGTCTTCTGTTTCCTATTCAGTTTTTGTACTGCCATTTCACAATACTTTCCCATAGTAGACACAATTATAAACAGGGTTCAATGTAGGTTTCACATAAATAATAAAAACTTTTAGTTATTAAAGGCACCACACATTTACAATGTTACACATCACACACCTCTCTTGGAAGTCATCATTGATTACTCATTGCTAATATAAAATCCATGGCTAAATCCCATGAAATAAATGCCCTAATAGCTCTCCTGGCCTGCTCTGGATTCCAAATCTCATGTCCAAAGGCTAAACTCACAATACTTTCCATCTGGTTAGCTCTTCTAGCTGAGATGTCTGTATTTCATCAACATGTTATCCACATGTCCACCATATGAACAAACACCAGACACCTTCAATCTAATCATCTGTGTGTGTGTGTGTGTGTGTGTGTGTGTGTGTGTGTGTGTGTGTGTGTGTGTGTGTGTGTGTGTGTGTGATTGATTCTCTCTATCTCACTTTTATTTGAAGTTCTGAATGTCAAACCTAGGACCTTGCACATGATAGGCAATTTTTTTTTATCACTGGGCTACATCACCAAGCCATGGTTTTAGAAATAATGTCTTGCTATGTGGCTCAGGCTGGTCTTGAAGTTGCCATGTTGTCCAAGCTGTCCTTAGACTCTCGATTCTCTTACTAAAGCTTCCAAGTGTTGGGATTAGAAGCATATACCTGCCCAACTAGCTTGATAGCTTTCTTTCTAGCTTTTTATTAGCCTTGGTATGCATGAACCACAGCCAGAAATGCCAGAAAACTTGGTTTGCATGCATTCATTGCAAGCCCAAAATTCCAGGGAAGTATTGATCCTAGAATCAAGCTTCAGTTAGTAGCTGATAGAAAGTTGTTGGAGAGATAACTGATCCTTTTCTCCCCTTAGGTTTGTTAACTCTGAGGACATGCTTATGTTTCTTTTGAGTTTTCCAGTGAATTTAATTTCTATTGCCCTCAAAATAATGGGCCTTGCAATGCACACTATATTGGCTGCATTCTCTGTTCCATTTCACTTCCACATTCTATTGAGTTTCCTATAGTAGTGTTACTCCAAACCCTCCCTTCAATCTGTATACACAGTACTGCCAAATGGCCTCTGTAATCTCAAATTTCATTTTGTCTTCTTCCTGATTAACATCTCCAATTTTCCCCTGTAAAGTATTAGCTTTTTTAGCTTTGCATTCACTCTTCCCATGATACTTTCATAGATATGTCTTTGTATAAATGTATGTAAACATATACATGGTCAATGCATATGTACACAAATATATTAACTAAAATATGGTATACATTAGGAGAATTCCAATAGAATTTTTACTGTATTTGATGTCAGGGCCCTGCATCTTGTGTATACACTTCTCTAATTTGGGGAGGGGAAGGGAAAAAACAAAACGCTTAAATAGGGATGCAGGTTGACCCATTGTAACAATGAGACGTACAAGACACTATGTTGAAAACGAACCTTACAATTTCGGTGGGGGGGGGGAGGGAAGTACTTATGGAGGTGGGAGGGAAGGGATGGTAGGGGAAAAACAAAGGAGGAGGCAACAATGCTTGATAGGTAATGTACTCATTACCTTGTTCATGTAACTATAACCCCTCTGTACAGTATTTTTACAATTAAAAACATACAAAATATTATATGTTTAAGTAAATAAAATATTTTGCCAGGAATTAAGAATAAGAAAAACTGACAGTCTAAAAAATGAATACCAGAAAGCTTTCTTGAGGTTTCAGGAAGCGGGGAAGTTGAAGGGAAATAGGTAGTCAAATTAAGGGAGAAAGGGTGGAAAGATGCAGTTATAATAGTCAATGTGCCTATATGAACATGAAACGAGGTAAGTTGAGGGGATGAGTAAGGTTGGGAGAGCTGGAAGAGATGACAGTGGTGATATTGATCAAGATGCATTGTAGTCATAATCTGACATGTTAAATTGAAACAATTAAAGATAATAAAATTATAAAAGTAGTGTCTCAAAAATGTAATATGCATTTTTATATCAAAAAAGCTTAATGCCCCCTATTTTCAGTATCCATCCTTGAGGATCTCTTGTTGGCATATTTTGTCATCATACCTCTAATGGCATTCACTATATAATGATGCAGCTAAATTTTTATGAGTCTGTCTTCCTCCATTAAATGTCTCATCTTTAAGCCAATTTATAGGTTGTCCATTTTCATTTTTATCCTTGGAGCAAAATCCAAGCTTCATGTAGGGTAAGTGTTTGATAAATCTTTTTTAAAAGCTACAACTATAAAAATATTTCACTTAAAAAGAGTCCACATTTATTTACATTGTAATATCCATGCATATGTTTGAAATGATTTAAGATTGGACCCTTATGCAAAAGGTAGACACATGCAACTTGATATTTGATGATCAGACAATAACAATAAATCAATTTCAAAGAAAATGATAGATATCCTGAAGAAAATAATATTTTTAGGTGAGCAATACAGAAAGTAACTGCAGCAGTAGACATAAATCTCCCCTAATAAGAAAGCAATCCCAAAGGTAACAATGAAAGCCTGTAATGACAAAAATATATTGAGTCCTTTATCGTGTAAGGGCACCAATAAAACCTATAATTCTTTTAAGATCAGAGGTCTAGTTACTGTACAGAGTAAACAAGTCTATGGTTTCTCATTGAAACAAACGATGCAATTCAGACATGTGAATTTTATACCCTCCTTAAACCAATGAAACCACAAACAACTTGGCTGATGAAGAACTCATGGCAATTACAAAAATTGTCAAGGGAAAGGCATGACAATATATAAAAATTTCATGACTTGACTTTAAGATCAGAAATTAATATTCATGATAAACATCAGAGTCAAGGACATAGAGCTTTGCACTCTAGAGTTAAAGGTCTTAAACTCTAATTTTAGAGTAGTCATTAAGTACTGTTTAGACAAACAAAAATGTTATTTCCTCCGGGGGGCTATTAGAGTAAAGAGAGAGCTGTCATAGTCACCTAATTAATGAAAACCACATTTAGAGATCAGGAAAGTTTGATATGTTCAAATCTTGACATTGTAAGCCAAATTCTTTGAAGAGACATCTACAGAGGCATTAGGAGTACAATTACTCAAAAATTCCAATTTAGAGACTAGAACAGCATTTTTATTCTTTGTACAAGGGATATACATGGGATTTTTGCACTGTATCAACAAGGTTAGCACACAGGGTGTCATTCCACACTCTTGGTTTCCTTAATTAAGAACTTTTCAGAAGGTTGACTAATCTTCAGTGTTGATTCATTTGAAGATCACAGCAGTGAAATCTGGAAGGCACCCTGCTATGTCTTGCCTACCTATGAATCCGTCTGTAAATTAAATTTATCTGAAGAGGTAAATTGTTTTTGTAAAATTAATGGAAAATGCGAACTACAGAACTGAATGTATCTGTAATATTTTGGAATGGAGATACATCCTTTATATCCAACTTTCTGATACTTTGAAATTCAATTTCAACCAACTCTTGAGATTCTATTATGTTCCAGGCACCATGTTAAACTCTGAATGCGCACCACCAGTGAGAGACTTGCTACGTATGCTTTTTTTCTTTTCTTTCTTCATTTTGCCAGTGTTGAAACTTTGCTTCAGCTTACTTGCTCACAGCTGCCATACAATCACTTGAACCATGCCTCTAGCCTGTATTGTTGCTGGTAATTTTGGAGATGGAGTCTTACAGACTTTTCTTCTTGGGCTGGCTTTGAATCTCTCTTCTCTGTATATCAGCCATCTGAGTAGCTAGGATTGAAAACATGGACCACTGGTACCCAGCTTCCACATGCTTATAATTATATAAAGTACCTTGTTGTTCCTGAATTTCTATAGGTAATAAATCTATTAAAAGGATCATCATCACTTGGAAATAAATTCTGAAAGTTGAAGTAGATTAAGAGTCATGTATATTTATTCTGGATGATTAGACTCCTGGTTCTTATTTTCTCAGAAATTTGTATGCCGTAAATATGTGGCAAGATCCAGAAATAATTTTGATTTTTAAATGAGCACCTCCATGATTTTTTTAGTATAATCATAAATATCAGATGCTAATTTTTGAACTCTGAGCAGAGATTCTAGACAAACCCTCTACTTAAGGTTAACCTCTATTTTTGTAGGTCTAAAGAAGTCTATTCATTTGTATAAGGGAAAAATATTGCACATTATATAAAATAGAATAAGATGGGGCTGGGAAGGTGGCTCAATGGTAGAGTGTTTGCCTTGCATGCATGAGGCCCTGGGTTCGATTCCTCAGCACCACATAAGCAAAAAGAAAAAAGCCAGAAGTGGAGCTGTGGCTCTAGTGGTAGAGTGCTAGCTTTGAGCTGAAGAGCTGAGGGACAGTGCCCAGGCCCAGAGTTCAGGCCCCACGACAGGACCCCCCCCCAAAAAAAAGAAAGAAAAGAAAATTGGTTAAGTGGAATAAACAGTTAATTGCATGATTTGATGAAATAGGATTTAAATGGTTTTTTGATAATGCACATCAAATATGAAAGAAAACAAATAAAATTTATCCTTGGATCTGACCAGATACATCTTGAAAAAATGATAGTTTTATAAAGCATTGCCAATGACACTCAAATGATTCAGCGTCCCCACTCCATATTGCTCTGGCTGTTTTGAATTAAGACTATACCAATGTGGACCAAACTTTCAATTTATCTAAAATTCCTGTAAAAGAATCAGAAAAGGAAGGTTCTCAATTTTACAAGCTCTTGACTTTTCAAACTATAATTTCCCTTTGTTTGACACCTAGGTTAATATGTGATGCCACAATTTGGCAAGCAAGATAGGTGTGCCTTTCTTTAATAAAATGGAAAAGATCTAATTAGGAATGACCATGCAATTTTAGGCACAGGTCTATGTGACATTTGAGGCTCTGGAGATGAATTTTCTGCAAACTACTCCGCTAGCACATCACTTGAAAATTGTATAACCCAGAAGTACTCAGATTTCAGCTGGAAGAGTATACTCTTGAGGGTGAGCCTTATACATGAAGTGGACTAGGCCAGCTTGTTAGCTGATCTGAAGGTACCTTTGTACTTTTTCTTCCTAAATGTCAGGGCACAAGTAATTACTGTTTCGAAGGCTCTTTTCTAGAAGACTTCTAGCTACAGCAGTCTATTCTAGTTTGTCTTAATTCACTGCTGTGCTCTCAGAGACTGGCTGGTCAAGTTGCTATAGTGAAGTACATGCTTAATAATTGACTAAAATTAATTAAACTGATGCAGTAAAAAAAGAAACTCCTGGATGATTCAATCAGGTTAACTGAGATGTAACCAATTCCAAAACTTTTATAGTAGTTTAAATAATATTTCTCTTTTAGTATAAATTAGCAAAAAATAAATGCAAGTATGCTGCTTGGTGGATGGTTTTACAGAGGAAAAACAAGAAAGAAATCCTAAAGCCTAAATGGAGTAAATTTAAACTCATGTTATTATAATTACTTTTTAAAAAAGAGTCAGTGAAAATAAATTGGTATCTGTGTAACTTTATTCATTTGAAATAAATAAGTATAACTCTGCCTGATTATTAATAATTCTCAATTATGCAATACAGAGTATTTTTAGGGAATCAAGATGTGGTTTGATTTTTCATATTTATAAATAGAGCTTCCGGTCTTTAAAATACCATTGCTTTACCTCTTAAGACCTCTTTAGTTGTTAATCTGTAAAATATGGCTTCCTTAAACTGGAATCTAAATGCTTTCACTTCTATACTACCTGATTTAGGTTCTTGTGATTGTTTCTAACATATTTATAAGATGATTTCTTTGTTGCTTTGTATGTTCCTCGCCCACGGTATAACCCCTGTTTTCACTGTATTTGATGTTGGTATAATTTGTGGAGGGGAAGGGAAAAAACAAATTGTTTAAATAGGGATACAGGTGGACCCATTGCAAAAATGAGATATACAAGACTTCATGTCAAAAAACAAAGTTTATAACTTTGGTGCGGGGAAGGAAAAGGGGAGGGGGGGGAGGTGGGCAGAGATGGGAAGGGGAAAACAAAGGAGGAGGCAACAATGCTTGATAAGAAATGCGCTCATTACCTTGCCCATTAATTGTAACTCCTCTGTATGGTATTTTCACAATAAAAAAAGATCTTTTTATAAGAGTTTATATTCTAACAAATAGGAAAAATGTCTTTTAATGACCATTTCAAAACAAACACTAAGATTCACATGTGGCTACTTTAAATGACCTTGTTAATAGAAAGCTAAATGTTAAGACAAAGTGTCTTGGAGCCTAGGACACACAAAATCCTGAAACTATCGTTAGGAATCCCTATGGTATAGCTACTTTTCAGAAGAGAAAAAGAGATTGTAATGATGCTGTTTTTGGCTTTAGGACAATATAAGACATTATCCTGAAAACATTACTCATTCACTTCATAACTTCAAATCTTTTATAAGACTATCATTTATGACCTTTGTGGAACAAAAGAATAGTTCCAGATCTATAGCTGTAAGATATAATAAAATCAGTTAAATCCGTATTCAATGACCTCTTTTAAATTCTTTATTTTATAACCTCAGATTCTGTATCATGAAGGTACTAAATGGAGATCTGCCTGAAAGGCAGAAATGTCACTGTAAAACCAGTATAAATCTAGGCCAGAGCAAACTGATAAGAAAAATCATGGTGGCTCATTATCTAAGGTTTAAAGAAGGTGAATTCAAGAAGGTTATATGTGCCTTAATCATAGTAACCCATCTAGCTGTTAACTTCCTGAACATTTAGACTTTTCCCAGAAGCCAGAATGAGAGATAATTGAAAGACCAGATACTTTCCTGGGTAATGCTTCTTCAGGAATGTCAGTGAGGTGATTCTATTCTTGGTTTTGAGTGTGATGCTGAAGGCAAGATGCTTGAGATAAGTATGGTAGTATTGACAACAGAATATTTATTAACAAACATTTAAGGGAAGTAGGCTGTGGAGTGCTCCATAAATATCAAAGAAAATTAATGTGTCCAGCCATCTTCATATATGTGGAGTGATTCTTTTGGCTACTATAAAATCTTTACTAAATTGCCCCCATGTTTCTCAGTGTAGCATATGCTTTTAGTACAGCATCTAGAATTTCCTCACCAACTGTTGTTTTCATTCTCCAGCTGCTGTGGAGGTTGACTAGTCAATATAACATCTATGCCATTTTTTGAAAAATCATTTTAGTATGGCCAGAGCCCCTTGGACCAAGATGCCTTATAACTCCAGGCCCATACACTTCACTTCAAAGCAGGCTAAATCCTGTGTAATTCATGCTCTAGACTTCCCTGTGGTATAACACTAAGGCTAGACTTTTGAAAACACATTATCGCTTGGTTTATTCTTTTGCAGTTTTCTCCTGAGAGCACTCCTCAATAGATCACTCACACAAGAATCCTTGTGTTGAGCTAATCCTTTTGGGAAATCAATCTAAGATCCTTAGCAATAGCAGTATTTTTTTTTTATCAAGCATATAGGCAACTGACAATAAAAAAGAATACATATCTCAGCGAACACTACAGCTTGGTGTAATTATGTGAACAAGTTCTGGCCTATAAGGTATAAGCAGAAATGATGTAACAAACCATTGGGGCTTGTTCTGAAGGATAGGAAAGATCATGTTCTTGTTCCTTATATTCCTTAATGGCTACAGAAGCATAGATATGATGGATAGAGTTTCATCTTAAAATAAGTATGAAGAGCTTACCCCAAAGTGAGTAGAGTGGGAAGCATAGAAGAAACCTGGACATGCAGGTATCTTATTTTTATGTCAGTTCTGAAATAATTTCATTGGATTGTCCCTTGAGAGGCAAATATCTTTTTATTTCTAAAATTTTATGAGGTTCTTGTACTCAGTAGCTTATCTATAATTAGGTAAACTATAATCAAGAAATTCTTCTCTGTTCGTATCTTATTGTATGCATACCTATTGTGTATGTATAATCAGAGATGCAAATATGTAAAGTCACATTTCTGCTTTTAAGAGGTTAGTGATCTAAAGAAGATTATGAACTGCAAGGATAATCTAGCCAGATAAGACCCCAGACTCCCTCTTCTTCTCATTAAATTTTCTATGAGAGAGTAATAATAACTGTCTTAAAGGGTTTATTCATGTAATGGCATCATGGGCAGGCAATTTTATTCCTCAAGATCCTGAGCTCTTGGGTAAAAACGTTTAAGTTTGTATGGAAAAGTATCAAGATGTGCCTCTTGGCTCTCAATTTTTCTTTAGATTCCTGTAGCAATATCCAATCAAGTTGAAGATATATCCAACAAATACAATCTCTAAGGGATTTTATTCTTCCCAAATCATCTCAAACATGTTTTTAATTGTTTTATCATTCTCCCCCTCATTAATCTGATATCATATATTGCTTCATATTTCTATCATTAAAAACTCCTTGCCTATTTTCTGCTCAGATTTATCTTCAAATAGTGGCAACAAAATAATTACAGAAAAACTGCTTTCAGCTTTATATTTCCTGCTTCATATTTGCCCACCATTTAAATCTCAGCATCGTTATTTTTTGAAGTTTTCCAAACTTCATTCTTTTTAGTCATTTTTCTAACCATTGCATGCAAACTCCCACTTCTATTTGTTTTATTAGGCCTATATTGTGGCTTTTTGTTTGTTATTAGCAATAATATTTGTTTACATTGGTTTATCTATTCACAGTATTCTAGACATTTTCCACTTGGGAATCAAAAACACATGATCTATAGTCCCACCATTTGTTTTTGTAGATAAAATTCTACCAGCGTACAACCGTACACACTCATTTATGTAACCTGAGTAGATGGTATCCCATTATAATAGCAGAATACAGTAGTTAAGATAGAGAATATATGAAGTTTTTAATATTTTGCATTTTATGAAAGAAGTTTGCCAGCTCCAGCTCTAGATAATCATTTAATTTGAATTATACTCATAAAATATTTATTACAGAGAAATCTTCCTCAACTTCATTTCTTCCAGCCTTGAGTTCAGTTTTCAAAGGCCTTCTCAAATCACAAGCCCTTCACTTGGTTTTCCAAGAATCCTCAGTTTTATTACTTTCTCTATATTTGTTGAGATTACTAGTTATGTGATTTACTTTGTAATTACATACAAAATTTTGTTTACAGACTTGGATGATATTAACTACTTCATACATAAATTTTTTTCACTTATCTCACATTTTACTAATGAAAACATTTTATTTGGCCTATTAACTTTCTTCTCATTCTTGCATAAACATTAGCAGTTGACAATTTTGGAAAATAGTAATTATGAATAAAGAAAAATTAACAATCCTATGATAAATGTATAGCCACTAATAAATGCATTGTGAGTAACTTGTATGTTTGACAAATATTTTTGTTTATAAAATTCCCCCATTTTATTAGGGATGTAGCTCAGGAGCAGAATATATGCTTACAATGAATTTGGCTTAGAAGTTAGATCCTCTGGTCTGTAAACTAATTAAATAAATAAAAGAAAATAATATAAAACAATTAATAAAAGTTTCCCCATTATAATTACCATTTGCTCTATACCATAGTCTTTCTACAATATATGCTCAAAACAATAAGCATGTGTTTTACTTATGAATGAAAAGAGCCCAAAGTGACTCAATTACCTAAAATGGAATGGAAGAAAGAATGTGTAAACTCTGTGAATTAAATTTCATGGATCTGATTATTTTTATAAGTATAACTTTTTCAGCAGCCTACCTCCATTTTATTGTGTACTCCCCCAACAGAATTTTAAGTTTCTACATGATATCAGTGATTTCAAAGAGTTCTTAAAGTTTTGTCTCTTATAAGACTTGAGAATATTGCATAAAGTTTCTGTTAAGTCAATGATCTAATAAACTACCGTCATCTTCACCACATCAGAGTTAATTTTATCTATCCAGTAACTAAATTATAAGTTGATGACATGGATGACAAAAATTCAGAATGTCAAATAGATGTTTCATATAGGTCTTTGATTTTTCATTCCATTCAATTGAGTATATTATTTTGAAAAGGAAAGCACTCAGAAAGATAATCATTGCCCTCTTCAAAAATAGTTTGATCCTTTATGTATATGCCTTTATGTTACAGATGTAGGAAGAAGTGTAAACTTAGAATCTGTTCTAAGTAAATCTGTTGATTTACCACTTCAGCACCATCTCCAGTCACTATTAGAATTATGGAACTGGAAAATCTCATTTAAGACCATAATGGCAAGAAAGAATTTCTTATCAAACATATAGAAAAAATATCTGACTTACAGTCCATAGTTTCAATATGTCATCAATTAAATATTCTACAGCCAGAATTAAGTTATTACAGTAAAGATTTTCACTTTTATATGGCTTTTCAAAAGGACTGACTTATACAGGTTTAATAACTTTTTTTGTCAGTGGTGGGGCCTGAACTCTGGGCCTGGGCACTGTTCCTGAGCTCTTCAGCTCAAGGCTAATGCTCTACTACTTGAGCCACAGAACCACTTCCGGCTTTTTCTGCTTATATGGTGTTGAGGAATCGACCCTGGGGCTTCATGCATGCAAGGCAAGCACTCTACCACTGAGTCACCTTCCCAGCACTAATAACATTTTTTATAACCTATAATTTACAGTTGATAACCTCAAGAGTATACTCTTGTTTCAATTAGGAAAGATAGTTGAATGACTAGGAAACCAAGATTGTGAAACTACTGTAGGTCCTGGGAATACATATGTAAATGATCATTAAAATTTCTGGGTAAGATATAAAACATTTATATTGATTACCATTTCCCTGAACAAATTATGAAGACTCCATGTGATGTGTATATTTTGGACTCTAAAATGATACCAACATTATATATCTTTTGATCTTAGAATTATTAATTTTAAGTAGCATTCAAGAAAATATTAATAAATAGTAAAATTATCTTCCATAATATTGTTCAAAATAAATCCCTTAAATTGTTTCTACTACAGTTATAACAGTTACTTCTTGTTAGTATATCAGACATAATATTTCTTTCTTTCTATTTCTCTGTGGTGATAGTGAAAGTGTACTCTGTTAAAAGACAACATATTTTTGCAATACAAAAGATCATGGTGTGGCATAAGCAATTCATAATGTGTCAATTTTCAGCAATAAATACTGTAAGAAGTAGAATTGTTTTGTTTCCTTATGAAAAATGACAGCAATAAGAAACTGGGGCTGGGAAGTTGGCTCAGTGGTAGAGCGCTTGCCTTGCATGCCTGAGGCCCTGGGTTTGATTCCTCAGCACCACATAAGCAAAAAGAAAAAAGCCGGATGTGGCGCTGTGGCTCAAGTGGTAGAGCGCTAGCCTTGAGCTGAAGAGCTGAGGGACAGCGCCCAGGCCCAGAGTTCAGGCCCCACAACAGGACCCCAAAAAAAAAAAAAGAAAAGAAACTATACACTTTGGTCTAATTTTTACAAGGTGTTCAAAGGACTTTAATCTTAACTAACATTTCATTTAATAAATAATTGTTGGATATTTTTGTTAAAAATCCACGAATGGACTCAGGGAAAAAATGTCAGTGCAATGTTTAGCATACAATGTGTATTCTAAGATATAGAGAAGGTAGCTGGGAAGGTCTATGTGCAAAGTCCTACATTAGCTTGTCAAAAGGCATATACAAATGTTTTAATGCATTGTTTTCCAGCATCTACATTTCAATACCAAAGTAAAGAAGCATTTGTCCTGAAGGTATTTTTGCTGCAGGTTCTGCTTAATGCATTGGATTACAATACAATACTCCTAAGCCTCACAGGAGATAAAGTTCAAATTGAAAATAGGGGTTCTTACCTTTCTAAGGATAAGAGGACCCACCCAGAAACCACAGAGAAAAGGAGACCATAGCTAACCTACCTTTAAATCAATTGGCATCCTTCAATTTCAATGAGAAAAGCTTTTCTTTCATTAGTTCATTGTTTTCTCTAGAATGCCATTCAACATGTGAACTTTAAGGTTTTCATCTTTTAGTTTCAGCTTCCATAAAGTGTAGAAATGTAGTCACATGTCATTGTTTTAGAAAAAAAATCTCACCTTTCATTCATTTGTAAAGCTGTAAATCAGGAGTTTTTAATTCATGGAACCAGAGGGCATATTTAAACACAGAAAAAAACCTTCTGTGAAACTACTTAAGGATAAAAAAAAAAAAATTATTCTTTTTTAAAAAGAATTGCGACTGGGACTTGGAATGTAACATAGTGGTAGTGTAATTGCCTAGCCTGTGCCTGGTCCTGGGAACTACCCAAAAGAAAGAAGACCTAAGTGTACCATTTAGAGAAATACAAATAAACTTCCCTAGATGTTGTGTTAAAAAACATTAAAGCCACTCAGCAGCAGAGCTTGTGTGTGATATAGTGAGTTCACAGTGTGCTTTAAAAGGTAGCAAATATAGATGAGTTAAAAAAAAAAAAAAAGAAAGAAGACCTCAACAGTTCAGTGCTTTTGAAATTCAGATTATTCAAATTATTTCTCATCAATAACAATATGGACAATCAGCTTAAGTCTATATGGATTGAAGAATTACTTCTTTCTTTTCTTTTTTAAAAAATAAGTTTTTTATTGCAAAAATACTGTACAGAGGAGGGGTTACAGTTACATGAGCAAGGTAATGAGTACATTTCTTATCAAGCATTGTTGTCTCCTCTTTTGTTTTTCCCCTCTCATCCCTTCCTTCCCATCTCCACAACTACACTCCCCCACCCCTACCCTCAGCCTAAATTGTAAAGTTTGTTTTTCAACATAGCGCCTTGTGCATCTCATTGTTGCAATGGGTCCACCTGTATCCCTGTTTAAACAATTTGTTTTTTCCCTTCCCCTCTACAGCAAATACAGTGAAAACAGGAGTTACACCATGGGGGAGGGAAATACAAAGAATTACTTCTTCACACACACACACACACACACACACACACACACACACACACACACACACACACACACTACATACACACACAGATATACAGGTTCTGGTTCTGAGGCTTGAACTTAGCTAAGGCCTTTAACTTTTGTTTTGCTCAAGGTTAGCATACTATCACTTGCAAGGCAGCTCCATTTCTAATTTTTTTCAGGTCAATTGGAGATAATGGTCTCACAGAACTTTCCTGCTCAGACTGGCTTGGAACTGAAATCCTTAAATCTCAGTCTCCTGAGTAACAAGGATTTGCAGTGTGAGCTACTGGTGTTTGGCTAGAATTAACATTTTAAAAGAAATATAGCAGGGGCTGGGAAAGTGGCTCAGTGGTAGAGCACTTGCCTTGCATGTATGAGGCCCTGGCTTTGATTCCTCAGCACCACATAAGCATAAAAAGCCCAGAAGTGGCTCTGTGGCTCAATTGGTAGAGCGCTAGCCTTGAGCTGAAGAGCTGAGGGACAGCGTCCAGGCCCAGATTTCAAGCCCATGACCAAAAAAAAAAAAAAAGAAATTAGCAAATATGACATGGAAATCATGTTACTATTGGTCCAGCAAGAACACTTGGTTCAAAAAGTCCCCTTTAACTATACTATTGTGATAATTATTTGTCAAAGCTCCCATAAAGTTGTACTTCTCTTAATAGTTATGCTTGAATGTAAAAGGATTGGGAGATCATAAAAGAACTAGCATTGCCTAAGGAATTGGACATTTGCACCTTTAAAAAACCATTACACACCTTTTGAAGCACAGCTCTTTATATTCATGTTTTCCAACATTAACGATGCATTTTTCAATATTAAAAGGCACACATTTGTTCAGGTTCCTTGTGCATTTGACCTATTTTAATGCCCTTACACACTTGTCATGGCTCAGCGTAAAGGTAATAGGTTATAGGTTGTAGGTTACAGTGAGATGAAGGGATAGTCCTTATAACAGAGCATGGATAGGTGTATATCAGAATTTCAGGAATGAAAGTTGAAAATTTTACTATCACTAAGTAGTTATACAAAGGATTTTCCATTCCACAAAGTAGGTTATGAATATAATTGATAAATGTCACCCCTGTTATCATTCTCCCCCATCTCTCCCAACCCTACCCTTTTCCTCAATCTTCTTAATTTTGTATATTATGCTTTGAATGTTATTACTTCGTTCTTTCCCCTTTCATCTCTTCATTTGTCTACCCCTCCTTCCCTTGATCCCATCCCTTTTTTGAGTAGCTGATTCCCAGTGTTTAGTTAGTTGGACTGCTAGCATTTATAAAGGACTATACCATTTGAGTTCTCCCCTGGATCTATCATATTTTTGTTAATGTACTTAGATACCACCCTGAAATGTTATATATTTATAAATTAATTCTATGTTTTATTTAAAACAATACTAGATAAGTTTGAAATTTCTTTGTAAATTGACTGCTTTAGATTTTAAACATTTGAATAAGCCAAAACATAGAAAATCAACTACATAGATTCAAACAAACCCTCTAAGCCTATAACCAGCTTTGAATATTCATGGTCATTTACAGGATAAAATTCAAATCTGTAAAGGACTTAAGTAATTGATACTTTCAACTGATACTTTCAACTGCTAATGTCTTATATAGCTATTGTTTCAATTCATTATTACTAAACAAACTTCCTGTGTCTCTTCTAGAAGCTGATAAAGATGTATAGATATGTGATGAGTACTTTTGGTAATAATGTCAGAGATTTTCTTATTAACTTTGCTATTGTTGCTGAGAAACTCAGAAAAATGTTTATATTGATCCAGCATTTTTAGCTAAGTAAGAACATCTCAAACAGAACCTTCATACTCCTTGATGTAGCAATACTACTTTCCTCTTCCTGTGCACATATGCACATTTCCTAAATCATCTTTGCAAATATGTGGGAACCAGTGGTATCTCTGCTCTATCTGTCTGTGAAGGGCAATAACAAAACATTACAATCCATTTAGCAGTAAACTATGCATCCTTTCTGCAACTCTTTGCTTACATTTTATTTGCAACATTTTACTTCCTCTATAAATTTTATTTCATAGTCTTTAGTAATTTCTGGCAATGTAAGTAGATACCCAGATGGTATCTCATCTCCCCATAAGCTAGAAATAATGTCTCAATATAAATTCAAATTCCATCATTTTTATGATTTAAATTCTAAATTGAAAGTGACAATCCATGCAAATATTGACAGAATACCTTTAGTTGAACAGACTAGTTCTAAAATTTAACTATAAGAAGATAGCCCATGATTTCATTGATCAACAATAATGGAATTAAAAGGATACCTGATTACGCAGGCATAAAGGCCACTGTCCTGCAGCAGTGTTGGTCGGAACCAAATGGAGTCTTCTTCTTTGCTCATCCTGCTTCCATCAAAAGCTATTGGTTCTTCAAAGTCTCCTGGACCAGAGCTTTTGTACCACATCAAACTGAGTCCAGCACTTTGGGCCAGGGAGTAATTTGCTCTGATATAACCATAAAACAGTGCACATTTGATTCGAACAGGCTCCCCCACAAGAACTTGGTATTTCTTGATGTCAACGGACCAATCAGTGCATCCATCCGCTGTTATAAAACAGAAAAAGAGGGATCAAGAATTAGAGAAAAATTCAAGCTATCAGTTCATTCATTCATTTCACAAATATTCACTGTCTATCTATATTTTGAATGTAGAAATGAATAATACTAAGAATGGCCCTGAAA
Source organism: Dipodomys merriami (assembly GCF_024711535.1). Classification (NCBI taxonomy): domain Eukaryota; kingdom Metazoa; phylum Chordata; class Mammalia; order Rodentia; family Heteromyidae; genus Dipodomys; species Dipodomys merriami. Next base: position 102,350,587 of record NW_027204492.1, read on the forward strand.
AGTAGTTTACCCTGACAGAAAATAATTTATTCCTTACATAGTCTGCTCCTGCTGGTATTTATTTCTAGTCATATTGGTATGCTCATTATTGATTTACTGTCTCTCATTCTAAATATATCTTTTTGCCTGCTCTATGAAAATAGGTCTGGGCCTTGTAAATATCTTTCTTCCTGTTATTGAAAATATTCTAATAGAGGGTGCTAGAGAAACTTTGCAAGAGGAAAGGGTCTTGCTTTTTAGTTCCAGCTTGCTTGCTTGACAAGTTCATAGTGTGGCTCCTACAGTGAATGGTAGCCAGCAGCTTGACATTTTTTTAAACAGAGCCTCCAGTGAGACATCCTTTCATGAATAGCTATCCCAAGAACCTTATTTTTACTATTTCTGTCAACTTCCACAGGTTTAATTTCCAAGGAATTCTAGTAGTGTAGGAACTTGATGACCTGCTATTTAGTCAATAACTATAGCTTTCCAGTAAAGCTTAGATCCCTGCTATGATAGAAGAATGGGAAATTTTCCTTAGGTTCTCAGTCTCATTCCTAGGGGTAATAGGAGACATTCCTAAAATTAATTATGGTTCTCTTTTGCTATGAATTATTTGTGCCTCATTCACATGCTGAAATACTAATACATAATATGATGGTATTTGGAGATGGGACCATTGGGAGGTAATTAGAGTTAGATAAGGTTAAGGAGGCTGTCGGCTATTCTAATAAGATCAGTGTACTTATAGGAAGTCATATAAGAGCTTTTTCCTTTTCTCTTCCCTTGTGCTCACAAAGAAAGCATTGTGTAAACAAACAGGATGCAAGTCATCTGACAGCTAGAATGAATGCCATCATGTAAACCAAATTGGCTGGGAGCTTGATCTTGATCTTTCCAGACACCAGAATAAGAAGAAATAAAATATTGTTGTACAAGCAACTCAATATTTTGTTATGGCATTCCAAGCAAACAAATACATGTTTTTCATAAGTCAATCCCTTCATTATTCCAATCCCCATTCCATTTAATATTTTTTAGTGGAACTTAATCTGTTCAAATCAATTTGCACTTTTATCACTCTTTTCATCCAGACTGATATATTAGGACTAAATAAAATATAGCAAAACAGTGCATAAGTCAATAAAATAAAAGTGAATTGAGCTCTAGTAATGGTTTCAAAGCCACAGACAAGCAAACAGTTCCTTTTGACTCATTTCTGGGAACTACAAAGAAGAAACTGTAAAAAGAAATGAGGAGCACAGGGTTGCCATAAGGTTGGACCTTCCTTGTGTCTTCAAAACACAATCTTCCAAATAGATATTTTGACATCATTGTTTCTTTGTAAATTTATGTGCATTTCTTCTTGTACAGCCTAGGTTGGATTTCACCTTGAAATATCTATGTTCATGCCTCCTGAAGTCTGAAATTTCGGATTTGCACTACCATTCCTGGTGATATCAATTTTTTTAATCATTCCCTTTCCTCATACATATGCAAAACAACAGGTCCCAAAAGACAGATGCATTCACACTGGGGTCACAGAGAAGTTATAGATTTCCTGCTAAGAGTGGGTTGTGGTCCAACACTTAGCAAGAACATAAATTTGGTATTGCTCAGAGTATGCAAATGCTAAACAAAAGGGCAAAAACAAGAAAACTAATCACAGTAATATCTAAGTATTGCAAGTAGGGTTTTCCAATCATGGATTAAAAAGAATGCAACCTAATGCCTCTGAGAACAGGATAAAGCCACAAAATTGAGGAAGATAAATTATCCAGAGGAGAAAGAACATATATAGTAGAGCAAAGATAGAATTATATTAACCTAATTATTAATGTAACACGAATATATAACATTTAATAAACATTTATGCACCAACCAGTTTACAATTTTTATTTACTCTAAACAAAAGCATCCATTATGGTTCTGTTAGGTAACTTCCTGCTCCCTATATCTATAATCTGTTCACCACCCACTTACATGACTTCCTTTCTGCTTCTATGTAACTATCACTTCTCAAAGAGGCCTTTTCTAGTGTCCTCTGTGAAATACTGTTTACTTTTCTTGGCCATTTGATCTAGATTCTTCTCTCCATGAATCTTTGTTGTAGCTGACATTATGTATCCATTTGTATGTTTGCTTTTTGGTCTCCCCAAAAGAATGCAGCAACTTTGTCTTTCTCACTCTTTTCTTTGTAACTCTACTGCCTTAAAGTTCCAACCAACCAATTGAATTGATGACACAACTTTACAATTGAAAAGCTTTAATGACCTCTAATAAGTGTGAGTGTTTTGATTTCTATCCAGCTATATTTGAACCTAGAATTCTTTCCCCCACTACCCCTTTATATTTTTCTTAATAAAATTGTTGATTTCATGCCATTCTTGATTTACTCAACTTTAATTAACATATTTGAATCTAAGATTTTTTAAAGGGATGTATTGATGCATTATCTAGAGGAAATGTGCAGGAAGCTTGGTAGAAATCATTAATTTCCCAGGCATTGCCATCCTTCCTGTTAATGATGGCTAGGTCATATAATTGCCTGAGCTATGCATCATCACACGTTTGTTTTTGTTTTTGTTTGATTTTATTTAAACAGTTATAATTTTGGTAATAAGCATAAAATTGCATTGTTTTACCATTCTCTGGATTACAAGATAATTCTAGACAATATGAATAGTAACTGAAGCTATCTGTCATAGAGGATAGCACTGCTGGTGAAAGGGATAAAACACCTTTAAGGTAGCAGCAATAACAATAAGAAGACTTGGAAATTATTCCAAGTCTCAGAAGATTTGAATGCTAAAGAAAAGTATTTGAAGATAAAAGTAAAAAGAATTAATCTAAAAAGTTCTAAGTGTTAGTAACAAATTACATCAAAGACCAAAGGGAGATTTGTATTGGGAAGATAGGTAGATAGGCAGATAGATAGATAGATAGATAGATAGATAGATAGATAGATAGATAGATAGATAGATAGATAGATAGATAGATAGATAGATAGATAGATAGATTGATTGATAGACAGAGAGATGGATGGACAAATGATAAATTGATTATATAGATACATATACATATTCAAATTTGCTTTCTGAAAAAAGTGTTGTAAGTCAGTCTTGAAAATTGGGCTTGTGCAATATGTCACTGTAAGAAAAAAGATTTCAAATGGCTTAGTCACCTCTAGCAAGGAAAAGCTAGAGGGAAAATTGGAGGAATTACAGGGCCATGAACAACTGAGGTATTTTATGTTCTCTTAGTATGAGAATAGATGTAAGATTTATGCTCAAGGAAACTTTATTGAGACTCAATTAAATTCATGCTGTTCAAAAGTAGATATGTTTTAATAATTTTTGGAGGAAAGAAGACAAAAAGGTTATTGGTGAATACTCAAATTATTTTAAAAATATTTAAATTAATGATGGACTATAGTCTTATGAGGTGAGAGAAGTGGTAAGAAAAGGAATATTTTGCCGGGTGCCGGTGGCTCATGCCTGTAATCCTAGCTACTCAGGAGGCTGAGATCTCAGGATCACAGTTCAAAGCCAGCCCGGGAAGGAAAGTCCGTGAGACACTTAGCTCCAATAAACCACTAGAAAACCAGAAGTGGCACTGTGGCTCAAGTGATAGAGTGCTAGCCTTGAGCTGAAGAGCGCATGGACAGCTCCCAAGCCCAGAGTTCAAGCCCCATGACCAACCAATCAGAAATTTCTACTGATACACTGTTTTCCCCTTACATTAACAAACAGGCTCTGTTTACTTAAAGCACTCATTTCAAATGCAAATTTCTAAATATTGTTTGTTACATTTTGTAAGTTACTAGGTGATTTTGTTAATTATTGTTAGTAAAAAAAAAACTTGTTATCAGCAGTATTTAATGTTTTTGTTTCTTCCATAGTAAAATAACCTCTACCAAGCCTTTCAGGAAGTTTGCTCTTGTCTAGGTACTTCCCTCATGAGAACACTGGAGGTCAATACGCCATTACATCCAAAGAAAGTTTACTAAGCCATACAATTATGTTGTTTAGTAAGAGTTGGAAGGACCATCTTCATTCCTTTTTGTTACCACTCATAAAGTTCTGCAAACTTATATGAAAACAGAGGTAGATTTGCGATTCAGAACTAATTGCTTTACTGAGAGTTCATACTGAAGTATCATTTCATGAACTAAAGCTACCCAAGCTGGATAATGTCAATAAATTCAAATGAGATTAGAGAAAGTCACTAAGTCACTATTACTATATATGTAAGAGTTCAAAAATATTTCCATGGTAACAGGTTTGAAGGTTGAGTTTTAAAAGAAATGTCTAATCACAAAACTCATACATATTTTACCCTAATATGAAAATGTTAAGAGTTTACTTATAAAAGTGTAAATCACATTACTCTTAAATTATCTGATTGGATAACTACATGAGAATAATAATAAAATAATTAAGTCTCAGCATGTTAATGCATGCCTGTAGTCCCAGGCATGCATTATCTGAAGTAGGAAGATTGCAAGTTTGAGGTCAGACTGAACAATTTAGCAAGACCCTGTCCCCAAATAAAAATTTGACAAAGACTGAGGATATGGCTCAATGATAGAGTGGTGTCACAGAATGCATGAGCTCCAGGGTTCCATCTCCAGAACTGAAGAATGTAACATCTATGGAGGGTAGAAAGTCAACCACTTTACTAAGCTGATGTATCCTGTCCACAGCTCATTTGACTGCTGAATGCTAACTAGCTGTAGTCATGCATTTTTGAAAATAACTCTTTTGCAGATAAAAAGAAACACTTCTGATCAATTTATACCCACTTGAATTGTGACATAAGATCAAAAATTATTACAAGCATTTAAAAAATCTGATCCTTCACTTCATGTAGGACAGCTTTATGGTTGAGCGCTTTTCCTATTTGTACCACACCCAGAGTTTATGTGACACCTACTTAGTCAATTTTCTCCTTTTCTTTGCTGTTTCCCTTCTCCTTATAGATTTTTCCAGAATAACACTCACTCAATCAATCAATACTGAGCATCCCAAACTCCACTTAGTCCTCCATTCTGGAAATGTGACTTAAGACAAACTTGTATAATCATGTACTGAGAGTTGCTACCTGTCTATTGCTCTTTCAGGGACAGAATACATTATAACATACAAGACAATGTCCTAAAGTCCATATTTTCACAGTCTGTAAGAAGTTGGTCATATTTTGAGAATACAGAGCAGGAATACAAAAATAAAGAAAAGCAAAGAACTAGTTGGGATAATGCTCCAGGAAAGGGAAATGTTTGAGATATATGTCAAAATTTATGAAATTAGCCATACAAACAAAAAACAGACAATAGTGAGTTGGATGTGAACCCCAAATTGAAGGCACAAATACAACAGGTAGTACAATCTTATAAGAACTCTAAATTAATTTTTGTTGTTATAACAAGTTCAAAGCAGGGAGTAGCTAAGGATAAAGAGAGAAAGTAAACATATAAGTCCTAGAGGCTCTTTAGACACTGTATATAGTTCATTCTTTTTTTCTCTATTGTTTTTTTATTCTTTCTTTATTTCTGTTAGCTTTTTGTACCTTGTGTTTTGCATAATAGACAATGCAATATGTGGAAGGGAAAGGGAATCACAGGAACAGCAGAACAACAGATGAACCACAGCAACATTGATACTTGACACTATGTCGGATCTGAACATTACAACTTGGGAGGGGTTAGGGAGGGGTAAGTGGAAGATAAAGAGGGTTGGAGTAATTATGTTTTTAAAATGTACTTATTGCCTTACTTATGTAACTGTAATCCCTGCTCATCACCTTTTCAATAATTTTTTAAGTCTTACTTTATTATTAGAGCAACTGTTGGGGAGGGTTAAAAAGGACAGTGGAGATGGTCCATATGTTAAACAGTAAGGGATAGAAATTAGAAGGATTTAGCCAGAGAAGTGGTATTGTGGAAGGTCTGAAGTCAGTTAGAGTTAGTAGAAAAGAAACAAAGTAAAGTTGGATGGTAATTTAGAAGGCAGATTTGACAGGAGAAGGTGATTGAGTGAATTCAAGCAGCTAGTGAGAGGAATAATGTAAATTTACTTTTCAAGTCATGTCTTTTGTCATTGGAGGAAGTATCTTTCCCAGTCAACTAGAAAATCAAAATACTGTGTATGTCATGGAGTAATGTCTTTGAAATGTTTTTTCTTAATGATACATTCACTTAAAGGTTTTTGACAGAAAATGGAGGTATAGCTCAAGTGTTAGAGTACCAGCCTTGAGTGAAAAAAGCCAAGCAAAAGTACAAGGTCTTGAGTTCAAGCCCCAGAACAGGCATATAAATGAAATGACTAAGACAATGGAAATACAGAGAATTTCTAAGTCTGAATAGATAGAAAATGCACATATACACATATATGCTCACTCACTCATGCACATATGCATGCAATGATCAAAAGTGGATGTTTGGTTGTGTACCTGTTGCTCATGCTGATAATCCTAGCTATTCAGGAGGCTGAAATCTGAGGATTGCAATTTAAAGCCATACCAGGTAAGAAAGTCAGTGGGACTCTTTTCTGCAATTAACCACCAGAAAACTGGATGTGGTGCTATGGCTCAAAGTGGTAAAGTGCTAGCCTTGAGTGAAAAACTTAGGGACAGTGTCCAGGCCCTGACTCACAAAAATAAATGAATAAATAAAAAGTGTATGCTTGGCATATTGGCATTTGGTTTTACCCCAGTTATTTGGGGGAAATACCAAACTTAAAACATGATTGTAGCTAGGGAATGTAGGTCATGCACATCTTTATCATAGACATTGAAGAAAAGGGTGAGCCTACCTAAAATAGACAAATTCTGCACTTATCTACACTAGCTGTTTCTCTTTCCAAATATGAATGGCAGAATGGAAAGCTGGCATAATGAATGTCATCATATGAAGAGACAACAGAGAAGCTCCTAAATGGTCACCACCAATCTTAGCAAATATCAGCCAAAACAAACCTTTGTATTGTACTTGGTTTCATGAAACACTCTGTCTCTGACTTTGCTTACCAAAGCACATTTATCTGTAGTGGAATGTTTCCAGAATATTGCTTTAAAAATATATTCAGTGTAACAACTTCGGGAGAGTGCTTTCAAATATTTTGGAGAGATATGTGTGGGTGATAGGAATTGACGTTACTCAGGAAGCTCTGCCAATTATCAGGAGGAGTTTCTAGAAATCTTTTGTCTGATAAAGCCTGGAAGTTATCATCCATCAGCCTCTCAAAGTAGGTCACTTCAAGAAGGGTGCTGGCCTTACTCTTACCATATTTCTCCTGAGATATGGCCCCCTGTGGATCAGGAATCAGCTGGTCTGGAGATAAATAGGAGCCTGGTAGTCTAGTTAACCTTCTATCATATCTTAACCTACAAAATCTAGCAGGCATTTCAAATTGGAATCCATAATTCCTGTACATTGTATAGTGTACATTTTATCATGATTTGCTTTAAAATATTGTTCTCTATTCATAAACCAGAATTGAAATTACAGAACAGGAAAAGGAAAGTAAAACACTATAAACTAGTCTTTCATTTACTCAGGTTTTAGTCAGTCAAAATCATTCACTCTATAAAATTTTGTATAATTTTCTACCTATATCTAATAATTGCACAATAGTCCATATTGCTACATTATTTACTTAACTGTTGGGTTAGCTTTTCCTACTAGATTTGAATGTATAAAATAATCACTTTTATTTAAAAAAACGATGTCAAAATTCTTCAACCTTTTCTTCATAAGCTAAAATATATTACTTGTTCCACTAATTCTGTTTCTTTAGTGGAATTGGAAATGGAACTATCAAGGGAGTAAGCATTTTAAGATACATATATATATATGTACATATGTATAAGCAGATTATGAAAATTACCTCATTGCCTTATTTCATATTAGCTATCTAGAAAAGAACCTATATGCTAAGATCTTAACTCGAAGGTAATATTTTTGAAATTGATGTCCAAGAACATTTTATCTCAAGTTACAAAATATAGTATTGGCATAACTGGCTTCATCTGACAACAATGCAAAATTATTCAGTCATCATCTATCACTTCTAATTCTCTGACTAGATTCATCATACATGTTTTTCTCTGCTTAGCATTTCAAATAGTTTTTACTCAAAGCTATAATTAGGTCTATTTGCTTCTGTACTGCCTTTCAACAAATGATTGTGTTAACAGAAGCTTCCCAGGTTTATTTTATCCTTACTCTACAAGGTAGTATAGTACAGTTGAGAAATCACTTGAGCCTATATCTGGCATAAAAATAGGGAAGTACCTTAATGAAGGTAAAGGAATATGCTACCTGGCTTGGGATAGCCTTTAACTCAACCTGAGCAGCCTCTCTAATTCTTGGTGCCTTGATGCCTGTTTGCCCAATAAAGACCATACCAGTGTTTTGTATTTGTTCATCTTTCCATTCCTTTGTCACCGTTTCCTTTACTGGGTCACTGAGTGGAGGTCTCTTCCTTCACTAAAAGGGTTTTAGAGGGCTGGAGTGTGAGGCCTTAGGTTTCATCCACAGCACCACAAAAATGATTGTTTAGATTTAAAGCTTATGACAAGATTTCCAAACACAAATAAATAAGGAAAAAGACCTAGAATTTGCCAATGTCATCCAGTAAGGGAAAGAGAAGCCATCATTGTGAACAGCAAGCTAGAATTTGAGTAAAGTATGCTCAAAGTCAATTTTCAGAGTCAACAGTTCCTTAAAGTCAACAGCCTATTTTTCAATAGGGTCTCTGCAAAAGCCATACTATTCTTAAGACTTTGACATCCAGAGTAAATAGAAATATGCTTTTCATTCTTCCTGAGGAGGAACATCTAAGCTGAATCAAAACAATTCATTGGGTTAGAGTTGCAGTCTAGTCCTAGTCTTTCCTTGAATGACTCAAACTAAAATAGTGGCTCTCCTCAACCATCTATGCTCCCCAAATGGAAGCAAAAGGAAATTACACATATAAATGTACTGCACTTAGATCTCATAAATTGGGTTTCTTTTATTATGTCATGTGGCGTTTTCTCTCCAGAATTTTAGACCTATTTCTGAGCTAAAGAAACTGTAGACGCAGAAGGAAACCAGTGATAAAATGTCAGACAGATTTCAGTGAGGCCTTGGGAAATCTACAATTGCTTTATTCCTCAGGTTATGTCATTCACTGATTTACCCAGCACCCACTGTGGGTCATGGAATGGTCTAGGTATGGGTATACAGAAGGGAAGGCAGACAATATTCATAGCGATCTAATGGATAAAGAAATAAAAAGAAAGCAGGTAAATAGGCCAGAGAGCTTAGGATATTCATGATAAGGTTATCTGATTCTGTCTTTGGCATTGCATTCTTCCTGTATGACTTGTGTATTCATTCTTCTTTTTCTTCTTATAAGGACACCAATCACATTGGATTTAGGGGACACATTACTGCAATATGACCTCATTTAAATGAATTGCATCTGTAGAGACCTGATTTCCCAATAGGATCACATTCTGAAGTTCTTGAAAACATGTAAAGTTTAATCAAGGTTGATTAGTGGGTGGACTTTTCTGGATAATCAAATTGTCTCATTAGGTTGATAATATAATAATACATACTATATAATATACTACATATAATATATATTCCATATAATAATTAGAATAAATTAAAATAAAATAATTGTTATTTTGAATATAATTTAACTAAAATGATCACTGGGAAATATGTGCAACTAAGATTCAGTACAATAAACATTATTTGTCATTGTTTTTCTAGACATGAAGGTAGAGTTTGGAAATGTGTGTGTGTGTGAGAGAGAGAGAGAAAGAGAGAGAGAGAGAGAGAGAGAGAGAGAGAGAGAGAGAGAGAGAGAGAGAGAGAGAGAGAGAGAGTTTGTGTGTGATTGTGATTTCTAGACAACTTATATCCAGATAGAAATTCAAATTCCAGACAGTCAAGGCCCACTCCCTGAAGCCTTTATTTCTGCAATCAATATAATATCACTGGAGTTGATAAAGGGAATATTCTGTGCCTATGGCTTGTGTTTGTTTGTTCTAAATGCCATTGGGCCCAGAGGAAGTGAGAGATGGCAGAGCAGATAATGAGTGGTTGGGGCCTCAGAATAAAGAATTAGAACAATCAATTGTCACATAATTGGTCAGACAAGCAGCTTGATAGTGAATTTGGACTATTGGCTGTCCAATACAATTGTTCATCTGGACTCAACAATCAGACTAGGAGTTTTTCAATCACCTTGAGCCAAGATGCACAATAATAATAAAATCCTGAACTGACCCTGAAAGCTCATAATCACTTTTCCTACCAAAACTTTCAGGATTTGCCATTTCAAGGTTCTTATCTACATAAAATCTACATAAAATTGTTGTTCTACATATGCATCCATATATTAGAAATTTTTCAAATTTTTAATCCCTGAATCATTCATTGGTAATTAATAGGAAGGCTCTTGTCCTTCTGTGAGGAATTATGTTATTCCTGTCTTGTTTAAGTAAATTTAGTTTAAGATCCAGTATCTTTCCTTAGAATTTGAAATTTACATCAGAAAAGTACCTAACACAGAACCTATAGTACGATGGATTTTCTCTTTTCCATTCCCATAATGAAAGAAACACAAAGCCTCAGCATTAGGGGAAACAGAAGTAGACACAAAGTGTCTAATTCCTTATGTACATAAGGAATTAATACAGATGTGTTATCTTGATATATGGTCAATTTTTAAGTGTAAAATAATATCAGTTGCTTTATAGTTTTATTTATCCTACCAGTTATTGATTTGGGGTCCTCTATTGAATAGATACACTTAAAAAGATGATATAAAATTATTATTTGCTCTCATGTTGACTGTCAGACTTTAAGAAAATATATGTCATTAATCATTAAACTGTGAGACAAAGAACTAATAAAATTAGAAACTTGGGCCTTCTTCATATATCTAAGCTTCACTTAATTCTAATTGCATATCTCTAATTATTTATGTATGGATTAATTTATTTTTGAGGTAAACTAGACAAGTGAAATGTGTTGAGTAAGTATTTAAATAAATAAATATTCATTTAGATTCAATTGGTACTAAAAATGTGCAATTGGTTATCAAAACATTCACATACAACTGTTGTTTCTAGATATCTTTATCTTAGTAATTTAATTTTTTAGTTATTTGCAAATAAAAACATGCATATTAAAATAATTCAAATCAGTATAGTTATTGACTCAGAGCAATTTGATTACACAAAATGGTACATAGTTCAGAATTTAGTAAATCATCAATCTATTATTACAGTATACTGTTCTATGTTTAATAAGCATACTGTAAGGCTATTCACTTAGCTTGGGTCTATCCTCACCAATTGTTCTGTTTTAATGACAAAACTGATATGGGTATGACTCTACAAATTGGTCAATATGTATTGTTACTTTTAGACATATTATATCTTTGGGATATTTGTTACATAGTGGATTAAATATCAACATGATGAGCAGCAGTCCAAACAAGCACTGAACAAATCTAATCCTTTTCCCAATTTAGAGGAGTTTCTCAGTGGAAAGCTTATTGGATGATTGCAGGATATTCTCTCTGCAAATTTATCCTTTAAAGAGGGTAACAGAATTCAAGGCACAGACTTTCACTTTGTTTTGCTTTATAACATATAGCTGGGAACAAAATCATATTTTAAAGATGATAAGTTATAAGATATTTTTAATTTTATAATACTCCCAAAGAAGACATTGTTTGGAGCAGTTAACACATAAAATAAGCATGTATTACAGTAATAACTATATTATGTCATGACTCCACATTATGTAATTGACCATACCAGTAACACAGTTCTGTAACAAAGATTACTGATACTAGTATTGCTTTTGAAGATATCATCATTGAATAGGGATAGATATATCAACAAATAAAAAAGAGAAATGGAAGAATTTCAAGAGTAGACAAAACATTGCTGTGGAAATACAAGGTTTCCTTTCACTCAACTCACAACCATTTTCCATTTTTCAGGGTTTTTTTTTTGTGTAACTGTATGTAGGTTTGAACTCAGGGCCTCATATTTGCTAGGCAGGTATTCTACCCTTGAGTGCTCCTGCTCCTGCTCATGTTTCCTCTTCAGCTGAATTAATGGAACATAAAATGTCAACAAAAAAGATTTAAAAAAAATTAAGGGGATAGATGGAATTGAAATTGTGCCACAATTCAAAACTCAATGATTGAGAAGAGGAAACTTGAAGCCAATGGATTATCTCAATTAAATGATAAAGCTCTGAAATGGTAAGAATGGGGAGGGGAAGGAAAGAATGTGAATAGGTGAAACTAAAGTCAGAAATATGGGCTTGGCAAGATACCATATCCCAAAATTTGAATTTAAATCTATAGTCTAGAAGTTTCCGAAGACTAGTGAATATTAGAATCACCTGAAATGTTCTTTAAGCAATTTTTAGGCTCCCCATCAGAATCATAGGTTCAGATGACCTGGATTATGACCTAATTAGCATTTTAAAATGTTCCCAAGTGATGTAATTTCTTCAGTGATGATGTTCTGAAGACCACTGCTCTAATTAATGTCTACAAAGGAAACAGCATTATACAATCTACAGTGTAGAAGGATCAGTCTAGTGACAATATGAAGGAGGGATTGGAAGGAGACAAATGGGAAAAGAAAGACCACTTAGGAAGCTCTTGAAATAGGAGAGATGAAGAGAAGAGAGAATAAAGCTAAGAAAAATGAAATTGTACAGGTAGATTCCACAGGATGTAGAAATTGATGAGATACAAGACATGAGGGAAGAGGAAGAGTTAAGGATGACTGAAGCAGCAAGCCAGACTTCTAGGGAAGACTCGTATCACTGATAGAAATATCACAAGTAGCACAAGTAGGTGCAAGCCAGCAGATGGCAAGTACAGTTGTTTTAGAAGGCTCCCTTATTAGCTTATAATAAATTTTATATCTTTATTACAGGTATTTTGTACAACAGAACATTATTACAGTAATGGTGTGGTGTGTTCAAAAATCACTTCCTTTTTATACTGAACCTGTTGGGCATTCATCTCTGGAGTTACAGAAAACTCAAGGGAAATGGAAAAGAAGTCTGTTGAATATTTTAATATGCAGATGTTTTTATGTTAATAATATCATGGTGATTAATAGTCACATTATTTCTTAAAGAGGTTGGGGGAGTTAGATGTGTGGTTTATATATTTTTCCTTCAAGTGAATTTCTTAGGGTTAAAGTCATTCTTAGGGGGTTGCTAACTCTAGTTTTATCATATCAGGAAAGATTGCAGGCAAAAACATAATATGCTGTACACACATTTACTTTACATATAGTTTCTAGGAATCTATATGTATTCATTCATATATGTACCCATGTATCTATTATGATGAGACTCTACTGCTATATCAAATTTTGTTTACAATATTATAAAAACCATCTATATAGGACCCATTGCAACAATGAGATGTACAAGACGTTATGTCGAAAAATGAACTTTACAACTTTGGTGCGGGGGTGAGGGGGATAGCGGGGAGGATTGGGTGGGGGGCAGGGTGAAGATGGGAAGGGATGAGAAGGAGAAACAAAGGAGGAGGCTACAATGCTTGATAAGAAATGTACTCATTATCTTGCCCATGTAATTGTAACCCCTCTGTACAATATTTTCACAATTAAAAAAAACATCTATATATCTCTTCCAAGATCTAACTTGCCCATTTTTTTCATGAATGAAAAATAACAATTCACTATATTTGTGTTCCTCATTAACAATCCTTTTATTCACATTACCAATGCTTGGGCAAATAAAGGGTATTGGTAAGTTCAAAAAAAGTATTTTGTTTTTCTTCATGTATACATCTACAGATTTTTTTTATGTCTTATTAACAAACAAAAATTGTGGGCCAAGTGCCAGTGATAGACACCTGTAATCTTAACTAATCAGGAGGCTGAGTGCAGAGGATCATAGTTCAAACATAGCCAAGGAAAAATATCTAGGAGACTGTCCCCAAAATAACCAGCAAAAGTTTGCATTTGAGGCATGACTTAAGCAGTAGAGCATCAAGCAAGAGCAAGCCAGCCATGTGAGACTGTGAAGCAGTCAGTTCAATCTTAGGTTACTAGCACAAAAAAGAAATTGTGTGTCTTAAAAGATGTACAAACTGATATTTTGTAATAGTTGTATATTCTAAAACAATTAATAAATTCAGATATAGAAGGATAGCTTTAGCTTCAATGTTTTTTTGATAAACTTTCAGGTATTCCGTAAACAAACAATAAGTATAAATCTGTTTAGACAGTAGAAAATGACATTTGTTTAGCCTTGGTAATTATTTCTCCCTATCTTTGAGAGTGCAGCCTTTGGAGCATAGGCAAATTCATATACATTTTAAATAGTTACAAGTTTTGAGATAAAGTATTTGTATGTAAACCTACAGTGGATATTTGTTAATATGAACATTTATGAAAATAAAATAAAGTTTAAGGCATATCAGTGTTACTTAGCAATTAAAGATCTTCAAGTACTGACAAATGAAATTATCATATATATGTGTGTAGATTAAATTCAAAACAGAAGACTTCTGGCCCAACATCAGTACCTCATGATAACATTTATTGCAATTGCTTTTATTTATATATAAGTTTAAAATCTCATATAAAACTTACTTTTTATATCATGACTATCATTTTCAAATAGGAACATATAGACAGATGTAGTGGTGTACACCTGTAATTCTAGTGTTTTGGAGGCTGAGACAGGAGAATTGCAAGTTTTGGGGTCAGCCTAGTCTGCATAGTGAGACATGTCTTAAAAAATTGAACAAAAGAAAAGAAGTGGAAAATAGAGCATTACATAGCTCATATAGCTCAGTACCCTTTCTTTGGCTACTCTACTAAAAACATTGTAGTTGTGTTCTTTTACATGGTCTTCAAAAGTGAAAATTTTAGACACTTAGCAATCATATCATGTTCCTTTAAAATGTTTCAAATTATAAAAAAAATAAAGGTTTAGGAGAAGTGATTCTTGGACACCACTCCTCGGGATTTAGGCATTCATAAAACTCAATCGTGTAGCATGTTAAATGAGGTTTCCTTCCCTTTGAACATGTGGCTTAGTCTTTTGCCAGTAGTATTGTCATGGGTAAGATAGGATATTTGTTTTAAAACATAATTATTATTTCAATCTGGTATCCATAGATATTTTTCAGACACAAACAAGGCCATATGGTGAGTTATTCTTAGGGATTGTAAACTGAATAGGCAGATAAATCATAACATAGATTGGTAGATAGATGCTGGAGAGAGAGAGAAAGAGACAGACAGACAGACAGATAGATAGATAGATAGATAGATAGATAGATAGATAGATAGATAGATAGATAGATAGATAGATAGATAGATAGATAGATAGATAGATAGACAGATAGACAGATAGATAGATAGACAGACAGACAGATAGGTATTTCTTCTTTTATCATTCTTTAGGCTTTGAATGTAAGTTTTTACCATTGTGTTTGACAACAAATTTTACCCTGGTCTATAAAGCAACTCCTTGGGGTACCATGCAATTATGAAAAATAAATATTTACTCTGAAATGTATAAAGCTTGTGCATTCTCTTTCTTTACTTCTATTACTGTGCTATGAGATAGTCAGTCATATATCCTTTTATTCTATAAATTGGAAAATACTGAATAATTCAACAGCTTTGAAATTTCAGAAGTTCATTCAGCAGTGTAGCTGTAGTCCCTGATCCCTATTTTAATATGCTGCCAGTTATTGCAAGTCATAATAACACAATACAGGGCCCGGATGAATATCACTCACTCTGTTGTTTTCTTGAATGGCTTCAGGGTATGAAGTAAACTATAGTACATCACTGTCCTCATAATGAGATCGTTGTGCTGGATAAACAAGTTTCCCACAGGCTCTACCTGCTGATAGGACCCAGTGAACCAAATATTTAACACTTCACAAAGGCTCCTCCTTGCTATTCTTTAGTATTGCATACATCATTTTTATGAGAAAATTTGATGCAAAGAAGTAGAAAATTGAGCTATTGACTCCTGGGTTTGTTGCTACAACCTGGCTTCGTAACAAAGCCTCAATTCAATTTCTGGGTCTTGTGAGATAATAAAAGTTGCAAAGTTCCCAATAAAATTGTGGAAATATAAATTCTTGTTCTAGCTGACCAATTTGCACACAGCATTCAGTGAAACCAGTTTGACCAAGGAAATCACTGAAACAAAGCATGGAGTTAATGCAGTACTTGTTCATTTGCTGGAAATAGTCACTGAAAAAATTGAATCATGCAGAAAATGGAAACATTTGTATTCCGTGTTTAAAAGATGACAGCTTTGCTTTAAAAACATTTACTTTGCCATTAGAATGAGGGCTCAAAGGGGAAAAAAACAACATAGCTCGGGAATAATATTTTTATCGTTTTCACGTACAAGAATAATAGAAAGCCAAATTCCTTTTGCTTGTATGTGCATATCTTTGTATTTTTTTTTAACACTAACCTCGATAATATAATGATACTGGCCTTAGAACATCATAGATTTTTTTCATAGGCAAAATGGAATCAAGGCCTTGTGGTCATCAATGAATAGTTCAGGAACATCATTCTCATAATGGAAATACAATATCTTAAATGCTTTGATACAGACATGACCAAGACATTATGAGAAAGTTAACTTTTATTTTCTAGGGATCCAAAGGGCTTTCATGGAAGCTTACAAGAAGTAAGACTTTAATATAAGTCATGAATTCTTTGATTAAAATTCCAACAAGTGAGATAAGGTAGGTTAAAAGTATGGATAGAAAAGTGATAAGGTCTATTTCAAAAATAACATTTTGGATAGATCACAGAATTTGTAGGCCAAAGATAGGTAGTGATGGAGAAGGATATTGGAAAGGGAAGATCACCTGTTTATTTATATGTTCAGATAAGCTATGATTGACTGGCATAAAGCTGGACACATAACCATGGGGAGACAGATACTAAACATAAATAATCCATGTCATGGTTTTATGAGCAATGACAAACTACCAAGATCAGAGTCCTTTCACTGAGAACAAATAAAAGGCTAAAAGTAGATTTAGGGCCAGTGAAACTATAATAGTCAGGTTTAATATAAGTCTACAAAGGAACAGAAAACATGAATACATACAGAAAGGTAATCCTAAAAAAAGGTACCAGTAAAGCTGTGACTTGGGAAAAGGTTAGGAAAAGTAGAAGAATCAAAACACCAATAAGGATAAGAATCTAGAACTTAATTTGTAAACCAGAACTTAATTTTTATTTTTTAGTTCTGGATTTGAATTTTATTCATCCTTAAAGTTTTAAATAAAAACAGTTTTAACAGGCTCTGAACTGTGCACTTAATAAAATAGAGCATCATCAAATATATTCCTAATTGGGAACTAACTACAAGGATATTTATTTTCTTCATTTGTCATTAATATAACATAATGAATAGTTTTTTTGTTTTTGTTTTTGTTTTTGTTTGGTCGGTTGTGGGGCTTGAACTCTGGGCTTTGGCGCTGTCCCTGTGCTCTTCAGCTCAAGGTGAGCATTCTACCACTTTAAGCCACAGCAGCCACTTCAGGTTTTCTAGTGGTTTATTGGAGATAGGAGCCTCATGGACTTTCTTTCCCAGGCTGGCTTTGAACTGTGCTCCTCAGATCTCAGCCCCCGAGTAGCTAGGACTACAGGGGTAAGCCACTGGTGCCCAGCTGAATACTGTTTTTATTATTATTTGAAAGGGATGGTTGAATGTACATTTACTCTACAAATGCACTATAGCATTATATATCATATTATTTAAATTGTTTTAAGTTTTATTATAATGCAAAGTACAATTATTGTCATTTTGCTTGAATTTCTGATTTTTGCTTTTAGCTTGAATACCAAAAGGAAGATGTCTAGGTCAAAAAGTATTATGCTTTTTCAAATCAATTGGATATATTTTACACCAATTTATACTCCAATAGACATTGCTTGGGAGTATGCAGCAATTCACACTACCATATACAGATATAAATGAATTATGTTTGCATTATTGCATTATCTTCAATTTTCATTTTTGCAAAACTGAATATAAGTCCATGAACAACACTCAAAAACAGTGACTCTAACAAGATTTTTTAAGTTAGTATTTTATATACTTTCTTCAATTTCCAAGTATATTCAGATGACTTGGAATTCTACGAATTATTGCAACCTTACAAAAGGGTGTTTTCTTCTAACATAACCATTGTTGTTAAGGAAAAGATTTTGACATCTATTATACTTCATTACCACAGAATGATAATTTAAAATCCTTAACTAATATATGTTCAAACCAAAATAAAAATATGTGTTTGGATTTTCTCATTTCTGGAAGATTTTCCAATGATAAACAAAAAATATATCCAAAATATAAATATTAAAAAATACATTTGATCTCTTACATGAAATTTACATTAAAATTGTTATTGCCCTTCAGTGACAGCAAAGTATTTGTGATTTAATATAAGTTAAATGTGGGTTCTTTTATAAAACTATAAAATTGATGTATCCTTACACATACAAAACTATCACTGAGCTGGGTACCACTGGCTCAGGAATGTAAGCCTAGCTACTCAGGATGCTGAGACCTGAGGATCATGTTTTCTAGACTTACACCAGGCAAAAACTTGGAATTTTCAAAAGTACCACAAATGAATAAACCCCTGAGTTTTCTTTCTCTTTTAACTTCTGATACATAAGGTTGAAACCTGCTTATGTGTCAAGTTCAACAGTGCCTTCTTTCCCATATTTCACCTTATATCTGACTCAAGGACTTTTATACTCCAATCTATTCTCTTTCTTTTTGAGGGCAATAAAGGAAGACAATTTCATTGTATGCTGGGAATTTAAGTTCAATGGTATATTCAAACAGGCTTTGAAATTATTTTGAAAGAAAAAGAGTAGTAATTCCCCCAGAGTATGTGGAAGATCATCCCCGTATCCTTCACATCTCTACACACTGTGATTAGCAGTGGAGGGATAGCAAACTGACTGAAATTGAGTTCAGATAGTCCATTTGATGCTACACTGAGAATGTACCATAAACAAGGGCTGTAACATTTTTGAATTTTCATGGGAAATTCATAACATCAAAACTTAGAGTTTGGGTAATTCATGGCTACTACTGGTCACTAATTATGGTGCAGTCTTTTAAATAAACTAACAAGTATGGTTAGCTGGTGGTTCATGACTGTACTGAGATCTGAGGATTAAGGTTCCAAGGCAGCTCAAGCAGGAGAGTCTATGAGACTTTCATCTCTAATTTACCAGCAAAAAGCCAGAAGTGGAGCTATGGCTCAAGTATCAAAATGCTAGCCTGAAGCAAAATAGCTCAGGGAAAGTGACCAGGTCCTCAGTTCTAGCCCTAGAACCGACACACACTCAAATAGACAATGATTAAATAAGCAGTTTAATCTTACTGACATTAGACCTTCTCTTCAGTCTGTCAGATATATTGTTTATGTTATTTCACACTCACATAAGCATGTGTAAACATTACATTGCAATTTTGAATTGACCATCTTATTAAACTATATTTTAAGCAAAGAAATGAAAATACTTAAATATACCTACTAGCAACAACATCAACTAGATCTCCACAATACCTTGGGAAATGTACATTGAAAATGGCTCCATAAGAATAATCTGCATATTAGGAACTGTGGCTCACATGTGTAATCCTAACTAATCAGGAGGCTGAGATCCGTGGGTTGAGATTCAATGCTGGCCAAGGCAAACAAATCCATGAGTCTCTCTTCCAATTATCCAGCTATAAGCCGGATAAATGAAGGCATGGCCCAAATGGTAGAGTATAAATGGTTAATGACAAATAGCTAAACAAAAGGGCAGGACTTGGAGTTCAAGCCCTAGCACTCTTTATATACATAATGAATACATTAAATCCCCCATTATAACTTGCCTGGCTAGGTAATTGGCTTGATTATGATACACACACACACACACACACACACACACACACACACACACAAATTATGTTCTTTGATCTGTAGGCATAAGAGGGCACTACATTATTTCAATTCCTCCAGGGTTTTATGGTGCTAATGGACTGTAATGTGGTGCAAAGGAAAGGATGTCAATTTGCAAATAAACATATCAACATTGCAATACAATGTTTTGGGATCAAAACATCCAACTGAGGCTGACTGATTTTTCAGGAATGATACTCTACACATTTAAGATGAAGAGATTTCAAACGTTACCTTGCAAATATAGTAATGGTAGTTCATTTTTAATTGAAAAGCTCTATATTACAGACACATATTAATTCGTGCTTTTTTAAACTTGTCTGAATAATTAAAAACTATGCAGGTTGGACTTGAATTAAATACAATTAAAGGAGTTGATAGAACCAGAAATGTAGAATAGAGATCAGTGAAACAATCTCAGCTTAACTAAAAGCTGGTTATTTCATTCCCAATTTCACCAAAAGCTAAGTGAAATTGATAATACTAGTAAAGGTAACCAAGAAACAGAACTTGATATCAGAATTTATTATTTCTTAATGTTTATGTAAGCACATTTGAGTTTTAAAATTATAACCTTATTGTGTTCATATAATGCAAGTGTTAAAATAACTACATTAATATTCAATTTAAATGTCTATTATAAAATCTCTAGAACATAAATAAAATAAAACAATATATCTCAAATGTTTCCCTATCTCTTGCCTCTTCCCACTTCCGAGAACGTTTAGCTAGAGGTAGAAATTATTCACTTTCCTCTTGTGCTTCCCTACAGAAAAGCTGTACACTTAGAGAAAATTCAGGTGTATAAAATGTCAACACCCACATTCTAAAGACTATGCTGGAATGTGTCCTCCCAAAAGTTCATGAAAAAATGAAATTCTGATGCTTGCCTCCTTTAAAATCATAGTAATCAGCTGGTACTCATGGCTCACACCTTCCACGTGTGAGGAGCTTTTCAGGAGGCTGATATTTGAGGATTGCTATCTGAGGATTTCAGTTCAAATCCAGCCTGGGTAGGAAAATCAGAGACACTTATCTCCAATTAACCACATAAATAAAGCTGGAAGTGAGCTGTGGCTCAAGAGCCAGAGCCTTGGACAGGAAGAAAGAAATCATAGTAAGCTTAGAAAAAAAATCACATCTTCTAGAACAGTAATTTTAGTGGCTGTATAAACAGACATAGCACAAGATAGTATGAACACTATAATACCTTTGAAGATTTAATGATTAAAACAACTTCAAAGCTTCTAGAAAAGCTGAGCAGCAAGTATACGTTATTGCTGTGAACTAGACTATATCAGCATGCTTTCAATTTGGAGATATATAGCTCTTACAAAAACATTATATTATTTCCTTTAATCTGGCTAGATAAGAGATGAGGAGTGTGATTACAAATAAAAAGGAATTCCTACTGGTGAGCCAATTCTAGGCTAGTTGTCATAGAAACCAGCACCCCCAGGACTATTTCTTATCCCCTCTTTCTTCAGTATCTTTTCTATACCAAGCCAAATAGCTTTTAGATGTAATTAGAAGACTTAATACATTTTTAGGTTAGGTAACCTCATAGAATTTAATTTATCTTTGCAACATAAGCCTATGTTTGAACTAGGTATTGATTATTTTATTTAAGCTTTATACTGTGTAGCACATACCTGGATATGTAAACAAAGATAATCAATCAAAGAGGATAAATATTTCAGGAGTAATCAATCTTTGTAGTTACAGATTTTTCTCTCATTGCTGTGGAAAAATTACTTCCAGTATTTCAAAATACTGAGAAGTACATTGAAGGTAATTGAGATGCAAATGCTGAAGGTCAACTGGTTTGTTACCACTGTTTTCTCTGTGTTTACTAACATTTTATTATCTGTGGGGAATGATAAGTATCTACATTTTTTACAACAATTGACCAATAACGAATCCTCCATCTTTTATTATTTTCTTCTCTCATATACAAAGAATACAAACAATATTTTCCCTTAGCTCACTCACTAATATGAGGGACAACCAAATAACTGTGATATAATTTATTTCTTGTGATAATACGAATAAATATTTGTGAATCACTTATAACAATGGAAGAGTGAATGATCTCTAATCTTACCATAAACTCTAGGAATGTGGTAGACATAACAATATCTCTGAACTGATACTAAATTACTCATATGCAAAGGGTTTTGTTTACAGTCATTCTATTTTTGAGTACCTGCTACTTTATTTCCTGAAAATGCTTTACTTATTTGAGAGACAGAAGTAAATAATCTATGTTTCTGTTTTAAATATTAACTTATGAGAATTTTCAATTTGTCACACAAATACAGAGATAAAATAGTAATGACAGTAGAGGAAATATGGATTATTTTCTAGAATCCATTCAAATGGAAAATGGTTTTACCCTTAATGATCATGATAA
Organism: Dipodomys merriami; assembly: GCF_024711535.1. Classification (NCBI taxonomy): domain Eukaryota; kingdom Metazoa; phylum Chordata; class Mammalia; order Rodentia; family Heteromyidae; genus Dipodomys; species Dipodomys merriami. Next base: position 102,373,018 of record NW_027204492.1, read on the forward strand.
GAAAAATTACCATTACTTTTACTTTTACCTGTTAGTAACTTAAATGCAATAAGGATTGCATGAACATTGACAACAAAATTATCTATAATTATATATTGTTAGTTTTCATCTTACCTTTATACATAAGGGTAGCATTTAACACATATCAGGGCCAGAAGAGAATTCTAGGTTGTCTGATACATTATAATCCAATGTATTAGATTGTTATTATTAATGTTGTCTATGAAGTGGTAAACAAAAGTTTTATGGGTGTATGTAGTTGTGAAGAAAGATGTTTAGTGTATATTATATACATGTATAAAATATCATACTGAAACTCATTGAAATGTATGAATAAATGCCTAAATAAGGAAAACAACCAATGTATATTATAAATTATACATTATCAAAATGGTACCAGATAACAGAACAATATACAAAGGAAGGATAGCCACCTCAGATTAGAGGGACCCAGAGGGCCTGCTTGAAAATGGAACACTAAAAGTGACCACTGGAGTATAAAAAAAAATCAAGACATGGAAATTAAGGAAAGAAGGCTCCTAACAAAGGAATATATGGGAATTTAGCTCTGTGACAAAGCATTTGTTCAGCCCAGTATTCTTCCCTTGGAAACACACACACACACACACACACACACACACACACACACACACACACACACACACACACACACACACACACACACACAATTAGATTTAACCAAATAAATGCATAACGTGTATAAAAGTATTTGCCATTTCTTTGTGACTCTAAGTTAATAATTGTATAGAGGTGAGTAATATATAAATCATGATTTTATAACATGGATTTTAAAGTGCAATGGAGCACTACAATGAAGCAGAGAAGATGAAATATAATTATGGATTTGAAAAGCAGATATTAAATCTGAGTATAGGGTTGATAACAAACCTATTTCCTGACTTGAAGAAGTCTGAAGAAAGAATATGTCTCTGAGGAAGAATATGAATTTAGCCTAGGACATTGAACTGATTCCAACCCTAGAAAAGTTAGATTAAACATTTATATGAAGAGCCTAAGGAGCTATTTTTGGCCTACAATTAATCTCCAATAAATAATTCAAATATTGAAGATGTTATCTATATGCAAATGCTTGCAGTGAAAAAAATCAAAACAATCTGAAATCCAATAATAGGATATCATAAGATGGCAGATTTTGAAGCTTGTTAAAACTATACCAAGGAATGCTGTTTGAAGCTGGAAAAGAAATGTTTAGGATACTTTAATGGGAAAGATATTTTATTTAGTGAGTTATGCAGTATTTTTGTATAAAATATATTAATTTAATAATAACATTATTTTACTGGGCATAGATTTTTCTTACAACTATGAGAATTAGATATTTACATTAAGCAAGAATAGGAGTTATATTTTATAAAGCTTTTTGAGAAATTGCAGGATGAATTTTGATTCCCAGTCTTTGAAATTCCAACAGTCATCAAATTTTAAAAATACATGTTCTATTAAGAAGTAGAATGCTGCAGAGTACTTGGGAGCCACTGCATGGATTTTTCCTCTGTGTGTGTGTGTGTGTGTGTGTGTGTGTGTGTGTGTGTGTGTGTGTGTGTGTGTGTGTGTGTGTGTGTGTGTGTGTGTGTGTGTGTGTGTGTCTGTTTGTCTCTATCTGTCACTGTCCCTGAGCTTCTTTGCTTAAGCATAGTATTCTACCACTAGAGTCACAGCTCCACTTCTAGATTTTTTTTGTTAATAAATGGAGATAAGAGTCTCACAAGCTTTCCTGCCCAGGTTGGTTTCCAACCTCAATCCTCAGATCTCAGCCACTTGAGTAACTAAAAGTATAGTCATGAGCCACCAGCATGTAGCTTCCACAGATTCTGTAGATATCAACAAGAATTAGAACCTTATTAGGCTGTAATCCCTGTGAGTATTCCATATGCAGACACCTTTGTTATGTCCATATTTGTCATTAATAAAACTCTTTGATTTTGGTATATTGTGTATTGTATATATGTTTATTTGAATTAGGAAAGGAAGGGGAACAACAAAATGGTGAGACAAAGGACAAAGGGCAAACCAATGCAACAGCCATACTCACAAGACACTATGTTGGAAATGAACTTTACAATTGGGGGAGGAATTGTGGGGAAGGAAATTGGGAGAAAAATAAGGGAGGAGGTAAGAATGTTTGACAAGAAATGTACCTACTACCTTACTTATGTAATTGTAAGCCCTCTGTACTGATATACTTGACAATAAAATTAAATTAAAAAATAAATAAAACAGCCAGGCGCCGGTGGCTCATGCCTGTGATCCTAGCTACTCAGGAGGCTGAGATCTAAAGATCGCGGTTCAAAGACAGCCCGGGCAGGAAAGTCCGTGAGACTCTTATCTCCAATAAATCACCAAAAACCCAGAAGTGGTGCTGTGGCTCAAGTGGTAGAGCACTCGCCTTGAGCTGAAGGGCTGAGGGACAGAGCCCAGACCCAGAGTTCAAGCCCCATGACTGACAATAAATAAATTAATAAATACATAAATAAAACAGTTGTCACAAATAACTAGGTGATTTCAAGAAATTAGAGGTATACAGTCATAAATTCACATGTCTCTGAATAGAAAAAAGTATCTTAACTACAGATAGATTTTTATTTTTAATACCAATATAAGCTGTTACAAACAGAACAGAAATTGTATGCTGTCCACAATAATCACACATGTATACCATAATAATTTCTATTTTTAAAAAAATCCATGTGGCTGTTTTAATACAACAAATAAGAAAATAAACTCACCAAATGATATGTACCATGATTAGAGTCAGAAGTTAGTTTTTTTTAATACTTGAATTCAGTTTTAGTTACAGCATTCTCAAGAAACATTATTTTACCTCAGAAATTATTAATCAATTATTTTATTGCTCTCCTTTGATATTCTTCTAATATGAAATTATACAAGCTAAATTGTTCATGGTACCATATATAGGTTTAATTTAATACATAGTAATCACCATGATTAACTGGTTATTGCCCATTGAATGAAGGTAATCTTAAGTATTTCCCTACATTTTAATACAAAGATCATACAAGAATTTCCAGTGGCAATATAATTTTATTTTCTACTTATAAACTTGACTATCACAAATTACATCTAAGAATTATCAATATTAATTACCATCATTAAGTTTCTATGATACAGATATCTTCTTTCTGTCCTAGATTTGACCATGAAGCCAGATTATATACTCTTTTATTTTTTATTTTTAATATATATATTTTTATTGTAAAGATACTATACAGAGGGGTTACAGTTACATGAACAAGGAAAAGATTCCATCTCCTATTGAGCATTGTTATCCCCTCCTTTGTTTTTCCCCTACCATCCCTTTCCTCCCACCTCCACAACTTTAGATTATAAACTCAATGCATATTTTTGCTCAAATCTATTTATTTTCACTCAAAATAAAAATTGACTGGTTATTCCATCGAGAAATAGTTTGGAAAATCCAGCTTGGAATGTATGGCATCTTTTGGAAAATTAAATTTCAAACAAAATTCAGTATTTCAAAATGGATGTGAGCTGTACTTTTTGTTAGAAATAGAAAAGGCTTACATCATAAACCCCTTGAAGGGCTGCCAAATTAGGGTCATAGAAGTCTGCACCTAGGGCTGATAGCAAAGGAAATCCAATTTGGGGCTGACAAAGAGAAGCTGAGGTTTCATATTTGTAAACTGTTTGAGGTAGATGATGGGTGAGGAGGGAAACAAGCCATTTGATATTTACCTGTCAGTATACTAGCAATGGTGTTGTGATATTAAGTAATACACCAGTTTGCTTGCCTATGTGTGTTAAGCTCCATCAAATAACCTAAAATACAGGATATTTTTTTTACTATGAACAGAAGATTCAGTTTAATAAAAATATGCTATTTGCACACCTGACATCCAGTTGTGCTATATCTTCTAATAGGAAGGAAATCCAAAGGAGATCTCTGGCATTGTGCCCACATCTGCTTAGTATTTCTTCTTAATATAGCCCATAAATGCTAATAACTTTCTCTGTGGGGGAATGTTATTAAAATTAGAGCACTTGATTGGAAACAGGGTGCATGGATTTAAGAACTTAATGTCTAAAAAGAAATCATTTTGTTTTAATTATATTTGAGTACATAAGTCAAGTAAAACTTGTCGTGATCCTTGATTAGTTAAAATCAAATATCTGCGAGCCTGAGTTGACCCGAGAGCATGTGAGCTAACTGAACATTGTTGTGTAAAATGAACTGAAACTTCAAGGATATTATTGAGCTTTAAAACTAAAGCACCACATAGGCAAAGCTAAAGATAACATGATTTTCTTGGGGTAAAGTTTTAAACTCCTTTTCTTTTGAAGTGAAAATTAGTTCAAGCTTTCCTTCCTACTATCAGTCATCACTAATCACTACTTTAAAAAAAAAAGAGAGAATACTTGACACAAAGAAAATTCTTCCTATAGCAATTACCTACAGGTTTTTTTTTCCTAATGATGTAAGTCATGTGTACTAGTATTATTAAAAGAGAATTTGCCCTGAAATTGCTCTTGTGCATAGGGTGCTACCATTGAAAAGTGCTATAGGACACAAGAATGAATCCACAACTGACCCTCCAATGCTCTGGGAAAAGCCTAGTTCAAGGGCTGAATTTAAATGCTGTGTATAATAAAAGGCTTTCACAAGTGTCCTCAAAGGAATTCCTGTTCTATTAAAACAACTGAAGGATACATTGCTTTCTGGAAATACTTCTATCTTTCTCTGTCACCATTAAGCATATTATTCTCAAAACAAATTCCTCTAGGACTAATTTTCTTTATAAAAAGTTACATCTAGAGGAGTTATAATACCAAGTTATCATAAAATAAACTATGGAGCTCTCTGTAAAGAAAACGTAAGTCACCTTTCAAGCAGTGCAAAGTTGGCAGGGGGAAAAAATACCACATATCCCTTAGGGAGTTGTGTGAGAAATTTTGATGGGATTAAACATGCTATATGACATATGGTATATATTTTTAACACATATAATAGGGGAAATAAATTGAAGGAAGCATCTAAGCATTAATCCCCTAACTCCCACATCTCATCCCATCCGATAGGGATTTATCTCTTTCAGTTTGTCATGGTAACATAAGCATGAAAGGATCTTTCTTACCTTCTGGAATTCAACTTGAAAAAGGGAGATAAAACGTCACTATTATTTATCTGCATCGTTTAAGATGCTGTTTTTGTACAGAACAGGGAAATGTAAATAAATACAACAACTTCAACCTAGAGCCTGTTGAAATCAGTTTACTATTATTTTTTTAGTGTAAATATGTTTCTATGCACTCAAACAATATAGTAATGTTTAGGACAGATTTCACAAAAAAATTACTCTGGATAAACTGTTGCTAATATTCTATTTGTATAAATTTTAAAAAATCAGGAAAAAATTGCTTTTCCAAAAGAAGGACAAAAAGTAAATGAAGGTGCTTTGCTCCATGCTTTTTTAAAGTATTCCTGTAAGCTATTTAAATTATATTAGAAAGAAATATATCTCTCTGTCTCTGATTTTATTTAGTCAGTAATTTCCATTTGTGGAAGAGGGTAAGGAAATAGAATAATTCCCTCATATTTGTCATTATGGATACAACATACAATATACCTAAACATAAAACAGACTTACACTGAATGAATGGGCCTTAAGTCAGTCACTTTTTCTATGGCGAGTCAATGTTAAAAGAAATTTAAAAGTGTTTAGCTTATATAGTTTTCAGAATAAAATGAGGCAAGTGAACAAGATACATAGCACAATCCTCAGTGTATTCTAAATTATAAACAAATGTCAAATATTATCACTATCATCACCATCATCATCTTCATTATCATTATTTATCTGTAAACACAGGCCCAGTGATGTATATGGTAAACTATTTGGTACTAAGCCATATGATGACTTATAATAGCGCTACAAGAATGTTTTTATGTTCATTTGCCAGATGCAAAAATGAGGCATTAGAAAGTGAATCAGTGGAACAATGTTGTGTGAAATGAATTAAAATGTCAAGATGTATTATTGAAATTTAAAACTTAAGCTCCACATACATAGACTAATGTCATCAACCAGCCATTTATTGTCCTTTCTTACAATGATTTCCCATAGGAGGCTATGTCTTGCTCATTGTATTCCCTGTTAAGTGGCTCAGAATATTATTAATAGGACAGAAAAATTGTCTCTTTACTTGATTGATAATTTGTATCATATCTCTAATGTTTGTTATTTACTTAATCGTATGTGGTTTTATTGTAAATTAAAAAAAACCTTAGTGAAGGGTGAAGAAAATAAATAAATTATAGTTCTGGAATGTTTTTGCAGGTCTGTACAGTAAAATTTAGAAAATTTTACCATGATGACATTAGAGGCTAAAATTAATTAAACAAATGTTCAGTTAACTTCATAGCACTAATATTAGAGAATGTATAATGGGAATTATGGCAGATTCTTTGTGTGTGTGTATGTGTGTGTGTGTACTGAACTTGAACTCAGGGCCTCACAGTCTCACTCTACTACTTGAGCCACTTCAGGCATGTTGCTAGTTATATGGAGAAAAGAATCCCTCTTCTTTCACTACTAAGGCTGGCTTTGAACAATGATCCTCAGATCTCAGCCTCCTGAGTAGTTAGGTTTATAGGCATTATTAACTGGCACTCAGCTATGAGAGATTCTTTGAATGTGATAAACCAGAATTAGTGACAATGTAGGCATTTAATTAAGAAGTTGGTGAATTAAGGAAGAGGAAGAGGATCTTCAAAATAATGTTATTGCCTTTCCTGAGTATTAGAAGGCATATATATGACATTTGCTCTTACCTAGGAAGCATGTTACTGAAGAAAATACAGAGAAACAAACGAGTATTTTTAATACACACATGTTCACACACACACACACACACACACACACACACACTTATAAACATCTTAATAAAAACTCAAAAGGCTTAAATAAGAAAATCAACAGTATAAAAATTAAACTCCAAAAAATGGAAACAAGAGGTTTTTTTAAATTGCAGTTTCAGTTATTTCTTTTTTTTTCATTTGGTTGATTCCCTTTTGTCACTGTTTTTGATTTCTGTACCCTTTTTCTTGTATATAAGTTTATCTGATTTGGGGAAAGGAAAAGAAATCACAGAAATTGTGGGACAAAAGGTGAACCAATTCAGCAGTGATATTCACTAGACACTACGTTGGAAATGAACTTTATAACCTAGGGACAAAAGGGATTGGGAAGGGAAAAAGCAGGAGAAAATGAGGGAGAGGTGACACTATTCAAAAAGAAATGTACTCATTACCTGAATTATGTAACTGAAACATCTCTGTACATCACCTTTACAATAAAATTTAAATTAAAGCAGAATTTTTTTGTTTCTTTTGTATGTTCTTCCCATATATAACCCCTGTTTTCACTGTGATTTTGGTGCCCTGTGTCTTGTATATACATTTTTCTAATTTGGGGAGAGAAAGGGAAATAACAAAATGCTGAAACATGGATACAGGTTGACCCATTATAACAATGAGATATATGAGACACTATGTTGAAAATGAACTTTACAACTTTGGTGGGGGAGGAGTTGGGGAGGTGAGGAGGGAAGGGGTTGTAGGGGGAAAACAAAGGAGGGGGTAACAATGCTTGTTAGGAAATGTGCTTATTACCTTACTCATGTAACTGTAACTCCTCTGTACAGTATAATAAAAATATTTTAAAAATAAGTTAAAATGTCTAGAATGATTTTTAAATCTACTAATAAAAATCTCAGAGGCATTAGATTATTTTCTTAAAAATTTCAAATCACTTTAAGAAATAAAAATTATTTGAACTAGGTATTATGGGTAATGTGAGCACTTTTATTATTATTCTCCATATGAGGAGCATAAAAAACAAAACCCAGCAAAATCAGGCATGTATGATCAGGTACCTTTCTATTTTTAAGAACAATTCCTACTTTCAGGTTTTTCCCTCAGACATGATATTTGAGATTAAAATATCAATTGAATCTTTTGTGGTTTTGCAGCTACATAATCTCTTGACTCCTGTCACTGTCAAGCTGCCAACATCAATTTTAGATTTATTTCAAGGTGACTTTGGATTATTTCATCTGTCTTGCATTTTATTATTCTGCTTCCATTCAAGTGTTTTGTCTTTTTCTGCAATCTCATCATACTAGTAGTCCATTGAATAAATGCATACACCTTGAACTTGAACATTTCTTTTCTCCAAAAATATAATCATAGAAATCTCCAATCATTTTACAGCACTTCAAATTGCTATTTCTCTCTCTCAGTGTGTGTCTCTAACACATAAAAATGCAAATATACACATTCAGAGAGTCATGGATACATTCTACTTGCAATGTATATAATTGTTCTATATAAGATTCTTCTTAGTATAATATATTCACAGATATAAATCATGTTTAAATCTCAAATAATGGTAGCATTTGCTCTGTTTTTATTTTTGTCGGTTGTAGGGCTTAAACTCGGGGCCTAGGCGCTGTCCATGAGCTTTACGTGTTCAAGCCTAGAGCTCTACCACTTTGAGCCACAGCTCTACTTAACGCTTTTGAGTCCGTTAATTGAGAAAAGAGTCTCACAGGGACTTTTCAGCCCTAGCTGGCTTCAAATCTCAATGCTCAGATCTCAGCCTCGTGAGTAGCTAGGATTATAAGCCTGAGACACCAGTGCCCAGCTTTATTTTGTTTTTCTTATTAAAAAGGGGCCCTATATATTATCTGTGGAAATAGATACTTAATATAAGAAGCTATTCCTTGTCAAACTCATTATAATTTTTGGTATTTCAATTGCTGAATTTCTCTTCCTGCAATGTCTCTGCACTCTATGTTCTCTGTGAATTCTGGATAAATACTCATTGACCTGTTCCTCAATTTTGCCCTTTTGTATCTGGTCTAAGTTCAATTATATTTTCCCATTTGAGGTGCGATTTTCATTTTTACTGATAAGACCGATTGTCTTAGGTCTAAACATCTGGATATGATTTTCATTGATATGATAGATTCAATAGCACCTTTTTACACATTTACCTTTCACTTAAATCCTTGTCACATTTTAAGTCTTTTACAATATTTACTGCCTTGATTCATCATATCTTTAACTTTCTTCTCTAAGGTCTTAGTTGTTCTAATCTGGATTTTCTCATTATCTCTTTCCTGGTCTCCTGTCAATGCTTCCTTATCATAATTGATACAATATGGTTCACCCAAATCTCCAACGTCATCAAAGACTTTAGTGACTTAACATGCTAGATTGTAATGCCTTTGAATATTATGACCTATTCAACTCACTGGACTCCCAGTTTTCTCATGTGTAAAATAGAAATATTAAAGGACAACAATCTTATGGGACTGTGTCATCATTTAATCACAAGTTTGAGTAAACATTTCCATTATTTCTGTCATGTAGTATGCAATTATATAGTGATAAAATTCATTATAATTATTATCGCAGGCTTTCTAACAATTTTTCATAGGCTATGAACCTTTCAGTGTCATGTGCATTATGTAGCTTTAAATGGCCTGCCAATTTTTGTTGCATAAGATTTAACTCTTCTAATTCAGTACATTTTTTACTATTACATTTCTTTACACTGTGTTTAATCGCCCACTCAATTTTCTATCAATTTTGAAAAAAATGCCCACAAATTTGTTTAAATGTCACAAAATCCTCATCTAACATAATTTGATTTCATCTGAAATATTTTTCACTAATTATATCTTTATATAATTATCTATGTTTCACTCCACTATGATTTCTTCACCCTTAGTAGGTAATTAACAACTATCATTTCAATTTCTGTTGTTCCACAAAGAGGTAAATGCACCCTGATAATGGATAACACAGAACTTATTTTTTAATTACTTGAATCATTATTTTATTATGAGAAAATATAGTCGATTTCTGGCAACTTTAATGTAATTTAATTTGAGATGTTACAGCACATGGGGAAAATTTATCAAATTGAAAAAAAATCTCCATTTAAGAGATAACATTCTAAGTGGACTAATTTTTTCTTGACACATGCAGAATTTAATATGCATATTCTATTTAAAATAATGTATTTGTCTACTTGAATTTTGGGATGTAAACACATTCAAAGACACAAAGCCTGCTATTAAAATTTCAGCATAGTAATTAAAATAATAATTTTATAAACTACAAGAATATATAGGTAAACCTGGATGGAATAAATGGTATCTCAAATGGGAAAATTTATGTAATAAAAATTGAAGGGCTGACAAAATAAAAAATTAGAATCTTTTTGGCAGAAAAACAAGAGCAGAAATTGTCTGCAATTATGTTTTAATTTCTCTTGGTAATTAAATAATATATTCACATTTTTAAATAATTATCTAACTAAACCTACAAAATTTTATTTTCTTTTATCTTATGGGTACTAGAAAATTAACTAATCTGATGCTCAACTACAGAAACTATTTTGATTATTTTTCTCCCTGCTTATGCAGGTTTTATTTTTATGTGGTTGTAAAAGGGGATTTTAATTCAACATGTCAATTTATGAGTATGAGTACAATGCATCTCAATCAATGCCATCTTCTCAACTTCTGTCTCAAAACTCTACTCATACTCTCAAGCTGTGTTTTTACATAGCTACATTGAATATTACAATTATCTATACACTATTTTGCTTCTATTTTTCTCTGTTGCCTTAATTTTTCACTTTATCCCCTTTTTTTGTATGTATCCTCCCCATTTTTTCTAAGTATTTGCAGTCAGTAACTTCTGGCTCTAGCTGTTACAAACTCTCATTTTATTATCTAGCATTTTACTCCAACTCATACCAATCTTGCCTGCACCTCACATACAAAAGCTTTCAACTCACTCTTGCATTTATCTGGGTTCTGCTTATAATTTCTCCTTCCTTCATGTGACTATGTAGACTGCCTCTTCACTTCCTTTACATTTTTTAGAAACTCCACCCATGAAAGGGGTCATCTGTGGCATTTTAAAATACAGCATGTCATCTCTATCTGGTAGTGATATGTGGGTATATATCTTTACATATAACAAAATACATGTAAGTATAACTTCCTAACCCCACATGCCCACTCTCTTCTTATCTTTCCATTCATTGCCATTTTTACACCTCTCACTACATGACTCTTTTATTTTATTGTTTTTCTTTACTGAATAGAGTTGAACAATGGTGAGCTCAAAAGACAATAAATATGAGTTGAATAACAAAATGAAAATGTGATGCTCAATCTAGACAAATAAATTATACACTTCTATATGTTTTGGCATAAAAATACATTTAAAAACTGCAAATGTTTCAGTGTGTTATCTTTCAAGATACTACTGAACATCATACTACGTTGCTAAACAGAGATTATAAAGTCCAATTTAATTTTCTCTCCACATGTCAGCTTAATTTAAATTCCTTTTCAATGTTGTTCCACTGAACTTTTAATCATTCCAAAAAAAGAATGATCCAAAACAAATCTTTTCTGGTTTAGAATTAGCATGGCTGTTAAGAAAAAAATAATGCATTTCTCATGTGTAAGATAGGATTGAGGTAGCTCAAAGAAATCCAAATGCCAATTGAAGTAATTCTCATTAAAAGGCTCATATTTTTTTCACTGATAGGGGACTTTGGATATACAAAATTCCATAATAATATTATCTGCTATAGAAGATTAGGCAAACAAGAGCCAATTAAACGTCTGGACAATGCCACAGTAAATTGCTGACACAAACAGGGATTTACACGAAAGTATAAAAGGAAGCCTATGGCTTTTTCTGAACATTATGATTTCTCTTTGGGTAAAGTTAGTATTTTTAATGATGTGATGAAAAGAAATAAATATTATTAATATTTTAGTTACTACATAGTAAATGGAGGCAGAAAAAATAGTTAAGAAGAGATGTGAAGAGAAGAAATTGCTCTTAGTATTAAAGACAAGTAATTCTCTGACCAAGTTTCAAATGCTCAAAGGAATAAGCGAATGATTTTTTTCACACTCAGCAAATTGGACTTTGAAATCTTTCCATAAAACAGGTTAATGGTTTCTTCATTCCTTCTGAAAGATTAGACACATAGTTTACTGTCCATTTTACTCTTACTCAACCACATTCACTTGCATTTCATCAAGATGCCCCGCAAGTATCATTAATTTTCTTCTGTTAAAACTTTTGTTGTCGGGCTGGGAAGGTGGCTCAGTGGTAGAGCGCTTGCCTTGCATGCCTGAGGCCCTGGGTTCGATTCCTCAGCACCACATAAGCAAAAAGAAAAAAGCCAGAAGTGGCACTGTGGCTAAAGTGGTAGAGCACAAGCCTTGAGCTGAAGAGCTGAGGGACAGCGCCCAGGCCCAGAGTTCAGGCCCCATGACCGGACCCAAAAAAAAAAAAAAAAAAAAAAAAACTTTTGTTGTCCTTTTCATTTATGTACTGTGATTTTCTTTGTTATTCCATTTTATATTTTTGCCTTAAGTGACATAGTGTGTGTACATGGCAAGGAAAACTGAAATGAGGACAACTGAAAGAAAAGAATGTGATATTCCTAGAGAGCAAGATGAAAATTGGAGTATAATGCATAGAGAATTAAATCAGTACAACTTATCTACATATCAATGATAAATTAGCTTGTATACTATTTTCTAAATGATTATATGAAAATTTAACACATCATCTAGAACAATGTCCAAATATACCTACACAACCTTTTTCCATTACCAATTAGAGTAAGATTTTGATGTTAATTGGGTAACAATCCCTGGATATTTCTCATGCGTTCTCTTTACTTCACTGTTTTGGTAATTGGTACCTTAAATTATACATACTTTTCTAGAATATCATTCAGTTAATAAAGAAATTAAGCCAATGGGGCATTCTAATTGTAACTAGAATGTTCTTCCACATTCATATAAGATTTTGACTTATTCTTGACACTTTTCATACTCTGAAATCAATTTTTTCACAATTGTATTGTATAATTGCTATAAGAAATACCTATTTTGATCTTCATTGTTCTGAATACAGAATGTGAGTCAGATTCATATATTGCTTAATAATTGGGAAATGGTAAAATAACTAAGACTTTGATGTAAAAAATTTCAAAGGTAACACAGTGCTGTCAGTGTTAATGGGTTGTAAACGAGAAACTGTAATGGATTATTGCATTTCTGGGTCACAACATCATCTCACAATCATTTAAGAATATTAATCAGGCAAAAACCATCAAATGATCTCAGTTTGCTGTCAAAATATCTGTGAAGGGTTTTCTTCCTCCTGTTTCGTGTTCACTCCTGCCAGACACCTAATATAGCAAATGTAATTCAAACTGAAAGTAGTTTTATTCTCAGCAAGACTCTATTCTTAGAATCCATAATTCTATCCAATAACTTTAGTTTTTAATTACCTTTGTAAATCATATAAGATATAAAACACAAAAAATATAAAAGATCATACATTTTAAAATACATCTTTTCTCATTACTCCAAAATGTCCCTCTCATACAGAGACAATATTTTAACCTAATTCAAGTACAAACTGGCCAGAGAGATTCTATGTAAAAGTATTTATCTGTTTGTACATATTTGTATATTCTTTCCCCCAAGATAGTACATATAATATACATTATTTTGAATACTTTAACTTCTAGTTAATCGTTCTTTTTTCAGAATATTTCCATACAATTGCATATAAAATTGTCTTTCCTTTTCTGAGGCTGGTCTCAGACTGCAGCCTCCAGGAATAATAGAATTCCATGCACCACCACACTTGGCCTGCATTGTCCTCAATGTGCATGTGAGATATACGCTGTTCCCAGGTGAGTATTATATCATAGAAAATACTTACATACTCAATCATATATCTATTATCAAGATTACTAACGTATGAATACATATTCTTTTATGCATAAGGCCTATTTTTATAACTGAGCTCCAATACTTGATATATCCTGTGCTATAGGTTTTGATGCTAAGATAGTCACATATGCATTGCAAAACGTATGTTACAACATAATACACATTTAGGTATTCTTGGGCAATTCACAAAATGAATTTGTGTCCTCCATATAAAACCGAACATATGAACCTAACTGAGTTGAGTGTATATACTGGTAATTGATTGCTTCTTTCTAACTGGACACAATATTATGTTGTGGAATAAAGGTCCTTTGGTGTTTCTCTTTAAAAATAATAAAGTTTGCAACTTAATTTTAAGATGCTTACTTTTGAGTGAACAATAAGGAAATTATAAATATATACTTACATATTATTCTTTCCCTCTGCTGAGGCTAAACTTTCAGAACTCTTAAACTGTTTGAATGGCTTGACTGCTATTTGTGGCTATGGAAGGCAGGAATGACAACTTTTCCTCCCTTGAGAGAATTAGGTATCCCTTGTGGATCCAAGTGATAAACCAACATCATAGAAGGGAAAACCATAAAAATAAGAGTTCAAATTCAGTGAATATTTGATTTCTGACTTGAAAGGAAATATATTCTCTGATGGTTGGTAATCTATACATAAACATGTTTTTATAGAAAATTTAGAGAAATAGCAAGAGGCAGAAGTAAGAAGAAAGGAAAACTGAATCAAGAGGAAAGCACTGTTCATGGCAGTCATTCAGGGCAGGTACGCTGGCCATTATGAGCATCCTTTCATCAACTGTTCATGTAGCATCATGGTAGTAATTTGAAATTCTGGTTAGAGAGATGATGGGAATAAGTCCTTTTATCAAGTGGGGGGTGGGTGGGCAAATACTCACCTGTATCTCATTACTTTGACACAGAGAGACCCAAGCCTTTTCTACAGTATATGAGAATATAGTTTTGATGTTGGAAAATGAACATTCTGGTGTGGAGGGTACTTTTCAGTGTGCTAATTACTACTTAGATTTAACTTAATTGTCTAGGCACAGATTGCTAAATGCACCTTGAACAAGGACACATTCTGGAGAAAGTGAAGAAATGCTGACAAGTCTAATTCTCTACTTGTACTTACAAAAAATATATTGGCAGATCACGATAACAAATACTCAGAAGTATTATGATGCAGAATCACTAAGAGGAGGAAATTTCTATTTTTTATGACAGGACGTTTGCCTTTGATGTATCTGTGGAGGCTAAAATGTATAAGAAAGTGCTTTTGCTATTCTGTCTGAGGATCCCCAGCTTTGATTTCTCTGTAAAAGATGGGGGAATTCCAAGTCCTGCTGTCCTAATGAACAATAGGTTTATTATGGTAAATGATAAAATGTTATCTATTGTAGGACAGAAGAGACGTATATGGGATTGTCACCAGAAAGAAATAATATTTGACATAACAGACTTACTAATTGGTCAAATTTTATCATTACATATTTTTACATGAATAGGAACACCACATTATAACATACAAATATACATAGATATTACATATTAGTTAACTGTTTAAACACGTTTCACAAGTTGGAGGACATTTAGAAAATAGAATATACTAGTAAGTCATTTGTCCTGGTGGATGGACAAATGACTATTGCTTTTATCTATGCAGGCAATGCAACACATGTTCTTCAATATATGAAGTGTTGATATAATTGCAAGTTAGATGCAGAAATGTTAAATCCTTAACAGGTTACAAATATATTTATTTGATAACTATACAAACTCGACTTGTGAATTTTATGCCAGTTGTTGGTTGGGAATAGAAAATGAGAAGCAATATTTAAAAGGTTTAGCAAAATTTTAAAATCATTTCTGAGGTGATTTTGGTGCACTGGATAGAGTGATTCTCCCCCAAACATGCTACTAACATCTAAAGTAAGTCTTTCCCATGAATTTTAAAATGCCAACTACCAATGCCTTTTTTATCTAAATACTTTATTCCAGTGCTTTGAGATTCAAGTTTTAAGGATCAGCAAGGTTCTATATAAAATTGCTTTCTAATTTATTTCTCTTTCCATGTTAAAGCATCACTAGACAGATTTCTGAGATGTCATGTTTCAGTGCAAAGTCACTCTTGCATCAGTTTCTATGGCAGCCATTTGCAAAAATTTTAATTCAGCTATCAACTTTCTTTTCCAGTGTTGACTGCAAGTATAAGTGTCGCGGAAACTGGATTTGTCTTGACAACTCTCCATCTGAATATAATTCATATACTCTTGAGCTGTGAGTTACAATAACACTAGAAAATAGATTACAGAGACACACAGAATTATGCAGTATTTACATGGACATGAAAATGAGAACAGATGAAGAATAGAGCTTCATAATTCAAGGCTTGGGTTTGCAGATATAGCTCAGCGTCAGAGCACTTGCTTAGCAACATGTAAGCCCAGGGTTTGATTTCTAGTTCCCTAAACAAAACAAAATATTAAAAAATTGCGTTTATAATTTAAATCCCTTTAGAGATTAAAGTTCAATTTCTTTCTTTATGTCAATATCACTGAAAAGGGCATAAAGCTGAAATTCAATCACTATTTGGTGAGGGAGGAGAAACTGTGTAGTTCTTAAAGGAGTGACTGAATCAGAATGCTCTAGATCATTGAATGAGTAGATCTTTACAGGCAGGTGAAAGCAACAACATTAGAAACATGGAAAACAAAGTAGAATAGCAGGAAATGGAAAAAGGATTATATTACTTGTGAAGATACTTTTATTTTCTTTGCATATGTTATTTTTATTTAAATCATCTGCTTTATTAATATGGACATTGGTATAACCATAAGGGGAGGCAAAGAAATCTGAAATATGAAGTTTATTTACTAACAGGAGTCAGTGACTTACAAATAGGGTCACACAGGGGGAAATCCAGCAGAGTGCTTGACAGAACAAGTGAGAAGCAGAGTGCCAGGGCAGATATGTGGGTTAAAAGCTTTATCGAGGTCTGGGTTGCGGTCAGGCCTGATTGGTGGCAGGGAACTTCACTTAACAGTTTTCAAGCAAATCATTCAAGCAGGGTAAGGTGGCTGATGTTAGATGTTACCATTGGATTTGTTAACAAAGGGGTTCAGCTAGTTTTGAGTAAGAATTAGGGTGGCACAAAAGGTTTCGATACACTAATGCATGACCCATATTTGAGTACCAACTCAATTCCCTTGAAACTACAGATACATTGCTTCTCTAGTCAAGTCTCAGTTTGCTATCTATAAGGTGGAGAAATATGACTTGCCTTAAAATATGATATGAAAAAATGAGGTAATATATGCAAAGCAAAAGCATGGCCTATATTAAATGTAATAGGTTAGATTTTTATTGTTATTGAATTAGATCATTTTTATCACACTTGGCAGCATTTTGAATTCTATAATTATTTGTAGCTCTTATAACACCTGTTAAATTCCCACAAATATGCTAGATGCTTAATCACAGCATGTCATATAAATGAATAAATAAATGAATGAGCTTCATGATAAAAGGAAAATCCATGTCCCTAAAGATTCATGTAACAAATAGTATCATTTCATATGATTGTAATCATGATCGAAGCCAGGTTCAACTTGGTAGTGTCATTATTTTTCTTGTAGCATTTAAATTCAGAGGCATTATACAACGATTGGAAACACTGGATTTGGAACCAAATTGTCTGGGTTCAAATTCCAAATTAATATTTACTAAAAGTGTGAAGCAGGGCGGGAGAGACTCAAACAAGGTACTTCCTCAGAAAAGCTACATCACAGTTCAACAAAAACACCTTGAATCTGGTACTCAGTAGGTAGATGTGGAATGAACTGGAAGGGGATTTGACAAATGAAGAGAAGAGGAGTAACACAGTCATAAAATGAAAATTACATTCTACAAAATTAAGAAAATCGAGGGAAGCAGTGGGGTTCAGAGGGAGGAGGAGATCAATGAAAGGGGTGGCATTGATAAAGGTGCATTGTATTCATAAACTGCTTTGTTAAATGGCAACTCCTTTGTATAACTACTCAAAGATAAAAATTGAAATTTAAAATACATTTTTAAATGAAAACATGTGAATTGGACCACAGGTACCCCTACTACAAAACAGAACAATCTCATAGGATTCTTGGAATGATTCCATGAGTTAATAAAATACATTGAGTAAAGAATCTAGAATAGTGGTTGTCATATTATGGATTATCCCAAAGGCATTAATTATTGTTACAGTTAAGGACAAATGGGAATATTACCAACATTTGCTCAAAATTACTCTTTACTACTATATGTAATTGTATGCAATTCAAGTATGAGAAGTTGAAGCTAGCTAGTAGGAAATGGTATATTTATTCCTAATTCTGATTTTGTAACCTGCTTGATGAGTGAATCATGAATCCTCTCTGCATGAACTCATCAGTTCAATGTGAGTATGGAATAGATTTTGCTTGTGTTGTGTCCTGTCTCTAACATAATAATCTTCTTTGATTTTTACTGCATCTTATGAAATCATATATTTTCCCTCCAGAGAATATAGTCTCAATTCAAAAGTCCATTTGAAAAAAAATCTCACAGAGTAATTCGCTTTGCTGTCAACTTTCTGGTTTTGAGCCTATTCTTCACACAATAAGGCAGAACTATAGTAAGTCATTCTGATGCTATTTCTTTCTAAAACTTCTTCACAATTGCCATTGCCATTGGATTGAGCTCAGAAAAAAGTGAAGTATCAACGAGGTTTGTGAATAACTCCTTTTTAGCTATCAGCAATTTACTGTGGTCTCTGTTTATAACAACTTTAGTAGTAAGATCTTTGTCATATCATATCCACCTAGTCTACTTGCCTTACTAATCCACTCTCTTTTTATCATGAATGGCTATAGGTGATGGGAAGAATGTAGTAGTCATGGAAAGCAGTATAGAGGTTCCTCAGAAAACTAAACATAGAGCCCCTCTAAGACTCAACAGACTCACTCCTGTGCATTTGTCCAAATATACTACAAACTAGGCCACCCTAATGCCTCCAGCACAACTATGTTCATTGCAGCATTGTTTACCATAGCAAAGATATGGAATCAACCCAGATGACCCTCAGTGGATGAATGGATCAAGAAACAGTGGTACATACACAATGGAATTCTATGCTTCCATGAGAAAAAAGATATTATACCATTTGTAAGGAACTGTCTCTGTATTGTGTCCTTATACAATGGCTAGTGGGTTGTAGAAAAGATGTAAGCAATTTCCTACCTTTATACTTATTAGAATCTGGCATGCATACTGGAATTTGCTTTAAATATTAGTGTCCTGGGACATTACTTCTGGTTGATGAAACTTCTATGATCTTAAAATTGAATTATATAAGGCACGTATATTTGTATTTATAAAGAATTTATTTGCCTAAACTAGTTCAAGTATACATTATACAATTAGATGGATTTTTTCATTTTATTGGCAACATTTTGATACCAAAGCTGAAAATTGAGACATACCTAATCTGTTTTTAATGATTATTGATTTAATGAGCAGCCTTAAGTGTATGTATGTATACATATATGTATAATACATACATACATATCATTATATGGTAAGCAGTCTGCCTACCCAAAGATCCATGTACTAATTCCTGGAACATGTAAATATGTCAAGTTTACAAGGGATAAGGGAATTAAAGTAGCAGATAGAATTAATGTTGGTAATCAATAATATTTGCAAAGAAAGAGGAGCCTGGATTAGAAAAGGGAGACCAACAAAAAAAGCTACCAGGAGATATGATTATTGAAGACAGGTCAGAAAGTTGTTATGTTGCTGGCTTTGAATCTGGAAGGATGACACAAGTTATGGGAATGTGGAAAGCTTCTAGAATTTGGAAAAAGCAGGAAAATGGATTAATCCCTAGAAACTCAACAAAGAAATGCAGCCCTGCTGCACTTTGATTGGTGACACCTGTATCAGGTTTCTAACCTTGAGAAATCATAATAAAATGAATTTATGTTTTTAAGCCACTAGGCTTTTGGTAATTTGTTCCATCAGTAATAGAAACCTAATACATATTACTTTTTTTCTTTTTTTAATTTACCATTTGAGTAACTGGAAATTGAATATTGTATGATATTCACAAATGTCTTTATGTGGAAAGATTGATTGTGTATTTTGAAAGTAATATAGTTAGAATAATTCTCCATCACATAAGAAAGCAAGATTTATTACTAGGAAAATAACTATTCCACCTTCTGCCACAAAGATTAAACAAGTCAAGATAAATTCTACATAGATGTGCATGAATGAGACAGACTATAAATTTTAACACAGATCACGAAGAAAAATATTTTACTATCAATATTTATGTTTTTCTTAGATTAGGAGAATATATACATATATAATTTATTTTTTAAACATTGTCACCTTTTTAAAGAAAATTTCTAAACTATACAGGTATATGAATTTCTAAACTATACAGGTATATGAAAACTCATTTTAAATTCATATTATTTGAGATGCTCTTTAAATAATATTAGGAAATACTAATATAATGATTCTAAAAACTCACGGATATAGGAAAATGGTGACTATTCATGTTTGTTTCCTTCTTTCTTTTGAAATGAATTTGTAGGTTATGTCATGAAAAGATTGTGCAATCGAAGAAAGCCAGAACAGGCTTTGCTATCTTGGACCTTTTGTTTCCCAAATTACACGGGCTTACTTTGACTTTATATAATACACAATGCACAATACAATATACAATACACAATGCCAGTAAAGCTATGGAAACAAGTTCAAAAGAAGCAAGTATAAGTCACTGGACATTCTACCCTCCAGGCATAATGGAACAGAAAATTACCAAATTAGCAGATAGATCAGCAAATTAGATCTTGGTGATCTGCAGTGGCTAAGGAAGGATATTGTTGAAAGACTATGATGAGACTATGAGACTATGATTCCAAGGCTCATATAGATTGAGTAAAGTGGAAAACAACAGTGGGTTTAAGTAAGAGTACATGGAAAGAAATTGCACATATGTAAAATTGAGGTAAAGCAATATCACACAATGAAAAAGTCTGCCAATCTGACGCTACAGGTAGCACACCTGTGGAGTCACAATTATAATAGTAAGTGATGAAGGAATAGTAAATACTAAGTCTCAAATATATGGTTAAAATTGTTGAAAATATTATATTATCTTAAACTATCAGTCAAAATCATCCGTTCTCATTTGTTTTTACATTCACTGTGTGATGTAACAGTTCTAAGTGATATTTAGGTAGCTTGATAATCTACCTTCTCCTACATATGAGGAAACATTAGCAGAGAGGGAAGAAAGGCCATTTATAAAGCCTATAATCATCATTCAGCTTGAGAATAACAGAGCAGGTGTGTAAGTCTGTCTCTAATACTCATGAGCAATAAGGATCTACCATACCGAGAAAACACAGCTTGCTGCCAAATCTGGTGCACTGCGCGTTTGCACTCTTTTCCATTCTCAACAATAAGGAAGGCTCCATATCCCGCCAACTGAGTTCCTTCAGCTGTTCTCATATTCTTTCCTCCACAGTCTCCCCATAAATGTCTATTGTGCCAACATGCAGAGAATTGATTATATCCTCTTTCAGGCTGTCTTTGAAACTTGCAATCAAATTATTCTATGCAATTAAAAATGCATGATTATTTTCTCCTTTTGCCATACCTCTGTCTCCTCACACTGCTCCTCTCCCCATGGTCCTTCTTTGTCTTGTCCATTCCTTTTAGAGTTCCTCTACCACTGGCTAGTATTGCCGTTTATTTAATACATATGTCGTATGAAAGCATCCTTATTGATTGCCAGTCCAAATTCTTGCTTAATAGTAACAAACAACAGTAAAACATAAAGTCAGAGATGATACTCACAAAGCCATATTATTATAAACTAATGGTAGACAAGGCTTTTAATATTTTTATACAGAGATCCATCTATAAGAACTTCTTTCAAATAAGAAATATGCAAATGATGCTCATGGAATATGTATTAATAAAGTAACTGTTTGGATGTGAGTGCCTCAGATGTGTAACCCTAGCTTCTCTCGACGCTGATACCTGAGGAAAGCAGTTCAAAGGCAGTCAAGGCAGGAACATCCCTGAGACTCATCTCTAATTAACTAGCCAAAAGCTGGAAGTGAATCTGTGGCTCAAGTGGTAGAGCCACAAGCCCCTAAGCAAAAAAAAAAGCTCAAAAAACAGTGTCCAGGCCCTGAGTTCCAGCTTTAGGACAAGCACAACATAAAATAAAATAAAATAAAACAAAATAAAGTTCGCTATCAGTTTGTGTAATTTGAGGACATGAACTATTATGCAAAGCACAGATCAAGGCAATGTGAGTTCCCATGCAAGCTGGGCAAAAACATAGCAAAGAACGCAAACTCTTTTGCAGCTTTATATTGACTGCATATTATATCTAATTAATATTCCTTTCTCATTAGCAGAACCTAACGTGTCTATAAATCTAACTTAAGTGCAAGAGAAAGAAATGTTTTTTTTTCCTTCAAGACTGACAGGACTCTATCCAGGCCACTGGTGATTTATTAAATAAGCTGTAATTCTAAATTAGGTTATGCTGGTTTTGACAGTTTCTGCAGACTGACATTTTCATTTGCTTAGTTTCTTGGAACAACCCATCATGCAGATATATTACTTGTTGAAACCTCATAAAAACTCTGTTTTTCTCTGGGCTGTGAGCATGAATTTCTAATGATCTTGGCTCTAGGTGAAAGGCAAGTTCTCACCCATTACTGCAAGGAATAGTTTTATTTTGCTGAATACCATTTTAACAATATCAGTGCAACACAGATGTTCTTATTTCTAATATTGGATATATAAAGCATTACAGCTATGACCTTGAACAGTAAAAAAAATCAAGGAACAGAAGGAATGAAAGGATAAAATCATAAGAGAGCTCATGATTTCTTGCTTAAACATACAGTATATTATTTTTGTAATGCATGTCTATGATGAGTAGACCAAGATATGGCCTTTGTAAGTGAAACAAAAGAGAGTTCAACATTTTTTCTAGAGATCTCACAGAAATAGTGTTGTGTCAACCCAGAGTAGCGAATGACCTTGTCAATATTTATCATATGCTTGCTCAATAAATAAAGAGATAAGGGCTGGGAATGTGGCTTAATGGTAGAGTGCTTGCCTAGCATGCATAAAGTTCTGGGTTCAATTCCTCAGGACTGCATAAACAGGAAAAAGCTCGAAGTGGTGCTGTGGCTCAAGTGGTAGAGTGCTAGCCTTAAGCCAAAGAAGCTCAGTCCTTGTTCAAGCCCCAGAACTGGCAAAAAAGACAGCTAAATTATTGATTTTATGGCTAAAAACTGAAGTAGCATTTGATTATCTTGAAAGAGGGACTACACATGAAAATATAGATTCATGGAACTCAAGACCTCTGATTATTGCTGTTTATTTTTCCATCATGAAATATTAACAAGTCTCTGGACAGAGCTTATTTGATTAACTTATAGTGACCCAAACAGCTGAAAAAACTAGGACGTTCTTAGTCACTGCCAAATGGTTGTCAAATGATTTGACCAATATTTGATTTGCACTGATATATCTGACTGTTTGATGATGCTTAAAACTATCAATAAAGTAGAGAAATTATTCTGCTGAACATTAAGTTCAATGAGGCATTTGGAACAATTAACTTTTGAATGTAATATGTTTTACATTATTGTTTCTTTGATTTTAAGCAGCTCACTATAGGAAAGCTTCTCAATAGCCAATATAGCACCAGCTTCGATGTCTCATATACATCCTTATGGTATAGTGTTTGGGATATTTCAAACACTAACATAAGGCCAATAGTTCAACCTCCTAGTGGCCTCCAAAATAAAAATAAAAATAAAAAGTGTAAATGCTTCTGTTGATCATAAATTTAACTTAAAATATGGGCGTAGAAAACTGGAACAGAATATGCTGGACATCTTTGTCTCCTATATACTTGCTTCTGCTCTCTATGTATAGCAAATTAATACTATTGTTCAAATAGCTAACTCATCATTATAGCATTATAAAAAAAGTTACATGCCAGAAATCAGGTGTATGTTAAATTGAGTGATGATTTTCTGATAGTTATAAATATAAGCAGCATGATATATAGATAGATAGATAGATAGATAGATAGTGTATATATATATGCATATATATATAGTGTTCTAATCAGCACAATAAATTTGCCAAGGATGGTTAAAAATTGCAGAGTAGATAAAATGGAAATACTTTTTAAACTAACTGTTCATCCTATGTTTGTATGCATGAACTATTTTGCAATTCTATAATTCACTCTCATTTAAATCCAGGGATTTTTCAGGACGCCTTTTGTTACTTTCATATCTTTACATCCTTACCAATAAATTATGTATTTAATTTTAAGGCAAAATCATGTCTTACCTCTGTATACAAGTTTTGTAACAGAAGACAATATGATACACACATCATATATATATATATATGTACAACCATATATACATATATAAATTATTTTGAAGCAATGATCTCAATCATTAAATTTTGTGAATGTAAAATCCAAATGTAAATAGATATCAAGTATATATCTACACTTAATTACATAAATAACTAATCTATAGTTTAATCCGTAAGACCTGAAGAGAGGATGCAACAGGTCTCTGTGCATGTCCACTAGGTGGCGCCCTTACAGTTATAACATCTTTTCCTGAGGAAATATATTATTTCTTAAGGAATATACTATTCTCAATTTTAATATTAGTTCATAATGTTACCATAGCAACTATTTAATCTAATAAAGGAATACTCAAATTATGCTATGGTAAAGCAGAAGAGTTATTTATGTGCATCTTTATTATTTAGTTAAGAGTTTGAAAGTGATTCTTCTGCAGGGTATTGGCACAAGGTCTAAGCACAAGATTAACAGAGGGACATGAGAGGTAGAGGTCACTAAGGATAGTTACTACCAATGTGGAGTTCAGATCTCTAGCTAATATCTTGTGGGTAAAAATTACCTGAAATGATAATATCTGTGCTCTTGACAATTTGGGGCACAAATCTTGATAAATAAATGACGTGAAACAACCTTGGTTTTGACTATTTCTATGAGAAATATGTGAGCTGATTAAAATGGTTACCTAATTAAATCGATACTTTTTATTTTAACTTCAAAGGTAGAAAATGACCAAAAGATCTGCTAAGAGATTAGAATAATACAGTACTAAAGAAACTTGGAAATATCTAATCTATTGATTCTTGATCTTGGCTATATATCAGAATGAATCAGAGAGACTTTTAAATTTTCCAATGACCCGATTTCCCAGCTAGTGATTCTTTTTTAGTTAGTTCAGGATAGGGTCCGGTTTCAGGTATATTTCAAAAGGGTCGTCAGACTTATTTTAAAATTCAACCAGGGTTGAGAACCATTGATCCAGAACAAGTTCTTCATTTGAAACATGAAGACCTGAGTTCATAAAGAAATTAAGCAACTTGTTACAAATCATGCTAAATTTAAGACTGGAAGTCAGATCTCCTAACTTGCAAGCCATTCCACATCACCCAATTCCTGTTTATTCAGAAACAAGTTGAATCCAGTATCCCTGTTAGGTGATTTTACTATGATAATGCCACTTTAAGAAAGAGAGTATAGAGCTGGGCGTGCTGGTGGCTCACGCCTGTAATCCTAGCTACTCAGGATGCTGAGCTCTGAGGATCATGGTTCAAAGCCAGCCCAGGCAGGAAAGTCAGTGAGACTCTTATCTGCAGTAAACCACACTAGAAAACCAGAAGTGCCACTGTGGCTCAATATGGTAGAGCGCTCACCTTGAGCTGAAGAGTGCAGGGACAGCAACCAGGCCCAGAGTTCAAGCCCCACGACCAATTAAAAAAATAGAAAAGGGTCCACCTGTATCCCTATTTAAACAATTTGTTTTTTCCCTTCCCCTCCACAAATTGTACCAACATCAAATACAGTGAAAGCAGGGGTTATACCGTGGGGGAGGGACATACAAAGCAACAAAGAAATAATCTCATAAATGTGTTAGAAACAATCGCATGAAAGAAAAAAACATTTCAATACTTAAAAAAAAAGAAAGAGAGTATAGTCAAATGTTTTAAGGACCTGTCACACAAGGTTTAATACAATAAAAATACATGTTTCAATTCTGATTATTGTTATTATTATTATTACCAGTTCTTAGTCTTGAACTCTAGGCATACATGCTATCCCTGAACTTGCATTCTACCACTTGAGCCACAGTGCCATTTTCAGCTTTTTCTGTGATTTAATTGTAAATATAAGTTTCACAGACTTTCTTGCTTGGTCTGGCTTTGAACCAATATCGTCAGATCTCGGCCTCCTGAGTAGCTAGGATCACAGCCCATGAGCCACTGCTGCCCAGGAAAATTTATATTTCCACATCACCATTTATTTGTATTGTTTGAGGAGGAATTGCCTTAGCAGTTCAGAAGAGATACTGGCCATATCATGTGTTTACCACAAAATGCTTGTCAGTAGCTTTAGCTATTGAATCAGATAGAAGAGCTTAGCTTACTGATCCCAAGAGAAACAAAGACTAAACAGAAAGCAGAGCATGCCCAATATCAATTATGAAGACACTCAGGGGAAGTATTAATCTAAACCGGATGCAAATTCAATATAAAGTTAGATAAACCACCTGCAGAAACTATCTCACAAACTGCAAGGAAGAGAGAAATGTGAGAGCAACCAGCAGACACCACAAAGCTTTGTTGTAAATAAAATCAATTTTATGGTTTCACTCAGCCCTTAATTTACCAAAATGTTCAAACTGAAACCAATATACAAGCTTCAGCAAACTCAGCAGGGTAGGTACTTTTTGTCAGAACTGGTTGCAAACTGCCGAGCAATATGGGATAAAAGCATTTGCACGGCTATACTCTCACCCACAGAGAAGATGTTCCTCATTTTGAAGGTCAGGCCATACATCACTGGCCCAGTGTCAGGAAACATGCATCGCCTCGCCTACACAGTGCCAGGTCAGTCAGAAAATAAACAAAAGCAATGCACGAAGCAGCTACCCCCTCAAACTACTCCATCCTCCTCCTGCTCCATCTGCAGAATGAAGAACTCAGGCAGGAAAATTCAAGTCCGTTGCTTAAGACACAGGGAATTCTAACATCATGCAGCAGTGGGTTCTCACTTCTTCTGCTAAATTCAGGGCAGGCTGCACTTGGAATGCTGGATTATTTTCAGCAGTTCTGGTTAAAAAACAAAATAAAATGTCACAGGGGTTTTGCCTTTGTCTCTGTCAGCCTGTTGAGTATTAGAGGCTTTCAGACTCTTGTTACCAAAGGTGTCCTACGTAAGCCATGGGGCCATCATCTGAAATAACTTGAAATCCAACTGCACTCCTATGTATTGCCTGTGAAGGATCATGGGTAAATTACGATTAAAACCTGGTGGTTGAAGAATGGACTTGCCAACTGGTAGGTCATTTTTCATTAACCATTTAGTACAAATAGCTTCATCAGATTAGCTAGTGGGCTTCTGATGATAAGAGTCTGGGAGGTTGGTTTTCAAGTTTGTTGTGGTACAAAGATCTGCAGAAAAGGAACGAATGGTAAGGTGAAGTCCTGATTATATAAGCGATGACAACATACTTTTTTTTTAAGGACTATAAAGATGGAGTAACTACAGGATTGCAATAAAGAAAGTAGGTTTTGAAGAAGTGTTTGATATAGTAGGGAGCAAAAAGTCTGCGAATGCAAAAGCTACATTGCTTAGCACTGTTATTTTATTCTATATGACTCCGAATAAACCTTCAAATTAGGATCTCAAAAGTTCCCAATTTAAGCCAGTGCTGGTGGCTCACGCCTGTAATCCTAGCTACTCAGGAGACTGAGATCTGAGGAACCCAATTCAAAGCCAGCCTGAGCAAAAAAGTCCGTGAGACACTACCAATTAACAACCAGAAAACTGGAAGTGGTGCTGTGGCTCAATTGGTAAAACACTTGCCTTGAACTGAAGAAAGAGCTCAGGGACTGACCAAAAATAATACCTAATTTAGTAGTTTCCTATAACAAGTAAGAGTTATTTTTTCATTTTTAACAGTTGGCGTTATCCCATTCCCATAATACAGACTTCCAGTGTGTGAGCCTTCTTTCAAGTCTAAAGATGAGGCTGTCTTTAGTTGAAATGGAGCACTACCCTCTAGAAGACATTATAGCCAGTAACTGTACAACAAATCAATCTCATGCTACTAAATAGATGAGTTATATATCCATTATCAACTTCTTGTGAGTTGAGACATTTAGCATGAAGGCAGAAAGGCTTGGAGCAACATTACAACAATATAGTCAATGTCATGTTGGCCAGTGGCCATGGATGCTCATAAGTAGTAAGTAGTTCTCTGATTATGCAGCAGTAGGTTTTCAACTACCAAAGAGATAAAAGCTCAGGAAAGAAAGGAAGGAAGGTTGGATTGCTTTACTTCCACTAATCTAAAATAATCCAGATTACTTCAGTTAAGGTCAATTCTGAGAGCCTATGGAGAAGTGAATATTTTTTCACAAACCTGTCATTCAGAACTTGTTTCTCAACAAGCAGAGTTGCTCTTTTGCAGAGAATTTATGTTGGCATTGTGTGTAAGGTGAGGACTTTTTATGACAATAAGCAATGTGAATGGTAGCAATATGATTGAAAAATAGATCCAGAAATGTCCAGTGGAAAACTACTTAGCTACTTTCTCTCCAAAGCTTCCATACAATGAATCTTGAGGTTGCTGTCTGAAAATAGCAAAGTTGCCTCCATGAAGGGAGTACTTTTACTGCAAAATTGCAATGCATTTGAAATCGGATAAATTTAGCCAGGTGCCAGTAGCTCACGTCTATAGTCCTAGATACTCGAGAGACTGAGATCTGAGGACTATGGTTCAAAGCCAGCCTTGATAGGAATGTCCCTGAGATTCTTATCTTCAATTAACCACAACAAAACCAGAAGTGGCACTGTGGTTCAAGTGGTAGAGCGCTGGCCTTGAAAAGAAAAGCTCAGAGACAGCACTTAGGTTTTGAGTTCAAGCCCCATGACTGCCCCCCAAATAATAATAGTGAAATGTGAATGTTGATAATACCCATAGAACCATTTAAAGGAGTAACCACGAACTTGAGTCATCATCAAATTCCTAGAAACTATTTATATGGAGAAAATCATTCATGAGTATTATTGTTACTATTAGAAATGGTTCTCTGTCCAGAAAGCAGGAAAGGTAAACTGAGAAATTAGGGACAAATGATACAAAATAAACTACAAATGATACAAAATAAACTACAAATGAGCAAAGGACCTACTAATATTCTATAATACAAGTTCTTCCTCATTCAATGTCCAAATATGTAATATTTTACAATAAAAACCAAAGAGAACTAAAAATTTTTTGAATGATAATTACATTGCATTGAAATTCATTGTTATCTGACCAATTTATTACCCAAGAAAACTAAACAACTAGCTTTTAGTGATACAAAGGATCGTGCCAAATTAAATCTTAACCCAATTGAACTCTTCAATGCAAATTAAAATATTAAGAATTTTTTGTTTGAATCCCTAAATTAAAATTAGGCTTTGAATGGATTAAAAAAATCCATTCATGAAAAACCAGACTTTAAAAAAATCACATTCTTGGTGTTTTATCTAGTAATGTAAAGAAGGCAAAGCTTTCTTAATCTTGTAAATTCATTTATTTATTTACTTTGGTTTTAAATACTTGAGCTTTGACCTTTAGATAATATTATCATGATTTTTAGTTTTAGCAGTTTAGAACTTATTTTTTACTTAATTTCTGACCTCACTATTTTCAATATAAAATATATTAAGTACATTGAAAAATGTTGATTATAATAAGAATACTTTATAAATTATGACATTAAATTTAATAGAATAAAAGCGAGTCTCCATACAGGTAACTCAAAAGTACTGAAAATCTTTGACTAATTTCTTTTTACCCCCTCTTTCTTGTATAATTAAGAAAATTAGTTTATAATAATCTCTTTAGGAGAATTCAATTTTTAAAATGTCCCCTGGCATGTTATTATTCTGCCTTTAATGATTTTCTACAGTTTTGGCATATTTACTCTAGTTTACCTGATTATATGAGAACTTGAACTTTACCAAGTAATAAGCAGTTTTAACATTAAATTATACGTTTTAAATTGTCATTGACCAAAACAGACCATATTTTTTTTTCTAATTGCTAAAATAGATGATGCAATCTATTTGCTAGAATCTGAAAAAGAAGAAACATCTACGGTACCTTCTTTGTACAACTACTTAAGGATAATTTTCAACATAAATTTTTAAAGAGAGAAGAAACAAAATAAAATATCACATTTTTTTTCCTGGTGAAATGAAAAAAATATCAAAAGCACCTCGAACCATAGTTCTTACCTTACTCCAAATCTTACCTTATGGAGGGAGGGACTGTGTAGTTTTTTGTAAGTTTTTGTAAGCCATCGGGAACAGGAATAAACTTCCTACTTAAATAATCACAACCCTTTCGTTTTCCAACTAGACAGTCAATGGCTCTGACCATTTCAAACAATATTATAGGCACCCTCAAAGATTAAAAAGCATGAACATAACAGTAATGAAAATTTTCTGAATATCAATGCAAGAGTGCACATGGATAATATTTAATTTCATCTGCAGGCCAATTGATAGCACCTGGGAGTTTATTAGGAATGTGGGCTAAACAAGATGGCCTTTATGTCCACTTCAGCTTTATGACACTTCATGTCATTTCTTTTCGATTTTAGGTCCCGAAACTCACTTTTCTCACATCATTTGCTTTCGAAAACATGCAATCATAAATTATTTTTCTGCCACTGTGAGTTGTAAATCTTCTATAATCCAAGAATATCTTACTTCAGTACTTGGGAACCATCCCTTTGAAATAGGATCATCAAGAAAATGAGGATGGGTATTTCATTTGTCTCTGTGAGGAGGAAAAAATCCTAACATTGATAAGAGAACCTTAGTAAATTCCAATGGCCTAATCACAGCCTCCTCCTCAATTCCCCAAGCCCTTCATTGTTTCTCATTAGCTCAATTCAGCATTTAAAATCTTTCCACCTTCTGTTTCACTGGAGTTGAATCTCTCTCCCTTTATAGCATGTTTCTCTTCTCTGTGTCAGTAGTTTTGAACAGTCTATTTTGCCTGTTTAACTGGTATGGTACATTTTTTTTTCTTTTACAGACTCACCCCTCAATTACAATCTGCATTGTAACAAGATTCCCAGGTGCTTTCAACACCCAATAAAATTGAAAAGCACTGCTCTGGACCATAATATTGATCACTGACTTGCAGATACTTAATAGGGCATGGGCCAAAATAAAACAGACATGGGACATGGAACATGGAAATGTTAGATAAGCACCAGTGAATTTAATGATATTATAATGAAAAAAAAACATTTCTATTTCAATTGCTTGATTACTTTGTTTTGTGTTTAACTGAGTGCTCTTTCTGAGTCTCTTCTAGTTCTGTTATTACTTTCAATTTAAAATTAAAGTGAACACTTTAAGGAAGATATGCATGAAGTAATCTATCATGAATTTAAGGAAGGGGCCAACATTAAAGCTGCATAATAGCCGTCCATCCTTGTGCCTAGTGCTTAAATAACTATATGTACTAACATAAAGTAAGGCAAATTGATTTGAATTACACAGTCAATATCTTCCCCCTAGACAACCAAACCATTCAGGTTTTTCTATATGAGGGTGCTCGCTATTATTATTACTATTATTATTACTATTATTTTTTGGTCAGTCATAGGACTTGAACTCTGTGTCTGGGCATTGTCCCTCAGCTATTCAGCTCAAGGCGAGTGCTGGACCACTTGAGCCACAGTGCCACTTCCGGTTTTCTGGGTGATTTATTGGAGTTAAGAGTCTCACAGACTTTCTTGCCCACACTGGCTTTGAACCATGATCCTCAGATATCAGACTCCTTAGCAGCTTCGATTACAGGCATGAGCCACCAGTGCCCAGCCATTATTGTTAAATAAACCATTAGTGGCCTTTCATCTGCTCATGGAAAACCCTGAACTTTAACATTCGATCACTTTTTGTTTTTGCTTATGTGGTGCTGAGGAATCGAACCCAGGGCCTCAGGCATGCAAGGCAAGCGCTCTACCACTGAGCCACCTTCCCAGCCCTTCATTCGATCACTTTTATGTTGTATATCAAGTGATATTAAATTGCTTTTTTCAATAGACAAACAATACCAAATAAAATAAAATAAATTAAATAAAGACACTTAAAAGTTTCTTAACAGGTCATACATAACTTATGACTAGGTCAGGAAAATTATGCTTTTTGAAAAGTAGTGAAAAAGTCAAAACAAACATGATACAACTATAGTGGTGCTTATATGACAGGTGTTTACCCCATTAAAGATTCTTCTATCTGAAATGATATGATCATTATATATATGAGAATATATGATGATCATGATATATATGGGAATAAAGGGAGTAATAAAATACATAAAAGGGAAAATATTCTCTTTTACACTTTTTTCAATTTTATTTTATTGTAAGGATGATGTACAGAGGGGTTACAGTTACATAAAGTAATAAGTATATTTCTTGTCGAACATTACTACCCCCTCGTTCATTTTCTCCCACTTTCCCTTCCCTTCAACTCACCTCCTCCCAAGTTGTAAAGTTCATTTCCAACATTGTGTCTTGGGATTATTCCTGTTGCATTAGTTCAACATTTGTCCTTTGTCTCAACATTTTGTTATTCCCTCTCCCTTCCCCAAATCAGATAAACGTATATACAAGACACAGGGATCCAAAACCAAAACCAGTGATAACAGGGGATAAAGCCAAAGGAGAAAAAAAAAGAAAAAAAAAACTTCACAAAACACATTAAAACAAACCTCTTGATTCTATATCTTATAGTTCATTTTGATTAGCATCATTTTATATGGTCATATGTACATATTTATTGACCTATCATGAGCCTCTTCTAGTATTTTCCTAGACATATACTGATTATTACAAATGAGAGAAACCATTCTCATTTGAGTAAAAGTTACATAACTTAATACTTGAGCAAGTTTTTGTCTTCTTCAGGAAAATTAGATCTTAAGTTATGATTTTTTTCTTTTATTGAGATCATCTTTGCAAGGGAGTCACTCTACCAATTGAACCATGACCTCAGCTCATTTTTACTTTAGTTATTTTGCAAATAGTCTCACTTTTTCCCAAGGCCAGTCAGTGTTGGACAATACTCCTACATCTGTCATCTATATCCTTGGGATTACAGGTTCATTCTCTTTTTAAAATTTTTATTTTAACTTTATTGTCAAGGTGATGTACAGAGGGGTTACAGTTACATAAGTAAGGTAGTGAGTACATTTCTTGTCTGACTTGTTACGACCCCCCTCATTTTTCTCCCTCTTTCCCTTCCCCCAAGTTGTACAGATCATTTCCAACATATTGTCTTGTGATCTTCTGCCTTTCAGCCTATGTTGGGTCTGAGTGTTTGCTAAAATGGACCCTTGGAGTAGCATCCTGAATGATGCTATTCTTGAACTTTCAGAAACATCAGCCAAAATAGACCTCTTTTGTTTACAGATTATCAGATTACAAGTACTTTGTATATCAATAGAAAATAATCCAAGACACTACCATTTGGAAATAAGACCTACATTCATGGTATTTACATTTTCAGTAAAGAAAACAAATAATATGCTTATAATTGCAATATAAATCCAACGTTCTTCACATTACAACTGAAATGGATCGCCTTGGATAACTACAAATCATTTCTTGGGCAGTTTTACATTTATTTAAAATATATTAGATTCTGAAGAAAACTGGTTATGCCTAAAAGCAATTACCAAATGTAATACAATGAATTGGCAATACACTAATATATAACAGGTTTTATTAGAAACACACAAATGATCAGAGCTATGAGAAGCTCTGAATTTGTAGTAACACTGAAGGCAAATCATGTTAAATAAACCTAAAATGGCTGTAATATTAGGAGAAAATATTATGACTTTCATTACTTATAAAGTCAGTTTCTCCTAATAATCACCAGTGATGGTGGCCAGTGTTCATAATTGAAGTAAATACTAAATTTCATTTAGATTAAAAATAAAAATAGATATACATCAAAATGTATGTGTACATATGCAGGGTTTTTTTTTTTAGAGTTTCAAAGGTCAAATGATAAGGAACCTAAGTTAATTAGAGCGATGATACTGTGTCAAATGCAAAGAGTTTTTTTTGTTGTTGTTGTTGGTCATGGGGCTTGAACTCTGGGCCTGGGCACTGTCCTTCAGCTCTTCAGCTCAAGGCGAGTGCTCTACCACTTGAGCTACAGCGCCACTTCTGGTTTTCTGGTGGTTTATTGGAGATAGGAGTCTCATGGTCTTTCCTGCCCGGGCTGGCTTTGAACCGTGATCCTCAGATCTCAGCCTCCTGAGTAGCTAGGATTACAGGCATGAGCCACCAGGGCCCAGCGCAAAGAGTTTTTTTTATGCAGAATGTTTATCAAATTTGTTTAAAAAAGTTGCCATTAATGTGTGGAGGAAAAAATCACATCAAGTAGGGGTAAGTGTCCAAGTAGTGATATGGAGAAAAACTTAGGATATATATTTTAGGAGATATAGATAAACAAGTCTTGCTGGAGAGTAGTTTAGAATGAAAATGAGAGGTGTCAAAGGTAGTGCACTCACTGATTTTGGCAACTGTAGGAGTAATTCTAGGAATTCTAGAACTTGAAATGGAGTGGATAGTCTGGTGACTATCGGGAAGAAGTTTAATGCATTAAATATATAACGTTTTCTCTGCTTCTATCTTCAATGGTTCAGTTACAAACAACAAAATGGTGAGACAAAGGACAAAGGGGGAATCTATGCAACAGCGATACTCACAAGAAAATATGTTGGAAATGATCTGTACAACGTGGCGGGGAGATTAGGAGTATAAGAAAAGAGGGAGAAAAACGAAGAAAGGGCTAAGAAGTTAGACAAGAAATATAATCACTACCTTACTTACGTAACTGTAACCCCCTCTGTACATCACCTTAAAAACAAAATGGAAAAAAAAGCCTGCCAGGTTGCACATGGGTACCTTCCTCAAAGCATTCTTTCATTCAAGGCCAAACCATTGTATCTCAGAATATCTTTCAATGCTTATCCTAATTTCTCCCCATCCTGTCTGTCCTCTCATCTCTGACTCATTTAAAGTAGCCTTTTTGAAGGGCCCACTTCCAATGCCTTTATATCACATCTCAATTTTTTAACAGATCAAATGAATCCAACATCATTGGAAACAAAAAAACAAAATATTAACTACAATTTTTGAATAGCCTGAGTACAAGGTAGTGAATTGTACATACAATAATATAATTTTATTTACTAATTGCCTAAATAAAATTGATAAGACACCCTGTCCATAAACGTGCTTATATTTTCTGATACTCATAAAAAGTTTGAAGCAAATAATAGTATCAGTATTATCCATGATTTTGACAAGGCTCATAGAATTTAGATACCTGATTTGAACAAAGTATTGAGGCCCCACAGTGAATATCATTTTCTGTGTTCATGTGGCATCTTCTTTCATATTTCCTTCATATTTCCTTCATGGTGGGAAAGCTGAACTATTTCAGGTAAATTCTTTATTGGAAATAAGTCTAATATCCTGAGCTTGTTTAAGTACTTGCATTTGCTTGGTACATGTACATATATATATATATATATATATATATATATATATATATATATATATATAAAGTTTCTATAGTAGTTAGGAAATATGACATATGTATATGAATGTATATGTGTGAATACTACTTTTTTGCATACTATGCTATAGTATATGCAATATATAGTCTCTTGCTTTAGGGATTTAGTGTTTTCAAGATAAATGGTTTCAGCTATGGCTTATTTATAAGACCTTCATTGTCTATAAAAATTCACTGTCAAGATGATTCGTTCTGCTGAGCATTAGTAGTTCCATTCAAGAAGATGTGAAATCATACGGGAGTGAATTACACTTCTGTTTATTCTCCTCATTTCATTTGTCTTTGGGAGATTTTTCTGACCAGCTTCATAATAAAACTGCAGGTAATGGACTTAATTTTGTGAACCACATCATTTAATGATTCCTAAGCAATGAAACAATCTAATAAGATTGGATAAGTTTTCTGTGTCATCTTCTTATCATTAAAACTTACTAAGTTTCCATTCATCTACATTGCCCAGTGTTTTTTCAACCAAAGTTGCACTGTAGAATCATATATGGCTTAATTTCAAAAGCAACACTAATGACTAGGCATCAATTCACAGCAATTGATACAGAATGACAGCAGGGTTCAGACCTGGGTTTATTTTAAAAGCTCCTTCAGTGGTTATAATGCACAGCCTGAGTTGAAAAACTTTGAGTTATATGCTATACCTTAACCTTTATTTTTCCTACATACGATGTTAATTTATGGATTTTTAAAACAAGAATCTCAACACACCAAAATATTAGTTATATTATGTTAGATGTTCTGCTCTTCCAATATTTACTCAGCTGTTGAATACTCAGAATGAGCTACCACATATTTCTACCACAATTAAATGGAGATCTGACATTTACAATTTTCATGCAGCCACAATCCATTCCCAATTCCCTTTTGCAACCAAGAGTAGTACTCACACTACAGTAATGAAGCCATGTTTCAGAGGTTCTATATCAGAAAGGTTTCAGAACCTATCAAAATTATAAGGCATTTATCCAATTTATCTCCTGCATTCAATTTAGTGAACCACTCTTACCATCCTTTAGAGAATAATGAGGAAGGTCAGAGTCTCCAAAAATATGAACACACATCATCCAATTTCTCAAGTTAAAACACACTTGGTACACATAAATTTATTTTTCCTTCAGGTGGGATTTTTATTAATGTTATTTATTTATTTTTTGATTATTTGGTACTGAGAAATTGTACCCAGGGCCTCATGCATGCTAGGAAAGCATTTTACCACTAAGCCACATTCCCAGCATTTCTGATAGGTTTTTAATTGTGGGGAAATAAATTGAAATGGCATAGCAATAACTGAAACAAATATATCAAATGATCTAAAAATAGTCTTTAAAATTCAACCATGTTTAATTATTCTAAATGTATAAGAAATTTGCTAAGTAAGATACATATTTTATTACCTTGGTTTCCAAATTTTATATAAAATATGAGAAAAAATGAACCTCTTACCCCTAACCGAACTGCATCTTACCAGTGACTGAATATCTAAGAAGTTGTCCTTTTCATTCCGGTTTTAATAATCAATGTTCACTTCTCCCTCACCCCTCTTATAGTCTTCATTTTCATCTCATATTGTGTGTATTTCCTTACTTTCACCTTCGTTAAATTCATGGCAGCCTTCAAGTTATAGTTCTCTAAACTCCTTTATCCCAGTACTACTAGTAACAGTAAATATTTCTGGGCTTCTGAATCTAAACCGTTTTTGGAAGAGTAAGAGTGAGTTGAGTTGCAGTAAGTGTCTGACACTAGATCATGAAAGATTTCATGTATAATAATAGATTTGAACTTCATTATGAAAGTATGGGTAGCCAGTGAAGAACCTTATGAAGTGGTGATCTGATTCTTCTTCATATATTACAAAGATCATCCAGACAACAATATGGAGGACAGATTTAGAGGAAGGTCAAATTGAAATTGGGAGAGATCTTTTAAAAGACAATAGCCAGAAAAGACTGGATGCCTCAAATGAAACTGAAAAAAAGAACTGTACCTTCTCCATCAGTCAGAGTATTAGGCCCAATCCAGGACCCAGTGATGATTTTCATATTACCACAAATAATGATCTCTTCACTTTTTTCCCCTCATTTTCTTCCTCTTCCATTTCTTTTTCCTATTTTTAGCTCTGGTCCTTGCTAAAAATCACAACATCTACAGGTAATAAACTCATCTCTTTTTCATTCCCTCTCCCAGGGCACAGTACAGAGTTAAACCCATCAGAAGTGTTTGAAACACATCCAGAAAAACTAAACAATGAGTTTATTGGCACTAATTTGAATATGGAATAAATGTTTTATCTGGATTTGAGTGTTGGCTGTCTTAATAGTTAACTGAAAGACTTTAGTCATTTAATGTATTTCCCATTTTTAACCTATTATTCAAAATATGGAAACTATTGTTTCTATTAATTTATTTTGGTACAGAGGTTTGAAACTCAGGTACTCTACCATTAGAGCCACACCCCAGCCCTTTGGCTCTCATTATTTTTCATGTAGAGTCTTGCTTTTTTGCCTGGACCAGTGTGGACCATGATACTCCTATTTACACCTCCTGCTTAGCTGGGATGATAGTTATTCTCCAAGGAACCTAGAAGTGTTTTGGTCTTGTGTTGCCTGGGCTGGCCTCAATTTGTCATTCTTCTTATCTCAGCTTCCTAAGAAGCTAGGGTTATAGGTACAAACCACTGTGCCAGCTTTATATACTTTATTCTTAATGTATTTATTCATTCTAATAAGCAATGTGAATATTTACATTAAAAATGTATCACCCAGTGGTTGGAGATACGACTCAGGAGGCAGAGCATCAGCCAATGAGTGA
The DNA here is from genome assembly GCF_024711535.1 of Dipodomys merriami. NCBI lineage: Eukaryota > Metazoa > Chordata > Mammalia > Rodentia > Heteromyidae > Dipodomys > Dipodomys merriami. Next base: position 102,411,529 of record NW_027204492.1, read on the forward strand.
AAGTTTCAAATGAAGTGTCTGAATCCATTCTCAGACAAAAATAAATAAAAAGAAATAACCAACTTTTTGGAGGCCTTTACTTCCATTTTATAATACATACATCTGTATTCATGTGTACATATATCTATATATCAATACTCTAGAATTTCAAAGAGGAAAAAATTATAACACCTAACAAGCAGTTGGGAATAATTATAAGTTGATGCCAAAGACACAATTTCATGTCATCAATTGGTTGATACCATTGTCCATTTTATTAAGTTCAAATAATTTTGTATCTATTCAGAAACATTAGCCCTTACTGAATGAGTTAAAATATATATAGAATGGCAAATTAATATTGCTTCTACACAAAAATCCAGATGCCTAAATGATGTACTATTTTTTCCATTAAATGATACATTTTAAGTGACTAAAGCATGCGAATATTAAAAAATTTACAGTCTAATGCCATTAACAGATATATTATATATCTGTTATATATATTGTTTCAATATTCTTTGCCTTGTTTGATGTTATCTGTTTTCTAAATTAAGATGAATAAGCTAGATTTTTTTTAAAAAATGAGTACATAATTGTATATTATTGTTTTATTTTAATAATGAAGATTCTGGAGGTGCTAGTTTAAGAATAGTCTTTATATTTAGGTGGCAGTCAAAATTTTAGAGCTCTGATGTTTGGCTAATTAAACAAACAAATACAGACTATAAGGAGGCAGAACTACAAGTTTCTTTTCTATATAAAGAAAAAATATAATGTTTTTGTTGAATTGCTTCTTAAAGAACAACTAGAAAATTAGATAATAGGGACTGATATAAATCATGTAAATCAAAGTTGAATGTGTTATATAAGGCTATATATACTTTTTAATAGTCTTATTTTGTTTTGTTTTGTTTTCTTTGATTTTTGCTTGTTTAAGCTTCAAGTTTCTCTTTAAACATCTTCATCCTTGTTTTTTCTTTTATGGTACTAGGGATTGAACTCTGGGCCAGGGAATTGCTCTACTACTAAATATGTACTCCTAAACACTTTGTCTTTACTTATTTACATATTTATTTGGGGGGATGAATTCTTACTAACTTTGCTCAAGTCAGCCTCAACTTTGCAATCCCTTTTGCCTCTGCTTTCTGATTAGCAGAAATTAAGGGCATATTTTACCACAGTGGGCTTCAACTTTCTTTTACATTTCATTAACTGACTTATACAAAGGCAGAGACATAAAGATAGATGCCCAAAATGAGTAAATTCTGACTGCAATTAACTTGCATTTTGTAAATTCAAGAGTTCAATGAATAATTCCAATTTCAAGCAATTTCTTAGTGTATTACTTAAATATTTTCTTCTTCAACTTACATATAATTTTTCATTGAAGAAATTCATGGAAGAAAGATCATTTCTGAATAATGTTTTGGACCTACCATCCCGTGTGCATCATGTCTGCTTTAGCTTCATCACAACAAAGTAATGTCATAAAAATAAAACTAAACAATGACTAAATAACCAAACAATAATTTATAGTACTGTTGTTACAAAGCTCAGTATCCTTGTCCTAAAACATATCAACTGAACACTGAATCCAACTGACAAAGAATTGATACTTAACCATGGCTTGTTGTCTCAGAATCTGCAAGACATCTACTAAGTATGCATGGATTTTCATAAGATGAATTGTATCTGTGAATAGGTCATAAAATCTCTTGATTTATCCTTGATTGGCATTTTATCACCAAGGAATAATCAAGACTATTGTGTATTGTAACTCTTCTGGGAGTGCAATGTACCATGGGTAACAATACATCTCTGGATATTGTTGAGCAGGCAAAATTAGAAGACATAATAACCAATCCTCTGATACTGAGCAGTTTCCATAGCTAGTTACTATGACAATTAATTAAGTGAAAGTGAACAGGACCATTCCATGATGGCTATGTCACTATTTGATCTCAGGGAAGGGAGAGTGTCTTATTAGCATTTTACTCCATAGGGTTCTGAGTCTTTCCCCCTAGGTATCTCATCTGTAACACAACCAACTTTATATGTGATCACAATTTTGCCTCTATTTTAACACCTTATACTTGAGGCAGAGCAACCAATGCTACTTCTCTTATATTCCTGCTGTTTCCTGTATTTTGTATTACAGTTATGGGTCTTATTCTCTACTTTCAAAACCCAAGGAGTTGTAAAAACCCAACCTTGTGTTTGTTTGGTTATCTCATTTTAAGTCCCTTATTTCTTGACTTCATCTTTGAGATTGGGGTGATTCTCTAAGAACATAACAAGAATGCAATTGGTTCAAGTAACTTTTATGTGGGTTGTAGGATTTTAGACTAAGCACTGTACAATCACTAGTTGTAATAGATGAAAGGATATTCCAGGAAATATTTTAGATGATTCAGGTTGGTCAAGGTCAAGCTCCAAAGCCAAGAAATAAGCACACACACACACACACACACACACACACACACACACACACACACACACACACACACACACACACACATCTTCTCAAAAGATGGGGGATTTTGACAAAAATAAAAACTAAATAGTAACAATAGAAATATCTAAAATCAGAAAATAAAATGGCATAGTAAGAAACAGTTGTTTCTTCTCTTTTTAAGATCTAATTTTGATCTTCTATCCCATTATTTTATTCTACCAATATGAAATTATTCATCCCAAGTTACTAAATTATTGTGACTTTTTTCTTATCATTTCCCTTCAGATCTTGGAAGGCCAATAAGAATATTTTACCCTTGTGCCAAATTCTAACGTAAATTTTTCATCTAACTGCCCTGTTTAGAATGTTGTGCTTCTCCATACTTTATGGTATGACACCATTTTCAAAAACTTTATTTCTATGATCTCATCTGTTTCTCCTCTATGGGTACTCATCAAAGTGACTCATGATTCATGAACTTATTCACCTAATGGTGTCTCATTGCTTATATTTCATGATTACACAATTTCTATCTATACCTTTCAATGATTATACATACACACAGAAGCATTAAATAATGCTTTAAAATATCCCTTCAAACAGCCTTTAATATTTACATATTGATGACATATACAGCAATGTAGAGGTTAAGTGGGAGTTTGTTGCTTGGTCAAATTGGAATTATTACTATTATATCCATTTACCATAGATTGATGAAAAAAAAGTCTATGATATATTCTGCTAATTAAATTATGGTTTATCATTTATCATATGGTGAAACAGAAGTGAAACAGAAGCCATTGTAAGACAGAATAAGAAAGTACTCATGGGCTGGGAAGATGGCTCAGTGGTAGAGCGCTTGCCTTGCATGCATGAGGCCCTGGGTTCGATTCCTCAGCACCACATAAGCAGAAAAAATAAAAAAGCCGGAAGTGGCGCTGTGGCTCAAGTGGTAGAGTGCTAGCCTTGAGCTGAAGAGCTGAGGGACAGCGCCCAGGCCTAGAGTTCAGGCCCCACTACCGGACCCAAAAAAAAAACAAAACAAAACAAAACAAAAAAAAGAAAGTACTCAGACATCCTGGTCTTTTTTTTAAAGAGGAATATATTGGCTACCATTCAGAGATTAGACTGTTGAGACATGGATATGGAGTATAGTAATAATTATGATAAGTAATAGAGTTTAGATCTGGATGTATTTTGTACTAAGCTGAACTATTAGAGGCCAGTGTGGGAAGTCCAGGCAACATCAAAGCATTTGGTTTGAGCAAACATAGGACCATGTTGCTCACAATCAAGGGGTAGAGGTCACATATTAGTAAGAGGAGGAAAGAGCAAGTGTTCAGGTTTGAAATGACATCTAGTGAGTGAGACTGAGTAAAGGTTGGCAGTTGATTTACCAAGCTTGAAAATAAGCAAGAGTTTGGGCTACCTACATAAAATTGAGAGCAACAGTAGCTATGGATTCTGTTTAAATTAATGAAGATTTCCTGAGGCTACAAGAATGTAAATCTGGAAAGAGAAGAGCACAAAGACAAAGGTATCAAGAATGAATCCTGGATAAGCAAATAGACAAAATAGGAAACAGAAAATGGCCTCAACAAGACTCCATCCTGTGGTAATGATTATTTATTCCAAAATTTCATTTTCAATTGCCCAATTATTGGATCAAATAACAAGTGTATTCAGAATTCCGTCTCCGCACTTTACCTGCCTTAGAGTCATTATTATCCTATGTTCAGCATCACATAGGCTTTATTACAGTAAGCTTGCCTTATTGACAAATGTATTATACATTGGTTTTCCCAAACATTCCTTTGTACATTATGTGTACATCAGTTGATTCAGAGACATTTACAGTCTTGTATAGTCATAATTTATGCTTAAACTTCATGAATTCTGAGCATTCTTCATTGTTTTTACCATTGGGAGTCTCCTTAGAATTATATACATATGTCTACTATACATATGGTTGTTTGTTTTGGTAACTTTTCAAATGTTTTCCAAGGACTCTTTATCAAATATAAGTGGTTTTCTGAGCCTGCAAGTTACCATAGGGGCAGGAGATTAAAAAGCTACTCTTCCTGATGCTTCCTGAGGACAAATGTATATCTTGTTTCACTCCTGCTTATAGACAAAACTCTTAGCAGGGCCAAAAACTCTTCTGCTTGAATAATACAAATTGGACTATCTATTTAAAGATACTGGCAGCCAAACAGGTAGTAGCTTAGGTAATAGGTTGCCATCAATATTTTATTGATGGAAAGCTTACTTCAATATCATTGCTCAAATAATTTGGGAAGAGATGATCACTCTAAACAATTTATAGTTCTTTGCTCAGTTTTTATCTATTTGTCAGCCTTGTCCAAATCTCCATTTTGCAGTGGGTACTAAAATTAGTTGCATATATTCCTACACTAGAGTTGTGGCTCAAGTGGTAGAAGAACAGCAGTGAGCAAACAATCAACCAAGCAAAAGTATTTGGCCCTGTGTTCAAGATACTGTACAAGAGTGAAAAAAAAAAGTAAAAGCAGCGACATATTCTTAAAGAAGGCACACATACATTTCACTTAGCTATTCTAAGTTTTATATCTCTGTGTTTGGCAAAGCATATAAGATAGAGAAATTTTGTAACATGAACCTCCACTAATCTATCACTCTCAGTCCATAATCTTTGCTTGTATATATGGCTGGATGAAGAAAACAAGACAGCAGATGGCATAAAGAATTGCTTGCACATACACAATTACCAAAAGGAGATGTGGAAGAATATTCAATGAGTATCTGCTATCCATTTAGACCTGAAGAAAAACAGTCTCTGCACAGAGTCAAAGAGTAGATTTCATTTTCTAAAGAAATACACACCATTCAGTGAGTATTTACTGAAGTTTTGTTATTTACCTCGGATTATTTTTTAAAAAAAGAAACATGGCTCTTAAGATTCACCTGGAATTAGATTTTATCATGCAGGCTTGGTGAAAACCAATCTTATTTACAAAGGGAACAACCCTATTGGTATTACTTGTGAGTATTAAATAATTTATGATGATAGGACTGAATAATTTTCTGCAAGTATCTAAAGTTCGATCATTGTCATTTATTTCATTAGAAAAGCAGGTAAGTGGAGCAAAATAAATGAACAAATCAACCTATCTACAAGTATACTCAAATGTGCATCAAGTAATATCTGAAAATTAACAGATAAACTGGACGAGATTATCTGTTTAGATATTTCTACTGTCTAAATCAGAACTTTGGATTCAGAGTGATGACAAGTACTATAGGAAAAATCATACTTTCTACTATAGGAAAATACAACAACAAACCTTCATGATTCATGTCATTCATATTTGACAGGTTGTGAAACATTACATTATTTATTCTACCTTTTTCATTCTATGTCTCAGTTATAACAAATAACAAAGCAGATATGAAATCAATGTGAACATCACAATTTGAATTTCAGTTTGATGGACACCATTGCGAATTTCTGAAAATAATAACTAAATGGCCATAGTATCTTGTAATATATCTGATTAATTTGAACCAATTCAAATGTAGGTTGACTACATCATCTACTAGACTTAAAATTAAATCACTACTAGCTAGGATTTCTACTGTTAATCATTAAGAATGTAAGAGAGCATGTCTCTTCCTTGACTATAGCTAGAAGATGAGGCAGGATTTCAAGAAATAGAAAAGGAACCAAACATGTAGATAGAGTGCCAGAGCAACATTGGTGCTCTACTGGTGGTAGTGTAGATGGTGGTAGCAGTCTGTCTAGCCATCTGTTACTACTTAGTCAAATTAAGTATATACATGCCCTTTGGCACAGTAATTCTACAATTGGCATTTGTCCCAGGTAAATTTTCACACACATTCATAAAACATATAGTATTATTTGCAATGGTAGGAGTTGGAAGTAATCTGGGTATCCATTAACAAGAGAGGCACAAGTTACTAGATAAAAATCATCGTCCTCACTTCAGATGTATACAAATGTATAGATCGTTTCTATTAATGAGTACCTAGCAAGACCTACTCATGAAAGGAAATAAATAGCTTATGAATTAGCTTTGCCCAATTCTCCCAAAAGTTAAATATATTTACACTTTGAAGTTAATAATCATAGACTAGATATATACTTCAATCTAGAGAAAGACCCTAATGAATGAGAAAGTTTGAGCTGGGCACCAGGGGTTCCTAGCTACCCAGGAGACTGAGATCTGAGGATGGTGGTTTGAAGCCAGCCAGGGTAGGAAAGCCCTGAGACTCTTCTCCAATTAACCACCAAAAAGCCAGAACTGGAGTTGTGGCTCAAGTGGTAGAGTGATATCCTCTAGCAAAAACTCAGGGACAGCACTCAGAGCTTCATGTGTGTAACATAGGTGTGCTAAAACTTGAGCCACATTTCCATCCCCTTTTTCACTGGCTCTTTTCAAGGTAGGGCCTTTTTTAGTGTCTGGGCTATCCTTGCCTGTAGTCTTCTTATCCTTGCCTGTGATGCCTCCTTGTGTTACTGGAGATGAGAGCCATGTGCCTATTGGTCGAGAAGTAATCTGGCAAACTTCTTTTGTCTGGGTGGGTCTCACCCTGTCATCGTGGATATCTGCCTCACAAGTAGCTAAGTGTTATAGGCTAGAGCTATTGTGCCCAATTTTGCCAATTTTAAATCTCTAGCTGAAAATGGTTCTAAATCAATGATTTCTGCCACTCCTTAGTTTTGTTTCCTAAGGCTCTACTCTCCTCTGCCAAATTCATTATAGGTTTTTCGACATGAGTTTTATTGGCTGAGTCTGTTTGGAGTCTGATTACTGGTTCAGGCAAAGGTTATCTCATCCAGAATTTGGGAACCTATCCTGATTCCATTTACTGTGGTTTTAGTATTGATAAACCAGAATCAAAATCCAAGATTTATAGATCTTATTTATATGATTCTGTTCATATATTGTCATTCTCTACCTAACATATTCTCATTGGTTACATCAACATATATTAAATTTGTTTAAAGTATACACACGTATAAAACATAATGGTTTACTTAAAGGCCAGTAAGTGTGTCTCTTGCCCACTTCTAAAGGGTTTAAATGTGAATAGAAGCCAGTTAAATTAGCTGGTTAGAAATATGTAAGTTCTTTGGGTCTTATTCTACTTTAACTCTGTATTAAAACTGTATTTTCACACATTGGCAAGAAGTGCTCCTTTAATATGCACAACTCCCTTCATTTGTAATATAATCTGCTAATAGATAATTGTTTAGTCTTAAATTGCTGCCTTCATATGCACATGATTTTTCATCTATTTAAGATATCTACAAGCCAGAGGAAGCAGTGGAATAGAGGCAGATATAATTAAAAGAAACTTTCTGTGATAAGAAAGCACACACATCACTACAAGATATTCTAAGCTAGGGCTGCAATAGTTGAGACATCACAATAAAAACAATGAAGGAGAAATTTGGATAATATAGTAATCCAATGAACTCTTCAGAGATTTTTTTTTCAAAATAGCTCTAGCCAAATGTCTTGAATTAGGGAAGTAAAGTTGGACCTTACTCTTCCAAGTTGGAGTTTTAATGCAAGCATATTAGAACTATGGTCAAAACTAAAATAAAATTGACTAATAGAGTTTTCAGAAAGTTAAGATCTTGAGTGACACATCCATTGTGGCTTTACACATGACATGGGAAAATGAAAAGCACTTTGCTGTTCTTGTTAATAATTTAAACTTAAATCATTTTTATTTTCTTTCATTTGTGGGTGACTTTAAAATTACACATTGTTAAAGTTACTCAAAAGTAGCTTTGCACTTTTTCTTTTCTTGGATTAAAAAAACACATTAAAATTTTCACCCATAGAAAAAATTATGTATTTAGGCAGTACCACCATCCTTTCAAAATAAAAAAAAACAACCCAGTGAATCTCTGTAAAACATACCTCTAATCAATAGGATGGGAAGAAGGAGTCAAGAGAGAATTTATTTACTATATGACATGTATTATATGTCATCTGGCCTATCAATAAAAAGGATGTTACTGGATCAAAGTTTATAGACACTCATACAACTAGTGTATAAATTTGCTATTAAATTCACCTCTATTTTGCAATAATTACCCATTTTACTTTGGAACACTTGTTTCTTTTAAGCTACTTACCCTTTATATTTTTAAAGGAGCAGAGCCATTTATTTGGTAATAAGGAAATGTACAAATACATAATACACACATATTATCATTTTCTTTTTTTCTTTTTTTTGTCGGTCGTGGGGCTTGAACTCTGGGCTTGGGCGCTATCCCTCAGCTCTTCAGCTCAAGGAGAGCGCTCTACCACTGGAGCCATAGCATCACTTCCAGTTTTCTAGTGGTTTATTGGAGATAAAAGTCTCACAGACTTTCCTGCCCAGGCTGGCTTTGAACTGTGATCCCCAGATCTCAGCTTCCTGGGTAGCTAGGATTATAGACGTGAGCCACTGGCACCTGGCTTATCATTTTCTTTAGAGAGAAAATATCTTTCATTTAACTGAGCATACTTTTGTAAAAATACAGTGAGATAGTTCTTGTGAAAATCTATCCGATTTTATTTTACTCAGAGGAAATATTATAATTACTACAATTATTATTTCACTAGAAAGGGAATAAAATCATCACAGTTAGATATTATGCAAATCTAACATTACTTGACAAAGAATTTTGAATTGTATGCAATTAGGTTGTTCTGCATCCAAGAATAAATATCTCAAATACACATCTTCTTAAACTATGTTCAATCATAATTTAAAATCTCTTTCCATAGATAAGTGTACATTCTCAAAAATCTGTCTTTACTCCACTGAGTTAACTATATTTCCTGACACTAACCATGTAAGAAAAAAATTACAAACAACTCTGGATGTTGATGTAGGTCATAGGAAGAGATCAGGTCGAATTATCAATCATAGTAAATGTCACTTGTATTTTTTCCAAGCCTCGCCTAGGAGAAAGCAAAATGAATATTTTTATAACCTGTCTGTTCTTAAAATGAAGAAATTTGCCATTTAATTGATGATGTTCTTTGCTTTTAAATATGATGAATTTAAAACATGACACATTTTCTAATAATTATTCTGTATCCAAAGGAAATCAAGGAAAACAGGCTAAGAATAACAATGTACAAATCAAATGATAGACAAAAATCAAATAACAATTTGAAATCTCTTACCACCAACAGTTTCAACTAATTATATGGATCAGGTAATTACTTTATCCATTGTACTTATTTAACATTAAAAATGTCTAATTAAAATCATAGAAACTTTCATGTATTGAGTCCTCATTTCTTGGCATGTATTTTGGCAATCAGCTGGATATTTAACCCTAACAGCTAACTGTATGCAACAGCTATTATTATAACTTCTGTCTTATAGATAAGGAAAGTGAAGACTGAAAAATTTCACTTGATAATTTTACATCGTTGTTGTTGTTGTTGTTATTTTTAAAAGTCATGGGGCCTGAACTCTGGGCCTGGGCACTGTCCCTCAGCTCTTCAGCTCAAGGCTAGTGCTCTACCACTTGAGCCACAGTGCCACTTCTGGCTTTTTCTGCTTATGTGGTGCTGAGGAATCAAACTCAGGGTGTCATGCATGCGAGGCAAGAACTCTACCCCTGAGCCACCTTCCCAGCCTGATATGTAATGTTTTGTTTTGTTTTTAGGAAAGTAGAGTCAGTTTTTTTAGATCATTATGTTTTAATACAGAATCTATCACATCTAATATACAAAGAGCAATTTACAACACTCCACTTAACATCAATAAAAATGACAATACACACAATACAATGCCATCCATCCCTCCCAAATTTCACAGAATAAATAAGATAGCTTGCTTTAATCAATATCTTAGTCCTTTAAGTATTTGAATTGCTACTGTAGGTTTTGAAAATTAAATATATACAAAATTTATAAGCATAAATATAAGATATTATTTGTAGGCAATTTTCTTTTCTTTTTTTTTTTTTTTTTGTCAGTCGTGGGGCTTGAACTCTGGGCCTGGGCACTGTCCCTCAGCTCTTCAGCTCAAGGTGAGCACTCTACCACTTGAGCTACAGCGCCACTTCTGATTTTCTGGTGGTTTATTGGAGATAGGAGTCTCACGGTCTTTCCTGCCCGGGCTGGCTTTGAACCGCAATCCTCAGATCTCAGCCTCCTGAGTAGCTAGGATTACAGGCGTGAGCCACCAGCGCCCGGTGGCAATTTTCTTAATAGGGGAGCCAGAGACCCCTTAACCAACTTTAATCACAATCCCTTGAGCACTCTTCTTTACTAGGTTTCAGCTATGAAATCCAGGAGTTGCAACTATCTGCATGAAAAATTTTATCTACCTACTACAATAAAAGTCATGAATAAAGACTAGAATGTTTTCTAACAATTCAAGGTCTATGAACCTCGAATGCCTAACCTAGTTCCCTTACTTCTATGCCTAAGATATACTGTCAAAAGAATTTAATGTTTGTTTCAATCCAAATCTCACTTTTCTTAGATCACTTACTTTAGAAAACTTGCAATTAGAAATTCTTCCCCAGTTTCTTTAAGTAATGTTATTACCCATGGACCTGAACTTACAAGTATAATCATCAAAGAAGATAGAGCTCCTGGCTTCCAGCCTCTTAGGATGGTTAAAAACTGAATTTAGCAAAGGAATAATTAGCAAATCTAGATGGCTTAATCATACACAATGTACCTCACCTCCACTCCCTAATATCCTTCAGTATACCCTAAAATTTCTCAGTATACCCTAACATTTAAGTCCTTTTCCATCTCACTTTTTGTTTTAGAAGAGTGGAACAGATTTGTACTGTCTTTCTCTTCAACTTTAGTAATCTGAACAAAATGTCTTGCCCTTTGTACCTCCTTTATTTTTACAGTGCTAAGGACTTCTAAACAATTATAAAACTTCATAAAAAGGAAGTCAATAATAACTACAACTAAAGTATAAATACTTTGAAATGAACTGAAATCAGTAAAACTTTCCAATAAAGAAAGAAGGTAAAAACAACTATTTTGATAATGGCTCCCCAGAATATGTTACTAAAAGAGAGACATCTGCAGAAGTGTTTAGAGAGTACTGTGTAAAAAAAAAATGAATTCTTTTAGATGCTAGTAGAAATGTCTTTCAGATTAACAATAGGCACCATTTTATAATTTTATATGTTTTTACCTACTAAAGACTAGACAAATTGCCAATATCCTCAATATACTCACAAGTAAATACATTGAAAAAATAGGAACTATCAAAATAAAATCTATTTTCAGAAATTAAAAAATATCTAATACCTAAATAGTTAGAATATATAAGTAAGAGATATAATTTTAATTTCAATAAATAAAAGTTTAAATAACTAATACATATGTAAAGCTCTTAATAGTATTGAAAATTGGTATGTAACATAATAATTTAGACTAATATTGGAAAGGATTGAAGATATGATTGGTGACTTTAGTAACTGGCAACTACTTATAGAGAAGAAACATGACCCTTATTTTTCCATGTTTAACTTGCCCCTGTTTAAATATCACAAATTATAGAACAGGAAAATGAATGAATGAAACATCTCCATGTAGTATAATATAAAATTTCCATGAGTGTATATAGCATGCAATATACCTGTCATATTGTATATTAACATTCATATGAGCTAATAATATGAATATGTCTTAAGTCTTAATATGAGCTTAATAGTTTTATAATAGAGAAAGCAATTATTACAGCTTTAGATGTTATATCCTGCCTAGATATGCTATTAAAATGTCAATTTTAACATACCCTGAATTTATGATAAGACACTATTTTATTGGGGAAAATGGCACTTCACTTTAGTACTTGAAAACGTTTAACAGTTGGCAGTTTTCTCTCCACTTTTTGATATGACTTTGAATGGAGAAAAATAACCTGTTAAAATTTCAGATGAACCACTTGCTGTAGTCATATATTCAAAGATGCCAAATAACATACCATTAAGATGAGTGATCATTCTATAGTTTCAAATGTTATTACTGCATCACTTTTCTGAGTGGAAACTGCTCAGTCCCCAGGTGGAGGAAGGATCTATTAAATGCAATCAACTGGGGGCCCTGCCACAGTCAGTGAACCTCTCTCAAGTTGATAGTTTTAACCATGCAGGCTTGGCGATGAAACATGATCACAATAACAGTCAGGCAATGGGAAGTAGTACCTTCTTTTCAGGGAGGTTTTATTTCTTAGAATATAAAGGGTTGCATTTTCAACTGTGAAAATTTTAATAGACACTTGGTTTCAGTCCTATATTATAAACACACACTTTAAAGCTTCCAAAGTAGCTGCTTTCAATGTGCAACCTAATGTGCAAAATAATGTAGCAAAGAGCCAAATATGTGTGTGTGTGCCAAAGATGCCTTAATCAACTTTGTTTAGATATATGGATATATATATATATATAGAATAGTAGATATCTTGAATATTAGTAAACATTTAATGAATATAGAATAAACTAGTAGAAGGTGCTTTGGATTAAAAAATATTTTTAAATTTGTAATGCATGATTGAAGCACTGAATTTTGTAATAGTCTATCTGACCCTTCAAAATACTTTCACAAAATGAAATTAAAGCTTACTTCTAATTTATTTCAGGTTATTGTTTCCTCTTGCCTGTATTAGAAAAAACAATATTGTTTAAAATCTAGAGTACTTAATTACATAGGGGAAAAACAAAGGAGGAGACAACAATGCTTGATAAGAAATGTACTCATTACCTTGCTCATGCAACTGTAACCCCTCTGTACAGTATTTTCACAACTGAAATCTTATTTATAAATATATTTCTAAATCTGAGACCCATTTTGAAAAATAGCTAAATACAAAAGAATATTTACAAGTAGAAATATTTTGTAATTGTATGATTATTATAGAATTAATCAAATATTCTCCTTTTCAGTGTATCTTCTTATGATCATATTTTTAAACACAATCTAAGTATTTGTGTAGTTACATGCCTTAATATTTCTTTTACTGTATTACAAACATTTTCTATGTTGCTGTCTGACCTTTATAACACTCTCCTTTGACTGAGTGTGCTAATAGATATTTATTGAAAATTCATGAATAACAGTCAAATTAATCACTATAATTTAACTAATTGTTCATTTATATCATAACTACATGAAGGGCCCTGTGAACCTTCCCTTTTCTAAGCCAAGCATTCCCTTTTCTTTGTGAAGTGCTTGTCGAAATAATTGAATTCTCCATTTGTATAAACTTGCTTTTTCTGAGTGCAGCTTGAAGTCGACATCCTTCTTAGTATAAGAAAGAGAATACAGCATAACTATTCTGAAGTGACAAAATACTACAAAATATAATAGGATTATATTTGATTGTAGTTCATTTCAATTATGCTTAAAGTTTAATTTGCATCATAACTGCCTAAGAAGTATTTTAAAATAGATTCCGCGCTGAAATGGTGGTTCAAGTGGTAGTGGATCTGAGTTCACATTTAGGACCACTTAAACAAACACTGAAACAAAAAGTAACAAACTGTACAGATTCCTTGATTCATCCCTAAGAGACTCTGTTTCAACAGATAAGGTGATAACTTCTGGGGTTTCTGAATCTATACTTACAAATCTACCTTGATACTTTGATACTACAACCCACTCCTTGAGAAATATTGACCCAGTATTTATATTAAAGTGACTCACAATTACCATGGCCTTTTAAAATAGTTATAGCAAGCTTTTCACTTCAAATGAACTTATTGGTATATAGTATCTTAAAACAATGTGTTGAATCTAGCTGCAACTTCTTTGTTTGTAATTAGCCGGTTCATTGTTGTGGCCAGAAACCAGATTTGTTTATTGTTATTACATTTCATCCCATTACTTTGGCAATGCTTTCTAATCTGAGGTTATTTTTATAAATCTTAATTGTGTTATTTAATTTTGCATAATCCATACATTTGGCAAGCATGATTTCAATCTTTATCTGAGTCAGAGATAAAATCATCATAATTCAAGATGCAAAAGAAAAGGTTTGAAACATGACCAATTCTATGTTTTCCAAATACCATTGTTCCCTGTAGACTACTTTTATTTCAAAGAAATGAACTTCCCTGTTTCAGACATTATTATTCACTTCTAAAAAAAAACTAAGAGGAAATCTATTCTTATAGCATACTTGGGTTTAAAGTGCATTGCATAATTTTCTTTATATATTACATTAAATTAACCTCTAGGGACACTTATTCCCCCAGTCTGTATTTTAACAATGTAAATGTTTGTTTCAAAACCTCTGATAAGGGGCTGGGAAGGTGGCTCAGTGATAGAGCGCTTGCCTTGCATGCATGAGGCCCTGGGTTCAAATCCTCAGCACCACATAAGCAAAAAAAAAAAAAAAAGCCGGAAGTGGCACTGTGGCTCAAGTGGTAGAGTGCTAGCCTTGAGCTGAAGAGCTGAGGGACAGCGCCCAGGCCCAGAGTTCAGGCCCCACGACTGGACCAAAAAAAAAACAAACCTCTGATAAAACTAACAATGCATTGTCTCTTAAAACTAACAATGCATGTCAATTAAAATTAAAACCTCAAATCCTACAATACTATATTAATTGAAATGTTAGTACTAAAGATACCATTTTATTTCACAGATCTCATCTGAGAAACAAATTATATTTGTCAAATAATATATTTCTCTTTGGTAGAGTATATATTCTAATATTTTTAAATACTTCATGGGAGGAAAGCAATGAATCTTAAAAGCAATGGAATCATTCATCATCACTGACCATTCAGGATGTTAGAAAATTCTTTTTATAAATTTCATGATGTTATTTTGTTCTATTTGCTTCAATTTGATTTTGATTACTCCTCCATCTCTGTCTATACTTATTTAGAAACACCCTGTTTCAGTGGCCCAATATTCTGTCTTTAAACCTCTTTTCACATTTTTCCTCTATGTTCATCATTTGAGCCACTTAGTACACTTATGTTTCCTAAAGTCTGATTGAGGCTTGATTGAACTGATAAGTGCCAAATCTTACATGAAATTTCCTATGGGAGTTTGCTACATGAATATATTTCAGGAAGTTTAAACTCAACATGCTCCAAAGGGAATATTACTAGTCTTTGTTTGGTTCACTGTTTTAATGCTTTCATTTCCATTAACAAATGACATTATGGTCCAAATTGCAACCCATTCCAACAACCCAGAAAAATTCTAAAGTCCTTTTCTCTCAATTCTTGTATCCAGTTCTTGAATATGTTGAATCTGTCTTCGATTGCTCTGTTGAATTTAACTCCTTTCTCTCCATTTTGATCTGTATTGTGTAAGAGTTTCATTGCCCATATCTCTGTCTCCATTTCAGCTTTTCCTATGCATCTTTCAAAGAATAATTGCAGTGAGTATTAATGTCCTGGTCTATAAACTGAAACGTGTGTTATAATTTACTTTTACATTTTTTCTACATATGAATCAATATTCATTGTATACCTCAACTTGGTATACTCTTACCTCTCCTAGTGTTGCTAATAAATTCAACAACTTTTTGAGGGTATGGAGTGGTTTTTTATTTAGGTTTTTTATATTTTTCTTGTAAAAATACTGTACAGGAGGTTTACAGTTACACAAATAAGGTAATGAGTACATTTCCTATCCAGCATTGTTACTCCCTCCTTTGTTTTTCCCCTACTATCCCTTCAGCATCTTTAATTGATATCATGGTAGTAGATTTTGTTTAGTTATATAAAAATCTTCAAAATTACTACATGCATATATGGAAATATCACAATGAAACTACTTCATACCACAATTAGCATATAATATACTAATTCAAAATGAAATAAAATAATAACTAAATCATCTCATGAGATATTTTCTTCTGATCTCATGCTACCAGTTACTTGAAGATTGCTTATGAATCTTCCTATCCTCACTATCATTTTCATATCTTTAGAAAACTAGTTTCTGTACTCACTAGACACTATGTTGAAAATGAACTATACAATTTGTGGGTGGAAACTGGAGAGAAAAACTGGGAGAGAGGGAAGGGAAGAGTGGCATGATCCAAAAACAAAGGTACTTTTTACCTAACTTTTGTAACAGCAACCACTCTGCATATTAACTATAAAATAACAATAAAAATTTTAAAACATGTCCTAGTATACTTTTTTTTTTATCATCCAGTATGTTTACTTGTAGGTTTATAGGCATGTTCTAGTTACAACAAATGAGGAAAACCATGCAACCTCTATTTCTTTTGGTCTGGCTTACTTCACTTAATATAATTTTTTCCAAGTTTTCCCATATCCTTACATTTGGTACAATACCATTCAGTATGACTAAAGGAGGACATTCATAGGAGCAGACACAAAGGCTCAATATCTATGCACATATGACCATATAAAATAACATTTATCAAAATGAACTCAAAGACATGGAAACAATTTATTTTGTTGTTATTGTTGCTGTTTTGGTTTTCTTTTTATCTTGTAAGTTTGTCTCTGGGAGGATAAGTGGGGGCACAGAATATATGGGAGAAAGGGTGAACAATGAAGCAGTGCTACTCACTAGGTATCATGTTGAAAATGAACTAAACAACATGTGGGTGGGGATGGAAAAGGTGACTAAAAGAAATGTACTCATGGGCTGGGAAGGTGGCTGGTAGAGCGCTTGCCTTGCATGCCTGGGACATGATAAATTATATAGAACGCTAGACAATCACACAATGAGACCAAAGGAGGATACTCTTAGGGGAGGAGCACAAAGGTACAATGCCCATGTGCTTCTGATCATATAAAATAATAATAATTATTATCAAAATTAGCTCCAGCAAATAGACATAAGATTTTTTTCGGTAGTTTTGTTTTCCACCTGCCTTGTTGGCATGTATTTGTCTTTGGGAGGAAAAGGGGGCACAGAAATGGAAGGACAAAGGGTGAACCTGTGGTTCAGGTGGTAAAACGCCATAATTGAGCAAAAAAAGCACAGGTACAATACCCATGCCATGAGTTCAAGCCCCAGAACTAGCATAATCAGACCAACAGATAGACAGATACACACACACACACACACACACACACACACACACACACACACACACACACACACAGAATTGAGAAACATACTGAACTGTAACCACTTTGTACTGCTTTTTAATGATAATAAATTATAATTCAAAAGAATTAAGAAAATACAGTGCCAATAACCTATTATTTAAGGTATCTAAATTGCTTATAGTTTTAAAATAGAAGGTTACTTACATATTATGTAATATAGGATATACAATAAAATTAAAGTTTTATCTACAAATAGTTACTGAGATCAGATAAGTCAGAAATCTAGATAGAAATGGTTAGAGAATCATTAAATTGGACAGTGCTACATTTAAGAAAGTATGGCTATTTCCCTTACAATACAAACCATTGGGTTTGGGGTTAAGTAATGTTAAGTCACATATACTACTTCATTTTTCCCATGTCTGAGGTATATACTTTTTACAAATCACACATGTAAAGTATATATATATATATATATATATATATATATATATATAAACATAAACTTTTAGTTATTTTTTTCTAAATCAAGCCTTGTTGAAGTCAAATATTTTTGTGG
Organism: Dipodomys merriami; assembly: GCF_024711535.1. Classification (NCBI taxonomy): domain Eukaryota; kingdom Metazoa; phylum Chordata; class Mammalia; order Rodentia; family Heteromyidae; genus Dipodomys; species Dipodomys merriami. The sequence goes on from NW_027204492.1 coordinate 102,429,571, forward strand.
AGATTATTTCCATATTTTTAAGAAAAAATAAAAACATAATTTTAAGACAGCTTTCAAGCTCCAATTTTTTTGTTAAAATGACCCATATCAACAAATAAGATGGGAATAGTATCACACATCATGAGCCTATTTGTGGAGGCATAGGTAGGAGTCTCTTTGTCTGTGGCCAGCCCTGGAAAAAAATTGAACATAATATCAGAAAAAATAATTAAATGAAAAACAATGGCTGGGAGTATAGAGTCCTTGCCTAGCAACTGTGAGGCTCTGACTTGAATCTTTGATGACCAAAATTTCCCTAACTTAAAAGGCTAACAAGTCTAACTGGATAGAGAACACTGGAAAGCTATGTCACTAATCTCTGAGAAACCTAAAATATACCTCAAAGGAAAAATGTGAACTTGGTTTGGGCAGCTACACCAAGCTTAGGAAAGTACAATATATATCACAAAAAGGTCAGTAAGATTCAGTATTGTTGCTCTTTTTGGAGAATTATTTTTCACAAAGGAGGAGTTTGAGGGCAAGTGTTCTAGGCTCTCAGGAGAATAAAACCAGACAGACCTAAACAAATGAGTCTGAGTCTTAGCTCAGTAGCAAATTGGGAATTCTTTGAAGAGTCCTATTGAAAATGGGGATAGAGATGATGGAGTCAGATTACCTTGTTAATTAGAATGGTTTATATGGTGCCAGGTCATATGGACAAAGGAATAATGGGTTAAAGAGAGGATTCCACCAATAATTTATAAGAGATTATCCAGGGCTCCAAACTCCTGTTATCTCAGTATATAAACTAAAATTATGCTATGTATCAAACCAAATATAATATATGTATATATTTTTGGTTAGTCTTGACAATGTCACTTGCATACAATGACTTAATTATCCATTATCCAAGTCAACTTTAAGGAGAAAAATCAGATCGCCTTACAAGGATGTAGAATTGTTTGAACTTGAGTTAATTCTCCAAAGGGAACACTACAATATTACTGCATTACTGAACTGGAAGAAATAGGTTATCATTCTTTATTGCTAAAGAGAACTATTCTCTGGGTAGGTATGTTAGTATAAGCTCTTCCACTTAACTTAGTACTTGATCTTCTTCAAAGTGAAAAATATGCCTGTAACCTTTATTTTATATATGAAAACTTGCGTAAAGATGAAAACTAAAGCAGCTTTGAAGATATTCAATATCTATTGATCTAGAAACTTCTTGAGATAAATATGTGTTTGAGGTAGCTTACTTAATGTTATTTTGATGAAAGGGTACCACTGACAAATATGAAAAAAAAAACTTGGCAAGTCATACCATCATGTAGAAAAGCTAGAAGTTTGTTGAGTTGCTTCAGAATAAAAATTTTCAAAGGTTCAAAGAAACAGATTTAGAAATTAGATAAACAAGCAAACTATTAGACAGTATATTTAGTATAATTGAGTGAAAAATACTTATCCCAAGAATAACCTTGGTTTCATTGCCACAATTCTCCCAATGCAAATCCTGAAACAGAGCTTACTTTTGTGAACTTTCTGAGCTCTCCAGACAAGGATACCATTGGTCCTTCCATGAACTTCCAGACTACTTTGTTTTTGCTTCCTTCGTGGCCATATTCTCCCGTGTATTAAGATCACTTTTGAGCCAAGCGCCGGTGGCTCACGCCTGTAATCCTAGCTACTCAGGAGGCTGAGATCTGAGAATCGCGGTTCAAAGCCATCACGGGCAGGAAATTTCATGAAACCCTTATCTCCAATAAACCACGAGAAAATTGGAAGTAGCGGTGTAGCTCAAGTGGTAGAGCGCTTGCCTTGCACTGTAGAGCTGAGGGACAGATCCAGGCCCAGAGTTCAAGCACCATGACCGAACAAAACAAAAGTCACTTTTAGTTTTAATTTACAGTATGGAGCTGAGATCACAACTGGGTCTTATTTTGAAATATAACTTGTTCCTTACCCCCATCATCTAGGAATCATTACATTAATATTTGAGTAGGAAATAGCCCCCATAGGGAGTTGTAGCTTGGCTCTCAGCTGGAAAGAAGTTGTGGATATTTAGGGGCTCAGCCTAACTGCTGGAATTAAGGAGGTTGGGGAAATGTCCTTGGGGGGCTGAATTTTGTCCCAGGCTTACAGTGTATAATATATTCTCGTTGACATGGCTACTCCAGGCCCAAAAACATGCAGGCAAACATCCATGGAATGAATCCTCTGAAACTTTGAATCAACTTCCTTAAGTTGATTCTGTCATATGGTCACATAGTCACATAAATAACTAGTACATATGTCTTGGTTCTAAATAAATATTTGTAGAAAGCATAAACTGTCCGGGACACTGAGGAAATAAAGCTAATAGTGTTGTGCTTAAACTATTTTAATAAATAATTTGTGATCATTCTTAATATGCTCAAAATACCCTGGATTTTAACTCAGAAGATCAGAATTAAAAATTTACTTTTACCACTTGCTGATTACATGTATTGGGGCAAGTTAACTCCAAAACAAATTGATCTTCAAACTGCAGTAAAATGTGACTTATCTTTAATACTAGGCTACCATTTCCATGGGAGCAGTGATCAAAAAATCTAAGATAATGAATTCAAGTGATATATAGGGAACTTTTCTTCTGGCAAAAAAAAAAAAAACTCTGGGGCATATGGGAAGAGAAGACATACATAAATACTACTTTTGAAAATCCTCAAAATACCGAACATGATGCTAATATTTCTCTTACTTAATTTTCTCTAAAATGTCCCTGCCCGATGATCTGTAAATGTTCCTTTCATCTATTTTGCTCTAGTTTATATTGTTATACTTTATACCATAAGCTATTCTCTAATTTTCAGAATTTTATTGTTGGAAAACAGATGTGTTAAGGTGATTTGTTAAATGTATAAAAGTCTAAAATAGTAAAGAGGTAATCCTTTTTTTAACTTTCTATTTTCAAACAATTATAGATTCACAAGAAGTTATAAAAATAACAGAGTTTCCCTTATCCTTCTTCTAAGCTCCTCTAAAAGGAACATCTCTAGAAAAATAGAAAAAATAGGAAGCAGACACTGGAACAATACATAAGTTTATAAACACATTCATTGTATATGTGCATCTATAATTCTATATAATCTTAGTATGTATGAAGTTCTGTGTAACCACAGCCTTAATCAGAATCCAGGTATTTTATTCTATCATCACAACCTTCCTTCTTCCTATTCCCTTAAATTTCTCCCATCCTCATTCTGTTCTTATTTATTACTACTTCATATTTATACAAGAATTATACATTTTACTTGTCTTATCTTACTAAAAGGAGTAATTTTCCTCTGGATTTATAACGTGTGTGTGTGTGTGTGTGTGTGTGTGTGTGTGTGTGTGTGTGTGTGTGTGTGTGTGTGTGTGTGTGTGTGTGTGTGTGTGTTCCCTGTAAGGCTATTTTTCTCTGCCATTATTTTTTTCCTGGAACTCAGTCTCATAGTTGTTTATCTTTCCTTCCTTACTTGTCTCTGTACCACTTGAACTATACCTCTTTCTTATAATCTTGTTGGTTATATTGGGGATAGAATTTCATGGAATTTTCTTCCCAGACTATCTTTGAACCATGATCCTCTGGATCCTGGCCACTTGAGTAGCGGCAATTACAGGCATAGCCTGCCAGATCTTGATATGACAAAACTTTAAATGAGAATAATTTTATGTCCTTTTGTCTATTACAATTTCTAGTGAGAAATATTTTATAAACTAAGGAATAGTGAAGTATATTTTAGGATAGACTTTAGTTTTCAGAATTTTTGTTAAGGAAACACTATATATAATTAGTAGTACTTTTTAAATTCCTACATATTGACAAGTCAATGTATATGACCAATATCAATAACAGTGAGGATACAAAAACATACTTACAAAATTCAAAGTAGGAAAAATCTGATATCAATATAACATTTCTATAGCAAGGATAACTTATAGTAGCAAATCAAAATATAAACAAATAAATAACTTATCTTTAAAGAATGTTATTAAACATGCAACCTGATACAAATCCTACAAAATGCATGTTGAAAATTTAACTAGTGATAATGCTTTTTGATTAACACATAGATTGTCCTTAAATTTTTGTTTCATATTACATATTAATTTTGTTTAGTTAATATTCAGTAATAACATTTTTCTTAATCATTTTACTTCCTGAGAAAATAATAAATACACATAGAAAATAAGCTTTGAACTTAATCACAACATATTCATAAACATATGTCATATAATGTTCAAGGAGAGTAAATTGAATTTATAAAAAGTATTATCAATGGTATTAGCAGTGTCACATTTTAGTTAGAAATTATCCTTTATGGAAGCAGTGAAAACTAGTGTTGTGATTGCTTTTATTTTGTGTCAAGAGAAAATCATTAATCTTAGAAGGACATTTAATATTGAGGACATAATTGTTCCTCAGTTGTTATCAATTGAGTTATTTTATTTTGCTTTCTAGTTTAAAGTTCTTTTACTGCTTTGCCAAAGAAAAGGAAGTAACTAATTTGCTGTAGTAACAGATTCAAATTTTAGGGAAATATTTCCCTGTTAGACAATCATTCTACCGAGTAAATACATTCCCTGGAAATATATTTCGCTCCACTAGAATGTACATTATGGAAGACAGATACTTATTTTCTATAAATAAAGACTTGGTTGTCACAATAAAAAGTACTAAAACTAATGAAGTGATAGCTTGTAGATGAAGGGGTAGACACATTCCATATGCCTTGTTACCTCACAAACATGAGGGCATAATGAGTTAAGGATGTGAGGAAACATCTTTCACACTCAAATGCCCATGCACCATTTTTTTAATTGTGAAAATACTGTACAGAGGGGTTACAATTACATGGGCAAGATAATGAGTACATTTCTTATCAAGCATTGTAGCCTCCTCCTTTATTTCCCCTTCCCATTCCTTCCCATCCTCCCTCCCCCTGACCCAATCCTCCCCCCCCCAAAGTTGTAAAGTTCGTTTTCGACATAAGGACTTATACATCTCATTGTTGCAATGGGTCCACCTGTATCCCTATTTAAACAATTTGTTTTCCCCTTCCCCTCCACAAATTATACCCATATCAAATACAGTGAAAGCAGGGGTTATACTGTGGGGGAGGGACATACAAAGCAACAAAGAAATAATCTTATAAATGTGTTGGAAACAATCACATGAAAGAAAAAAAATTTGAATACATATCTTAGGGTTCATTTCCCTAACATCAACTTATCTCACTTTTTCTGCTTGACTCAGACATATACCAGATATTGCAAATAAGGGAAACCATGGGACCTATGTTTCTTTGGGCCTGGCTTACTTCACTTAATATAATTTTTTCCAAGCCTTTCCATTTCCTAACAAATGGGGCCAACCCAGATGCCCCTCAGTAGATGAACAGATCAAGAAAATGTGGTATATATACACAATGGAATTCTGAGAGAAAAACTTTTATCTTTTAAAAGTGACAAAAAGGTTCTATGAAGTGCACCAACTTTCTCAAAGTACCTGAAAAACACACCTAAAACTCCTCCAAAACAATTAAGCAGCAGGTTTGATTTATTACATCATGAAAGTACTGCTTGTTTATTAAACTATTTTAAATGCTAATTCATTATTCTAATGATTAATATATAACATATTTAGCTATATAAATGATCAAGAAATCAAGAAACATTTAAGGTTGTTCAAGTAGTGTAAGCACAAATGTGTACATGTGCATATCAGTACTTTGTTTTTGTTTTTGTTTTTTGTTTTCTTGGGTCCGGTCGTGGGGCCTGAACTCTGGGCCTGGGCGCTGTCCCTCAGCTCTTCAGCTCAAGGCTAGCGCTCTACCACTTGAGCCACAGGGCCACTTCCAGCTTTTTTCTTTTTGCTTATGTGGTGCTGAGGAATCAAACCCAGGGCCTCATGCATGCAAGGCAAGCGCTCTACCACTGAGCCACCTTCCCAGCCCTTATCATTTTATTTAAATAACAGTGCTTCTTAATTATGTGAAATGTATTATTTGAGACTTTGGAAGTCTATATTCTTTCCAGAGAATCTTGAAAAAATTAAGGTTCTTTTCTTGTCAACTAATCCATATCACTTGATTTTTTTGTGTTATCCACTTCAATTAAAGCAAATCATCAATGTACCAGTATCCAGCTGAACCTAATATAATATTTTTAAATTAATATTATATTCTTAAGTTTATAAAGGTGACTGAAAGCTTTATCACACTTTCATCAGGTGAAAGATTTGACTTAATGCTGAGTGTATTGGAGTAAGCTAAATGGTTCTTAATTGATAAAGGTATTTCCATAAAGACTATACTAATCTACTTATAGTTTATAATTATTGCTCAGCACATTTCACCATCAATTACTGAGTGTCATGCTTTTCAGAATGGAAAAATCTCTTGAAAGGTCTATGGTCATTTATGAGAATATAGGAATGGATGATATCTACAAAGAGATTGGTGCATACTATTAACTGTGACAAGTGTTTCACTATGGTTTTGTCAATTCATCTTCACAACAATTTCACTTAATCGTGAATGTCAAAAGCTAATATCCATAGAATCCCTTGGTGGCAATGCTTAAGCTTGATACTCAGGGCAAAGAGAAAAATAGATTAAATGTGGAGAACAATCTAACAAAACTTAATCATCCTGATGCTCATAATATACTGTTGAAAAACTTCCAAAATATTATATCTGGCAGCATATTATATCTAATTTTGGATCTAACTATATTTCTACTAGATTTTATGTCCAGAAGATTACATATCTTGTCTCATTAGTAATAGTCATAACAAGTATTGTTTATGAAATAGGCATTAAAAACCACTCATTTTGTATCATACCACATATACTGCATCTTGACCTACAATTATCCTGTTAATTATTGACTACATTTCAGAGATGTGGAAACAGGCTTGGGAATTTGAAATGATTTCTTTTTAATTATTAATTTACATTATTGTATTACATGAGTTAGGTAATGAGTCCATTTCCTTTCATACAGTGTCTTCTGTTCCCTCATTCTCTCCCAGTCCCTGCAACCTGTTTCCACCCATGAGTTGCATAGTTCACTTTCATCTATGTCTAGGGAACTCTACTGCTCCAATTTTTCACCTTTTTTCCCCTCAGGTTCTATAACCTCCTCTCAAACCTTCAGAAGATGTACACTTAAATACACCATACATAAAGCAAAAAAGACAGACTTCAAAAACTAAAAACTAGAAAGAAAGAAAGAAAAGGAGGTGGAACTAGAACAAAGCATGTTAAATGAGGTAAGCCTAGCTCAGAAAGAGAAAAGGTGCAAGCTGTCTCTGGCATGTAGAAATTAGATTTAAAATAAAATGGAATATGATGAATGATACAGAATTCTAGCTACACACAGTGAAACAAAAAGATGAAACTCTTAGGAGTGAAATGATTTCTTAAATTATGGATAACGATAGGATTCAAATAATATCTGCTGATTCTCCAAGTCCACAATCTTAATCATATTTCTATTAAATTATGATTTATAATGTCATTTACCCCCTTCTCTTTCCAATGCTTTATACAACATGTGGCCTATGTCTGGATTATGCTATTATCCACAGTATTACATTGTATTAATTGTATAGGGATCTATAGTTTTCAAAGTATATTTACTAATACTCAAATTTTATATTGGTAGAAGGAATAAAATACTAATTATTATTCAATTTTGAATGACTGAAATAATCTGTGAATTTATTTATTTTTTGAACTTTTGTAAAATATTTATTAGCATAAATTTATTTTACAAAGGAATTTCATTTTGATATTTACATGCATATGATAACTTTGATAAAATTCATCCCATCTTTATTATTTTTCTTTTTTTTTTTTTTTTCGGTCGTGGGGCTTGAACTCTGGGCCTGGGCGCTGTCCCTCAGCTCTTCAGCTCAAGGCGAGCTCTCTACCACTTGAGCTACAGCGCCACTTCCTTTATTATTTTTCTTAACTGACTTCTCCACTTAATTTCTTTTTTTAATTTTTATTTCTTTTTTATTATGAAAATACTGTACAGAGGGGTTAGAATTACATGGGCAAGATAATGAGTACATTTCTTATCCAAGCATTGTAGCCTCCTCCTTTGTTTCCCCTTCCCATCCCTTCCCAGTCTCCCTCCCCCGCCTCCCCCACCTAATCCTCCCCTCCCACCAAAGTTGAAAAGGACCCATTGCAACAATGAGAAGTACAAGTTGTCATGTCGAAAACAAACTAATCTGTGAATTTATATAGATTGAACTGTTAGTACAAAGCTCTATATAAAGCTGGGTAGAAAACATGCAATGTTATCAGTGTTCTTGTCCTTTCCATATTTGCAGATAGCGATGGAATTCTTGTAGTTTCTTAACAATGAGGTGGTGATATTATGGAAGATTATTTCATAGGGGTAAAATTTTTGTGAAACTTTGTATCACAAGAAGAATCATGCACTTGTTAAGATAATAAATGAACACTAAGGAACTTATAAAACTGAAGTACAAGGGCAACAAGAAAAAGAAACTATTTATAGAGTTCTAGTGTCATTTGTAAAAATGCATTTTACAAGAAAACTGAAAGGAAAATATTATCACAATTCATGAGACAATAAAAGTGAGTTACAAAGAGTATAAAAATCTCATCCCATGTATTAAAGGTCATATAATCAGAAGTTATTGAACTTAAAACCCATGCCCATTAAATGCCATTATATTAGAAAAGGTACTCTACAACTTATAATTTGTTCGGTTCTTACTAAAACCAAAAAATAAGTTGTGTGACAAAACTGTGCTTATTTGGCAAATAAATGCATAAATTATCTAAGTTCAACTAATTATTAAAGGTTCATAGTGGGGGAAGTATACAATCTCAGTTATTCCTATTGTCCCTTCTTATGTCTCATGGTTTTATATTAAATCCATTATAGTAATAAGACTCCAAAGCATTAAACACATACCAGGAAAAGAGGATTTTAGGAGATATGGCCTGAAATGCTGACTGTAACTGTAGGTTTTCACCCAACTAAACTACTAAATTGCTTTTTAAATATTTATGAAAGTTTAAATTTTGCTGCATCTGTCTTTCTCACGCAAACCAATTCATTTCAGTTTTGTTCTCTACTAGATTTCTGTTTCACTTCAATAATTTCAGCATTTCCAGTTTGAGAAATTATAGATAATTAATTACTCTCTGTCCCTCCAGATCGACTTAAATTATTACAGAAAATGGGATTCAAAATTTTTAATGTGCACTAGGGGGAAAAATCACATTGGCGGTAATTATTGGTAATTAAATGCTTTTAAAATTAGGAAGATAAATATAGTACTAACCTGCCAGTCAAATTCCTCAGAGTAACAAAGGAAGAGACATGCAGTGATTGCTTAAAGGAATGGTAAGTTTGGGGGTTTTGTTTGTGTATGTGGAAAGACAGTTGGAATACTCTGTAGAGGAAAAATGCTTCCAACCTTGTGGGGAATTTTTTTCTAGTTTGGACAGAAGCTAGATAACCAACTTCATGCTGAAACTTACTTTGTGTTCACGGAGAGGAATACTCACATCAACTACATTTAGTAATTAGATTTAGCACTACAAGGTAGAAGCCAATTCAACAGAGTGACTTACACAGGCTTTCTAGAAATGGCCAAGTTTCTGTTCAATACATATATGGTTTCCTTCCAATTTCATGCTGGTTTATATCAAATAGTCAAATCCTATAAAGCCTCTCCCAAGGGAGCATACTGAGATCTAAATAGCAGTTTAAGAAAAAAAATATGAGAATACACAATAGTAGTGATAATGGACTACATTGGAGTCAATACCTAAGGATACATTTAAGTATGGAAGATGTTGATTGACAATTCTTCATGGGTCTCTCATATTCTTTTCTATAAATGTAATTTTCTTGTCAAGGTGATATACAAAGGGGTTACAGTTACATACTTAATGTAATTAGTACATTTTTTTGTTGAACTTGTTACCTCCTCCCTCATTTTTCTCCCACTTTCCCTCCTCTCATTCACCCCAAGTTGTATAGTTCATTTCCACATAAAGTCTTGAACAGAGAGTCTTTTTGCCCTAGATTATTTTTAAAGGTATAGTTACACATCAAACAGCATTGAGAAATAAAGAGAATGTCTTCTTCCAGAATGAGGGGCATATATGCTTACTGTCTAGTACAGACTTACTTTCCTTAATTTCTCAAATATTGTAACTTCTAGTGCAAATGGTGGCATATAGCCTTTAAATTTCAGCGTGGAAACAGAGGTTTGAGGCATTACTATTGGCTATAAGTCTATTACTATTGGATATATGTCTCTGCCTAATTTGCAAGTATTTATGAACTTGTGGTAGGCTGTTTTAGGAACCTTTAAGTAAGGACTAATCTTATTTGATCACAATTCTACACAAAAATTTGAAGATTAGTAAATGTTTTCTAGAATATTCATTTCCTCATCTTTCAGGCCAAGCACCATGGTAGACCCTTCAGTTCCAAGTATAGGGTAACTGTTTTGTTCCTATAAAAAAGGAAGCTAAAACCTTGATTCTGCCATTTGTTAAAATTTTCATTTTCTTATTAAATTATTTTTTAGAAAAATCTCTCATAGAGAATTTACACAAGCATGTTTTTATATAATACAGTCAATGCATAAATGTTACTATGATAATTAGAAGTAGTAACAAGAATATATGTATGAGAGATTTGACATATCAGTTCAAAGATGAATTTTGTCTTTCAGGTAACTATTATAACTTCATCCTGTTTTATAAATACAGTTGTCTTTCCAGTCTCTCTCTCTCTCTCTCTCTCTCTCTCTCTCTCTCTCTCTCTCTCTCTCTCTCTCTCTCTCTCTCTCTCTCTCTCTCTCTCTCTCTCTCCATCTCTCTGTCTCTCTGTCTCTCTCTGTCTCTCTCTGTCTCTCTCTCTCTCTTTGGGTGGGGGGGGTTGTCATGGGGCTTGAACTCTGTGCCTGGGTGCTGTCCCTCAGCTTTTAATCTCAAGGCTAGCACTTTACCAACTGAGCCACAGCACCACTTTCCGTTTTCTGGTGGTTTATTGGAGATAACAGTCTCAAGGTCTTTCCTGCCTGGGCTGGCTTTGAACCCTGATCCTCAGATCTCAACCTCCTGAGTAGCTAGGATTACAGGAGTGAGCCACTGGCGCTAAGTTCCAGTTTCTTTCTTATGTTCTCTCTTTAATTTCTATTGGGTTACTCTTGGCATTTTCCTACCCAGGATCTCTCAAACTAAGCTGAATTCTTACATTAGTTTTACAATTGTATAGTTCCTAGCAATTGTCAAATATTGGATTAATTGGTTGTACTTTTGGTATCAAACTCTTTTGGGATATTTTGCTATTGGATTTCATCATAACCTATCATATTGACCTAGATATTTGGTCAGAAAAAATAAGCCCTGAGAAGCCAATTGTATCATTTATTTATTCTACAATTTTTTACATAATTTTTTTGGTTGCATGTATGTGGCTTTTTAAACAATCAGAGAGATCATCACACATTTTACAACATCATTGTATTTTGTCTGTGCCATAAATTTTCTGAATGATAACAGAACTTTCCACAGATTAAAACAAAAATAAATCTAAGGAAATATTGCAAACAATTATGAAACTATTGTTTAGCAGTGAGTTTACTTTAGAGATGATGGAAACACAACTTTTGAGACAAGTAGAAGAGTGACTGAATGAAAATTATTATTTACTTCAATTATTAACACTTTCTCTCATTTGCTGATAGTAAGTCTTTATGTCTTTACTTAAAATTAGACTTATTCTTAAATATGTACATTGAATCCTTTCCTGCCAGCATAACCATAATAACTAAGCCTAGCTAGTAAATACTCTTCTTTTTTTCATACCTGTCACTTAAAAATATTATCTTTAAGTGGTTATACAAGGAAGTTCCCATTCTACCAAACAGTATATGAATACAAAGTGTCTGATAACATTGTCACCCACTGCTCCTAACCCACTTTTCTTTTCTTTAACTGATATTAGGTGATTACATAAATTTCATATATTTCACAGTATTGTGGAATAGTGATACTTAGTTAAAGTCACAAACACATTTTAACCTTCACAAGACAAATTGTCATTATCATGGTATATAAAATGTGTGAATTCTATGAGCTTTGACAATACAATTATTTCTCCCACATCATTTTTTAAAAAGAATTAATCATATCCTTTCTTATCATTAGTTGTATATTTCCCACATGTCCTCTGTTCCATTACAAATCACCCCAACATCCAGGTTGCTAATTTAATTGTGCAAGTCAGCAGATTGATAAAATACATCCTAAGTGAAACTTATAAACAAACAAAACAACAAGACTACAGAACATTCATTGAATTTTTTTTTATTTGCAGTACTGAGGTTTACACTCAGGGCCTCATGCTTGCTAGGAAGGCACTCTACCATGTTATCTGTACTGTAGCTATTTTGTGTTTTGGTTATATTTGCAGAAATATGTTTGCAATTTAGTCTGGGACTGAGCTTAGACTGTGATTATCCTGCCTATAGATTCTTATATATCCAGAATAACAGATATGAGCCATCATGCTCAATTTATATATTTACTTATTTATTTATTTACTTATTTATGATAGGGTTTTTAAATTTTGTGATGAGTTTTACCTATTCTGGCTTTAAACCACTAGCCTTCTGATCTCAATTTCCTAAATGTCTAGGTTTGCAAATATAAAACACTGCAGCCTTTAAGCATTTTATTTGATCTGGTATTGTGCTACATGCTTCACTAGCACTTACTTTCATTTGATATTCACAATAACCTTCTGATAAAATGAAACTGATAATTCACATTTTAGAGTTAAAGAAAGTAAAACTTAACATGGGTAATTTCGTTAAATCATATAGCAATTTAGTGAAAAAGTCAGGTTAGGAGCCCATGGCATTAATTTCCTCTGTAAGGAGCCAACATACAAAAATATAGTCATCATTAGAAATTTACTACCATGCTTATTTAAGAAGAAAGTACTAAAGAATGTTTCCAGCTCATTAAATATTCTGTAATTGCATGAATGATAAATGCAAATTTTTTACTTAGTGACTCACTTGACAAAAAGCTTTTGTTATTGCCTTGACACCTGAAAATATAATTTTTAAAATTACAAATTACTCATGATCATTAAAAAAGTATCATTAAAAGTGATAGGGATGTCAGGTTTTTAACATTGTACAATTAAGTATGAACACTTTATTAGGTTTTTGGGGGATAACAAAAATCATCATGGCTTTTGAAGCAATATATAGACTAACAAAATTTTCTTCTATGGCAAGTCCAGTAGTAGAAAGGGATCTATACAATCAACTTTGCCTTGAAAATACTATTGTATTAGCACTTATATATAAAGCTCTTTCAGATATTTGGAAATTTTTAAATAGTAGGAGCACCATCTCAATGAAGAATATATAAGTAGCTCAATGTCATTCAACAAGGATGTGCTCAGTAGTGTAATATAAAAAATAAATCTTTTCATAATAGTTTAAATATAACATTTTAGACCTTAAATCAAGTTATATATCCATCAAATTGAATCAAATGGTTTCAGATGAGCATTAGTTAACTGAATTCATTTATACAATCTTTATCAGGAGCTGATTACGGTTTGAAATAATACATTCATTTCTGTGAATACAAACTCCAGCAAGATTTGATTTCTACCACCTAGGCTTATATAGTCTACAAATGTGGAACTGGGTGCAACAACATAGGCTGAAAGCACACATTTAATAAAGGGAGTATATAAAGTTTGATATGTGTGCCTAGAGCAAACAGGAGAAGGTAACTGGAGTGGTAAAATAACGCTTCATTGAGCTAAAGTTTTGAAGGTAAGCTGAAGTTTTACAAATTTCTGGATCAGTGTTTTGTGAAATTAAAGAGATTAAAGGTTTGTAGGAAAGAGGAGAGCGTGTCAGCATGTAGAAAGAGAGACAGAAACTAAGACAATAGTGTTGTGCTTAGAAGGGACAACAGTGTGAGCTAAATGGTACAGAGAGATATGAGAATGTGATGAGCACAATGGCTAGAAAGATTATTAAGAAATAAATCATGGAGGAAGAGTTCCGGGAAGATGGCGGAGGAGAAGCTGGAATCTGAACAAGCTCTCGCATAGAAAGCAGTTTTAGAGTTCCAGTGAACAGTCCTAAGCCAGAGAATCACACCAAGTGTGCCATCACAGGACAGAGAGTTAGACAAGAGAGGGGAAGACAAGGCAAAAAGACACATCTGAGCGCATGCCAGCAGCTGCCACTGCGGTGGCAGGGTCGCGGCGGCCACCACCGCCGCTGGGCCATACCTGAGACACAGAGAGTCCGGGACGAAGGAGCCAGACGCAGCGGACGAGCGGATTCTACTCAACACCAACAAGAACCGACAAGGAGCGGACATCTTCATCCTGCAGTTTGCAGACCAGAGACGACCCAGGATCCAAGACTCGGCGTGAGTACAAGCCCGACGTCCTCACTCCTTCTCAGGGAGCAGAGGAGGGAAGGCCCCCCCTCCCCCCCCAGCACCGGTGATCTCCATCTTGGATACCGACAAAGCTCGGAGGAGCTGCTAGCTCCAGCTCAGGCCTTGGAATAAAATGAGTCATTTAGCAGGTCACAAGAACTTAACTGCGATGTGACCTGCCAGACTCAGCTCCATCCAGGGAAAAGTCACCCAGCTCAGGCGCCAGACATTGGAGTGGCTTGCCTCAAAGGGTAACCAGAGCCAGAGGCTGCCCCTCCCTCTAGCAGCCACCACAATCAATTGAAAAACAGAAACCCTGAGAATGGCTCCAGGCTGGGCGCTGTGAGCTTTATCACAAAATAGCCCCAGGGAAAAGCTACTGTTTGTTGAAAGGCCTCAACTCTAACCAGAACCTAGAGTCATCACCTCATCCCCCTCTTTTGTGATTCTCAAAGCAGATCACCCTCCCAGAAAACTAACCTGGGAGGGGGATCTCAAAATCTTGGGTAAAGCAGAGCATTTTTCTGCCTCTTCCAACAAACCGACTTAAGAAACCAATCAAGCCACAGGACCTCAAGCTGACCAGAGACTCCAACAAGAGACTGGTTACAGACAAAAGGGAGATACAGGATTCTTCCCACCCCTCCCCCCACCCGAAAAAAAAATCAAAAGACTTTTTTTTTCTTCTTCTTTTCTTTTTTTTTGTTTGTTTTTTGTTTTTTGTTACCTTATATATATATATATATATATATATAAATTTTTTTCTCTTCTAAAACTTTTATTAATCTTTAATTTTTGCCTCGTCTGAATAAAAAATTGTTTTCCAGTAACTTTTTTTTTCTCCTCTTATAATTTTTATTTTAGGAATATGTGAATGAGCGTTTTCCTTTCTTTTCTTGTCTTCTTTCTCTTTTTCTTTCTTTCTTAATTATCTTTTTGTTTTTTGTCTAGCTCTACTGAACTTCTGATCTTTTCTTCTCCCTTTCCCATCCTTAAAGTTTTTCACACCTCCTCTATGTCCCTCCCTTTCTCTCAACATAATCACATTCCTCTCTAAATAGACGGTCTTTTAATCTCTATAATAACATTAATCTTTCTGTTTCTATTTTTTTTTCTGGTCTCTTTTCATTCCCCTCTCCCTGTCTTCTCTTTCTCTCTCTCTCTACTTGCATCCTACCCAACCCATTTCCTGCATTGTGACTAGGACATAGTTAACTCTTCCTGTGCCTCCCCACACCAATCTATTCCTATTTTTTACCCACATCTCTCCCTAATCCTAATAATTTCTGTTTTTCCAAATTCTTTTCTGCGGTTCGAAGTCCTTTAACATATAGTTGTTTGATGTTGAATAGATGTATCTGTTGAACTAGATTGTGTCTGTAGACTATTGACTGTACAAAT
This sequence comes from Dipodomys merriami, assembly GCF_024711535.1. Taxonomy (NCBI): domain Eukaryota; kingdom Metazoa; phylum Chordata; class Mammalia; order Rodentia; family Heteromyidae; genus Dipodomys; species Dipodomys merriami. The sequence continues at coordinate 102,445,470 of NW_027204492.1, forward strand.
GCAAACTTTGGTTGATGGTTGCCTTAAGATAGTGTTCTAGCACAAAACTGGTGCTATCCTCATCTCAAATGGGCAGAGTAAGCCGGAAAAACACAAGAAAAATGGCAAATTCGGGTATCTCAATTCCCAATCTTGATAATCAGGGATTAGAACAGATAATGAATAATCCAGAGGAGAGTTCTCAAATAGCTCTACAAACACTACTAGCAAACATGATAAATGAGAAGTTTGACAATGTATAAAGGACTCTGTATGAGCGTGATAGGGAGAGAGAGGAGGCATCCCAGAAGTTTATACAGGAATATCATAAGCATGAGGAAGCTACTCAAAAACTAATACAGGATTTGCGTGAACAACTTGAGAATACTCAAAGAGAAAGGGAGGAATGGCATGAGCAGGCTGAGAACACTCAAAGAGAACTGCAGGAATCCCACGAACGCGAGGAAGCTAATCAAAGAGTAATACAGGAATTGAGAGACCAGGTAGAGAACATACAAAGATCACTAAAGGCATCCATAGAATCCATTAACAAAGAGCTGAAGGAAGTCAGGGAGACCACAAAGGGAAAGCTGAATGGAACCCAACAGAAGGAATGGGAGTCCAAAGAAACCATATCCAATCAACTAAGTGATTTGAGGACAAACACTGAACACCAAATTAAGGAAGTAAAGAGATTCATACAAGACCTAAAACAGAGCTTCAACAAAGAACTTGAAGCCATCAAAGCTGACCAATTAGAAGGAAAAGAGATAAAAAACAAAGTAGAGAATCTTGACAGCAGGTTAGACCATGCAGAAGATCGAATCTCAGGGATTGAAGACAGCCTAGATATCATAGAGAAAGAACATACAACCATCCAAGACAAGTCCATGAAATATGATAGATCTATTCAACACCTGGAAGACACCATCAGAAGGCCTAACTTAAGGATAATGGGTGTAGAGGAGCACCTAGAAACAGAAGTTAATGGTCTAGGAAATTTGTTTAACAGGATCGTAGCAGAGAACTTCCCAAACATGCAAAAAGATAGGCCTATTCAGATACAAGAAGCCTTTAGAACCCCAAATAGACCAGACCAGAATAGGACATCCCACTGTCACATTATAATCCACACAGGATCAACTCAGACCAAGGAAAAGATCCTTAAAGCTGTCAGGGAGAAAAGGGTAATCACCTATAAAGGGAAACCAATTAGAATCACCTCAGATTCCTCAGCAGAGACAATCAAAGCAAGAAGAGCCTGGAATGATGTAGGCCATGCCCTAAAAACAAACAACTATCAACCAAGAATACTGTACCCAGCTAAACCCTCCTTCATAACTGAAGGCCAAATAAAAACCTTCCACTGCAAAGAAAAATTGAAACAATACATCTCCACCAAACCAGCCCTACAAAAGATTCTTAAAGATGTCCTACACATAGAAAACCAACAAGACCACAATAAAGGCCAACAAACTGCACCCAAACTGAGAATCCAAGAACCATAGGAAGAACCCAGTTTTCGCAGCCCCCAAGAAGGTGGATAACATGGCAGGAACTCCCAAATACCTCTCAGTCCTATCTCTTAAAGTTAACGGACTGAACTCTCCAATTAAGCGACATAGACTGTCTAGTTGGATTAAAAAACAAGACCCTTCTATCTGCTGCCTGCAGGAGTCACATCTTGCCCGTAAAAACAAACACATTTTCAATGTTAAAGGCTAGAACAAAATCTACCAAGCAAACGGCCCTCATAAACAGGCGGGAGTTGCAATCCTAACATCAGATAAAATAGACTTCAAATTAAAATTCGTGAGAAGAGATAAAGAAGGTCGCTACATATTAATTAAAGGATCTCACCTTCAGGAGGATATTACAATTCTAAATATCTATTCGCAAAAAAATGGAGCACCCAAATTTATCAAAGAAACACTACTTTCCCTCAAATCCCATATAGATCCAAAGACATTAATTGTTGGGGATTTTAACACACCACTCTCCCCACTAGATAGATCAACTCGGCAAAAACTCAACAGAGAAACCGCAGATCTAAACAGCTGCATAGATCAACTAGACTTAACAGACATTTACCGAACATTTCACCCAGCAGCATCAGAATACACGTTCTTCTCAGCAGCACATGGAACGTTTTCTAAAATAGACCACATTTTAGGCCACAAAGCAAACTTGTCTAAATTCAGAAACATTGAAGTTATACCTTGCATTCTGTCTGACCACAAGGGAATAAAATTAGAACTCAACACCAAAAGCCACCAAAGAAAGTCCGGTATCACATGGAGGCTGAACAACACACTGCTGAATCATGAGTGGGTCATGGAAGAGATGAGAAAGGAAATTCAAATGTTCATGCTATTCAACAAAAATGAACACACAAATTACCAGCTCCTCTGGGACACAGCAAAGGCAGTACTCAGAGGCAAGTTTATAGCTCTGAGCTCCTACATCAACAAATTGGAGAGATCTGAAACTAACAATTTAATGACACATCTAAACCTCCTTGAAAAAGAGCAGCAAGATAAACCCCAATCCAGTAGATGGAAAGAAATAATCAAAATTAAATCAGAATTAAATGAATTAGAATCCAAAAAAAACTATAGAAAGAATCAACAAAACAAAGAGTTGGTTCTTTGAAAAACTTAACAAAATTGACAGACCCTTAGCAAATCTTATCAGAAAAAGAAGAGAACACACCCAAATTAATAAACTCAGAGATGAGAATGGAAACATCACCATGGAAACAACCAAGATTCAGAACATTATAAGGGAATACTTCTCAAAACTTTATGCTAATAAGTTTGACAACTTGGCAGAAATGGACCTCTTCCTAGCAAATATTGACATGCCAAAACTAAACCAAGATGAGTTAAACTATCTTAACAGGCCCATATCAAGCATTGAAATAGAAACAGCAATAAGAGACCTCCCAGCTAAGAAAAGTCCAGGACCAGATTGTTTTACAGCGGAATTTTACAAGGCCTTCAAAGCAGAGCTCACACCAATACTCCTCCAACTCTTCAATGAAATTGAAAGAGAAAGCTCACTACCGAACACATTCTATGAAGCCATCATAACCCTCATCCCAAAACCAGGCAGGGACTCATCAAAGAAAGAGAACTATAGACCCATTTCTTTGATGAACATTGATGCAAAACTTCTCAACAAAATTTTGGCCAATCGACTTCAACAATTCATCCAAAAAATCATACACCACGATCAAACAGGATTCATTTCAGGGATGCAAAGCTGGTTCAATATACGCAAATCAATTAATATTATTCATCACATCAACAGGAGCAAGAATAAGAACCACATGGTTATCTCAATAGACGCAGAAAAAGCATTCGACAAGATCCAACACCCCTTTATGATGAAGGTTTTGGAAAAATTAGGAATCCATGGAACATTCCTCAATACAATAAAGGCTGTATATGACAAACCTACAGCCAGCATTATACTCAATGGTGAAAAACTAAAGCCATTTCCTCTTAACTCAGGAACAAGACAAGGATGCCCACACTCTCCACTTCTCTTCAATCTAGTATTAGAATGCCTAGCTACAGCAATAAGACAAGATGCAGACATAAAGGGGATCCAAATAGGGAAAGAAGAAATAAAACTCTCCCTCTTTGCAGATGACATGATCTTGTATTTAAAGAATCCCATAGACTCCACTCCCAAATTACTCAAGCTGATTCAAAACTTTGGCAAACTAGCAGGTTATAAAATTAACCCCCAAAAATCAATGGCTTTTCTGTATGCCAACAATGAGAAAAGTGTGGCTGAAATTAGGAAAGCAACTCCATTTGTAATAGCCCCACAAAAAATAAAATACCTAGGAATTAACTAAAGAAGTGAAGGACCTCTCTGATGAAAACTTTAAAATCTTGAAAAAGGAAATCAACACAGAACTTAAAAAATGGCAAAACCTCCCATGCTCCTGGATTGGCAAGATTAACATCGTGAAAATGGCAATACTTCCCAAGGTTATCTACAAATTCAGCGCGATACCTATCAAAATTCCACCCTCATTCTTCAAGGAAATACAAGAGGCAATCCAAAAATTCATATGGAACAATAAAAGACCCCAAATAGCAAAAACGCTCCTCAACGGAAAGAACACTCCTGGAGGAATATCAATACCAAATTTCAAACTCTACTATAAAGCCATAGTAATCAAAACAGCTTGGTATTGGCATAAGAACAGACCTCAGGATCAATGGAATAGAATTGAAAACCCAGAAATGAACCTACAGACCTATAGCCATCTAATCTTCGATAAGGAAGCTAAAACAATAGAATGGAACAAAGACAGCCTCTTCAGTAAATGGTGCTGGCAAAATTGGTTAACTACATGTAGAAAACTAAAGCTAGATCCTTATATATCACCCTGCACCAGAATCAACTCCAAATGGATCAAAGACCTTGAACTCAAAGCAGACACTCTGAAAACATTACAGGATGGAATAGGAGAAACCCTAGGTCTCCTTGGCTGAGGCCGAAATTTTCTGAATAGAGACCCGGAAACACAACAAATCAAAGAAAGGTTGGACAAATGGGATTGCATAAGGTTGCAGAGCTTCTGCAGGGCAAATGACAATAGCTAGCAAGATCAATAGAAAGCCCACCGATTAGGAGAAGATCTTTACTAGCCATACAATGGACAAGCGTCTCATATCTAAAATATACTTGGAACTCAAAAAATTAAACCCCCCAACAACAAATCCTCAAAGAAACAACTGCCCAATAAATAAGTGGGCGAAAGACTTAAAGAGAAGCTTCTCTGAAGAAGAAAGAAGGATGGCCAATAGACACATGAAGAAATGTTCAACATCCCTAGCCATAAAAGAAATGCAAATCAAAACAACATTGAGATATCACCTCACTCCAGTTAGAACAGCAAAAATCAAGAACTCTAACAACAACAGATGCTGGAGGGATGTGGACAGAAAGGAACCTTACTTCATTGTTGGTGGGAATGTAAACTTGTTCAACCACTTTGGAAAGCAATATGGAGGTTCCTCAAAAGACTTCACATAGATCTCCCCTATGATCCAGCAATCCCACTTTTGGGCATTTACCCAAATGTCTACAAACAAGACCACACTAAAGGTACCAGCACAACTATGTTTATTGCAGCATTATTTACCATAGCTAAGATATGGAACCAACCCAGATGCCCCTCAGTAGATGAATGGATCAAGAAAATGTGGTATATATACACAATAGAATTCTATGCCTCCATCAGAAAGAATGACATTTCCCCATTTGTTAGGAAATGGAAAGGCTTGGAAAAAATTATATTAAGTGAAGTAAGCCAGGCCCAAAGAAACATAGGTCCCATGGTTTCCCTTATTTGCAATATCTAGTATAGGTATGAGTCAAGCGGAAAAGGTCAGATAATATGATGTTAGGAAAACGAACCCTTAAATATGTATTTTAATGTTTTCGTTTCTTTCATGCATGTGTTTCTAACGCATTTATAAGATTATTTCTTTGTTGCTTTGTATGTCCCTCCCCGACAGTGTAACCCCCGCTTTCACTATATTTGATGTCAGTATAACATGTGGAGGAGATGGGGACAAACAAGTCGTTTAAGGATTCAGGTGGACTTGTTGCAACAATGAGAAGTACAAAATGTCATGTCAAAACCAGCTTTACAATGTCGGTGTGGGGGGGGAGGGGGGTATGATTGGGTGGGGGGTAGGGGGGAGGCTGGGAAGGGAGGTGAAGGGTAAACAAAAGAGGAGGCTGCAATGCTTGGTAAGAAATGTATGCATTATCCTGCCCATGTAATTGTAACCCCTCTGTACAATATGTTCTCAAATAAAATAAAATAAAATTAAAAAACTAATAATAAAATAAAATTAAAAAAATGAAAAGAAAAAAAAATCATGGAGGAAGCTGTCAAACTGATTGGCTTATGGTTTACTCTACAGAATAGTAGAGAGTTGTGAGACAGCTCACCTTTTAGAAAGTCATGAGAATGCTCAGGTAAAGAAATGAAAAGGTACTCATGCTGTTACACTAGCTACTCAGGAGGCTGAGAACTGAAGATGGTGGTTGAAAGGTAGTCCTGGCTGGAAATACAATAAGCAACAAGACCAGAAGCAAGATCTGGGGTGAATCCCTAGAAAACAGTCTGTGGGCTATTACAAAAGTTGGTGCCTGCTGAAATAATTATGAGATGTCCAGGTGTGATCATAAGGTTACTCAGACATCAAAGATTACACGTGCCTCACTCATTAGTATTTTCTCTTTCTAAACCATACATTTCCATGAGCAAAGTACAATTTAGCAAATCCCAGCCCTATTCTCAACATGCCACACTTCTGAGACCAGATATGTGGTAGTTTTTCTGTACACTAAGTAGCTCTGTGATTCTAGCTACATCTTTTACAATTCAATTCAATTCCCATACAAAGTGGAGTTGGTACAGGATTCAATGGCACAAGACTGTCTCCAATATTTGAAATGCCAATCATAGGACCCAGGTTGTAACCTTCCATGATTGCTCTAAGGGTGTCACCCTCCTAGCAACTCCATGTGTCAGCAACTCAGAAGACCTTCAGACTCTGTCCCTGTGAGTTTTTACAGAGTCTCCCTTACATTGGAATATTGACTAAATCATTGGGCCACTGTATATCAACTGAGCCCCAGACCTACCTCCTCCTTAGAAGACAGAAATTTTCCAATCTCATGGTTAGTTTTCGTGGCAACAAGCCTCCATCTTGACACTAACTAGGAGCCCCTAGCCATCACTAATCTCATTATATTAACATATAAAATACACTTACCACCTTGGAGAATCCAAAAAATTCATATGTTGTTTGTTGGGAAATGGGATAAAGACCACACACACACACACACACACACACACACACACACACACACACACACACACACACACACACACACACCACATATGTGTACATATCTTACTTTATAATATGCCACAATCACCTACAGATAATTTTTCTTACTGATATTAAAGAATCTACATAAATTGTAACAATGATTCTAAATTCTCTTCATTTGAGCATGCTTTAAATGATAATTTTTTAAAAAGAACATTTTGTCAAAAACTGAAGCTAAGATAAAGTTGAATTATCAATTATATAAATATAATATCTATCCTTTTTTAATGGAACTTTGAGAGCGAGCCACTAGATTGTAACCAACTCAAGCCAAGCAACATTGTTCAAGCCTATATAATTCCAGGTACTCGGGAGGCTGAGATTTGTGGATTGTGGTTTGAAGTCAGCCCAGGAAGAGGTAAGCCCTTGAGACTCTTATCTCCAATTAACTACCAAAATGGCTTAAGGCGAGGCTGTGGTGCAAATGGGAGAGTGCTAGCCTTCAGCAAAAAAGTGCAGAGACAAGGCCTATGCACTGAATTCAAGCCCCGGTATTGGCACAAGAAGAAACAAAGAATATGAATAAATCAAGGGCATATTTTTGTATATTTGATTCATTACTGACTCTCTGAACAAGTCTGTGTGGGATATACTAAGATTAGTATAATTATCATTTGAATCAGTGAGTAGATATTTCTAATTCTTTGTAAAGTTGGCTCCATCAGCAAACTTCAGATGAAACTGCCAGAGTTCAAAGTATTAGGAGAATAAAGTACTTTTCAAAAGGAAGTAGCTAGATGTTTATTAATCAACAAGACTTTAAAAAAACATTCGTACCCAGATCATTAATATGTTTCATGTTATGATTATGAAATAAAATAATCTTAGGATTCATCTAGAATTCTGTAGCGCTATAGCAGTTCTATTTTGTAAATACAAGTAAAGAGAATGTACTATTCAATTGCTAGGAATAGCAATGAATGATCATTATGAACACATGATGTGGTAAAGCCTTATTAGTATTATAAAATTTAATCTTCACAAGAAAACCAAGGAGAGAGTACTATTATGTTCACTATAAATGAAGATTTTGAGACTAAAGGAAATTAAACTTTAGGTCACATGTTAGCAACCTGGTCACATGTCCCTTTGTCCCTTAAACCCTTTAAATTGTTTAAACATTGTAATGGCAATGCAGAATTTAATTTTACCTTTTAGTAATAATATGTATTCTAAGAAGGAAGCACAACAACATGGATGCATTTTCTATGAATCCACCTCCTTTTGTATTACACAAAACAATGTGATACATCATATATGATATATATAATATATATGACATACAAATACAGATGAAATTAAGCCTTGCTGTGAACACACACATCTAGACACATACACAGATAACTAAATACAAAGTCTAAAGCTTGAGTATAATATTTACATTCTAAGCAATCTATCAAAGTACAAGAATGGAAATATGTTTTAATTATATTGCCTGGATCAATTGATAAATTCCAAGAATTGATTAGAAGAAGAATGGACCTGGTAGAGGTACTATTGCACCCTTAAAAGATGAGGATAATAGTCTCTTCTTGAAAAAGAAAGATAAGTGATTGTCAATCTTACCTAATTCAACGGGGTATAATAGATTAAAATAATTAAAAATAAATATTATATATACCTCCAGATTTTCAGTGGTGATGTTTTTGCATATAACAGATTACTTTTTGTTGTGCAATGTATTTCCTGTTTTAAAGACAGTATCTCTCACAGTACTAAGAATCATCTTTATATTTGAAGTTCTCCTCTGTAGCATGGATGAATGAGTGTGACTTTCAAAATAGGTTATGTTATACCAGGATTAGTAAAATCCTCATAGATGATGACTTTTTTTGTTGTAAACTTCACCAAAAAAAGCCTGAAGGAGCCAGGAACTGGTGGCTCACACCTGTCATCCTATCTACTCAAGAGGCTGAAATCTGAGGGTTGCAGCTCAAAACCACCTTGGGAAGGAATGTCCAGGAGACATTTATCTCTAATAAACTCTAAAAAGCCAGAAGTGGCTCTGAGGTTCAAGTGTTATAGTTGTCACCTTGAGCAAAGAAGCTCAGGGACAGGATCCAGGCCCATAGTTCAAGCCACAGAACCAGCCCAAACAAACAAACAATAAAAGCCTGAAGGAGATTTTGTTTTTAATCTTTAGAGCTAAAACCCTAAAACCTTATGTGGGCCACTAGTATTCATGAATGGAGTTATCCAGTTGAATGGTTCTCAAAATTTCTTCATCTAGAACTTGTTAGAAGAGCAAATTTCTTGAGTCTCTCCAGAGGTGTGAAGTATCTGTGTTTTAACCAGTCCTCTGGGTGATTCTGATATAAGCTGGTCAAGTATAATAGTATTCCCCTTTCATACAGTCTAATAAGGACTCATTACTTAATGCCAACAAGAAAATTTCATATATATTTTGGAGCTGTCAAACAGGAAATAAAAATAAAAGTCACAACAGCCTTTATAAATTCAACATGAATTCTCTAATAATGTTGATGATCTAAGCTTAGAGTCTCTTTGCTGACAGGATCCCCTGCACCCTTTTATAAGGACATTATTGTTACATTGTGCCCACCTATCAAAAATTGAATAAACTTAGGCTATAAAATGTCACAGAACCTAAGTTCTAGCACAATGTAAAAGAACACTGTTCTGAACATTACCTTGACTACCCTAGCAATACTAAATATAAAACTCAGACTATTTCAGGAGTGGGGTCTTTTCAACAATATTAATATAATTAAGCAAATATAATACCTTTATTAAAGTGCTTTTAAGTAAATGCGTTTATATGATATTATGATATATTATAAGAAAATGTATTTCATATATAAATTTGAAATACAATTATAGTTCCCATGTACATTTGAAATACACATTACAAATATACATATATATATATATATATAATTTCAAATGTTATTACTCTGTTCTGAGAAGAAGAGAAGCAGTTTGTGAGAACTCACAATTGTAGTTTGAAGGTTCAAATCCAGCCTGGGCAGAAAAGTCTGTGAGACTGTTAGTCTACTTAACCACAAGTGATAGAGCAGAGCAGTAGCCTTGAGCAAAAAATCTCAAGAATAGCACCCAGACCCTGAGATCAAGTCCCAGGATCAGCACAAAAGTTAAAATAATCTATTAAGAGTATTTATTGACTTGTAAGTGTGATTTATAAATCTTCAAAGTTAGTCACTAAAACAACTGACTTCAAGCAAACAGATCTCTTCTTTCTGAGAGAAAGAAGAGACCAACTCCAGCCTCACAGTCAGCAATACAGCAGGCCTTGCATTGCTCACAGCATGTTCTTCAATGAGGAGAAGGCCTTTCTTTCTCTTTCTCCACTGAAGCAGAATTCAGCTCAATTGACCGTACAGTCATCTTTCTTTGCAGGCAGGTAGAGATGTATACTACTTGACAGAGTCCCAGTCCTTCTGGTACCAGCCTTCAATTTAGTTGTAAATGAAATGAGGATGCTAAGAAAGCCGATGAGTCAGGAACTATCAAGATCATTATATCCAAACTCCAAAGAACAAAATGTTGAGTCATTTTGGAGTTCTATAATAGAACTCATTCTGGTCTTCGTCAACCTCATTTGACAGCCTCATTCTGCTTGTCAATGTCGGTAATCAGTAGATATAAGTTGGTTGACAACATTGGCAACGTTGTTGGGGTATGGCAAAATAGAACAGATGTGGTATAGATTTTTAAGTTAAAACCCATTTTTTCATACAGAATAGCTGTTCGCCATAGACAGATCCATAGTTTCTTTGTTTGCAAACGCAGGAATGAGTATCAGACTTAAGCATGTATACTTTAGTTGATTTGCCAGAAAAGAAAAATGTCAAATGATACAAAACGTTCCCTTTTTAAAACAATCCTCCTAAAAACTTCAGGAGTTTTCAGTCAAAATTTGTTTTTGTCTTTTTTACCGTGGGATCCCTTGCATAGGCTAACCTTGAACTCATGGTTTTCCTGCCTTTGCCTACTGTATGCTGGGATTGTAGATCTGTTTTACAACATCAAGCTTCATTATGAAAAATTGAAGGTATTGATTCATAATAAGTGCTTTTATATCATAAGTAGAAATGCCTCTGAAGGTGCTGTTTGTTTCTCTTTCAAGATTCAAGTTTGCTAATGATAAATTAGAATGGCAGGCTTCGAAATGTGGTTCCTGAATCAGCAGCATTATCAACCTGTGGGACATGTTAAAACTGAAACTAATTAGACTCTACTTTTCACATACTGAATCCAGTTACTCCAGGGATGACACTCAACATCATGTACATAAGCAATTCTGCAGGAAAGACATTTTTGTAATTTACTGGAAAATTTATATTGTATATTATTAAACCACACTGATATTTTACTATAAACCTTCTGAAGTATGGTGTTCTACCTGGTAGCAAATTATTAAATAAAACTACCATCTATTTGTTATCACCCTATAAAGAAATGGTTACTTTGAACCAGAGCTCAGAAGCTTTTGATATGCTCCATAATTCTGCTTTGTCTTCATAAGCATAACTTCTACATACAAATATAAATATTAAATGAATATTACAATAAAACCTTAATATATAATATTATTCTTTAATATATTTTCTTCCATGGCTGTAAGCCACAACACAGTAACTGGATTAGCATCAGCTAAGCCAAAATCTTGTTTTCCATCTTTTAATGAGTTCCTAATGACTCTCACGTGATATCAATGACAACGGTTCTTATCACAACTCTACTCTTTTGGAGTGTTGATGTTCAATTACAAAAGACTTGTTAGATTTCATGAGAACCACTGCATGAAAACTGTGAATATAGTCTGGGCTCATACAAGTCCCTTAACAAACAATTCTGTAGGTGAGATTACCTGTAAATATATGTAATAAGCCAGGCGCTGGTGGGTCACACCTGTAATCCTAGCTACTCAGGAGGCTGTGATCTGAGGAAGGATGTTCAAAGCCAGCCCGGGCAAGAAACTCTGTGAGACTCTATCTCCAATAAACCACCAGAAATCCAGAAGTGGCGCTGTGGCTCAAATGGTAGAATGCTCGACTTTAGCTGAAGAGCTGAGGGACAGCGCCCAGGCCCAGAGTTCAAGCCCCATGAGGGTAATAAAGTATCTTTAACTCTGAAAGTTTTAATTCATATAGATAACCTCCCAATGGGGAATAACCTATGTGGAATTTCTTGATGTATATATGTTATTAAACTGAACTTAAGTCAAACCAGTTGAATGGTTCAAAAATTCTCGAGTTATTAAAGACCTACAGAAGGTATTATTGACAAAGCAAATCTTTTTTTTTTTTTTTTTTTTTTTTTTTTTTTGGGTACGGTCATGGGGCCTGAACTCGGCCTAGGCGCTGTCCCTCTGCATTTCAGCTCAAGGCTAGCGCTCTACCACTTGAGCCACAGCGCCACTTCTAGCTTTTTTCTTTTTGTTTATGTGGTGCTGAGGAATCGAACCCAGGGCCTCAGGCATGCAAGGCAAGCGCTCTACCACTGAGCCACCTTCCCAGCCCCCATTAATTTTAATTTAGGAAGAAACTTAAAAGGAAACGAAAGGTACTATTTGAACACAAACTCATTCTACCAGTTAAGGGCTTATTCTGGCCACAGAAATCTACAATAGACATTCAAACACATGGAGTTATGTTGAAAGACACATAAATGTTCATTTTTCTCTATCCCTCTATTTGCCTTTTACATTGACATTTAGAAACATAGACATGATATTTAGAATTGCTCTCAGATAATTATGTTTCTGTCTACAGACTTAATTTTACATGTCTAATACATAAGTGATTGAATACTATATTTCCCAAATGTTAAATAATGTTATCCCTATTTGTACATTACATAATGTTTGATAGTGCTGGAACTATTATCTTTATCTTCACTCTTTTTATGAAATTTCACTCTCATATAAGATGCTCATTAACAGCAATAGAACTAACATTAACTAAGCATTTTGTATTTAATATCTAGATACTGTGGTACATGATTTATGTTCTTGACTCTATAAAATAATCACAGCACCACAAACATATCTTATTAAGAAAGTAAGAAATCAAAAACACAGTTTAAAACACAAAATATTTGTCATTTGTACTGACCCTGGATCATTCAGGCCATTTAAAAAGACATGGAGTTTATTTAATCATTTTTAATTTATCTCATTTTGAAAGGTTTTTCATTATATTTAGATAGCTATACAAATTACTTTCAATTCAACATGCCCATGTATGAGTACAATGTATCATGTGTAATGTCAGTCTTCCATCATTCTTCTCCTTATTGATCTCAATTCCACGCATCTTCTCAAGTTACCTAGTTTTATTTTTGTCTATATCAGTTGAATATTATGACTGTATTTATCAACCATTCTTCTGTATTTAACTCCTAACACCTCAGAAAAGACATAATTCAGCTTCCTGGTATTCACTTTTGTTGAGCTCACACTGGGATTTACATTTTAGTATCTGTTACTCTTTCAATGTTACCTATGATTTAAATAAAGTAGGTGCCATATTTAGTAATAGAAAACAAACCACCGTTAACCATTCAAATCACAACCATAACTTATTAAATATAATTCATCATAATTTTCATAATAAAAATACAAATTTTTGTGCTTAACAAATCTAATATATTGAAGGTCAGATCTGCTGGTTCATGCCTGTAATCTAAATATGTGGGATGCAGAGATCAAGAAAAACAGGGGCTGGGAAGGTGGCTCAGTGGTACAGTGCTTGCCTCACATGTATGAGGCCTGGGTTCGATTGCTCAGCACCACTTAAGCAGAAAAAAAAGAAGTTGGACTGTGGCTCAAGTGGTAGAGTGCTAGCCTTGAGCTGAAGAGCTGAGGGACAGCGCCCAGGCCCAGTATTCAGGCCTCATGCCTGACCAAACAAACAAAAAACAGAAAAAAGAAAAACACTGCTCAAAGAAAAGTTAGAGCAAAAATTTCCATCATCTCAACAAAATAAAGTAGGCATGGTAGTGGGCCTGTCACTCCAGGTACCTAAGAAGTATAAGTGGGATGGTGGTTTAGGTGCATTAGGCATAAGAACCTAACTTAAAATAACTATAGCAAAAAGCACTGAGGGTATGGCTCAGACATTAAGTTCCAAAATCTAGTACTACAAAAGGAAATCCTAATATAATGGACAGAGAAATCAGACATTCTTCCTTTATAGTATTGGGTATTGAAGCCATGGCCTTGTATATGCTAGGCAAGTGTACTCCCTCTTGAGTTACACCTACATGCCCCCTTTACTTTACATACAAGCCACAGAATAGTTTGTGAATTTGTATATCATCCTGGTGAATAATCATGTGCTAATCATCCCTGTATCATTCATCCCTGTATCATTAATATATGTTCTGAAGTAAGGGTTATATTGTGTTTTGAAGATATGATCTTGCTATCTTTGGTTAGGGCTGGCCTCTAACATGCCAAACGGCTTTCTCTTCCTGGGGATTACAGATGAGTGCCCCCACACCATGTTCATATGATACTTTTCATAACAATATTTCCTTGATGTTATCAGTATTGAAGAAAACATAATACATATATATATTGAATATGAAATGTAGTTATGTGAATAAGTTGATTTCAAAGAAATTGTATGGTTTAGAATATTATGCATTCCTTATTTATAATTTATCATGAATTTTCTATTTCATTTCTGATTTTAATTTTCTTTGTAAATTAATCTATTTTAAATGGGTATATAAACCCAAAATGGCTACACACACACACACACACACACACACACACACACACACACACATAGAGAGAAACTATGTTTTAATATATGTTTAGCATAGGTAATGTTTAAGTAAGTTTAAACTGGGTTTGGATATTGTTCAATGGTACACACCAGTACACAATTGTGTAGCATGCACAATAGTCTAAGTTAAATACTCAGCACCAATAAATAAATAAACAAATGAATACATTAATAAATAGTTATCCACTTGTAATTTGTTTGTAGCAAACAACATTTTATAAATAATCTTACTTCTAGCTTTTTGAAATATACAGCACATTTCTGTTCATGTAATTTCATTTCTAAAATTGCAGTATTATATACATGTTGAGTATTCACTGCCTGTATTCCCCATTTCCCTAATAAAGGTAACTACAAACTTTGCATAAAGAAACATGGAAGAGTTTTTATAGTCTGAAATCACCATTGTATTCACCTTATAAACTCAAAAAGAGAAATAGAGAAAATATGATTGTCATTCATATCAAACACCAGCCTTCAACTTCATATCTAGTTTTGTCAAATTCCCATAGCAATCCTAAATAATGTATCCATTCCCTGTCTTTCTGATGAATAATGAAATTCATAGGTTGTATCTACTTTTTTTCTGGTCAGATAAGGAAGGTCCTGTGGGGCATAGAATGAGGAAAACTCCAAGAAACAGGCTGTTTGCAGAG